>NC_091286.1:353370138-354002013 GCF_032444005.1 Ranitomeya imitator | reverse complement strand
TTTTTTGATAATGTATGTGTGTTTTATTAACCCTTTACTAGTATTGGATTAATAATGGATAGGTGTCCTATTGATGCCTCTCCGTTATTAACCTGGCTTAATGTCACCTTACAATAGCAAGGTGACATTAACCCATTATTACCCCATATCCCACCTCTACAAGGGAGAGGGAAGAGAGGGGCTAAGTGCCGGAATTTGCGCATCTCACAGATGCGCCATTTCTGGGGCGGCTGTGGACTGGTATTTGTAGCCGGGGGGCCAATATCCATGGCCCCTCTCTAGGCTATGAATATCAGCCCGCAGCTGTGTGCGTAGCCTTTCTGGCTATAAAATATAAGGGAACCCCACGTCATTTTTTGGGGGTCCCCCTATTTTAATAGCCAGTAAAGGCTACGCAGACAGCTGTGGGCTGATATTCATAGCAGGCTACGAATATTGGCCCCCGGCCATCGGCTTTCCCCCTCTGGCGCAGAAAAATGCGCGGGACCCCACGCCATTTTTTTCCATTGTTTTTTTTAATTAAACACTCATTAAGGCCTCTTTCATACTTGCATCGGTACGGGTCCATCGCTATGCGTCGGGCCGACGTACTGACGCACGTTGTGAAACTTATGCATGATGTGGGCAGCGGATGCTGTTTTTCAATGCATCCGCTGCAAATTCTGAAGTCCGGGGAGGAGGGGGCAGAGTTTTGGCTGCGCATGCGTGGTAGAAAATGGCGGACGCGACGGACAAAAAAATGTTCACTTAAACGTTTTTTCATGCTGACGGTCTGCCAAAACACGACGGATCCGTTGCACGATGGACGCGATGTGTGGCCATCCGTTGCGATCCGTCGCTAATACAAGGCTATGGGTAAAAAACGCATCCTGCGAGCACATTTGCAGTAGCCATTTTTTTCCGCTGGATCCGTTTTTTTCTCATAGAGTTGTATTATCACCGGATTGCGCCTGATGGCCACATGTTTCATCTATTTTCTGCTGGATCTGACGCTGTGCGTTTTTTCGCCGGACAGAAAAACCGTTCCTCTGTCATTTGTTTTCCGTCCGGCGGAAACAGCTTTTTTGACGGATCAGGCAAAAAACAGATGAAATGTGTGGCGCAATCCGACGCTAATACAACTCTATGAGAAAAAAATGGATCTGACGGAAAAAAACGGATCCTGAAAATGTGCTCGCAGGATGTGTTTTTTACCCATAGATTTGTATTAGTGACGGATTCCGATGGATGGCCACACGTCGCGTCCGTCATGCAATGGATCTGTTGTGTTTTGGCGGACCTTCTGCATGAAGAAACGTTCAAGTGAACATTTTTTTGTCCATCGCGTCCGCCATTTTCTACCACGCATGCGCTGCCGAAACTCCGCTCCCTCCTCCCTGGACTTCAGAATGGGTAGTGGATGCATTGAAAAACTGCATGCGCTGCCCATGTCGTGCACAAATTTCACACCGTGCGTCGGTACGTCGGCCCGACACATAGCGACGGACCCGTACTGACGCAAGTAGGAAAAGTCCTTAATGAGCGTTTAAGTTAAAAAAAATGGAAAAAAACGGAGTGGGCTCGCGTGCAATTTTCTGCACCATAGGGGGAAAGCCGGCGGCCGGGGGCCAATATTTGTAACCTGCTATGAATATCAGCCCGCAGCTGTCTGTGTGGCTATTAAAATAGGGGGACCCCCCAAAAAATGATGCGTTGTCCCCCTATATTTTATAGCCAGAAAGGCTACGCAGACAGCTGCATGCTGATATTCATAGCCTAGAGAGGGGCCATGGATATTGGCCCCCCCGGCTGCAAATACCAGTCAGCAGCCGCCCCAGAAATGGTGCATCTGTGAGATGCGCCAATTCCGGCAATTAGCCCCTCTCTTCCCTGACCCATGTAGAAGTTGGATATGGGGTAATAAGGGGTTAATGTCACCTTGCTATTGTAAGGTGACATTAAGCTGGGTAATACTAGTAAAGGGTTAATAAAACACACACATTAGTAAAAAAGTATTTTAATATTCTTCATTTAACAATACTTACCATACTTCAGCGCTAGCAAAAAGCGTAAAATAATAAACCGTATACTACCTGTCCGCCATAGTCCAATTAATAACGAGTGTCCCATGATGATTTCCCCTATTGAACAGTGACATCGGGTGATGTCACTGCTCTATAGGACCACCAGTGACACACTGACAGGAGACAATGGCTCCTGCAGTGCATCACTGAGAGGTTACTAGAGTTCAAAGTCTCACTTTATGGCAATTGCTGCGTGGGAAACTTTTTCACACAGCAATACCATAATTGAGACTAGGAACTATTTTTTTACAGCAGCGGAGGAATACAGTGCGGAAGGATACCTTCCTCCCTTCATTGTGTTCTGGAGCCCCTAGACAGCGGTCGCTTCAGCTGATGCTGCCGTTCTCCACGGGAGATCGTCGTAGGACACTTGTGGATTTCTGCGGATCAGGGAGTATATTGGTTGTTTATTATTTTAATCTTTTTACAGATGACAATGGCTTCGAGGATCAAGATAACAAGTGATGGTGAGTATGTAATCTATGTTATATGTACTGTATGTCTGTATGTATGTATTGTATATAATGTATGAATGTATTGTATGTAGTATGTATGTATGTAGTGTGAATTTATGTATGTATGTAGTATGTGTGTAGTATGTATAGTATGTATGTTGTATGTTGTATCTATGTAGCATGTATGTAGTATGTATGCAGTAGGTATGTAGTATGTTGCATGTATGTAGTATGTATGCAGTATGTATGTTGTATGCATGTAGTATGTAGTATGTATGTAGTATGTATGTATGTTGTATGTAGTATGTATGTAGTATGTAAATTCCAATACCCCTTGCCTTTGCTTACTGATTTGTTTGCTCAGATTAAGGGGGCTAGTTGGTTTACTAAGATTGACCTCCGAGGGGCATATAATCTTGTTCGTATTAAACAGGGTGACGAATGGAAAACTGCATTTAATACACCCGAAGGCCATTTTGAATACCTGGTTATGCCATTTGGGCTCTCTAATGCTCCATATGTGTTCCAGTCGTTCATGCATGATATTTTCCGCAATTATCTTGATAAATTCATGGTCGTATATTTGGATGATATTTTGATTTTTTCCGATGATTGGGAGTCTCATGTGAAGCAGGTCAGGATGGTGTTCCAGATCCTTCATGATAATGCTTTATTTGTGAAGGGGTATAAGTGCCTTTTCGGAGTTCAGAAGGTCTCTTTTTTTGGGTTTTATTTTTTCTCCCTCGTCTATAGAAATGGATCCTGTTAAGGTCCAAGCTATTCATGACTGGATCCAACCCACATCTGTGAAGGGTCTTCAAAAATTTTTGGGCTTTGCTAATTTCTATCACCGTTTCATTGCGAACTTTTCAAGTGTGGTTAAGCCCCTTACTGATTTGACGAAGAAAGGCGCTGATGTGACAAATTGGTCCTCTGAGGCTGTTGAGGCCTTTCAGGAGCTTAAACGCTGATTTACTTCTGCCCCTGTGTTGCGTCAACCGGATGTTTCTCAGGTTAAGGTCGACGCTTCTGAGATTGGGGCAGGGGCCGTTTTGTCTCAGAGGGAGTCTGATGGTTCTTTGATGAAACCGTGTGCTTTTTTTTCCAGAAAGTTTTCGCCTGTGGAACGCAATTATGATGTTGGCAATCGGGAGTTGTTGGCTATGAAGTGGGCGTTTGAGGAGTGGCGACATTGGCTTGAGGGAGCTAAACACCGTGTTGTGGTCCTGACCGATCATAAGAATCTGATTTACCTCGAGTCGGCCAAGCGGCTGAATCCTAGACAGGCTCGATGGTCCCTGTTTTTCTCCCGTTTTGATTTTGTGGTCTCGTATCTTCCGGGATCTAAGAATGTTAAGGCTGATGCCCTCTCTAGGAGTTTTTCGCCTGATTCTCCTGGAGTCTTTGAGCCGGTTGGCATTCTTAAGGAGGGGGTGATTCTTTCTGCTATCTCCCCTGATTTGCGGTGGGTGCTTCAGGAATTTCAGGCTGATAGGCCTGACCGCTGTCCAGTGGGGAAGCTGTTTGTTCCTGATAGATGGACAAGTAAGGTAATTTCTGAGGTTCATTGTTCAGTGTTGGCTTGTCATCCTGGGATTTTTGGTACCAGACATTTGGTTGCTAGGTCCTTTTGGTGGCCTTCCTTGTCCTTGGGCCAAGCCTTGCTGTTCCCGCGCTAGTGGGTTGCTTTTGCCTTTGCCGGTCCCTGAGAGGCCCTGGATGCATATTTCCATGGATTTTATTTCGGATCTTCCTGTTTCCCAGAAGATGTCTGTTATCTGGGTTGTTTGTGACCGGTTCTCTAAAATGGTCCATCTGGTACCTTTGCCTAAGTTGCCTTCCTCCTCAGATCTGGCTCCATTATTTTTTCAGCATGTGGTTCGTTTGCATGGCATTCCGAAGAATATTGTGTCTGACAGAGGTTCTTAGTTTGTCTCTAGATTTTGGCGGGCCTTTTGTGCTAGGATGGGCATTGATTTGTCTTTTTTTTCGGCGTTTCATCCTCAGACTAATGGCCAAACTGAGTGAACTAATCAGACCTTGGAGACCTATTTGAGATGCTTTGTGTCTGCTGATCAGGATGATTGGGTGTCTTTCTTGCCGTTGGCCGAGTTTGCCCTTAATAATCGGGCTAGTTCGGCTACTTTGGTTTCACCTTTCTTTTGTAATTTTGGTTTTCATCCTCGTTTTTCTTCTGGGCAGGTTGAGCCTTCTGATTGTCCTGTTGTTAATTCTGTGGTGGACAGGCTGCAGCAGATTTGGACTCATGTGGTGGACAATTTGATGTTGTCTCAGGAAAGGGCTCAACGTTTTGCTAACCGCCGTCGTTGTGTTGGTCCCCGGCTTCGTGTGGGGGATTTGGTTTGGTTGTCTTCTCGTCATGTTCCTATGAAGGTTTCTTCTCCTAAGTTTAAGCCTCGGTTTATTGGTCCTTATAAAATTTCTGAAATTATTAATCCGGTGTCTTTTCGTTTGGCTCTTCCTGCCTCTTTTGCCATTCATAATGTTTTCCATAGATCTTTGTGGCGGAGATATGTGGTGCCCGTTGTTCCCTCGGTTGACCCTCCTGCCCTGGTGTTGGTTGAGGGAGAGTTGGAATATGAGGTTGAGAAGATTTTGGATTCTTGTTTTTCGAGGCGGAGGCTTCAGTATCTTGTCAAGTGGAAGGGTTATGGCCAGGAGGATAATTCTTGGGTTGTTGCCTCCGATGTCCATGCCACCGATTTGGTTCGTGCTTTTCACTTGGCTCGTCCTGATCGGCCTGGGGGCTCTGGTGAGGGTTCGGTGACCCCTCCTCAAGGGAAGGGTACTGTTGTGAATTCCGCTCTTGGGCTCCCTCCGGTGGTTGTAAGTGGCACTTTTGTGAGTTCTGCTCTTGGGCTCCCTCTTGTGGTTTCTGGTGGTATGGCGGCTCCTTGGAGTTAGCTGTCATCAGCTGCCTCCACTTATCGTCTCTTCTGCTCGGCTATTTAGGTCTGGCTCTTTCTTCAGCCAGTGCCACTTGTAAATGGTTCCTGGTTGGATTCACATCTCTTTGGAGTTCCCTGTTATCCTGACCAGTTCAGCTAAGCTAAGTTTTTGCTTGCTCTTTTCTGTCCATAGATTGTGGACTTATCCATTCTGTGCTTTCTATGTTTGTCCAGCTTATCAGAGTGAATTAATTCTGTCTTGCTGGAAGCTCTGGGAGGCAGATTTGCCCTCCACACCTTTAGTCAGGTGTGGAGATTTTTTGTAAACTCTGCGTGGATTTTTGTAGTGTTTTATACTGACCGCACAGTATTCCATCCTGTCCTATCTATTTAGCTAGACTGGCCTCCTGTGCTTATCCTGGTTTCATTCTGTGTATGTCTTTTCCCTCTCCACTCACAGTCATTATTTGTGGGGGGCTAATCTCTCCTTTGGGGATTTTCTCTGAGGCAAGATAGTTTTCTGCTTCTTTCTTTAGGGGTAGTTAGCTCTTAGGCTGTGACGAGATGCCTAGGGAGAGTTAGGAGCATTCCACGGCTACTTCTAGTGTTGTGTTGAGCTTAGGGACTGCGGTCAGTACAGTTACCACTTCCTTCAGAGCTCGTTCCATGTTGCTCCTAGACCACCGTATCATAACATTTTCCCCCAGGACCACCACCACCACCTTCTCACCCACACTATTTAAAGTGTGCTCCAGCATGTAGATGACAGTAATAGGGATGCTGATCATGGCATCATCACCGTTAACTATCTTAGTAGCCATTAAGAAAACATTCAGAAGGGTGCAGAGGTCCTTCATCTGTAACCACTATGCAAGTGTGAATTGCACCACATCCTTACTGCGTTGTGCCAGGCTATGAAAATTGTCGTACTGCACTAGGTTTCAGCGCTGCTGCCAGAGTTGCTGCAACATGTGCAGAGTTTAATTCTACAGTGTGGTCATATCGCATAACAACTGGTTAAACGGTATTCCAAAAGATCTCTATACCAACTGAAGTGGAATGGTGGAAGTCAGCACGACAGTGGTTTCTGCAGCAGCGCATCCAGGCTGGGAGAGTGGCGGAGGAATTGCTGTACCATCAGGTTGAGGATGCGAGCCTTGTAAGGCACATGTGTGAGGTTGGCCCGGCGTAGGGGCCTCAACCAGGTTTGCATCATTATCGCACATGGCCTTCTCTGGCTCCGGGTTGAGTGCAGACAGCCATTGCTCAAACTCAGCATGGATAGCTGTTACAACTATTGATCAGCATGTTGCCCCATGGATAGCACTGCAGCCTTGCAGCGCTGGAGTCCTGGGTTCAAACCCCACCAAGGACAACATCTGCAAAGAGTTTGAATGTTCTCTCCATGTTTGTGTGGGTTTCCTCTGGGCACTCTGGTTTCCTCCCACATTCCAAAGACATACTGATAGGGAATTTAGATTGTGAGCCCCATAGGGACAGCAATGATAATGTGTGCAAACTGTAAAGAGCTGCGGAAAATTTTAGCACTATATAGAAATAAAGATAATTTAATAAAAATTATTTATCTGTATGACTGCAATCTCCTAGGCATACTAATGTAAACACTGCCTGATTACAGTGAGCCCTGGCTGCGAAGCACGGAAGGGGATTCTCTCTGCAGTGTTGGAACATGTGTTTAATTAAGGCAGAGGTTGAGGGTGCAGGTGGAGGCCCTAGAGGAGGTGGAAGAGGAAGAAGCACTGGAGGAACTGTTACATGCAGGGGTTTATTCCACGACTTGGTGTTTAGTGACACCTTGGTGTCTATTGCTTTAGTTCTTCATCCCTTGGTGTGTACGAGGTTAGTTCTCCAACCCAAGCTGTTTAGTAATTTAGTTCTCCAACCCCAGTTGTCTATTACTTTAGTTCTCCATTTTTTTGGTTTGTATTTCTTTCTTTCTGCAATCATAGATGTTTAGTAGTTTAGTTCTCCAACCCCTGTTGTCTATTAGTTTAGTTATCCATCGTATGGTGTGTAGTGGTTTAGTTCTACAACCTTAACTATTTAGTAGTTTAGTTCTCCAAACCCTGTTGTCTAGCAGTTTAGTTATCCAACTTATAGTGTGTAGTGGTTTATTTCTCCATCCCCAAGTGCCCTGCAAGCTTTGGGAATTGCAAGATTTGTGGAGCAGCCCCTTCCTTGACTACCCACACAGCCACCATAGTCACCCAGTGCCCAGTCATCGAGATGTAACTCCCCTGTCCATGCTTGCTCGTCCAGGTGTCATTGTTGAAATGCACCCTGGCAAACATAGAATTTTTCTGGGAACAGGTGATGTTGTCTGCGACTTGTTGCTGTAGCACAGGCACATCTTTCTTAGAGATGTAATGGTAACTGGGCAACTGGTACTTGGGGGACTGCGACGGCCATCAGCTTTTAGAAACCGTCTGTATCCATAAGGCGGAAAGGCTGCATTTCCATGGCCAACACATTGGAGTTGTGATGCAATAATCACAGAGATCACAGGCCGAGTCATACAATAGCTCTAAACTGGCCCCTACCATCCAGACAATGACACAAATTATCCGAGGAGGCCACAGGCTATTCACAATAATTAGTTCTCAGAAAAGTAATAGTGAGCGTATGGCTTATAGCATATATCCCACTGTATGATCACTGCTAACGCCACGATAACCCTACACTCCTCACTGCCAACAACAATCCTGTTTTTAACCAAATAAATAAATACAGGTCAATTGTACGTCATTCTTCTTTTCAGGTTCACATCATCAATGTGTTCCATCCCCTCTCCCATGGAGTAGCAGTAATATACCTGCCCCCAGGCTCACCCACCCACTTCCTTGACCACTTTTATGCATTGCTGCCACACTTCGTGTTCTCAGAATTGACAACCCTTATCCTGAGAGACTTCTACAGACCCACTTCCCCGACTGTATCCCAGCTTCTATAGCCAATTCTCTTAGCCTCTCACAACTTTCAAACTCTGAGACACACAAACACGGTAACACCCCTGGACTGGACTTTGTCCGGCTCAGTTCAATCTCCTACCTAGATGACTCACCTCATACCCAAGAAATTAGAAGTATAACCACAACTTAGACATCTTTAGGTGCTCCCTAAAAACACAGGGATTCAAGCTTCAGGAGGCTAATTTGCATATTCCAGGTGCCTTCTGGGAGAAGCGAAGTCTCCCTAAGCTAGAAGATCGTTGGGTACAGCCGGGACCAGCTGCTTCGAAAGCATCACCAAACCAGGGATTCAAGCTTCAGGAGGCTAATTTGCATATTCCAGGTGCCTTCTGGGAGAAGCGAAGTCTCCCTAAGCTAGAAGATCGTTGGGTACAGCCGGGACCAGCTGCTTCGAAAGCATCACCAAACCAGGGATTCAAGCTTCAGGAGGCTAATTTGCATATTCCAGGTGCCTTCTGGGAGAAGCGAATTTTTGCCTGTAGGACATTATTGCAAGAGAGCTTGGCTGAGTAGATTACACAAGAAGGAAAACACACAGCAAGTCAGCAGGATCTAGGAGCAACATGGCAGATGTGACAACCTACATGGTGAGCTGCAGCATGTGCTACATGTTCACAGATCGACCAGAAGAAGAATCCAATTTCACCTGTCAGAAGTGTAGACTAGTGGCCCTTTTAGAAGAAAAGGTGCGGGGTCTGGAAGAAAGAATAGCAACTTTGAAACTCATCAAAGAGAATGAAGACTTTCTAGACAGAACAGAAGCATCTCTACTGGTCACAGAAGGTGCAAAAAGTGTCAGAGAACCTCCAAAAGCAGATGAGTGGAAGCATGTGACCAAAAGAAGCAAGAAGACCGTGGAGAAATCACCAACCACACAACTGAAGAACCGATATCAAATCTTTGTAGAGGATGAAGATGGCACACCTAAGAATGAAGCAATACCAGCAAGCAAAAAAGAAAAGGGCACACAGCAACAAGTGACAGCAAAAAGTACAGCCAAGAAGCAACGAAGAGTGGTGGTGGTGGGAGACTCACTACTGAGAGGCACCGAAGCAGCCATCTGCAGACCGGACATAACTGCAAGAGAAGTATGCTGCCTTCCAGGTGCGATGATCAAGGATGTGACCGATAGGATACCAAAGCTCTTCAGCTCCAAGGACGTCCACCCATTTCTTCTGATACATGTTGGCACCAATGACACGGCAAGGAAGGACCTACCGACAATCTGCAAGGACTTTGAAGAGTTGGGGAAGAAAGTAAAGGAACTGGATGCACAGGTAGTTTTTTCTTCTATCCTTCCAGTAGACGGGCATGGCACCAGGAGATGGAACAGGATCCTTGATGCAAACAACTGGCTAAGACGATGGTGCAGACAACAAGGATTTGGATTCCTGGACCACGGTGTGAATTACTGGTATGATGGACTCCTCGCCAGAGACGGACTACACCTCAACAAACCTGGGAAACACACATTCGCCAGAAGACTCGCTACACTCATCAGGAGGACGTTAAACTAGAAGAAGAGGGGACGGGAAGAAAAACATTAGACTTGAACAAAGACGACCCAGGAAAACATACTCAGAAGGGAGGTAAGAACATTTCTAAAACAATCCACAGTGAGGAGATTGGAACAAAACAAAATCCTCTAAACTGCATGCTCGCAAACGCCAGAAGCCTGACAAACAAGATGGAAGAACTAGAAGCAGAAATATCTACAGGTAACTTTGACATAGTGGGAATAACCGAGACATGGTTAGATGAAAGCTATGACTGGGCAGTTAACTTACAGGGTTACAGTCTGTTTAGAAAGGATCGTAAAAATCGGAGAGGAGGAGGGGTTTGTCTCTATGTAAAGTCTTGTCTAAAGTCCACTTTAAGGGAGGATATTAGCGAAGGGAATGAGGATGTTGAGTCCATATGGGTTGAAATTCATGGAGGGAAAAATGGTAACAAAATTCTCATTGGGGTCTGTTACAAACCCCCAAATATAACAGAAAGCATGGAAAGTCTACTTCTAAAGCAGATAGATGAAGCTGCAACCCATAATGAGGTCCTGGTTATGGGGGACTTTAACTACCCGGATATTAACTGGGAAACAGAAACCTGTGAAACGCATAAAGGCAACAGGTTTCTGCTAATAACCAAGAAAAATTATCTTTCACAATTGGTGCAGAATCCAACCAGAGGAGCAGCACTTTTAGACCTAATACTATCTAATAGACCTGACAGAATAACAAATCTGCAGGTGGTCGGGCATCTAGGAAATAGCGACCACAATATTGTGCAGTTTCACCTGTCTTTCACTAGGGGGACTTGTCAGGGAGTCACAAAAACATTGAACTTTAGGAAGGCAAAGTTTGAACAGCTTAGAGATGCCCTTAATCTGGTAGACTGGGACAATATCCTCAGAAATGAGAATACAGATAATAAATGGGAAATGTTTAAGAACATCCTAAATAGGCAGTGTAAGCGGTTTATACCTTGTGGGAATAAAAGGACTAGAAATAGGAAAAACCCAATGTGGCTAAACAAAGAAGTAAGACAGGCAATTAACAGTAAAAAGAAAGCATTTGCACTACTAAAGCAGGATGGCACCATTGAAGCTCTAAAAAACTATAGGGAGAAAAATACTTTATCTAAAAAACTAATTAAAGCTGCCAAAAAGGAAACAGAGAAGCACATTGCTAAGGAGAGTAAAACTAATCCCAAACTGTTCTTCAACTATATCAATAGTAAAAGAATAAAAACTGAAAATGTAGGCCCCTTAAAAAATAGTGAGGAAAGAATGGTTGTAGATGACGAGGAAAAAGCTAACATATTAAACACCTTCTTCTCCACGGTATTCACGGTGGAAAATGAAATGCTAGGTGAAATCCCAAGAAACAATGAAAACCCTATATTAAGGGTCACCAATCTAACCCAAGAAGAGGTGCGAAACCGGCTAAATAAGATTAAAATAGATAAATCTCCGGGTCCGGATGGCATACACCCACGAGTACTAAGAGAACTAAGTAATGTAATAGATAAACCATTATTTCTTATTTTTAGTGACTCTATAGCGACAGGGTCTGTTCCGCAGGACTGGCGCATAGCAAATGTGGTGCCAATATTCAAAAAGGGCTCTAAGAGTGAACCTGGAAATTATAGGCCAGTAAGTCTAACCTCTATTGTTGGTAAAATATTTGAAGGGTTTCTGAGGGATGTTATTCTGGATTATCTCAATGAGAATAACTGTTTAACTCCATATCAGCATGGGTTTATGAGAAATCGCTCCTGTCAAACCAATCTAATCAGTTTTTATGAAGAGGTAAGCTATAGACTGGACCACGGTGAGTCATTGGACGTGGTATATCTCGATTTTTCCAAAGCGTTTGATACCGTGCCGCACAAGAGGTTGGTACACAAAATGAGAATGCTTGGTCTGGGGGAAAATGTGTGTAAATGGGTTAGTAACTGGCTTAGTGATAGAAAGCAGAGGGTGGTTATAAATGGTATAGTCTCTAACTGGGTCGCTGTGACCAGTGGGGTACCGCAGGGGTCAGTATTGGGACCTGTTCTCTTCAACATATTCATTAATGATCTGGTAGAAGGTTTACACAGTAAAATATCGATATTTGCAGATGATACAAAACTATGTAAAGCAGTTAATACAAGAGAAGATAGTATTCTGCTACAGATGGATCTGGATAAGTTGGAAACTTGGGCTGAAAGGTGGCAGATGAGGTTTAACAATGATAAATGTAAGGTTATACACATGGGAAGAGGGAATCAATATCACCATTACACACTGAACGGGAAACCACTGGGTAAATCTGACAGGGAGAAGGACTTGGGGATCCTAGTTAATGATAAACTTACCTGGAGCAGCCAGTGCCAGGCAGCAGCTGCCAAGGCAAACAGGATCATGGGGTGCATTAAAAGAGGTCTGGATACACATGATGAGAGCATTATACTGCCTCTGTACAAATCCCTAGTTAGACCGCACATGGAGTACTGTGTCCAGTTTTGGGCACCGGTGCTCAGGAAGGATATAATGGAACTAGAGAGAGTACAAAGGAGGGCAACAAAATTAATAAAGGGGATGGGAGAACTACAATACCCAGATAGATTAGCGAAATTAGGATTATTTAGTCTAGAAAAAAGACGACTGAGGGGCGATCTAATAACCATGTATAAGTATATAAGGGGACAATACAAATATCTCGCTGAGGATCTGTTTATACCAAGGAAGGTGACGGGCACAAGGGGGCATTCTTTGCGTCTGGAGGAGAGAAGGTTTTTCCACCAACATAGAAGAGGATTCTTTACTGTTAGGGCAGTGAGAATCTGGAATTGCTTGCCTGAGGAGGTGGTGATGGCGAACGCAGTCGAGGGGTTCAAGAGAGGCCTGGATGTCTTCCTGGAGCAGAACAATATTGTATCATACAATTATTAGGTTCTGTAGAAGGACGTAGATCTGGGTATTTATTATGATGGAATATAGGCTGAACTGGATGGACAAATGTCTTTTTTCGGCCTTACTAACTATGTTACTATGTTACTATGTTACTATGTTACATCCATTAAGGGTGGCCTATCACTTTCCCTAATTAAAGTCTTTATATATTCTTTATATATATATATATATATATATCTTACTCTATGCTTCTCTGAGCATAATTCGCCTTCAAACTCAACCACACCCAAAAGGCTCATGCAGTTTTTATCTATCCCCCATTTCCACAGGATGGATGTACCATCATTGTAAATTAGCACCTGTAATTTGTTTCACCCCCACCTCATTGTAGATTGCAAGCTCTGAAGAGCAAAGTCATTATTATTTTTGCTTTAATTATTTGATTATCTTGAACTTGGTAACTTTTGACTGTTTCATATGAACTACAGCTTGTAAAGCTATGTGGAATATGTTTGCAATCTATAAATAAAGGTTATTATTATTATTAGATTAAAGATGGTGAAGTTCAAGATGTTAGCTTTACTATGTGTAGGATGAAAATAATCTTTTACGTAGCATAACTGCACAAATGAGGGTTTGCTGCTGTGCTGACACAGGGTGGTGTAGGGTAAACACTAGGGTTGAGCGAAACGGGTCGTTCATTTTCAAAAGTCGCCGACTTTTGGCAAAGTCGGGTTTCATGAAACCCGATCCGACCCCTGTGCGGGGTCGGCCTTGCGGTACGCGACTTTCGCGCCAAAGTCGCGTTTCAATGACGCGAAAAGCGCCATTTCTCAGCCAATGAAGGTAAACGCAGAGTGTGGGCAGCGTGATGACATAGGTCCTGGTCCCCACCATCTTAGAGAAGGGCATTGCAGTGATGGGCTTGCTGTCTGCGGCGTCACAGGGGCTATAAAGGGGCGTTCCCGCCGACCGCCATCTTACTGCTGCTGATCTGAGCTTAGGGAGAGGTTGCTGCCGCTTCGTCAGAAGCAGGGATAGCGTTAGGCAGGGTCCATTAACCACCAAACCGCTTGTGCAGTAGCGATTTCCACTGTCCAACACAACCTTCGGTGTGCAGGGATAGTGGAAGCTACATTTTTTTTTTTTTCTTCTCAGCGCTGTAGCTCATTGGTCTGCCCTAGAAGGCTCCCTGATAGCTGCATTGCTGTGTGTACGCCGCTGTGCAAACCAACTGCTTTTTTCAAAGCACAAATCCTCTTGTTCCTTCCTTTCTGCACAGCTATCTTGTTTGTTTGTCCACACTTTTTATTTAATTTGTGCATCAGTCCACTCCTTATTGCTGCCTGCCATACCTGGCTGAGATTACTGCAGGGAGATAGTAATTGTAGGACAGTTCCTTTTTTTTTTTTTTTTTTTTTTTGTGGGAGATTAAGATTGGCATTTCTGCTAGAGTGCCATCCCTGTCTGTGCCATCTCTCACTCAGTGGGCCATAGAAAGCCTATTTATTTTTTTGCTTGATTTGGGTTCTAAAATCTACCTGAAAAAATCACTACATCAATCAGTGGGAGAAAAATATTGGCCTCAGGGCTTGTGTGCCACTCCTGACTCCTGTGTGCATCATCACTAGTGTTGAGCATTCCGATACCGCAAGTATCGGGTATCGGCCGATATTTGCGGTATCGGAATTCCGATACCGAGATCCGATATTTTTGTGATATCGGGTATCGGTATCGAATCAATAGGGATGTGGAAAATAAAGAATTAAAATAAAAAATATTGATATGCTCACCTCTCCGGCGGCCCCTGGACTTCACGCTGCTATCCGGGAGGCTTCTTTGTTTAAAAAGCGCGCCTTTCGGACCTGTGAACGACGTCCCGGCTTCTGATTGGTCGCGTGCCGCCCATGTGACCGGCACGCGACCAATCAGAGGCCGCGACGTCATTCTCATTCACAAAACTGCTAATTCTAGGAATTGAGGACCTGCGAATGATGTCGCGGCCTCTGATTGGTCGCGTGCCGGTCACATGGGCGGCACGCGACCAATCAGAAGCCGGGACGTCATTCACAGGTCCGAAAGGCGCGCTTTTTAAACAAAGAAGCCTCCCGGATAGCAGCGTGAAGTCCAGGGGCCGCCGGAGAGGTGAGCATATCAATATTTTTTATTTTAATTCTTTATTTTACACATCCCTATGGATCCCAGGGCCTGAAGGAGAGTTTCCTCTCCTTCAGACCCTGGGAACCATGAGAATACCTTCCGATACTTGATGTCCCATTGACTTGTATTGGTATCGGATATCGGTATCGGCGATATCCGATATTTTTCGGGTATCGGCCGATACTATCCGATACCGATACTTTCAAGTATCGGACGGTATCGCTCAACACTAATCATCACTCACTCAGTGGGCCATAGAAAGCCTATTTATTTTTTTGGTTGATTTGGGTTCTAAATTGTACCTGAAAAAATCACTAAATCAATCAGTGGGAGATTAATATTGGCCTTTGGGCTTGTGTGCCGGTCCTAAGCGTGCCATCTGTCTCTCAAATAGTGGGCCATAGAAAGCCTATTTATTTATTTTTTATTGGGTTTATAAATTTTCCCTGAAAAAAAAAAAAAAGTGGGAGATTAATATTGGCCTCTGGGCTTGTGTGCCAGTCCTGAGCGTGCCATCTCTCTCACAAATAGTGGGCCATAGAAAGCCTATTTATTTTTATTTTTTTGGTTTTATAAATTCTCCCTGAAAAAAAAAAAAGGAGATTAATATTGGCCTTTGGGCTTGTGTGCCAGTCCTAAGCGTACCATCTCTCTCTCTCAGATAGTGGGCCATAGAAAGCCTATTTATTTATTTTTTTATTGGGTTTATAAATTTTCCCTGAAAAAAAAAAAAAAGTGGGAGATTAATATTGGCCTCTGGGCTTGTGTGCCAGTCCTGAGCGTGCCATCTCTCTCACAAATAGTGGGCCATAGAAAGCCTATTTATTTTTATTTTTTTGGTTTTATAAATTCTCCCTGAAAAAAAAAAAGGGAGATTAATATTGGCCTTTGGGCTTGTGTGCCAGTCCTAAGCGTACCATCTCTCTCTCTCTCAGATAGTGGGCCATAGAAAGCCTATTTTTTTTTTTTTATTGGGTTTATAAATTTTCCCTGAAAAAAAATAAAAAAGTGGGAGATTAATATTGGCCTCTGGGCTTGTGTGCCAGTCCTGAGCGTGCCATCTCTCTCACAAATAGTGGGCCATAGAAAGCCTATTTTTTTTTTTTTTTCGTTTTATAAATTCTCCCTGAAAATAAAAAGGGAGATTAATATTGGCCTTTGGGCTTGTGTGCCAGTCCTAAGCGTGCCATCTCTCTCTCTGAGATAGTGAGCCATAGAAAGCCTATTTATTTTTTTGGTTGATTTGGGTTCTAAATTCTACCTGAAAAAATCAATAAATCAATCAGTGGGAGATAAATATTGGCCTCTGGGCTTGTGTGCCACTCCTGACTCCTGTGTGCGTCATCTCTCACTCAGTGGGCCATAGAAAGCCTATTTTTTGTTTAATTAGATTTCTAAATTCTCCCTGAAAAAATCATTTTATTTTATTTGGTTTCTAAATTCTTCCTGAAAAAATCATTTTATTTTATTTTGTTTTGTTTCTAAAGTCTCCCTGAAAAAAAAAAAAATCAGTGGGAGATTAATATTGCCCTTTCTGCTTGTGTGCCAGTCTTGACTCCTGGGTGTGCCATCTCTCTCTCTCTCAGATAGTGGGCCATAGAAAGCCTATTTATTTTTTTGGTTGATTTGGGTTCTAAATTCTACCTGAAAAAATCAATAAATCAATCAGTGGGAGATAAATATTGGCCTCTGGGCTTGTGTGCCACTCCTGACTCCTGTGTGCATCATCTCTCAC
Organism: Ranitomeya imitator; assembly: GCF_032444005.1. Classification (NCBI taxonomy): domain Eukaryota; kingdom Metazoa; phylum Chordata; class Amphibia; order Anura; family Dendrobatidae; genus Ranitomeya; species Ranitomeya imitator. The sequence goes on along the minus strand of NC_091286.1, from coordinate 353,985,305 downwards.
TCAGTGGGCCATAGAAAGCCTATTTTTTGTTTTATTTGTTTTCTAAATTCTCCCTGAAAAAATCATTTTATTTTATTTGGTTTCTAAATTCTTCCTGAAAAAATCATTTTATTTTATTTTGTTTTGTTTCTAAAGTCTCCCTGAAAAAAAAAAAAAAATCAGTGGGAGATTAATATTGCCCTTTCTGCTTGTGTGCCAGTCTTGACTCCTGTGTGTGTCATCTCTCTCTCTCAGATAGTGGATCATAGAAAGCCTATTTATTTTTTTGGTTGATTTGGGTTCTAAATTCTACCTTAAAAAATCAATAAATCAATCAGTGGGAGATAAATATTGGCCTCTGGGCTTGTGTGCCACTCCTGACTCCTGTGTGCGTCATCTCTCACTCAGTGGGCCATAGAAAGCCTATTTTTTGTTTTATTTGTTTTCTAAATTCTCCCTGAAAAAATCATTTTATTTTATTTGGTTTCTAAATTCTTCCTGAAAAAATCATTTTAATTTATTTTGTTTTGTTTCTAAAGTCTCCCTGAAAAAAAAAAAATCAGTTGGAGATTAATATTGCCCTTTCTGCTTGTGTGCCAGTCTTGACTCCTGGGTGTGTCATCTCTCTCTCTCAGATAGTGGATCATAGAAAGCCTATTTATTTTTTTGGTTGATTTGGGTTCTAAATTCTACCTGAAAAAATCAATAAATCAATCAGTGGGAGATAAATATTGGCCTCTGGGCTTGTGTGCCACTCTTGACTCCTGTGTGCGTCATCTCTCACTCAGTGGGCCATAGAAAGCCTATTTTTTGTTTTATTTGTTTTCTAAATTCTCCCTGAAAAAATCATTTTATTTTATTTGGTTTCTAAATTCTTCCTGAAAAAATCATTTTATTTTATTTTGTTTTGTTTCTAAAGTCTCCCTGAAAAAAAAAAAATCAGTGGGAGATTAATATTGCCCTTTCTGCTTGTGTGCCAGTCTTGACTCCTGGGTGTGCCATCTCTCTCTCTCTCTCTCTCCAATTGTGGGCCATAGAAAGCCTATTATTTTTTTTGCTTGATTTGGGTTCCAAAATCTACCTGACAAAATCACTACATCAATCATTGGGAGAAAAATATTGGCCTCTGGGCTTGTGTGCCACTCCTGACTCCTGTGTGTGGCATCTCTCACTCAGTGGGGCATAGAAAGACTTTTTTTTTCTTTTTTTTTTATTTGGTTTCTAAATTGTCATTGGAAAAATAATTTTATGTTATTTGGTTTCTAAATTCTTCCTGAAAAAATCATTTTATTTTATTTTGTTTCTAAAGTCTCCCTGAAAAAAAAAAAAAAAAAAAACAGTGGGAGATTAATATTTACATTTGTGCTTCAGTGACAGTCCTGCGTGTGTGGCATCTCTCTCATTTGGTGCCACCAAAAAACAGAGTGTGTAACATTGTGCCTGATTTTCGTTGTGGTCTCACCCACCTGTAAAGGGGTAGCTAAATCATACTGAAGTTATAGCTCACCGTGTAAGTTGTGTGACAGCAACAAATACCATTAGTTTGGTTACGTTTTTAAAACAATGAGGAAGTCTGGTGGAAGAGGTCGTGGCCGGGGGCGTTCATTGTCAGCTGGTAATGAGGGTAGTGGTAGTGGTGGAGCATCAGGTGGTCGTGGGAAAAAAAATATTGCACCTAAGTCTGGAGCTGTGGAGCCAGGTTCGTCATCTGGCTACACAAGGCCTCGAACGCTCCCTTTTCTGGGAGTAGGAAAACCGCTTTTAAAGCCGGAGCAGCAAGAGCAAGTTTTGCCTAATCTTGCTGACTCAGCCTCTAGCTCTTTTGCCTCCTCTCGTGAAACTGGTAAATGTAAAAGCAGCGCGTCGTTAGTGGATGTTCACGGTCAGGGACAAGTCGCTTCCTTGTCCTCTTCAGCAAAAACAACAACAGAGAAGAATGCAGCAGGCGACACAATGGGTTACTCCATGGAGCTCTTTACACATACCGTCCCTGGCTTAGAAAGTGAAGCAGTTAACAGTCCATGCCCATTACAAGTTGAATCTGACATGGAGTGCACTGATGCACAGCCACAGCCAGACTACTATGCTGGTCCTTTGACTCAGACCACAACATTGCCCTCGCAGGGTAATGATCAAGAATCAGACCCTGATGAGACTATGTTGCCCCGTCACGAACGCTCTCCCACCGACTTACACGGTGACACAGACGGAGTTGCGCACGAGCTAGAAGAGGAGGTCATAGATGACCCAGTTGTTGACCCCGATTGGCAGCCATTGGGGGAACAGGGTGCAGGCGGCAGCAGTTCTGAAGCGGAGGAGGAGGGGCCGCAGCAGGCATCAACATCGCAACAGGTTCCATCTGCCGGGCCCGTATCTGGCCCAAAACGCGTGGCAAAGCCAAAACCTGTTGGAGGACAGCGTGGCCATCCGGTTAAAGCTCAGTCTGCAATGCCTGAAAAGGGATCCGATGCTAGAAAGAGTGCAGTCTGGCATTTTTTTAAACAACATCCAATTGATCAGCGCAAAGTCATCTGTCAAAAATGTTCAACTACCTTAAGCAGAGGGCAGAATCTGAAAAGTCTCAATACAAGTTGCATGCATAGACATTTAACCACCATGCATTTGCAAGCTTGGACTAACTACCAAACGTCCCTTAAGGTTGTAGCACCCTCGGCCAATGAAGCTAGTCATCAACGCAACATCCCTTCCGGCAGTGTAGGGCCACCATTTTCCGCACCACCTGCAGTATCTGTGCAGGTTTCCTTGCCAGGCCAAAGCAGTCAGGGTCAGGGAATCACCAGTTTCGTAGTAGGAAACACTGCATCTAGGGCATCGGCGGCAACAATACCATCTCCCACCGTCTCTCATTCTGCCATGTCCACCGGCACCCCCGCTAGTTCCACGATCTCCAGCTCTCCAGTCCAGCTCACCCTACATGAGACTATGGTTAGAAAAAGGAAGTACTTAGCCTCACATCCGCGTACACAGGGTTTGAACGCCCACATAGCTAGACTAATCTCGTTAGAGATGATGCCCTACCGGTTAGTTGAAAGCGAAGCTTTCAAAGCCCTGATGGACTACGCTGTACCACGCTACGAGCTACCCAGTCGACACTTCTTTTCCAGAAAAGCCATCCCAGCCCTCCACCAGCATGTGAAAGAGCGCATCGTCCATGCACTCAGGCAATCTGTGAGCACAAAGGTGCACCTGACAACAGATGCATGGACCAGTAGGCATGGCCAGGGACGTTACGTGTCCATCACGGCACACTGGGTGAATGTTGTGGATGCAGGGTCCACAGGGGACAGCAATTTTGGGAGTTCTGCCTAGCCCACGGTCTAGAAAACAGTTGGCTGTAGCCGTTCGCACCCCCTCCTCCTCCTCCTCGTCCTCCTGCAGAAGCGAGAGCTCGTCCACAGACCGCAGTCGCACAACCACTCCATCCGCAGCTGCCACTGTTGCACACCAGGTCTCCCATTATGGGGCAGCTACTGGCAAACGTCAGCAGGCTGTATTGGCTATGAAGTGTTTGGGCGACAACAGACACACCGCGGAAGTTCTGTCCGAGTTCTTGCAGAAAGAAACGCAGTCGTGGCTGGGCATTGTAGATCTTGAGGCAGGCAAGGTAGTGAGTGATAACGGAAGGAATTTCATGGCTGCCATCTCCCTTTCCCAACTGAAACACATTCCTTGCCTGGCTCACACCTTAAACCTGGTGGTGCAGTGCTTCCTGAAAAGTTATCCGGGGTTATCCGACCTGCTCCTCAAAGTGCGTGGACTTTGCTCACATATCCGCCGTTCGCCCGTACACTCCAGCCGTATGCAGACCTATCAGCGTTCTTTGAACCTTCCCCAGCATCGCCTAATCATAGACGTTGCAACAAGGTGGAACTCAACACTGCACATGCTTCAGAGACTGTGCGAACAGAGGCGGGCTGTTATGTTTTTGTGGGAGGATACACATACACGGGCAGGCAGTAGGATGGCAGACATGGAGTTGTCAGGTGTGCAGTGGTCGAAGATTCAAGACATGTGTCAAGTCCTTCAGTGTTTTGAGGAATGCACACGGCTGGTTAGTGCAGACAACGCCATAATAAGCATGAGCATCCCCCTAATGCGTCTGCTGATGCAAAGTTTGACGCACATAAAGGATCAGGCGTCTGCAGATGAGGAAGAGGAAAGCCTTGATGACAGTCAGCCATTGTCTGGCCAGGGCAGTGTACAGGACGAGGTAGCGGGCGAAGAGGAGGAGGAGGACGAGGAGGATGATGGGGATGATTATATTTTTAATGAGGAAGCTTTTCCGGGGCCACTGGAAATTGGTGGCGCGGCAAGGCCGGGTTCTGGTTTTTTGAGGGACACAAGTGACGTGGATTTGCCTGAAACTGCACCTCAACCAAGCACAACCGCAGATTTGAGAACTGGAACTTTGGCCCACATGGCGGATTATGCCTTACGTATCCAAAAAAGGGACACACGCATTACTAAAATGATGAACGATGACGATTACTGGTTGGCCTGCCTCCTTGATCCTCGCTATAAAGGCAAATTGCAAAATATAATGCCACATGAGAACTTGGAACTAATATTAGCAACCAAACAATCAACTCTTGTTGACCGTTTGCTTCTGGCATTCCCTGCACACAGCGCCCGTGATCGTTCTCACACGAGCTGCAGGGGCCAGCAGACCAGAGGTGTTAGAGGGGGAGAAATCAGAAGTGGCGTTGGCCAGAGGGGTTTTCTGACCAGGTTGTGGAGTGATTTTGCTATGACCGCAGACAGGACAGGTACTGCAGCATCAATTCAAAGTGACAGGAGACAACATTTGTCCAGTATGGTTACAAACTATTTTTCATCCCTTATCGACGTTCTCCCTCAACCGTCATTCCCATTTGATTACTGGGCATCCAAATTAGACACCTGGCCAGAATTGGCAGAATATGCATTGCAGGAGCTTGCTTGCCCGGCAGCTAGTGTCCTATCAGAAAGAGTATTCAGTGCTGCAGGTTCAATACTAACAGAAAAAAGGACTCGTCTGGCTACCCAAAATGTAGATGATCTAACCTTCATTAAAATGAACCACAACTGGATTTCGAAATCTTTTGCCCCACCTTGCCCGGCTGACACTTAGCTTTCCTATGAAAAGGTCTTGCCTGTGGACTATTCTGAATGACTTTTCCAATCTCGTAATTTTCTGCACCTGATTGTCCAGCATACGACATGTTTACACCTCACTAAATGGCCAAACTCCCCACACGGGGCCGTGGTATCGCCACTTGGCGCCAGCACCCGTGAGAGTGCTGTTTGTCTGAAGAGGTGGGTGTGCCCGCTTTTGGTTGACGGCACTGCCACTGGGTCCCTCATAGTACAATAAAGTGTCTCTGGCGGTGGTGGTGCGCACCCAACGTCAGACACACCGTTGTAATATGAGGGGCCCTGGGCCTGTACCGCCGGCCACAAGACATTCCCCCCCAGCTCAAACAGTGCTCTACCACTTGCAAAATTATCTCTCACAGCTCCACCAATGTTTAGTCTATGCGCTGACATCCTTCAATGCCTGGCACTGACAATACCATTGTATTGACATTTTTGTTATGTTAGGCCTTCGAAGCCTGTCTGCGGTTCCTCCTTCCACTAGGCCTCCACTGACCATTGCTCTGCTGCCCGTGTACCCCTGGAACCAATTTTAAATTGCCAACAGCCCTATTTTGTTATGTTAGGCCTTCGAAGACTGTCTGTGGTCCCTCCTTCCACTAGGCCTCCACTGACCATTGCTCTGCTGCCCGTGTACCCCTGGAACCAATTTTAAATTGCCAACAGCCCTATTTTGTTAGGTTAGGCCTTCGAAGCCTGTCTGCGGTCCCTCCTTCCACTAGGCCTCCACTGACCATTGTACTGCTGCCCGTGTACCCCTGGAACCAATTTTAAATTGCCAACAGCCCTATTTTGTTATGTTAGGCCTTCGAAGCCTGTCTGCGGTCCCTCCTTCCACTAGGCCTCCACTGACCATTGTACTGCTGCCCGTGTACCTCTGGAACCAATTTTAAATTGCCAACAGCCTTATTTTGTTATGTTAGGCCTTCGAAGCCTGTCTGCGGTCCCTCCTTCCACTAGGCCTCCACTGACCTGTCTACTGCTGCCCGTGTACCCCTGGAACCAATGTAAAAGTGCCTACAGCCTGTCAAATTTTTTATGTTAGGCCTTCGAAGCCTGTCTGCGGTCCCTTCTTTCTACTACTACTACACTGACCAGACCACTGCCGCCCGTGTACCCCTGTAACCTATTTTAAAGTGCATACAGCCAATTTTTTTTCTCTATTTTACAATTATAAAGCCCAGATGGACTACGCTGTACCACGGTAAGAGCTACCCAGTCGTCACTTCTTTTGCGAGAAAAGCCATCCCAGCACTCCAGCATCATGTAAAAATCCGCATTGTCCATGCTCTCTGGCTATCTAATAGTAGAAAGGTGCACCTGACAACAGATGCATGGACCAGTAGGCATGTCCACGAAAGGTTAGATGTCCATTACGGCGCACTGGGTTAATGTTGTGGATGCATGGTCCACAGGGGACAGCCTACAAAGTCTGTCTGCAGTCCCAAATATAAATTGTCCTCCGCTTACCACACCAATGCTGCCTGTGTACCCCTGGAACATTTCATAAACTCCATTGACCAAAATTTGGGGTTTACAGCCTACTACCAGTGTCTGCCGCTCCAAGGTGTTCCCCGGGTTGCCTTTTCTGAGCTTTGATCTTCAGGCTCTTCTCAAGTAGTTGTTGAAAACAACACTGCATTCGGCCTACAAGTTGGGTCTGGGGTGTAGAGATGGTGTGTTCCACTCCAAGGTGTTCCCCAGGTTTCCTCGCCATTGCTGCGATCTTAATGCTCTCGTTTAGTAGTTGTTGGAAACTACACTGCATTAGGCCTACAAATTGGGTATGGGGTGTAGAGAGATGGTGTGTTCCACTCCAAGGTGTTCCCCAGGTTTCCTCGCCATTGCTGCAATCTTAATGCTCTCGTTTAGTAGTTGTTGGAAACTACACTGCATTAGGCCTACAAATTGGGTATGGGGTGTAGAGAGATGGTGTGTTACACTCCAAGGTGTTCCCCAGGTTTCCTCTCCATTGCTTCGATCTTCTGGCTCTCGTTTAGTAGTTGTTGGAAACTACACTGCATTAGGCCTACAAATTGGGTATGGGGTGTAGAGAGACGGTGTGTTACACTCCAAGGTGTTCCCCAGGTTTCCTCGCCATTGCTTCGATCTTAATGCTCTAGTTTAGTAGTTGTTGGAAACTACACTGCATTAGGCCTACAAATTGGGTATGGGGTGTAGAGAGATGGTGTGTTACACTCCAAGGTGTTCTCCAGGTTGCCTTTCCTGAGCTTCTATCTTCAGGCTCTCATTAAATTGTGGTTAAATGGAACAACTGCATTTGGCGTACTAGTTGGTTTGGGGCCTACTATCGGTGTCTGCCACTCCTTGCTGTTCTCCTGGTTTCCTGTCCTGAAATTCCATTTTCAGGCTCTCGTTAAGTAGTTGTTAATGTTAGACTGCATTTGGCCTACTAGTTGGGTTGGGGCCTACTATCGGTGTCTGCCACTCCTTGCTGTTCTCCTCCACTGAACAAAGCTGTGCCGCCTGTTTACTACGGTTGTCAATTTTGAACTGCATTTCGACTACTTACTGATTTGGGCCTACTCTCTGTGTCAGCCTCTCATTCCAGTTGTCCTCCACTGCAATGCCCCCTGGTTAGTCCTGTGTTACCAATTTTGAACTGCATTTAGCCAACTTTATTCTTTGGGCCTATATCTGTGTTTCCTCCTCATCCTGCCCATTGCCCAGCCAGTGATAGATGAGTCTGCTGGTACATTGACCCATAACGCAAAATTCCCCGTGCACGCTACACAGCAAGATTGTGACCCTGTTGAAAGTCAGGTTCCTCTTCCCGCATACCATACCACCTTACAAAGAGGAAGGTGCAGATGAAAGTGCAGGTTCCTTCATCAGGTGGGGGGAGGAATACTAGTTGGCGACGTCACTGGCACAGGGCCTCTCATAGTACGCAAAAGTGTTGCTGCCGGTGGGAGGCGCCCCCGCCGTGCAAACACACCGCTGTACTTTGAGGGGCCCTGTGCCAGTGCCAATGCCAACGAGTGGGCCCCCCCTGCTTGCTCAGGATCACAGCACTTGCAAAGTTGAAATACTTACCTCTCCCTGCTCCACTGCCGTGACGTGGTCCAGATTTACTGGGCCCACTAATTACTTGAACCAGCCCTACCCCCCACAACTTTAGCCAAATGACCCCCAATTTCAAATGCCTTCCAATTATTATAAGCTAAATTACGATTGACAAGCTTCTGTAACAAGAATGGATGTTTTTGCCATTAAAATGGGCAGTGTAGGTGTTTTCCTGGCCTCCACTCACTGCCGACTATGCTCCCCCATTGACTTGCATTGGGTTTCGTGTTTCGGGCGATACCCGACTTTTCGCCATAATCGGCCGATTCCACTCGACTCGACTTCTAAGATAGTCGGGTTTCGCGAAACACGACTCGACTCTAAAAAGGTCAAGGTCGCTCAACCCTAGTAAACGCGACAAGCTGTTGGACTGTGAGAGAGGTGCAGGTATGTGAGATCAGTAAAAAACAGCAGGCATTTCCAATCTCATATCAGCTGACAAGCTCTCAGTCACCCCACCTGTATGGGGTAAACAAATGGAGGTTCTTCGGCGAGAGACCTGTGTGACACTTGCCATGGTGAGGGAGGAGGAAGAACCAGAAGATGCGGTTGATGGGGTGGATGGTGTTTGGCGAGGCCCGTTAGTCTTCATTTTAGCACAGTGACATTCCCAGATTAAAGCATGTTGATCTTGAATGCACCAGTTCATGCATGTAGTACTGAATAATTTTTTTTATTTTTTGTTACTTTACTAGGTCTTTTTAAAAAAGTTGACAGCTAACATGATTTTTTAGTTTTTAGCCGGTTTGAAATAAAGACCAAAAATAGGCAACTGCAGAACTGCGAATGCTGCTGTTCACTGCCAGAGTTGGGGCTCAGGATGCATTAGTTGTCGTGATTGCATAACTCTGTGTCTACATAACGTCTTTGTCTTCCTCATCCTCTGCTGAGATACTCAGCTGCATGCCTCTGGGTTTACACAGAGTGTGATCTAGTACCTCATCGGCATCCTCTCTGTTCTCCCACTCCTCACCCTGAGAGTCACTCTCCTCCTCTTCCTTCCTTGACAGCACAGTACAGTCCACTAGCGCCTTAAGTCTCATCATGAATGGATCACCTTAACCCATTGGGGTTAACATCTGTTGACGCGGGTTTGGATTATGCCTGGCCATGGATCAAACTGGGAAAAAAATTGGCCATCGGTGCAGATGATTTCCTCCTCTTGACTCTTTGAATCTTTAGAGTACACTTCCTATGCCCATGTCACGATAGGACTGGTGAGTAAACTGTGACTAGGGGCACTTTTCCTGGCCCTAGCACTAGGGAGTGCCCTAGCTCACCCTGTTCTCTGGGATACCTCAGATGGCGAAGATGCTGGGGCCTCCGCCCTTGCCCTGTCTCCTAGCTGCATCTGTTCCCTTCCCCCACTCGAGGAAGAGAGGTGCTACCGTGTACAGCAGTACCCCAACCTGACAGACAGGGGAACAAAGACAAGGGTAAAAGAAAATTCCACTCACACAAATATACTCTCACATATAACAGAGGTATTCAACAAGGTGTGAAGGATGGGGGAAGAAGATAAGGCAGGTAAGGATGAGGAATTTCCAAGCGTACAAAGCAAGCAACAGTGGCGCAATAAACTCCTCCAGCTCTTCGGACAGCAGCTCCTCACTCTCCAGGTCTATCTAGCAAGTGCTAACTCAGACAAGGATCTGGCCGGAAGGCCTAGATTTTATAGGAGAGAGGAGTGGCTAACCGAGCACAGCTGAATGCAGGGATTTCCACATGGCCTAGTAACCCCTGCCTTGCTCAAAGAAAACAAACACATCTAATACACCAGAGAAGTGCTTCTTCTCAGTGGCGAAGCAGGAGCCATCAGACGCTGCGGTCTTCTGGCACTGCTCTGTCGTGGTAACTCAGTGACAGCCCATGGCATACAATGTGTGAAGAGATCTACCGACTCAGCCATCTGTGGTTCCCAACAGTCAGTTGGAGAGTTGTGATGTGGGGAAAATGGGTAATTGGGGTGCCACCACTGCGAACTGTACTGTGTGTGATGTTCAGGTGGAGGTAGAGGAACAGAGGCCACTTGATGCAGCCCTTGCTATCTATTGGAGCACATGTTCTTTTTTGGCCCTCATCTACAAAGCGTACTGCTGTACAGCTGTCAAAGAAAGGGAGTGTAGAATCCTATTCAGTAACAGAAGTTGTACATATCCTGTGAAATTGCTCACTGCAGCAAAACAAACCGACTTCTAATTCCTCATATCATATCTGTCTAACAACCCTAAACAGCTATGCAGTATTTTCAATTCTCTCTTGTGTCCACCAGCTCTCCTTACCTCTCCTCTCATCTTAGCTGAAGACTTTGCCTCACCAGCTGTGAGTTTGATGCAATAACATCCCACCTTTACCTCAGTCTTCATCACAAGTCTAATCCACCCCTTCAACCTGTCACTAACAACTGGTGTCTTCCTTCCTGATTGAAACATACCTCGATTACACCCATCCTCAAAAAGCACACCCTTGACCCATCCTCTGTGTTTAGCTCTCGCCCGATATCATTTCTCCCCTATGCCTCCAAACTACTGGAACAACCCATCAATTTTGAACTGTCCTCCTACCTCTCCTCTTGCTTCCTTTTTAACCACTTAAAATCTGGCTTCCATTCCACTAAAACTGCCATGCCTAAAGTCACCAACGACCTACTAATGGCCCAATGAAAGCGACATGAGTTTGTCCACCTCCTTGTCCTAGACCTGGCATCTGTCTTCGACATAGTGGATCATTCCCTCTTACTAGAGACTTTCTGATCTGTTGACATAACAGACTTGGCCCTTTATTGGATCTCCTCGTACCTAACAGACAAGACATTCAGTGTCTCCCACTCACACACCACCTCCTCATCTCGCCTCCCATGTGTCGGTGTCCACCAAGGTTCAATTGTATGATCGTGCACTATGCTTAGGGGGTGCGTGAGCTCCCTCATTCTTAAAGGGACCGCTCTTAACATCCTAAGGTATTCCTAGCCTATAGCTGGGTGACAACTTCTATTTAAGGCTCCTTCTCCAATATGAAGGTGCCTGAACTGCGTTGTTAATTTGCCTTGCATGATTGCTAGTTATCAGGTTCCCCAGGTCCGCCTTTCTGTTTGTCTACCCTGTCCCCTTCTGCTCTTACCTGTCTATTCTGTTCTTTTCATCAGCAAGTCCAGATCGTACCTGCCACGCACATCTGCCTAACACCCGATCCAGTCCACACCTGCCAGTGCTTTTCTGTTCCTCAGCCAGGCCCATCTGCACCTGTTGTTCCAGAGTCCTTATAGTGCCTGCCTGCATTCTTCATCTCTCCTTAGCTTACCCACTGTAGGGGGTCAGATGCAAGCATCTGTAGGTCACCCGAGAAATAGCACCTGGTATCATGTCTTTGTCTCTCCTTTGGCAGTAGTTTTTGCCTGCTTCCACTTGTCCTAGTTGGAATTTGGAAGGGCCTCCTAGTTACGCCTCTCCAGGCTTTCAGAGGGATACAGCACAGTGGTTCCACCACCTTGTCCATTACAGTCTCGTTCTGCTGGGCTGGCTGTAGTGAAAGAGGTGTTGGTCCCCCTGTACTAGTTATACTCTATTGCAATTGATGCCACTTTGTTGGTGTCTGCCACTAATTTTTATAAATGTGTAGACTCCTTTTAGGGTCTCCTTCTTGCATGTTGCCTGTAGCAGTAGGCCTCCAAGACCGTCAGACCTCCACTTCCTTGAAGTCAAATACCGATGTTACTATCTTTAGATTTTTCTGACAATAGTAGTCTATGAAATTTATATAATATTTGTGTCATCTGAGTGTGGCTGACCATGAAAGCAGGTGAAGGTGTTACATGTGGTATCAGGGTTCCCAGCAAAGGAGGCCTACACCAATCCCGCACCCACTTCGTCTTACTGTGATGTTCAATTGAAAGCTGTAAATGCTGTCCAAGAGCCCGATACCTCATGCCTGGCTGATTGATGCAGTACTAGGCTACAGTTTGTACTGTGGGTGTATTTTATGTGTTTTGGCAGAATTTGGGGCCGTTATAAGGTGTTGTGCATGCGTTTGTTTTTGCCTCCCTTTGACATAAATTGCATTCGGCTATGTTCGGCGAATATTCGACTAATTAATTGGCGAATATTGCAAATTCGGTGATCATAATCCGAACAGAACATTGAAATACTCGCTCATCTCTAGTTGAGAACATGGACTATTTTTGTGGAAATCCGTCTGCGATCCGGAGGATATCACTCCTGTATGTGAGTTTGAAAATGAAGACACTGTTTATGTTGAACTTTCTGTGGTCCCTGCCTATCCGTCGCATTACATCAACCTGGTTGCACTACAATGGGTATGTGCTTAATAAGAAAACAATGTTACAAAGTTATTTTGCTTCTAATCATTGCAAGAATGCATAAACTTTTGTCACAAAATAAGTCCATGTATAAACTGATATGGGCAGAATATACAAAAATTCAATATGCATTTGCATGCCTAAATTAGAGTTTATTGCACTGGACACTACAATGCATGCATCACAAAAAAGTTAATTAAATCATTCCCTGACAGTAAATTCGGGTAAATAACAATGCGCTGGTTAATGAATAAAGGCATAATGAGCATTATGGCATTCAGTGCAACAATACATCAGTATAAAAGAGCAATAGCAGAGGCTGCTTGCCTAAACTAAGCATAAAGTGACAATGCAAAGCAGTGTACAATAATTACATGAAATTAAATAAACAAGCACAAAACATTACTTCAATGGAAACCCAAGGGACCCACCAATCCCGACGCACGTTTTGCATTGAAATGCTTCATTCGAAGGTCACAAAGGTGAAAACAGGCTTGGGGATGAATGGGGTTAACTATATAACTCAGACTATGAAACCATTTTGTACCTTTTTCTTTATAATTTATACCTCTAGGATTTTAATTCTGGTGTTAAATAGCATTAATTTAATTTAATTTAGAAATTTACCATGCCACAGCTTACACATTGTGTACTGCTATATATAAACCTGGGCACCAAATTAAGATATCAAACATACAAAAAATGATGGGATTTTTTAGTTGCCTGACTTGGATGATTTTTCATCTTTTGTTCCATTAGAATTGTCACCTGTCAGCAAGTTTGCAATGCCACAGGCTTTTACTGTCCATTTAATTCACTTATCTCTCTGTGTCAGGGAAAAGCATTTTCACGAAGTACATCGGAATTCCTTCATCCCAAGGGGCTGGAGACTGAAAGCTATCCTCTTATGTAGAATCATTCATTGCTAGGGGTTCTGATTTTGCAGTACAATAGGTAAATAGTAGAGTTGATGACTTAGGCTGGTTTCACATTTGCGTTTTTTGGGGTGCGTTTTTGCGGTAAAAAATGCAAAAAAAACGCATGGTGAAAAAACGCATGTAAACGCGTGCAAACGCTGCGTTTTTTTGACGCATGCATTTTTGCATGTGGTGAAAAAAACGCGGCGTTTTGACGTGTTTACATGCGTTTTTTCATGCGTTTGCGTTTTTTAAACGCATGCTGAGAAATGTGTGACAGCTGCCAATCATCAAAATAAAGTAAAAAACCCACTATAAACAGAAATAGTTAGGGTTAGGGTTAGGGCTAGGGATCATAACCCTAACCCTAACCCTAAAGGGATCCTAACCCTAACCCTACCGCTAACCCTAACCCTAAGGGATCCTAACCCTAACCCTACCCCTAACCCTACCTCTAACCCTAAGGGATCCTAACCCTAACCCTACCCCTAACCCTACCCCTAACCCTAAAGGGATTAGGGTTAGGGTTAGGATCCCTTAGGGTTAGGGGTAGGGTTAGGGGTAGGGTTATGGTTAGGATCCCTTAGGGTTAGGGTTAGGGGTAGGGTTAGGGTTAGGGTTAGGATCCCTTTATCACCTTTATGTTGGGGGGTGGCAGATCAGTGTGTTTTCTGTTTTTTTAATAGAAAAACGCATGCGTTTTTAACGCAAAAAAACGCATGCGTCCCCATTGACTCCAATGTATTTTTTGACCCAAAAAAAACGCATGAAAACGCATGCGTTTTTTTTGGTCCAAAAAACGCCTCTCAAAAATACTACAAGTTGCATTTCTGAAAATGAACGCATGCAGTAAAAAAACGCATGCATTCAAAAACGCATGCAAACGCGTACACCAAAAAACGCATGCATTTTCAATGTTAAATATAGGGAAAAAAACGCATGCGGTTTTTTTTGCAAAAAATGCTGCAGACAAAAACGCAAGTGTGAAACCACCCTTAGGCACAAATTAAAAACTGAGCTCCACAATGTTTTCATTAGCTATAGAAAAAGGTCCAATTAATGGTACTAGAAATAGGCTTTCAATATGACATAGCCTGACACAGGTTTTCAATATGAATATATGAAACAATTTATTTAGAAAATGGAAGTTGTGCTAGGCGCTGCATTTTTTCTTTGCTAGAATAAAAATGCTATATCAAAATACAAATATAAAAAGCATCAATAGTTTTGCATACTACTTAAAACATAATTTATCAGCTTAGTTTGATTTCAATCTGTTTTTCTGAGATACCTTTAATTTTTGACTATGTACTTTTTTGTTCTATTTTCCTTAAATGTTTAAAAGGAGCAGCTAGTTTGACAGAGATTATGCAGATTCAGCAATAGGGATTTGGCTTAAAGGTAGTCAGAAAATTACTATTGACTGCTAAAAAGGAATAGTTACCGTGTCTAGCTACCAAGCAGGAAGTGGGAGGAGGATGGATTTCTTCATCAGAATATGGCAATGCTAGAGACCACTGCTATTTTCCTAAGTAAAAAAAAATCATTATTACAGAATACAAATCAAATCATACAATATTCTTTTTGCAACATTGAGGCATTGCAAATAACCATAGTACCATTTCTGTTGTATGAACAGGACCCAAAGGAGCAATTTCCTAATCTATATATATAATTGTCTAAGGTTTTTTCCGTCTGTCTGTCTGTCTGTCCTGGAAATCCCGCGTCTCTGATTGGTCGAGGCCGCCAGGCCTCGACCAATCAGTGACGGGCACAGTATCGACGTAAAAATCCCGCGTCTCTGATTGGTCGAGGCCGCCAGGCCTCGACCAATCAGGGACGGGCACAGCGACGATGATGTCTGATTCAGCGACGGGCACAGTATCGACGTAGATGTCATAATGGTTGCCATGGCGACGATGATGTCATAAAGGTTGCCTCGACAAATCAGCGACGGGCACAATCAGCGACGGGCACAGCAACGATGATGTCATAAAGGATGTAGACATCCCGCGTCTCTGATTGTTCGAGGCCGCCAGGCCTCGACCAATCAGCCACGGGCACAGCGACGATGATGTCATAAAGGACGTAGAAATCCCACGTTTCTGATTCAGTGACGGGCACTGTATCGACGTAGATGTCATAATGGTTGCCATGGCGACGATGATGTCATAAAGGTTGCCTCGACCAATCAGCGACGGGCACAGTCTGCCGCGAATTCTGGAATCATCATTGTCCATATACTACGGGGACATGCATATTCTAGAATACCCGATGCGTTAGAATCGGGCCACAATCTAGTAATTTATATTATGCAGCAGTGGCTTATTGGAGTTGTCCATTCACAACAGATTGATGACATGTGGTATAAGTCATCAATATCAGAATGGTGGGGGTTTGGCACCCTTACTCATCAGTTGTTACAAGCTCCAGTGGCTGCCTGATAGAAACACATGGAAGGGTGCTCGGAAGCACTGCTCCATTCGATGTGTAGTGTTTGCTGCCTGGCACTGCAAAACAGCTCCTTTTCCTTTTAAAAAAGAGCTATCCTGTAGTACCCACATTGATTGGAGTTGTGCAGTGAAGTTCCATTCCATGTGTTTACATCCGGTGGCCATCTTAGTAAATAGCACTTTACCTGTTGGGGTGCCATGTTTTAGATCACCACCAATCACATTTCGATGCCCTATTCGGGGAATAGATAATCATTTGGTGTCGACTCAAAAACCTCTTCAATGTTTGCAAAGACTCAAACATTGGGTCAAAAGCTGAGCCCCAAAACTATGGCCCTGTAAGTTTACCTCTCCGGGGGCAAAATCTTTGAAGTATTTCTCAGAGATCCTGGATTTTCTCACTAAAAATAACTTCATGACCCAGCATGAGTTTAGGAGGTCTTGTCAAACTAATCTGATCAGGAACTGATTATTAATGGAACACACTGTGATTGGATCATAGGTTATAGTGGGGTATCACATAGGTCAGTATTGGGTCTTCTTTTTGATATATTTATTAATGATCGTGTTTAAGTCATACAGAGTATAATTTCAGTATTTGCTGATGATACTAAGGCTGCTTTCACACTTCCGTCTTTCTGCTCCCGTCAAGATATGTCGAGTTTTGAAAACACACATTTTTTTTGCAGGATCCTGTATTTTCCCATAGACTTGTATTAGCGACGGATGGCCATCCCTTTCATCCGTAGTGCACTGTATCTGTCAGTAAATAGCGGTCCGTCGGGAACAAAAAACGTTCAGAGGAACATTTTTCAGTACATTGTATCCAATGTTTCTGACTGCGCGTGCCCAGCAGGAAATCTCGCACACACTTTCTTTCCTGCCTGGGACTGCTGACGGAAATATGAAAGCACATACTTCCGTCGGTACATCGCGCCGACGCTTTGTGACGGGCGATTACCAACGGAAGTGTGAAAGTAGCCTAAGCTCTGCAAGTTAATCAACACAGAGGAGGATATATTAATTTTACAGTGGTATTTATGTAACAGAGGTTTGGGCTGAGAAATGGCAATCAAAGTTTAATGAAATATAAACTCATGCATTTGAGTTGAGAAAACAAAATATTATACAACTATGGACTATATAGTAAAACACTGGGTAACACTGTCACAGAAAATTACTTTGCTTCATTAGTGGACAGCAAGCTCAACTTTAGTGATTAGAGCCAGCTAGCAGCTGCCGAGACGAATAAAATATTGGGATGCATCAAAATTGGCATGGATGTTAATGGCAAGAAAATATTTTTACCTTTAACAGCATTGGGAAGACCCCTGAACACAACACTGACTCCCAGATCGCTACTAGGAACAATGTTGTCAGAGTATTATGACACTTTTACGGACTGACAAAAAAAAAATACAAAAATGACTTGTTTATCAGGCAAAATAAAAAAGAGAAGAAAAATAAAGAAATGCGATCTCTCACCATATTTCCCTGTTGTTTTTAGCAATAAATAAATAATTTAAAGA
The DNA here is from genome assembly GCF_032444005.1 of Ranitomeya imitator. Lineage (NCBI taxonomy): Eukaryota > Metazoa > Chordata > Amphibia > Anura > Dendrobatidae > Ranitomeya > Ranitomeya imitator. The sequence continues at coordinate 353,967,871 of NC_091286.1, read as the reverse complement.
AAATTACATGAGGTCCCACCTATTTTTAATAACCAGCTAAGGCAAAGTAGACAGCTGTGGGCTGTTATCATCAGGTTGATAAGGGCCATGGTTATTGGCTCCTTACCAGCTTAAAAATACCAGCCCGCAGCCACCCCAGAACTGTCACATCACATTAGATGTGTCAATTCTGGTGTCCTGTGTCCGCTCTTCCCATTTACCCTGATGCAGTGGCAATCAAGGTAACGGGATTTGGGGTTGATGACAGCTGTGATATGTCAAAAATCACAGCTAGCATCAACCTCTGGGGTTAGTAATGGAGAGGTGTCTGTGAGACAACCCCATTACTGACCCATTAAGAAAAAAGATTAAAAAATCACACAAAAAAATCCTTTATTCACAAAATACTCCCGACAAATGACCTCGTTCTCTCATTTATTAAAAAAAGACAAATCCCAAGCAGTTCTGAAGTAGTCCAACAATAAAACAATGTCCCATGTTGTCTGAAGCATATGGAGCGCCATAACAATGTTCCATAGGCTTTTGCAGCTGCCACTGCCGGACACACTGCTCACACGAGACCTGCCGCTTATGAACTGATGTAATGTCAGCGCCGTTAGTAAGGTTACATCTGTTTACAACCTTTTGGGTTTCACGGAGGACTGTGTCTGGCAATCCACGTGACCTGGCATAATCGCTGGAGTACCTCGGACTGCCAGCTGCACTGCCGCCATGTCAAACAGAGCGCAGTGACATATTAGAGTGAAAGAAAGAGCAAGCCAGCTCACCTGTTCTCAGAAGCGCGGAACTCTGTCTTGAAAGGCAATGGATCCACAACGAGAAAACACATGTTCCAGCTTCATGCAGATAAAATTGCAGGTTTATTGAAAAATACTTAAAAAGTGCATACTCCACGGATCTCACAATAGCCCCGGGAGAAAAGCGATGCGTTTCGACTGCTGCCGCAGTCTTTATCCAAGCTGATCTATCCCAAAGTAATGACGGACATATAAAGTACCGTACACCAATCAACAGAGGATAACATGTCACATGATTGAAAGGTCCTAAAAAGCCTGTAACAATTACGTGCGAATAGACATATAAACATAGAAACTTTAAAACAAAATAATATTAATTGCTGAAATTAGACAGATATCAATAATGAAACATTATCTCATTTTTGCGATTCAAACCGCCCGGAAAACGTGTACCCAAAACAAAGATCCAGTAAGCTTCCCGGGTTAATAACATTCTATGGATGTCTCCACCCCGGTGAGGTTTTTTTATTTTCTCCTAACCCATTAAGTGGAAGAATGAAGTGTCCCGTGTATGGTAATCGATAAAGTGCCTGGCCACAGATGAAACATTGTGATTTGTATTTTTAGTGTTAGAAATGTCATATAGATGTTCTGTGATGCGATTTTTTAGTTTTCGTCCGGTACAACCTATATAAGACTTATCGCATGCAGTACAATCGATTTTATAAACAACATTCCGAGTGTTGCAATTAATAAAATCTTGTATCTGAAATGAATTAGTGTTGTTATAATTCTGAAAGGACTTAATGGTGACCATATGCTTACACGTGGAACAATTGGTTGTATTACATTTAAAGCTGCCTTTACATTTTAACCATGTGGATTGCGGTCTATCTGAAATGAAAATACTTGGTGACAAAATATTCCCTAAGGTGGGTGCTTTTCTCGCAACAATGTTACAGCCATTATGCAAAATTTCAGCAAGAATTGGGTCCTCGTATAAAATTGGAAGAGACTTTTGAATTATATTTTTAATTACGTTAAATTGTGGACTGTACTGCAAGCATACAAAAGGTTTCTCTCCATATTGCTTATTATTTGTTTACACTGGAATCTTATTATCAGAAGGAGATTTTATCAAATCTTCATGTTTTTTCTTGGACACAATATTGAGTGCACGGTTTAACATCCAATTTGGGTAGCCGCGTTGTTTAAATCTAGTACAAGGTTTAGCCAAATCCTGTTGCAGGACAACTTCATCATTACAGTTGCGCTTTAATCTGGTGAATTCTCCAACCAGGATTGACTGGATAGTGTGCTTTGGGTGACTACTATGTGCATGAAGAATTGAGTTCCCTGCCAGTGGTTTGGAAAAAGTACGGGAGGTAATTGAATGTGTATCAACTCCCATAAGTTCCAAATCCAAGAAGGTAATTTTAGGATTTTCATGTACATAAGTAAATTTAATGTTATATTCATTGTGATTAATGTAATCAACAAATTCCTGTATGAGTGACACATCCCCCTTCCAGATAATAAGCGTGTCATCAATGTATCTCCCGTACCATGAAATAAAAGGAATACATTTGTTAGAAGTACTGTACAGAAAATGAAATTCCCAAAAAGCCATAACTAAATTGGCTAAAGATGGCGAGAACTTGGCACCCATCGCCACACCCGTGTGCTGTAAATAAAAATCCCGATTGAAAGAAAAAAAGTTGTGGGTCAACAAAAAAAATGTAACCTGGAAAATATATTCAATTAAATCATGGGAGTAGTCACTATACTTCTCCAAATGAAAGCCGCTCAGGTCTTCTCCAGTGGCTTTAACGATAAGGAAGAATCTTCAGAAATTGTGAGTACCTTAACCCAATTACATAAGACTCTAACACTAGAAACCAAGACATGGTGAGATCTCACTACACTACAAAATTACGTCTCCAAAGACATAATCCCCAGAGGACTGAGAATTAAAAGGAAATCTACTCCTGACTTTGGAGAGATTTTTTCTAATGAATGGGATTCCATCTTAAGCACCTGTTTTTTAAATTTGATGCGATTAATCATTAAATATGAGGAACTAAAGTTATCTGACATTCAGAAAGACATTGAAGCTTTTAAAACAACTTTAGGTTCACATAATATCGCATTGGAAGAAAATGCCATCTATAAAAAAAGCAAGAGGATTTCATCAAACTGGAAGAGGACGTTATGCAGAGGAAAAAAACGCAAATTCCAGCGAGATCTGGATGATTATGCGAACAATAAAATTTATAACTGGCATGAGTGGAATCGTTCCTTTTCTAAAATACCTGGTTCCATCTTGAGACACACAAATTATAAAAGAAAATATAATAATCGATCTGTCAGTTTCAATTCCCATGACAGTGATTCCGGTGACTGTGGCTTCAATACATCTGATATTTCTTCTAATGAATCTGCTGGCTGCAGTTTCAGTAAACAGTAAACAGAGTCACAGGTCAAAAAACGCAAAAGGCGTGGTGGCCGGAAACACAGAAAGTGCTTCTGGCATACAAACACGCCACAAACAATGCAAACAAAGGTAGAGCCTGGTAATGTGTTAAATCTATCCTCTCCCAGTTTTACAGTGGAACAATTAAAGGTGTCATCTTATGCTTTGAATTCTGCCCAAGATCATGATTTCAACCTTTTTTCCACTATATTTGACATAAATAAATTCGTTAGAAATCTAACAATTAAAAAACATTTTTGGTCTGAAGAGTCTTTAATAAGTCAAGTTCAAGAATCACATAATACTATAGTCAAAGCGTTCCATACAATGGATTTTCATGAACAAATTGCTCTATTACCTTTACATGAGTTACAGGATCAGAATATTATGTCTCAGAATTGTGATAATGCACCAGATCAGTTAAAACTGAGAAACCCTTTTTTATCCCATTCAATCCAGGGCAGACTGTATGAACAGATTCCAAGAGGTTCTAGAACGAGAATTAAAAAACCTCAAGTTCACAAAACCTGGTATAAGTGTCTCCCACAATATGACTAAACAACAAAAAAACATTATTCAAGAAATTCAAGAAATGAAAGATATAGTCATCAAAATGAGTGACAAAGGAGGAGTAGTGGTTGTGTTAGATTCTACACAATATGAGGAAGCAATTTTGAACTTATTGTCTGATGAACTGACTTATAAAAAACTGAGACATGACCCCACAACTGAGTTAAAAAAAAGCTGGATAATATTATTGATGAAGGATTTTCTCTAGGAGTTATCTCAAAGAAACAGAGTGATTCCCTTAAAGTTTCCCATCCAGTAACACCTATTTTATATGGACTACCCAAGATCCACAAAAGCAGCACTTCTCCACCCATGCGTCCAATTGTATCCAGCATTGGCTCTACCAACGAACTCATGGGACAATGGTTGGATTCCCTATTACAGCCATTGGTCCTCAGAGTGCCAGGCCATATTAAAGACACAAGAGATATTTTGAATATTTTGTCACAGAAAAAATGGTCATTCAATTTTTCCAGGCTCAGCTGTGACGTGGTTTCTCTATACACTTGCATACCACACAGCATAGCATTGGAAGCCTTACGATTTCATTTGGAGAAGTATAGTGACTACTCTTATGATTTAATTGAATATATTTTCCAGGTTACATTTCTTTTGTTGAACCACAACTTTTTTTCTTTCAATCGGGATTTTTATTTACAGCACACGGGTGTGGCGATGGGTGCCAAGTTCTCGCCATCTTTAGCCAATTTAGTTATGGCTGTTTGGGAATTTCATTTTCTGTACAGTACTTCTAACAAATTTATTCCTTTTATTTCATGGTACGGGAGATACATTGATGAAACGCTTATTATCTGGAAGGGGGATGTGTCACTCATACAGGAATTTGTTGATTACATTAATCACCACGAATATAACATTATATTTACTTATGTACATGAAAATTCTAAAATTACCTTCTTGGATTTGGAACTTACGGGAGTTGATACACATTTAATTACCACCCGTACTTTTTCCAAACCACTGGCAGGGAACTCAATTCTTCATGCACATAGTAGTCACCCAAAGCACACTATCCAGTTAATCCTGGTTGGAGAATTCACAAGATTAAAGCGCAACTGTAATTATGAAGTTGTCCTGCAACAGGATTTGGCTAAATCTTGTACTAGATTTAAACAACGCGGCTACCCAAAATGGATGTTAAACCGTGCACTCAATATTGTGTCCAAGAAAAAACATGAAGATTTGATAAAATCTCCTTCTGATAATAAGATTCCAGTGTAAACAAATAATAAGAAATATGGAGAGAAACCTTTTGTATGCTTGCAGTACAGTCCACAATTTAACGTAATTAAAAATATAATTCAAAAGTCTTTTCCAATTTTATACGAGGACCCAATTCTTGCTGAAATTTTGCATAATGGCTGTAACATTGTTGCGAGAAAAGCACCCACCTTAGGGAATATTTTGTCACCAAGTATTTTCATTTCAGATAGACCGCAATCCACATGGTTAAAATGTAAAGGCAGCTTTAAATGTAATACAACCAATTGTTCCACGTGTAAGCATATGGTCACCATTAAGTCCTTTCAGAATTATAACAACACTAATTCAACACCAAGTTGGCTCTGTCATTAAGGGGTTAAAGGAGACCATGGCAATAGAGATGAGCAGGGTAAAGCACCAGAACTGGAGCATCAATTATGATGTGCCAATTCTGGAATAACCATGGACCGTCCCAACCTAATAATATAAGCGTGCAGCTTTATCTGGCTTTAAAACAGAGGGGGAAAGCCAGGCTGTTTTTTGTATCTATCTATCTATCTAGCTATCTATGTCTGTCTTTCTCTCTCTCCCTCTATTATAAATCTCTCTCCAGCTATCTATCCATCTAATCTATCTATCTATCTGAGGCTTTTTTCCTTTTCTTTCAACTAGCTTTAATAAGCTACAAACAGCATTAATTGCTGCAGAAACGCAAGTAAAAAACATGTGAAAAACTAACTCAAAAACGTGCATACTGTACGCTGCGCTTTTCCTACCAAGAGATGCAGAATTGGTCCAGAAATGTCTGCATCTAAATATTCATCATGTGCACATACCCTGTGTCTGCACAGGAAAGTTTCTGCTGTGGATTTCACTGAGTGGAAAAGTCTAAGCCAAAAATCCTTTTAAAAAATGCATCACAAAACAACCGTAAAAGCCTCTTTAAAAACACGCCTATTTTAATCAGTGTTTTTCCTGCTAAAAGTGCAGAAATTTCTTCACCAAATGCATGTACAAAAAACAAATAAAAAATACATGGGATACTTAGGTTATGTGCACACAAAGTATTTGATGCAGAAATTTCTTCACCATTTGTGCATCTGTCAGCATGAAAAACGCAACTTTTTTGTTACATTTATTGTGCGGAACTAATGCAATGTAGAGGGAAAAAATTTACGTTTAACTTTTTTTTTTACAAAAATTTTGCATTGGACAAAAATTGTTTTATTTTTAAAGGTTAAAGAAGAGAAAATTGACACCAAAATTTGTTGTGCAATGTCTCCTCAGCACGCTAATACCAGCAGGGTTCAGAAGGGAAGGAGCACCGTTTGACTTTTCGAACACTGAATTAGGTGGAAATATTTACGGATGCCACGTCACGTTTGGAGGGCCCCTGATGTACCTAAACAATAGAAACCCACTGCAAGTAACCACTTTTTGGAAACTAGACCTCTAAAGGAACTTATTTAAATTTGTGGTTAGCGCATTGAATCCTCAGGTGCTTCACAGAAATATATAACGTTAAGCCATGAATTTAAAAAAATCCCATTTTTTTCCCCCAAAATGTTCCTTTAGCCCAAAATGTTTTGATTTTACAAAGATAAAAGGGGAGAATGGACCCTAAACATTGTTTTTCAATTTCTCCTGAGTACGCCTATACACCATATGTGGGGGAAGTCTACTGTTTGGACGTATGGCAGGATTCGGAAGGTAGCACCATTTGACTTGTTGAACACAAAATTGGCTGGAACCAAGAGCAGATGTCATATCGCGTTTGGAGAGATCCTAAAGTGCCTAAACAGAGGAAACTCCCCACAAATGACCCTATATTAGAATTAATCTAGTGGTTCCTGGTATGTGAATTTTATAATGCAGTGGCATACGCAAGTAGTGTAAAGTGCATCAGGTTGGCATACGTGAGTTGTGTAGTGTACATCAAGCTGGCATACGTGAGTAGAGTGCATCAGGTTTGCATACGCAAGTACGGTAGATTGCATAAGGTTGGCATATGTGAGTAAAGTAGAGTGCATCAAGTTGGCATATGTGGGTCTTGTAGCATGCATCAGGTTAGGTTGGCATACGTGAGTTGTATAGTGTATGTCAGGTTGGCATATGTGACCCAGGTAGCTACCTGGGACACATATGTTATTTCATGGTTTTGCACCCGATATCTTTTTTGCCATGGCTGTTGCTGACATGATATAGCTTTCTAGTACCGGCTTTCCTGAAGATTATGGATTTAGTTGGGGCAGTGCCGTCCATATGCTATTTTCTCTCTTTTATTCGTTGGCATATGTGAGTTGTGTAAGTCAGAAATTAATTTAGTAGTCCATAGATGAGTGGTACAGTTTGAAGCATTCTTTCATACATAGGCCAGGCTTGTCAGGCAGGTGTTTCTGTGGCAGGGCAGTGGTGTCCTTGCTTATCCCCTTTGTATAACACACTCAGCACCTCTTTTGCCACCTTCCTTTTCTTGTCATTTGAGTAACCTCCCTGGGGAAATATTGGAATGGTACGATACGAGCGCCTTCAGTTCTGGAAGTACTGAGGCTCGCTCCTTCCTGATTTCCATAGCACGTAAGCATTGTACATTGCCATCTGTCTGATGTGCATGGCCAGCATTTTGTACCACACCTTGGCTTTTCTCATGGCACTATATGGCTGGAGGACTTGATCAGAAAGATTAACTACCTCATGTGGTTGTTACAATACAGTACACAATCTGATTTGGTGACCTGTGTAAAGGTACCTCGTACAATTGTGAGGGTGCTGCAATCACCATGTATGGTGGCCAAGAGAAGGACATCCCTCTTGTCCTTGTACTTGACCACAAGCATGTTGCCACATTGGGCTCTCCTCTCACCCTTTCTGAGCAGCTGCCCAATTAGCATCTTAGGGAGGTCTCTCTGATTTTTTTGCGCACAGTACCACATGCTGCGGTAGAGAGGGACTTGAAGAGTGGAAAGCTGGTTTAAAAGTCATCTTCGAAGAGGTGATAACCTTGGTCCAGCAGGGGGGTGCACAAAATTTCTCATAATTTTCCCACTCACTCCCAGGACAGGGGGACATTCAAGGAATTCTATCCCAATGTCCATTCCTTCATAAACTCTAAACCTGGGGTTGTACTCTGAGGTACTCTCACACAGCTTGTAAAGTTTAATTCTGCACCTGGCCCTCTTACTGGGCAGGTGTAGATGGAATTAAAGCATCTCCTTGAAATATATCAGAGACTCATCTACACAGATATGCCTTTGGGGAACTTACACCTCACCAAACTTGTTGCTGAACTGTACAATGACTGAGTGAATTTTGAAAAGTTGGGGCCATCTAGGGGAGGACATTGTGCATTATCACTGTAATGCAAGAATTTGTGGATTGTCTCAAATTGTTTATGAGTCAAAGCCATGTTTAACAGTGGAGTGTTGTATAAAACATCAACACTATAATATTGACAAAGTTCTAGCTTAACCCATATAAAGGACATAGCCCCGTAATATCATCATTTCTGTTGCGTTCAGGGGTCCAGTTACATAATGATGAAGGGTGGTTTTGTTCCAAAAATTGCTGGGAGTACAAATTTGTCTTGGTCACCATGACGTTTACAAAATCCTCAGAGAAAAAGACTTTGAAAAAGTCTATTTCTATGAAGCCAGTGATGTTAAATTTGATTCCTGATTGAGCCAGCCATAAAATTAGGAATCTGTGGCTCATACTCTTCTGGGGGTGAGGTCCATACAGTTCGTTTTCTGTCTTGTGGTGTCAGCGTGGTGGTTCAGTATCACTTGAGGAAGATGAAAAATAACGGAAGATTGCATCGTCTTCCTCACTATCAGTGTCAGAATTTTTTCAATTCTTTATTCACACCAAAATGAAAAAAAGCAAAAACCAGAAGCCGATCATTAATGTGCGTCAGTGATCAGCGCTCAATGCCTGTAGGACACACACACAGATGTGATTTTTTTTCCGCACTATCTGATACTAACCAAAGTAAGTTCATTTAAAAATACTGTTGTAGACACAGATTACCACAGTATATTTTTATTGCCCATAATCTAGTCCTATCAACTAATCTAAATAATTTTTGAATTTTTTTCCACACAAAAAAACAACAATTGGATGCCCATCGGTAATGTTCGTCACTGACCAGCGCTCGACAGCTGTAGGACACACTCATTTATATGGTGCAAAAAGGGGCTAAAAAATAGACAGGAAAAAAGACCTTGCCAAAAGTGAGAGTGGGTGCTGATCAGTGATGTGCACATGATCAGCAGCTGATGATGCGCACACTAGATGGACAAAAAAAGTCTTGAAGCATGAGTGGCCATCAGCACCATTTATGGGCAGCACGGTGGCGCAGTGGATAGCATAGCAGCCTTGCAGCGCTGGGGTCCTGGGTTCTAATCCCACCCAGGACAACATCTGCAAAGAGTTTGTATGTTCTCTCCGTGTTTGCGTGGGTTTCCTCCGGGCACTCAGGTTTCCTCCCACATTCCAAAGACATACTGATAGGGATTCTAGATTGTGAGCCCCATCGGGGACAGCGATGATAATGTGTGCAAAACTGTGTAAAGCGCTGCGGAATATGTTAGCGTTATATAAAAATAAAGATTATTATTATCAGTGATTTATGTCACTGATCAGAGGCGGCTGCAGGATAAAAACACATGGGTGGTGCAAAAGGGGGTAAGGAAAAGACAGGGACAAAAAAGTCCTGGAAAACAGCTAACGTGAGGGCCAATCAGCTATTTGCATCACTGATCATTGCTCAGCGTTTATAAGACACATGAGCAAAAACCTGCTAAAAATTGAGCAATCAAGTTCTGATCAATCCTCTGCAGCAAAACAGTTGGTGGGGAGGGGGATTAGGGAGAAAAATGGGGAAAAAGAGGGAAAAGGGGTAGAGGTGGATTGATAAGGAAAGATCAGGGATCAAGAACGTTTCAAGAAAGGATCAGGAAGGTCTTCTTTCTTCTTTCAGGAACAGCAGTAGCAACACCAGTAGTGATGACACAGGCTTCAAAAGTCTGTGGCACCAAAAGGCCCAGCACAGTGCAACACAACAGCACTATGACTGCTCTGCACACATCCAAAGCTAGAATGAGGAAGTGCAGAGTGGTTATACTGAGGTCAGATTGCATCTGTGCACTCTGATGCAATTGAAGTCATCATCCGATTGCACCAATCAGAGCTGAACCTGGTGACGCTGTTGTTGAACAAATTAGCTTTTTTTAATCAAAAACGGTGTTTACTAAGTACCCAATATTATTTATATGCACTATTGCTTTTACTTATTTACTTACAGCAGAGTATACATTTATTTTATTTCTATTTTAGGCTTTGACTGTTTAATGGCCAATGTGAACATGTTCTTATTTTGCATGCATACTAACTTATACTCCAGTTCATTTTTTTCAGTTTTAGGTTTCTGCATTTAGTGCAGATAAGGGTGTGGCCTCCCTTCATTTGAACTGGATGTTACATTTAAATAGCTTCCCATTTGCTGTGTGTCCATGTTTGGGACCAGGTCATGCTCAGCCCTTATTCACCCAGAACTCACTATGATGCTTGGTAAGATTTTAATACTAAAGGGTAGAACTATCCCTAAATTGGGTACACATAGATGCTGGTGGAATAGTTTTTATGCTTTTTTTAATAAAAAAATGGTGCTTACTAAGTACACAATGTTATTTACATGCACGATTGCTTTTAGTTATTTACATATGGCAGAGCATACGTTTATTTTGTTTCTGTGTTAGGTTTTGTCTGCTTAATGGCCAATGTGAAAACTATTTTGCATGTTGCATAGCAGGGTGAACGCGATGGATTTATGTCTTCATAGACAGGGCAGCACAGTGGCTCAGTGGTTCAGGATCCCACAAAGGACAACATCTGCAAGGAGTTTGATGTCACCTGAAAGGTAACATCAACCCCACAAATATTACCCCACCTCCCACCGCTACAGGGCAAGTGGGAAGAGCCAGGCAAAGCACCAGAAAAGGCATATCTTATAGATGCGCCTTTTCTGGGCAGCTGCAGGCTGCTGTTTTTAGGTTGGGGGCCTATATCAAAGGCCCCTTACCAGCCTGAGAATTCCAACCCCCAGCTGTGAGCTTTAGCAAGGCTGGTTGCCAAAAAGGGGGGCACCCCACTCCATTTTTTTAAATTATTTATTTAAATAATTAAAACAACAGTGTAAGGACCCCTCTATTCTTGATGACCAACCTTGCAGAAGCTGACAGCTTGACTGGTTGCAGCTCCCAGCTGTGAGTTTTGTCTGGTTGGTTCAAGAAAATAAGGGGGGAACCCACGTTAGGTTTTTCATTCATTTATTTCCTTAGATCGCAGGCGGCGGCTGTGGAATACCCCGATCATCCGCACCTACTGTCACTGCTATTAGTGGCAGCAGGTGTAGGATGATGGGGGTAAGAGTCACAAAAGCCCCCACCTGCTGTCGTTCAGACTTTAATATAATGCTCATCATTCTCCTCTGCTAGCCGACAGAGCAAGGGAGAATGATGAAAGCCGGCTTTAGCACCTGCCGCCGGGGAAGAGCGCTTACCCGGCGGCTGTCTGTGTGGCACTGATGCAGCACACGGGTGGCACATGGTTGCCACACATGAGCCCCACACAGTACACACATGGACACACGGACACGGATATCTCCGGTACCATTTTTTTTCAGTACCGGAAATAAACGTACAGGTGATACCAGCCTTAGTTTTAGACTTTTCTCTCACTGGTTTAATGAAAAACATTTTTTGAGATCCTCTTCTCATTTAATCTTGTTGGAATTTTTTCAAAGTGAATATCTTGAGTTGGTTATATGAATTATTAGTGTTCCAAAGTAATCAATAGGCTGTTGAACTCAGTGAGGAGAGTTTTACTATTCAAAAGGTTTGAATTTGCTCTTTAATAAATAAGAAGTGAAGGAAGTCTGTGCTAGTTAATTTATATTTAAATTTGAAGTTACTAAAAGCAAAAAAAAAGATGCCATCATATAGGTCTTTAATTTTTTGATACCTGCAGAAGTCCAAAAATCGGGAATATCTTCATTGCCTATAAATTGAATAAAAGAAAGGGCACACTTTTTTAATTTAGAATTTTCTTTATTGGAATTAGCATATTTTTTCCAAGCCAGAATAGTGACTTTAAAAATGGGATTAATGGGTTCGGGCAGTAAAGAATTAATTAAGCGTTTTAAAAGTAATTCTTTAAGAGGAACAGTGTTATTATTAACCCCTTTACCGCCGAGGGTGGTTTGCACGTTAATGACTGGGCCAATTTTTGCAATTCTGACCACTGTCACTTTATGAGCTTATAATTCTGGAACGCTTCAAAGGATCCCGGTGGTTCTGATAATGTTTTTTCGTGACATATTCTACTTCATGACAGTGGTGAAATTTCTTTGGTATGTCTTGTGTTTATTTGTGAAAAAAAGTTTCAAACTTTGAATTTTCATGCTCTAAAATCAGAGATATGTCACAGAAAATAGATAACTTTTCCCACAACGCAGAATGCAAGATAAATGTGTGCCGAGCCTTACTGCGATCTTTGGAAGGCAGAATGAAAAAAAACAACAGCATGTGAATAATTGGTTTTATTTAGTTTTTACGCCATTCCTCAGTGGTATAAATGATTAGGCGACTTTATTCTTTGGGTCCGTGAGATTACAGCGATACCAGATTTATAGCGGTTTTTATGATTGGCAGCCGTCACACACTAAAAGACGCTTTGTATTGCTAAAAATAGTTTTTACATCACCACATTTTGAGAGCTATAATTTTTCCATATTTTGGACCACAGAATCATGTGAAGTCTTGTTTTTTGCGGGACGAGTTGACGTTTTTATTGGTACCATCTTAGGGCACATTACATTTTTGATCACTTTCTATGATTTTTGTGAGGCAGAATGAACTAAAACCAGCAATTCAGAATTTTTTTGTGGGGGTTTATGTTGTTCCGTGTGTGGTAAAATTGATAAGCCAGTTTTATTTTTCGGGTCAGTACGATTACAGTGATACCCCATTTATATCTTTTTTTATGTTTTGGCGCTTTTACACAACAAAACTATTTTATAGCAAAAATAATTATTTTTGCATCGCTTTATTATGAGAGCTATAACTTTTTTATTTTTCTGCTAATGGAGCTGTATGGCAGCTTGTTTTTTGGGGGAACAAAATGACGTTTTCAGTGGTACCATGTTTATTTATATCCGTTTTTATCACGGTTTATTCAACTTTTTGTTCAGCAGTATGATGATATAGCTTTTTTGCCTTGTTTTTATATTTTAATGGTGTTCACTAAAGGGGTTAACTAGGGGGACAGTTTTATACGTCGGGTCGTTTCAGACACAGCGACACCAAATATGTGTACTTTTATTGTTTTTTTTCATTCAAATATTTATTATGAGATGCAATATCTTTTAATTTTTTTACTATTATTTAGATTTTTTTAAATAATATTTTTACAATTATTTAAAAAAAAGTTTTACTTTTTTTTTTTTTCTTTACTTTTTTACTTTGTCCCACTATGGGACTATCATGTTTTGCAGGAAGATTGCTTATGCAGCATGGAGATGTAGCAGCATACCCATGCTGCAAAAACTGTCAGCTCTGCACTGACAAACTTGCTCATCATGCCCTGAACATTATCAGCAAGTTTGCTAGGTCTTGTGACCCGGATGTCGTCATGACGACAATGGATCACCATGGCAATGATCAGGACCTCGCGTCACGCCGGGGAGTCTCCAATCCCAAGACAGAGTGGCTGTCAGCCCTCTGCTGGCTTCTGGAATGCTGCGATCATGTTTGATCGCAGCATTTCAAGGGTTAAAGCGCCAGGTGTAAGCTGTCAGAATCAGTTCACACCAGGCGGTGATCACTCGCACGCCCCCAGTGTGCGCGGGCGATCGCGATGACATAATATCACGTCCATGGTCAAACAGGCCCAGGTCACAGGGACCAAATATTACATCCAATGTCAGAAAGGGGTTAAATAACTCCAGATCATGACAAGTATTAGATGGGTCATCCAATAACCAATTCTTACTTTGTTTTCTAAGGTTGTAATAAGAATAACAAACTAAAATTAGCAACCCCAAAACGCCTGTAGATTTGTTTTTCCATGGGATACCCCTTGCAATCCTCTTGCTGTTCCATATAAAATTAAGTATGGATTGCAATTTTGATATAAAAGATGGAGGAATTCGAAGACGCATGGTACTAAATATATGGAAAAAATCTTTCCAAGGGTGAACATTTTGAGGGGATTTAGATTGTGAGCCTCAATGGGGACAGCATTGACGATGCCTGTAAAATGTTACGGAATTAATCTATATACATAATTGTCTAAGGGGTACTTCCGTCTGTCTGTCCTTCTGCCATGGTTATTCGTTCGCTGATTGGTCTCGGCAGCTGCCTGTCATGGCTGCTGCGACCAATCAGCGACGCGCAGAGTCCGGAAGAAAATGCTCCTTACTCCCCGCACTGACCGCCCGGTGCCCGCATACACCCCTCCGCTTACCGCTCACACAGGGTTAATGCCCGCGGTAACGGACCGCGTTATGCCGCTGGTAACGCACTCTGTTACCGCTGCTATTAACCCTGTGTGACCAAGTTTTTTACTATTGACGCGGCCTATGCAGCTCCAATAGTAAAAACATCTAATGTTAAAAATAATAAAAAAAATAAAAAACGATTAAATACTCACCTATGCCGCCTTTCCCGCTCCACCCGATACAACCGCCACGTTCCGTTGGCACAGATCGTCAGGCAGAAGGACCTGCCGTGACGTCACGGTCATGTGACCGCGACGCGAGCAGGATCTGCCGTGACGTCACGGTCATGTGACCGCAACATCATCATAGGCACTGCGCGAGCAGGCTGGGACCAGAAGCTGCCACCTGTACCTCGCACAGGTGACCGAACTACAAGGGGCCCTCGGATCGGAAGGTGAGTATGTTTACTTTTTATTTTTTAACCGGTGACATACCTGGCTAGGCAATATACTATGTGACTTGGCAATATACTACGTGGCTCTGTGCTGTATACTACGTGGCTGGGCAATATACTATGTGGCTGGGCAATATACTACGTGGCTCTGTGCTGTATACTACGTGGCTGGGCAATATACTATGTGGCTGGGCAATATACTACGTGGCTCTGTGCTGTATACTACGTGGCTGGGCAATATACTATGTGGCTGGGCAATATACTACGTGGCTCTGTGCTGTATACTATGTGGCTGGGCAATATACTACGTGGCTGGGCAATATACTACGTGGCTGGGCAATATACTACATGGCTGGGCAATATACTACGTCACTGGGCAATATACTACATGGCTGGGCAATATACTACGTGGCTCTGTGCTGTATACTACATGGCTGGGCAATATACTTCGTGGCTGGGCAATATACTACGTGGCTCTGTGCTGTATACTACGTAGGTGGGCAATATACTATGTGGCTGGGCAATATACTATGTGGCTATGTGCTGTATACTATGTGGCTGGGCAATATACTACGTGGCTGGGCAATATACTACGTCACTGGGCAATATACTACATGGCTGAGAAATATACTACATGGCTGGGCAATATACTACGTGGCTGCGCAATATACTACGTGGCTGGGCAATATACTACATGGCTGGGCAATATACTACGTGGCTGCGCAATATACTACGTGACTGGGCAATATACTACGTGGCTGGGCAATATACTACGTGGCTGGGCAATATACTACGTCGCTTGGCAATATACTATGTCGCTGGGCAATATACTACGCGGCTGCGTGGACATGTATATTCTAGAATACCCGATGCGTTAGAATCGGGCCACGATCTAGTGGACTATATAATTGAGTTAAATAAATAGATCATTCTTTCAACTTTAAATCTATGAAACTAAGAAATGCTGTAGTAAGAGAGAACTGTCTTCTTCAGACATTTTGATGAAGAAAAGATGTTCTAGAATCATATTCATCTATTGTTCTTAGCATACGCTGGAACTCTCCTGGGAAATGAATTTCCAATACCATTTCTTATTCAGGAACTTAATAATGCTAATTTTAATGTTGCGCAATGAGTAATCTTAGCAAGCCTGATCACTTAAGAACACAATTTTCAAATTTCTTTTGCAAGCTCTTCATTGTTTCACCTTTATCCTTAAAGAAAAGAGAATAAAAGATTTTGTCAGAGAAAAAGAGACATTAATTGTAACACACAATTTTGTGTAACCTGTTGGAATAACTTAACAAATCCACTGATGACTATTTGGGACATTTTCAAAAAAGTTATATTAATTTTAACAGAAAAATGTGAAAAGCTATTTTGATTAAAGGTACCAAAATCCTTTCCTTTGTGAGGATTTGAGATGATAGTATTTTTACTACCTGAATAATACAATTAGTGCAATAAAACATTAAAAAGTTCACGTTTACCATTACAATATTCTGTTTTTTCCCTATATTCTAATATAAAATGTACACTAATATGTGGGATATTTAATCATAGATAAAATGTTATACTGCCAAAAAGAAGGCAATCAAGTAGTAAAATCATTAATATGATGGCATCTGAAACAGATCAATCAGTAAGCAAAAAATGAGTTGACAATCCATTGTGATAGCAAATATTGGTCAGCATATTAATTAAGTCAATTTTACTGCATTGTTTAATCAGAAAATGCTCCATCTGCTACGACTGACAACACTTAACCATGTTGCAATCGATTCAGAGGTTTCGAAAAAAAACACGGAGTCACACTGATTATATCATTTCCGACATTTATCAAGTGTAAATGTTGCTTGCTTTCTACACCTGTAAAATAATTTAACTTCCATACAAATCAAAAAGTAGTGGTAAATTTAGCGGCTAAAATATGAAAAATATAAAAATATTTGCTATGGTTTTATTTATTAATGTCAACATGCAACACAATAAAATAAAACTTGCAGCCACTTTTCAAGCAAAAATAAAATATGTCGGAAATAAGTAAATTGATAAAATTTTAGCCAACTGTTGTCTAAAGTTAATTATTCCATTAATTCATCATAAATTAATGAAATAAATAAATACATTGTATAATAGAAATACATTTCTAGCATTTATTTTTTTTAAATATGGTTTACTTATAGATTTAGGGCCCCATGAGGTCTATGTACACCATGACCTTTTTTGCATGTTTTACAAAGTGTAGTAATTAACGGGGTTTCTACCACCTGTATACTTGCAATTAAGGGTTAATAAGATATTTGTCTTAAGTCATGTTGAGGTTTGGCCTGTGTTTTCACCGTGTGGATAACTGCAAAATCATAACCATGTAATAGACGTTATGGGGTCACCTGGTGAGGTGGATTCTCTAAGCTGTATGTCAGGAGAACAACACGGAGCAGAGGTAATAATGCAGCAGAGGTAGAGTTGCATGTGGTCAGTAAAATTGTATAGGATATGAAGACTGGAAATAGGCTTAGATCACTATATATACTATATACAACTGAGACAGATGTGCAGCTTGTAAAGGACCAGCAGAGAAGTGTAACTAATTGGTGTCTTGCTGCAGTAGTGCTTTTACACACATGAATAGCAGAGATTTATCAGCAAACTGATATCGTTCTAGCAGAAGTGTGGTTATGCACTGGAATAGAAGAGCTGTATAAGAAACTGGTATCTTGGTAGCAGAAGAACTTTACACACAGGAATACCTTGAATGTATGCACAAACTGTCACCTTGCTAGCAAAGATTAGCTACTTACTGGGTACCTTGATAGCAAAGAAGAAGACGTGAACAACACCAAGAATAGTTAAGAGTAGGGTTGAGCGAAATGGATCGGACCAATTCAAAAATCGCCGACTTTCGGCAAAGTCAGGTTTGGTGAAACCCGACCCGATCCCAGTGTGGGATCGGCCATGAGGTCGGCGATCTTCACGCCAAAGTTGCGTTTCATATGACGTTTTCAGCGCGATTTTTCAGCCAATGAAGGAGGATGCAGAGTGTGGGCAGCGTGATGACATAGGTCTCGGTCCCCACCATCTTAGAGAAGGGCATGACAGTAATTGGCTTGCTTTCTGCGGCGTCACAGGGGCTATAAAGGGGCGTGCACGCCGACCGCCATCTTACTTCTGCCGATCGTAGCATAGGGAGAGGTTGCTGCAGCTGCATCAGAAGAAGGGATATAGTTAGGGAGGGAATATTAACCCCGAAACTGCTTGTGCTGTAGCAATTTCCACTGTCCAACACCACCTTTTCTTTGCAGGGACAGTGGAGTTTAGATTTTTGTGCATCAGCTCTGTAGCTTATTAGCCTGCCTTATAAGGCTCCCTGATAGCTGCATTGCTGTTTGCATGCCGCTGTGCAAACCAACTGCTTTTTTAAAAGCAAAACTCATGTTGCTCCTTTCTGCACAGTTATCTTGTTTGTTCGTCCACACTTTTGTGTGCAGCAGTCTTTTTTATTGCTGCCATACTTGTCCTGAGATCATTGTAGGGAGATTGAAATTGTACTACAGTCCTTGTATTTTTTCATATATCTTCCAGCCACGTTCTGCCACTTACATTGTGTAGTGTTAAACACTGGGCCTGAGTTTTGGTGCATTCTCCCCCCAAAAAAGGGAGATTTAAATTGTCACTAAGTGGATCTACGTCAGTTCTGTTAGTTTGTCATATATCAGCCAGCCACGTTCTGCCACTTACATTGTGTAGTGTTATACACTGGGCCTTAGTTTTGGTGCAGTCTCCCCCCAAAAAGAGGGAGACTTAAATTGTCACAAAGTGGATCTATGTCAGTTCTCTTAGTTTGCCGTATATCAGCCAGCCACGTTCTGCCACTTACATTGTGTAGTGTAATACACTGGGCCTGAGTTTTGGTGTAGTCTCCCCCCCCAAAAAAAGGGAGATTTAAATTGTCATTAAGTGGATCTACGTCATTTCTGTTAGTTTGTCGTCTATCAGCCACTTTCTGCCACTTACATTGTGTAGTGTAATACACTGGGCCTGAGTTTTGGTGCAGTCTCCCCCCCAAAAAAGGGAGATTTAAATTGTCACAAAGTGGATCTATGTCAGTTCTGTTAGTTTGTCGTATATCTTCCAGCCACGCTCTGCCACTTACATTTTGTAGTGATAAACACTGGGCCTGAGTTTTGTTGCAGTCTCCCTCCCAAAAAAGGGAGATTTAAATTGTCACAAAGTGGATCTACGTCAGTTCTGTTAGTTTGTCGTATATCTTCCAGCCACGTTCTGCCACTTACATTGTGTAGTGTAATACTCTGGGCCTGAGTTTTGGTGCAGTCTCCCCCCCAAAAAAAGGGAGATTTAAATTGTCACTAAGTGGATCTACATCAGTTCTGTTCGTTTGTCGTATATCAGCCAGCCACGTTCTGCCACTTACATTGTGTAGTGTTATACACTGTGCCTGAGTTTTGGTGCAGTCTCCCCCCAAAAAAAGGGAGATTTAAATTCTCAACAAGTTTATATACACATTCTACCTTGTTTTACAGTACCATATAACGGTTGTTATTTTGGTTAGATTTTCCCAAAAATGAGGAAGTCTGGTGGAAGAGGCCGTGGGCGGTCGTTGCCAGCTGGTAATGATGGTGGTGGTGATGGAGCATCTGGTGGTAGTGGGAAAAACAAAATAGCACCAAAGGCTCGAGGTGTTGAACCAGCGTCACCGTCTGGCTACACAAGGCCTCGAAGGCTCCCTTATCTGGGAGTAGGAAAACAGCTTTTAAAGCCGGAGCAGCAGGAAAAAGTTTTGGCTTTCCTTGCTGACTCAGCCTCTAGCTCTTTCGCCTCCTCTCCAGAAAGTTCGAAATATAAAAGCAGCGAGTCGTCAGTGGATGCTCCCGGTCAGGAACAAGTCACTTCCTTGTGTCCTTCACCCAAACCAAAAGTGAAGGATGCGGCAGGAGACACTACAGTTTACTCCATGGAGCTCTTTACACATACTGTGCCTGGGTTAGAAAGGGAAATTGTTAACAGCCCATTACAAGATGAATCGGACATGGAGTGCACTGATGCACAATCACAGCTAGATTATTATGCTGTTCCATTGACTCAGATCACTACATTGCCCTTGCAGCAGAGGTGTAGCTAGGGTTTCAACTTAGGGGGGGCGAAACATCTGAGTGGGCCCCTAACCAGCTAACCCTGATTACAGCTACGGTTGCGCACTCTAATTGTGAATATAGTGGAACCTCAGAATATGACTGTTCTGTTATTGAAAATAAATCTATATACAAAAACGAACATTGACTTTACCGCCATATTGTGACCATATGCAACTTTGATGGTCACAATACTCTGAGTGCCCCTATAACAATGATGCTTAAGTGCCCACTTGACATTTAATAATGTCCCCTAAGTTCCCCCATGTACTGCTCCATTATACACAGTATGGTGAGCTCAAAGCTTCCCTATACACAGTCTAAGGCCCCCACAGCTCCCCTATACACAGTATGATGATTCAATAACTCCCCAATACACCGTATGATGTTCCCACTGCTCCCCTTTACACAGTATGATCCCACTGCTCCCCTATAGATAGTATGAGCCCAATGCTCCCCTATACACAGTATAATGCTGACAGAACTCCACTATAGAAAGTATAATGCCCCCCAGAGCTCCCCTATATACAGTGTAATGGACCAACAGCTCCCATATGCACAATATGCCTTCACAGTTCCCTATACACAGTATGATGGGCCTGCAGTTCCTGTCAAAAAGTACGATGTCCCCCACAGTTCCCTATACACAGTATGATGGGCCCACAGCTTCCTTATACACAGTATGATGGGCCCACAGCTCCTTTATACACAATATGATGGGCCCACAGCTCCTTTATACACAGTATGATGGGCCCACAGCTTCCTTAAACACAGTATGATGGGCCCACAGCTCCCTTATACACAGTATGATGGGCCCGCAGCTCCCTTATACACAGTATGATGGGCCCACAGCTTCCTTATACATAGTATGATGGGCCCGCAGCTCCTTTATACACAGTATGATGGGCCCACAGCTCCCTTATACACAGTATGATGGGCCCGCAGCTCCCTTATACACAGTATGATGGGCCCACAGCTCCCTTATGCACAGTATGATGGGCCCGCAGCTCCCTTATACACAGTATGATGGGCTTGCAGCTCCCTTATACACAGTATGATAGGCCCACAGCTCCCTTATACACAGTGTGATGGGCCCGCAGCTTCCTTATACACAGTATGATTGGCCCGCAGCTTCCTTACACACAGTATGATTGGCCCGCAGCTCCCTTATACAGAGTATGATGGGCCCACAGCTCCCTTATACACAGTATGATGGGCCCACAGCTCCCTTATACACAGTGTGATGGACCCGCAGTTCCCTTATACATAGTATGATTGGCCTGCAGCTTCCTTATACACAGTAAGATGGGCCCATAGCTCCCTTATACACAGTGTGATTGGCCCGCAGCTCCCTTTTACACAGTGTGATGGACCCGTAGCTCCCTTATATATAGTATGATCGGCCCGCAGCTCCCTTATACACAGTATGATGGGCCCGCAGCTCCCTTATACACAGTATGATGAGCCCGCAGCTCCCTTATACACAGTATGATGGGCCCGCAGCTCCCTTATACACAGTATGATGGGCCCGCAGCTCCCTTATACACAGCATGATGAGCCTGCAGCTCCCTTATCACAGTATGATGGGCCCGCAGCTCCCTTATACATAGTGTAATTGGCCCGCAGCTCCTTTATACACAGTATGATGGGCCCGCAGCTCCCTTATACACAGTATGATGAGCCCGCAGCTCCCTTATACACAGTATGATGGGCCCGTAGCTCCCTTATACACAGTTTGATGAGCCCGCAGCTCCCTTATACACAGTATGATGGGTCCGCAGCTCCCTTATCACCGTATGATGGGCCCGCAGCTCCCTTATACACAGTATGATGAGCCCACAGCTCCCTTATACACAGTATGATGGGCCCGCAGCTTCCTTATACACAGTATGATTGGCCCGCAGCTCCCTTATACAGAGTATGATGGGCCCACAGCTCCCTTATACACAGTATGATGGGCCCACAGCTCCCTTATACACAGTGTGATGGACCCGCAGTTCCCTTATACATAGTATGATTGGCCTGCAGCTTCCTTATACACAGTAAGATGGGCCCATAGCTCCCTTATACACAGTGTGATTGGCCCGCAGCTCCCTTTTACACAGTGTGATGGACCCGTAGCTCCCTTATATATAGTTTGATCGGCCCGCAGCTCCCTTATACACAGTATGATGGGCCCGCAGCTCCCTTATACACAGTATGATGAGCCCGCAGCTCCCTTATACACAGTATGATGGGCCCGCAGCTCCCTTATACACAGTATGATGGGCCCGCAGCTCCCTTATACACAGCATGATGAGCCCGCAGCTCCCTTATCACAGTATGATGGGCCCGCAGCTCCCTTATACATAGTGTAATTGGCCCGCAGCTCCTTTATACACAGTATGATGGGCCCGCAGCTCCCTTATACACAGTATGATGAGCCCGCAGCTCCCTTATACACAGTATGATGGGCCCGTAGCTCCCTTATACACAGTTTGATGAGCCCGCAGCTCCCTTATACACAGTATGATGGGCCCGCAGCTCCCTTATCACCGTATGATGGGCCCGCAGCTCCCTTATACACAGTATGATGAGCCCGCAGCTCCCTTATACACAGTATGATGGGCCCGCAGCTCCCTTATACACAGTATGATGAGCCCGCAGCTCCCTTATACACAGTATGATGGGCCCGCAGCTCCCTTATACACAGTATGATGGGCCCGCAGCTCCCTTATACACAGCAAGATGAGCCCGCAGCTCCCTATACACAGTATGATGGGCCTGCAGTTCCTGTCAAACAGTACGATGTCCCCCACAGTTCCCTATACTCAGTATGATGGGCCCACAGCTTCCTTATACACAGTATGATGGGCCCACAGCTCCTTTATACACAATGTGATGGGCCCACAGCTCCTTTATACACAGTATGATGGGCCCACAGCTTCCTTAAACACAGTATGATGAGCCCGCAGCTCCCTTGTACACAGTATAATGGGCAACGTGTGCATATAGCCTGAGCGTGAGAAAGAAGCCAGAACGAGGCTCCCATAGACTCACATTGATTAGTGACCTCTGCGCTGCTCCATAAAACACTGGAGCTGCGGACAGGTCACAAACTGCAGGAGACAGAGCCGAGCAGAGACTAAAACAGAAGAAAACGCCAGAAGATGAGTATCAGACTGGGGGCAGGGGACATGGATTTTCAGCACCGCTCCAGCAATGAAATAAAAAATAATGCTGGAGAGGTGCTGTAAATGTGATGCAGCTCTTGGTTACTGCATGCAGGCTCCTTATACTAATACTCATAAAAGACCCAGGTGGTACATATCAAAAGCCCCCTACCCCCCACCCCCAATCTCCAGCCTCCCCCCAATCTCCAGCCTCCCCAGACAACAAATATTACATGTGATGGAGTACATATAATATCATAACAAAACATTATAATATTCAGCCCAGTGACCTATCCCCCTCCCCCACTTCAGCCCCAATACCCCATCATCTCACATCCACCCCTCAGTGCCCTGTCCCACCTCACCCACCTTCTGCCCTAACATCCCCCATGGTCTCACATTCAGCCCCAGTGCCCTGTCTCCCCTCCCCAACAATACCCCCATGGTCTCACATTCACCCCCCAGTACCTTGTCCCCCTCACTCACTTTCAGCACCCACAATACCCCAACGGTCTCACAGTGACGTAACTGAATTTAATAAATCTAATAAGTTACTTCCCCACTTACTGATAAAGTTTGCACTGCAGGCAGGACCAGGAAGTAAGTGAAATGCAGGTGGGCACTAGGACCCAGCGTGCCTGAGCCAATCCCAGCGTGCACAGAGTGAAGAAAAGAAAAACTGCAGCCAGGAAAAGCTTCATGATCAGGTCAGACGGGCGAAACCATTCACTGCAGGAGGGAGACTGCAGCCGGCCACTGTGCTAGCAGCGTGCAGACATCAGACGGGAGCAGACATTATACTGCTCTGCTCCTATGCGGTGTTCTGCCTCATCACAGAAGTGGCCCTGCCCTGGCTCCCAGTGAGCCCCTTCATGTGACAGGGCCCGGGGCGATGCCCCCTCTGCCCCCCCAGAATCTACGCTACTGCCTTGCAGTGTACTGAGCCAGAATCTGACCCTGATGAGACTATGGTACCCCGTCACGAATGCTATAGCACCTTACACGGTGACACAGAGGAAGGTGCACATGACATTGAAGAAGAGGTGATAGATGACCCAGTTGTTGACCCAGATTGGCAGCGATTGGGGGAAGAGGGTGCCACTGCCAGTAGCTCAGAAGCGGAGGAGGATGATCCGCAGCAGCCATCTACATCGCAACAGCTTTCATCTGGCAGGCCCATATCAGGCCAAAAACGTTTGTCAAAAACAAAAACAGTTTTAGGACAGCGTGGCCATCCGGTGAAAGTAGCACAGTGTGCAATGCCTGAAAAGGTATTCCATAGTAGGAAGAGTGTAGTGTGGCAATTATTTAACCAAGATCCGAATTATCAGTGCACAGTTATCTGTAAGAAATGCTCAAAGACCTTTAGCAGAGGGAAGAATCTCCAAAATTTAAATACAACGTGCATGCTTAGACATTTAGCCAGCATGCACTTGCAAGCCTGGACTAACTATCAAACGTCCCGTGCCGTTGGTGCACCTGCTCAGAATGAAGGTAGTCAGCAATGCTACATTGCTTCCCTCACTGTAAGCCCATCGGTTAGGACACCACCAGCAGCAAATATGGCGGTATCGTCGCAAGGCCAAAGCAGTCAGGGAATCACAAGGTTCTTGGTAGGAAAAACTGTATGTAGGCCAACATCAAGAATACCATCGCCAACCCTCTCTCAATCTGCCATGTCCATCACCACCCCCGCTAGTTCCACCATATGCAGCTCTCCAGTCCAGCTCACCCTACAAGAAACTCTAGTTAGGAAAAGAAAGTACTCATCCTCTCATCCGCGTACACAGGGTTTGAACGCCCACATTGCTGGACTAATCTTGTTAGAGATGATGCCCTACCAGTTGCACACTGGGTTAATGTGGTGGATGCAGGGTCCACAGGGGACAGCCATAGTGGGACAGTTCTGCCTAGCCCACGGTCTAGGAAACAGTTGGCTGCAGGCGTTCACCACCCATCCTCCTCCTCCTCCTCCAGAAGCGAAAGCTCATCCACAGAGCACAGTCGCACGACCACTCCATCCAGTGGCGTAACTACAAAGTAATGGGTCCCGGTGCGAACTTTGAAATGGGGCCCCCCCACCATGCAAAAATATTTTCCACCCAAATTCACATTTTCCCTATTCATTTCGCACACTATAGCTTTGTTGCAATGTTGTATAGTCTGACCTCAGTAGCGTAACTATCCGGTGCCCCATCCTGGCATATATTTGTCCCCCGTTCTGCCGTTGTTCTGTTATGTATGAAAGACAATAAACCATTATACTTATCAGGGGCTAATATAGAAGTCATGAGGATCCATATAAGAAGTATAATGCACCCCCATAGTCCTCTATATAATATACTGCACAGTTCAGAGTCATCCATGTATACATTTTAGTCCATTAAATTTAAGATAACAAAGAAACACATTCAATTACAATCTATATACCAAACCTCCCACAATAATGGACAGGCAAAAGAATGTATTGTTAAAGTATATACTTTATTTATATCATAAAAATCCAACAGTATTTCACAAAAAAATTAATTAATGATGATGCTTCCTGTCAAATACAGATCAAAAATGGTACCCAAAATATGAGTGACACATATAAGTTTACAGATAGCAATAATGCCTTGGTAATTCCACTCATAAAATTATTCATAAGTCAAAAAACTATTTTAATTCACAAATATAAAATGCTTAAGTGCAACTACTATAATACTGTCCGTATGTACAAGAATATAACTACAATAATTCCAAATACCTCACATTACAGTGGCAGTGACATAAGCAACCAATCAGCTCACAGCTCTCATAAAACTAAAGAAAAACTGATTTTAAAAGTAGTACTATGATTGGCTGCGTAGTCACATAAAGAGCCCTGTAGTATTTTGACCCACGCTGCCCTATGTAGAAATCGGTGGTTCTTGTCTACGTTCCTGCTGGGACTTGCAGTTGTAGATATGTACAGTCATGGCCAAAAGTATTAACACCCCTGCAATTCTGTCAGATAATACTCAGCTTCTTCCTGAAAATGATTGCAATCACAAATTCTTTGGAATTATTATCTTCATTTAATTTGTCTTAAATGAAAAAACACAAAAAGAATTCTCCTAAAGCCAAATTGGATATAATTCCACACCAAACATAAAAAAGGGGGTGGACAAAAGTATTAGCACCATTCGAAAAATCATGTGATGCTTCTCTAATTTGTGTAATTAACAGCACCTGTAACTTACCTGTGGCACCTAACAGGTATGGCAATAACTAAATCACACTTGCAGCCAGTTGACATGGATTAAAGTTGACTCAACCTCTGTCCTGTGTCCTTGTGTGTACCACATTGAGCATGGAGAAAAGAAAGAAGACAAAAGAACTGTCTGAGGACTTGAGAAACCAAATTGTGAGGAAGCATGAGCCATCTCAAGGCTACAAGTCCATCTCCAAAGACCTGAATGTTCCTGTGTCTACCGTGCGCAGTGTCCTCAAGAAGTTTAAAGCCCATGACACTGTGGCTAACCTCCCTAGATGTTAATGGAAAAGAAAAATTGACAAGAGATTTCAACGCAAGATTGTGCGGATGTTGGATAAAGAACCTAGACTAACATCCAAACAAGTTCAAGCTACCCTGCAGTCCGAGGGTACAACAGTGCCAACCCGTACTATCCGTCGGCGTCTGAATGAAAAGGGACTGTATGGTAGGAGACCTAGGAAGACCCCACTTCTTACCCCGAGACATAAAAAAGCCAAGCTGGAGTTTTCCAAAAATTACCTGAAAAAGCCTAAAATGTTTTGGAAGAATGTTCTCTGGTCAGATGAGACAAAATTAGAGCTTTTGGGGCAAAGGCATCAACATAGAGTTTACATGAGAGAAAAAGAGGCATTCAAAGAAAAGAACACGGTCCCTACAGTCAAACATGGCAGAGGTTCCCTGATGTTTTAGGGTTGCTTTGCTGCCTCTGGCACTGGACTGCTTGACCGTGTGCATGGTATTATGAAGTCTGAAGACTACCAAAAAATTTTGCAGCATAATGTAGGGCCCAGTGTGAGAAAGCTGGGTCTCCCTCAGAGGTCATGGGTCTTCCAGCAGGAGAATGACCCAAAACACTTCAAAAAGCACTAGAAAATGGTTTGAGAGAAAGCCCTGGAGACTTCTAAGGTGGCTATGTCAATTTAATTTCCGTAGTGGTGCGGGTGTCAAAGGTGGTTTTTAGCTTTGCAAGGACCTGCTGCGCAGTTTTCTTATCCGCGGCGGGCCAGGGCTTCGCTTCTCTCAAAGCCGCGCCAAAGAGCTGTCCAGTTATCATATGAATCTTCTGAGGCTCTGTCAGGGGATAAAACTCGAGCAGGCTGCAAATCCCCCCTTTAAAATCAGTGAACGTGTGGGCTTCTCCGGAGTATCGCGGGAGCCAGGTGGCTCCTGGTAAGTATGGCATGGAGAAGGGCATTATGGCTGTTGTGGCTGCAGCAGTGTCCAGCTGGCCGATGGGAGCGGCAGGCCCCGTGGCTTCCGGCGGTGGTACCAGGCCCGAGGCTGCGTCTACTACAGGGTCTGGAAGTGCCCCCGCGGCTGTGGCCGCCGCTTCTCCTGGATCTGACATGGCCGTTCCTCCTTCCTGCTAACCGCCCCGGGGTCGGAGTTCTACTTCCGTAATCGGCACTTCACCACACCTTTTCGTTCCGCGCTCTTTTCGTGTCCTTTCTTAGAATACCGCTGCAAGGTAGTGCAGGCGCGGCTCTGTAATGATCTGTTCTCTTTCTAGACCGCTGTCAGGATCCCACCCCTGACAGGTCCTCTCCCGAACTCTCCCGGGCTCTTTCTGCCTAATTTCCTGTCCAACCCCCAGTTTTACCAGAGTGTGAGGAGTGGCCTACTAGATAGAACCACTCCCCCTGGTGGCCGGAGTGTGAAGTGTCATGTGTGTTTGTGATACCTGGTCAGAACTCCTTTAGTGCCATCAGACGTACCATCACTCCCCTTAGCGGCAGAGTGTCATACTGCAACGACCAAGTCTCTGGGGCGCTGCATGTTCTTTTCAAATGACAGTAAATTTGCATTTCATTTGGAAATTAAGGTCCCAGAGCTGGTAGGAAAAGTGGAGAGGCCACGATCCAAGCTGCCTGAGGTCTAGTGTGAAGTTTCCACAATCAGTGATAGTTTGGGGAGCATTGTCATCTGCTGGTGTAGGTCCACTGTGTTTTATCAAGACCAAAGTCAGCGCAGCCATCTATCAGGAAATTTTAGAGCACTTCATGCTTCCCTTTGTTGACAAGCTTTTAGGAGATGGAAATGTAATTCTCCAGCAGGACTTGATACCTGTCCACACTGCCAAAAGTACCAATACCTGTTTAAAAACAACAGTATCAATGTGCTTGATTGGCCAGCAAACTCGCTTGACTTTAACCCCATTGAGAATCATGGGGTATTGTCAAGAGGAAGATGAGAGACATCAGACCCAACAATGAAGACGAGCTGAAGGTTGCTATCAAAGCAACCTGGGCTTCCATAAAACCTCAGCAGTGCCACTGGTTGATCGCCTCCATGCCAAGTCGCATTGATGCAGTAATTGATGCAAAAGGAGCCCCGACCAAGTATTGAATGCATTTACTGAACATACATATCAATAGGCAAACATTTCGGATTTTAAAATAATTTTTCAACCTGGTGTTATAAAGTATTCTAATGTACTGAGATAATGACTTTTGGGTTTTCATTGACTGTAAGCCATAATCATCAACATTAACAGAAATAAACACTTGAAATAGATCACTCTGAAATGACTCTATATAATATATGAGTTTCACTTTTTGTATTGATGAACTGATAAATCAACTTTTTGATGATATTCTAATTTTGTGAGAAACACCTGTATATAAAACCTTTCATTTTACCATTTTCCCTATAATACAATGGCAACTACAAAAATTGCTAAAATAATTATTACTGAAACGTTTCTCTTTGCATTCACATGAACTAATACTTTTAGTGGAGCAAACTGGTTTTTTTGCTGCAGTTGAAATAGTGGAAGGATATAATAGTCCTACATAGTAAATCAGACTTTTTAACCAGTCAACTGTTTTTATGATTTCCCAACTAGCAAGATCACAAACACCTTTCTTTCTCAATATGCTAGCTATAAGTGTGAAATGGCATGGATGGGATTAATTCTTTCACCATGCTACATGCTGCTGTTTAGTGACACATCTCATCCCTGCTGATTAACAGCCACAGTATGGTGTCTTATCTCTGTTCAGTTTTCAACAACCTTAAAGGCTTTATGTCATTTCACAGTCTACATCTATTGGGGAGACAGCATAGGTCAATCAGTTTCCAAACCTCACATAGAGAAACCTCTGGAGGATAGATAGATGAATTCCAAGGCTATCACATTCAGCATTATATTTATTTAGCTATGCCTACACAGCGAACTATCACATTCTCAAGTATAGGGCGCTGGAGGAGTCCATAGCTCTCCCTTAAGCAGCTTAGATTAACTAAATCAAAAGACTAAGTGGTTTTGGTGTTACTTTGCAATTGGCTTCCCAACATCTCCTTCCTCTAGCTTTTTCATATCTAAGCTCTCCATCTTGTAAATGATGAGATTTGAGAGTTATGTCACCGTCACATTTAGCGACGCTGCAGCGATACCGACAAAGATGTCGATCGCTGCAGCGTCGCTGTTTGGTCGCTGGAGAGCTGTCACATAGACAGCTCTCCAGCGACCAATGATGCCGGTAACCAGGGTAAACATCGGGTTACTAAGCGCAGGGCCGCGCTTAGTAACCCGATGTTTACCCTGGTTACCATCGTAAAAGTAAAAAAAACAAACACTACATACTTACCTTCCGCTGTCTGTCCCCCGGCGCTGTGCTTTCCTGCACTGACTGTGAGCACAGCGGCCGGAAAGCAGAGCGGTGATGTCACCGCTGTGCTTACCGGCTGGCCGGCGCTCACAGCCAGTGCAGGAAGTACAGCGCCGGGGACAGACAGCGGAAGGTAAGTATGTAGTGTTTTTTTTTTTTACTTTTACGATGGTAACCAGGGTAAACATCGGGTTACTAAGCGCGGCCCTACGCTTAGTAACCCGATGTTTACCCTGGTTACCAGTGAAGACATCGCTGAATCGGCGTCACACACGCTGATTCAGCGATGTCTGCAGGAGGTCCAGCGACGAAATAAAGTGCTGGACTTTCTGCAGCGACCAACAATGTCACAGCAGGATCCAGATCGCTGCTGCGTGTCAAACTGAACGATATCGCTAGCCAGGACGCTGCAACGTCACGGATCGCTAGCGATATCGTTCAGTGTGACGGTACCTTTACTCATTGAGAAAGCATGGATTTTGGAGAATAGTGTGGTATTTGATTGGTACATCGAAGGGGATATTTAGATTTGCACTGTAATTTTAATTTCCTATTTATGTAGAGGTATTTTGCATTGTATGATGACATTTGTTGGTATACGAGAGCGGTTGTTTGTCACACTGTGGCATTTGTCCAGACTTATCTAATTATTATTATTAATAATAAAAGAAAACAGCATTCATAGAGTAACTTCTGGGCTTATAAAGTGAACATTCCCCAGTGGTACCAAATGTCTATCGATCTGGTCACTATTTGAAGTTGGGCTTAGAGTAAACACACACATACACGCAAGTGTGTGTTCTAACTTGCAGAGAAAAAAGAAAGCAACAGGAAAAAAGAAGGCATTCCTGACTGCACTACTTGATGGAAAACATCCAGTAAATCCTGGTGTGTTGCTGAAAAGACTTATTAGATGAACACATCAATGTATGACAAGACCATACCAGTTTCTTTTTTAGGATAATACACCATATTGTGGCCACCGTAGTGCATTGTACAGAAGAAGAAACAAGTATATTCTCATAAGGCATTTATGCTTTAACAACTAATAAAAGTCCTTTATGCAATAATCCAAGATCCACTAGTGTTTCATAGAGCAGTGTAGTGAATAAAGCAATAGTCTTTACTGTTTCCTCCTATGAATGCTAATAGTGATCTAATGCCCAGCAGCATGATCTGTGTAGTGTAGAAGTAAATGTTTGGATAAGACAGATCATGTTTTCTCAGCTTCCTCAATTCCTTGCAGAATAAATACAGAAAATAATTATTTGATCTAAAATCATGAAGTTCTATACGGTATAGGTACAGTATTTACATCAATTTGCAAGTTCTACTATACTGCTAAGGAGAGGTAGATGAGATGGAATATAATGTAGACTTCTATAGTTTTGAGCATTGAAGGAGTAGATCTGGTAAACTAAATATATTTGGTATATACACTCCACATTTATTAGGCAATATGAAGTATAATTAATTTTATTGAACAACTATACTTATGTTGATCAGTCCAAAAGGTTAAAGGGAACCTATCACCCCGTTTTCTCAATATGAGATAAAAATACCGTTAAATAGGGCATGCGCTGTGATGTGCTGTATGCTATGGCCATAGTTGGGCAAAGCATAATGCGCAGGCGCAAGAGCAGAATGCACTACGCAACTGTCAAAAAAGAGCGCGATCTGTGCGATTCACAGATCGAATTTACGTCAGACACGCCGAGGAGCAGGGGGAGAAACAATGATTTAGCCACGCCCATTTGACTAGACCAGCGTGATTGACAGGCGAAAACGGCGACTTCAGTAAGGTATTTTGGCAGCATAGGTGGGGAATCAGGGGACAAAAAATACACTATTGCAAAGCACAGCTCAGGCCCTATATAACGGTATTTTTATCTCATATTGAAAAAATGGGGTGACAGGTTCCCTTGAATGAATCAGGCTCTTTGTTCTTAAAGAGTTTTCTTGCAAATTACAGTTATCAGCTATTCATAGGCAATAATTGTCTGATCATTGAGAGTCTCGTGATCACTAAATAGTGATAAACAATGAAGGATCGGAACCAAAAAAATTCAACACATTTGACTGATTTAATTTTTTGAGGGAAAATGTTTTGTGGGGTTTCCTCATAGATAAAAAGTTCTAGACTAGTTTAGGTAATAGTTGCTCTTTCTAGAATTTGGTACAGGTTCCCTGATACTTAAACATTATAGTCTCCAGGTATCTGTTCCATGCTCTAGACACTGCTGAAAGACACAGCTACCCTTCTTGCCACAGCTTGCATTGATGTGCCATCCTGGATGAGCTCGACTTTTCTATAGGATCGGCCAATTTCACTCGACCCAACTTTTGAGAAAGTCGGGTTTCGTGAAACCTGACCCGATCCTATAAAACTAAAAGTCGCTCAACCCTACTGACCAGTCTGGGCTTGCTCAAAGAAGATATACAATTGTAAATCTGTTGTCCTTGGCTACATGCTGGCACTGTTAATTGCCATGTCAGGAGAAAGCCACAGACTGCTAGAACAAAAGATCAAAGAGATCCTTTGTCCTGACAGCAGAAGCTGCCTACAGGGGTCCAGGTACAGAAACTGATGATTATCTCAATCCTGGTGCCCCTTACTTCGAAGCGCCCTACCACCATGCCTGATTGCAAGCAGGGACATGCATGCCAGACGGTGAAGTCACTTAACCACACCTCCAGCTCATGTGCCCTGCGAGCATACATGCAAGGAGGTAGGAGAGCGCCCCATCAGTTGAAATATCTTGCAGCAGCAGTGCTCTGTCTCTCTTTGCCCCCTTGTACTACATAAGCACTGCTCCTCTGCCCCTCCTGATGTTTCCCTGTATGCTCCTCTTCCTATACAGATCCCTCCTGCAGGACCTTCAGACCAGACCCAGCATCCTCAGCACAGTGAAGTATCACTGCTATTATCCCCTTAATCTCTGTAGGGATAGTGAGTGATAGACGGGTGGGCTGTTATAATTAATGTATATGGAGCATCCGCAGATGCAGGGCCGTGGGTTACTCGGTACCGGTCCTCTCTGTCTCGGTTCTAGGGTTGTCACGGTGGCTGGACCCGGTTCATGACCCTGCTAAGGGGCGTCCAGTAAAAGGGGTGGTGAAAGTCGGCTAAGGTTTTGTGACGCCACCTGTGGTATTCGGTCAGGTCGACCGACGCTGCTTGGGGTCCACTGGGGTGATGTGATGGCAGCTAGATGGTATACCTTCCCACAGGTGAAGTATGTCCCCAGGGCTTCCCGGTAGTGTAGGTGGCAATGGTGTGAGGTGCAGTCAATAACGAGGACACAGGGTTGCAGTCTCTTTACCTTTTACTGAAGGCTTCGGGATCCTCAATCCAGAGCACTGTCAACTGGGCTGTCTGAGACCGGCCGGTCCGAAGGCACATCCAGAGTTCCCTTTGCAGGTGGAAATCTTTGCCTACCACTAGCACCTGTGTGTTGTAGTTCTTCCCTGCTGAGCATTCGGGATAGTCCTCACAACTTCTGTTCTCGTTCTTTCTCGTTCTCTCTCTCTCCCCATCCCCCAAGTTTATCTGGATAGGACGCACCCGTTTGACGGGAAGGCTCGGAGCTATTCTGGGACCCTAGAGACGCCCCTCTCCACGCTTGCCCCCTGTCTGCTTAGGTGATGTATGGTAGACAGCCTACCTATAATTAACTATCCTGCGGTATTTGAAGTAAGGTATAAAGTCAGTTACTTCCTCGGTGTTCTGGTCACCGGCTACGCGCCTCAGTAGGAAGTTGCCATTCTTGGGGCACGACTCCTACTGGCTCTCCTTTGTGCTTGATCTCATTTCTCACTGTCCACAATATCCTTCTCTTCTTGTCCATTCTTAGGATACCGCCGCAAGGTAGTGCAGGCGTGGTTCTGTTGCTTTCTAATCGTTCTGCTAGGCCCCTGTCAGGAACCCACCCCTGACAGGTCCTCCCTGGACTCTCCCCAGGCTGCATTCTGTTCTAACTTCCTATCCGACCCCTAGTTTTACCAGTGTGAGGAGTGGCCTAATACATAGTGCCTTTTGCTCCCCCTAGTGGTCGGAGTGTGAAGTGTAATGTGTGCTTGTGATACCTGGTCAGGTGAACTCCTTTAGTGCAATCAGACATAACATCACCCTCCTTAGCGGCAGAGCGACATTACTGCAACGACCAGGTCTCTGGGGCGCTGCATATATATGGTTTTTAGGTAATGTGGGTGGGTAATGTAATTAGGTAAGAGTGGGTAAATGGTATATTAGTATTGCATGCAATTGCTATTATTGTATACAGCGTTAGGGTAGTAATTTAGTAGTATAATAGCTGTAGACTTGTGTGTAATAAATGTCTTTTATTGATACGTGGCATCATTTCAGTTACTAGTCTTTTGCATAGTATATAGCTAAGGAATTAGAAAAAAAACAGGTGAGGTATTAGCCAGATATTGGTTATTAATAGTCAATCCTGACATTAATAATTAATATACGAAACATCTCCCTATAAAATTTTGGGCGAGCCAAGCTTTACTGTTGCGATTTTGTTTTTTGGATTTGCTCTGTGAAGACCTGTGGTTATTGTCTGTGAACTGATCAGGCCGTAGAGACTTGGACAGATAGCACTTATAAACGGGCAATGTTGTGTTATTCTGTGCGTTCGGTACCCTGATAGTTCAGATGAGTGATTCAGCTTCTTCAAACTGAGTAATGCACTATCCAAAATCTACAATGGAAGAACCCAATTTTTTGTTTTGTCTGATTTTTAATGCTTTTTTGATTCCGTTGAACGCTCCCTATAACGCGCATGGATAACGGAACATCATCATGTCATATCCTTTAAAGACAATCAACGTTTGGGTCCCTCTAAGGAGTCAAACAGGTTGGGAGAACAGGCGATCCAGAGAAAAGGACCTTTTTCCAAGCAGTGCTAAAAGGATGGAGAAAAAGATGACACCAAACAAGATGGTCACCGTACGAGTGAGTATGAACTTCTCCACAATCAAACACATGTCACCTTCTCCACAATCAAAATAGCATACTTATCCCCACCCATCCAAACATTTACAATTTCACAGAGATGTTCTCGTTAGAGATGAGCAAACCTTTCAAGGTTCGGTTGGTTTTGGATCGGCGAACGTTCCGATGTTCACCAAACAAATTCGCCAAACAAGTTCTCCGAACAGTTCGTCAAACATATCTAAACTTCATGAAATTCAATGGAAGGCAAAAGCAAATACATGAACAACAATTTCAGGGAGGCTAAAAAGCCACTTTTGCTGGTGTCTGCCCTTAATTTGAGTTATTTTGGCAGCTTTTTAGCCTTCCTGAAGTTGTTGTTTATGTATTTGGTAGAAATAGTATAATTGTGCAGCTTGGATCCATGGGACAGGGATTGGACCAGCATATCTAGCTTAAACATTGATCAGCAACAGGTTGATGAGTGACAGGTGTAGGCAGGGGTGGATTAAGGGTAGCCAGGGCCCCGGGCTGTTCAGACACTGTGGGCCCTCCGGTCATGTGACTGGGTCATGTGATGGGGTCGTGATGGGGTCATGTGACGGGGTCATCATATACCTGAACCAGATTATTCCAGAAAAATAGTTGCTATGTGAAACTATAACCTGTCAAACATCCATTGATCTAGTCAATTTGTGTTGTGAATTCTGTGGCTGAATTCACTCCTGTGGTCACAAGTGGTACTGCAGCTTCTGAGCTTCCTCCCTCAGGTGTTCTGGTGAGCTCGTTAACTGCTTCATTACTTAACTCCGCCTGATGCTGCTATCCTTGCTCCTTGTCAATGTTTCAGTGTTGGATCTGAGCTTCTCCTGATTGTTCCTGTGACCTGCTGCTCTGTATAGCTAAGTGCTTTTTGCTTTTTTGTTGTTGTTTTTTCTGTCCAGCTTGTCTTTTGTTTTGCTGGAAGCTCTGAGACGCAAAGGGTGTACCGCCGTGCCGTTAGTTCGGCACGGTGGGTTTTTTTGCCCCCTTTGCGTGGTTTTGCTTTAGGGTTTTTTGTAGACTGCAAAGTTCGCTTTACTGTCCTCGCTCTGTCCTAGAATATCGGGCCCCACTTTGCTGAATCTATTTCATCCCTACGTTTTGTCTTTTCATCTTACTCACAGTCATTATATGTGGGGGGCTGCCTTTTCCTTTGGGGAATTTCTCTGGGGCAAGTCAGGCCTATTTTTCTATCTTCAGGCTAGCTAGTTTCTTAGGCTGTGCCGAGTTGCCTAGGTAGTTGTTAGGCGCAATCCACAGCCGCTTTTAGTTGTGTTTAGGATAGGATCAGGTGTGCAGTCTACAGAGTTTCCACATCTCAGAGCTCGTTCTTGTATTTTTGGGTATTTGTCAGATCACTGTGTGCGCTCTGATCGCTAAGCACACTGTGTTTCTGGATTGCCTTCATAACACCTGTCATTAGCAAACATAACAGTACAAGGAGCCAACTAATGATTCTCAATAGAGGGAAAGAAAAAGTTCTGAGAAAAAGTTCTGACATCATTTTTTTTTTTTTTCTGCTCTGTGTTCACTTTTTTTTTTCCCCTAGACATTTGGGTGATTCTGGACACAGGTGTGGACATGGATATTCAGGGTCTGTGCTCTTCAATGGATAATCTCGTTATAAATGTACAAAAAATTCAAGATACTATTGATCAGAAATCTATGTTAGAACCAAGAATTCCTATTCCTGATTTGTTTTTTGGAGATAGAACTAAGTTTCTAAGTTTCAAAAATAATTGTAAGCTATTTCTGGCCTTGAAACCTCATTCTTCTGGTAATCCTATTCAACAGGTTTTGATTATTATTTCTTTTTTGCGCGGCGACCCTCAAGACTGGGCATTTTCTCTTGCGCCAGGAGACCCTGCATTGAGTAGTGTCGATGCGTTTTTCCTGGCGCTCGGATTGCTGTACGATGAGCCTAATTCAGTGGATCAGGCTGAGAAAAATTTGCTGGCTTTGTGCCAGGGTCAGGATGATATAGAAGTATATTGTCAGAAATTTAGGAAATGGTCAGTACTCACTCAGTGGAATGAATCTGCGCTGGCAGCTTTGTTCAGAAAGGGTCTCTCTGAGGCTCTTAAGGATGTCATGGTGGGATTTCCTATGCCTGCTGGTTTGAATGAGTCTTTGTCTTTGGCCATTCAGATCGGTCGACGCTTGCGCGAGCGTAAATCTGTGCACCATTTGGCGGTACTGCCTGAGGTTAAACCTGAGCCTATGCAGTGCGATAGGACTATGACTAGAGTTGAACGGCAGGAATACAGACGTCTGAATGGTCTGTGTTTCTACTGTGGTGATTCCACTCATGCTATTTCTGATTGTCCTAAGCGCACTAGGCGGTCCGCTAGGTCTGCCGTCATTGGTACTGTACAGTCCAAATTCCTTCTGTCCATTACCTTGATATGCTCTCTGTCGTCGTTTTCTGTCATGGCGTTTGTGGATTCGGGCGCTGCCCTGAATCTGATGGATTTGGATTATGCTAAACGTTGTGGGTTTTTCTTGGAGCCTTTGCGGTGTCCTGTTCCATTGAGAGGAATTGATGCTACACCTTTGGCCAAGAATAAACCTCAATACTGGGCCCAGCTGACCATGTGCATGGCTCCTGCACATCAGGAAGTTATTCGCTTTCTGGTGTTGCATAATCTGCATGATGTGGTCGTGTTGGGGTTGCCATGGCTACAAACCCATAATCCAGTATTGGATTGGAATTCCATGTCGGTATCCAGCTGGGGTTGTCAGGGGGTACATGGTGATGTTCCATTTTTGTCGATTTCGTCATCCACCCCTTCTGAGGTCCCAGAGTTCTTGTCTGATTATCAGGATGTATTTGAAGAGCCCAAGTCCGATGCTCTACCTCCGCATAGGGATTGTGATTGTGCTATCAATTTGATTCCTGGTAGTAAATTCCCTAAAGGTCGATTATTTAATTTATCCGTGCCCGAACACGCCGCTATGCGCAGTTATGTGAAGGAATCCCTGGAGAAGGGACATATTCGCCCATCGTCATCACCACTGGGAGCAGGGTTCTTCTTTGTAGCCAAGAAGGATGGTTCGCTGAGACCGTGTATTGATTACCGCCTTCTTAATAAGATCACTGTTAAATTTCAGTATCCCTTGCCATTGTTATCTGACTTGTTTGCTCGGATTAAGGGGGCTAGTTGGTTCACTAAGATAGATCTTCGTGGTGCGTATAATCTGGTGAGAATCAGGCAAGGAGATGAATGGAAAACTGCATTCAATACGCCCGAGGGTCATTTTGAGTATCTAGTGATGCCGTTCGGACTTGCCAATGCTCCATCTGTGTTTCAGTCTTTTATGCATGACATCTTCCGTGAGTATCTGGATAAATTCCTGATTGTTTACTTGGATGACATTTTGATCTTCTCAGATGATTGGGAGTCTCATGTGAAGCAGGTCAGAATGGTTTTTCAGGTCCTGCGTGCTAACTCTTTGTTTGTGAAGGGATCAAAGTGTCTCTTCGGTGTGCAGAAAGTTTCATTTTTGGGGTTCATCTTTACCCCTTCTACTATCGAGATGGATCCAGTTAAGGTCCAAGCCATCCAGGATTGGATTCAGCCGACATCTCTGAAAAGTCTGCAAAAGTTCCTGGGCTTTGCTAATTTTTATCGTCGCTTCATCTGTAATTTTTCTAGCATTGCCAAACCATTGACCGATTTGACCAAGAAGGGTGCTGATTTGGTTAATTGGTCTTCTGCTGCTGTGGAAGCTTTTCAGGAGTTGAAGCGTCGTTTTTGTTCTGCCCCTGTGTTGTGTCAGCCAGATGTTTCTCTTCCGTTCCAGGTCGAGGTTGATGCTTCTGAGATTGGAGCAGGGGCGGTTTTGTCACAGAGAGGTTCTGATTGCTCAGTGATGAAACCATGTGCTTTCTTTTCCAGGAAGTTTTCGCCCGCTGAGCGTAATTATGATGTGGGCAATCGAGAGTTGCTGGCCATGAAGTGGGCATTCGAGGAGTGGCGTCATTGGCTTGAAGGAGCTAAGCATCGCGTGGTGGTATTGACTGATCATAAGAACTTGACTTATCTCGAGTCTGCCAAGCGCTTGAATCCTAGACAGGCCCGTTGGTCGTTATTTTTTGCCCGCTTCGACTTTGTGATTTCGTACCTTCCGGGCTCTAAAAATGTGAAGGCGGATGCTCTGTCTAGGAGTTTTGTGCCCGACTCTCCGGGTTTATCTGAGCCAGCGGGTATCCTCAAGGAAGGAGTCATTGTGTCTGCCATCTCCCCTGATTTGCGGCGGGTGCTGCAAAAATTTCAGGCGAATAAACCTGATCGTTGTCCAGCAGAGAAACTGTTCGTCCCTGATAGGTGGACTAATAAACTTATCTCTGAACTTCATTGTTCGGTGTTGGCTGGTCATCCTGGAATCTTTGGTACCAGAGAGTTAGTGGCTAGATCCTTCTGGTGGCCATCTCTGTCACGGGATGTACGTACTTTTGTGCAGTCCTGTGGGATTTGTGCTAGGGCTAAGCCCTGCTGTTCTCGTGCCAGTGGGTTGCTTTTGCCCTTGCCGGTCCCAAAGAGGCCTTGGACACATATTTCGATGGATTTCATTTCTGACCTTCCCGTTTCTCAAAAGATGTCAGTCATTTGGGTGGTCTGTGATCGCTTTTCTAAAATGGTCCATCTGGTGCCCTTGGCTAAATTGCCTTCCTCCTCTGATTTGGTACCTTTGTTCTTTCAGCATGTGGTTCGCATGGCATTCAGCATGGCATTCCTGAGAATATTGTTTCTGACAGAGGTTCCCAGTTTGTTTCAAGGTTTTGGCGAGCCTTTTGTGGTAGGATGGGCATTGACCTATCCTTTTCCTCGGCTTTCCATCCTCAGACTAATGGCCAGACCGAACGAACCAATCAGACCTTGGAAACATATCTGAGATGTTTTGTTTCTGCAGACCAGGATGATTGGGTGTCCTTTTTGCCGTTGGCTGAGTTCGCCCTTAATAATCGGGCCAGCTCGGCTACCTTGGTTTCTCCATTTTTTTGCAATTCTGGGTTCCATCCTCGTTTCTCTTCAGGACAGGTTGAGTCTTCGGACTGTCCTGGTGTGGATTCTGTGGTGGATAGGTTGGAGCAGATCTGGACTCAGGTAGTGGACAATTTGATCTTGTCCCAGGAGAAAGCTCAACTTTTCGCTAATCGCAGACGCCGTGTGGGTCCCCGACTTTGTGTTGGGGATCTGGTTTGGTTATCTTCTCGTCATATTCCTATGAAGGTTTCCTCTCCTAAATTTAAACCTCGTTTTATTGGTCCGTATAGGATTTCTGAGGTTCTCAATCCTGTGTCTTTTCGTTTGACCCTCCCAGACTCCTTTTCCATACATAATGTATTCCATAGGTCGTTGTTGCGGAGATACGTGGCACCTATGGTTCCATCTGTTGAGCCTCCTGCCCCGGTTTTGGTGGAGGGGGAATTGGAGTATATTGTGGAGAAGATTTTGGATTCTCGTGTTTCTAGACGGAAACTCCAGTATCTGGTTAAATGGAAGGGTTATGCTCAGGAAGATAATTCCTGGGTTTTTGCCTCTGATGTTCATGCTTCCGATCTTGTTCGTGCCTTTCATGCGGCTCATCCTGGTCGGCCTGGGGGCTCTGGTGAGGGTTCGGTGACCCCTCCTCAAGGGGGGGGTACTGTTGTGAATTCTGTGGCTGAATTCACTCCTGTGGTCACAAGTGGTACTGCAGCTTCTGAGCTTCCTCCCTCAGGTGTTCTGGTGAGCTCGTTAACTGCTTCATTACTTAACTCCGCCTGATGCTGCTATCCTTGCTCCTTGTCAATGTTTCAGTGTTGGATCTGAGCTTCTCCTGATTGTTCCTGTGACCTGCTGCTCTGTATAGCTAAGTGCTTTTTGCTTTTTTGTTGTTTTTTTTCCTGTCCAGCTTGTCTTTTGTTTTGCTGGAAGCTCTGAGACGCAAAGGGTGTACCGCCGTGCCGTTAGTTCGGCACGGTGGGTTTTTTTGCCCCCTTTGCGTGGTTTTGCTTTAGGGTTTTTTGTAGACTGCAAAGTTCGCTTTACTGTCCTCGCTCTGTCCTAGAATATCGGGCCCCACTTTGCTGAATCTATTTCATCCCTACGTTTTGTCTTTTCATCTTACTCACAGTCATTATATGTGGGGGGCTGCCTTTTCCTTTGGGGAATTTCTCTGGGGCAAGTCAGGCCTATTTTTCTATCTTCAGGCTAGCTAGTTTCTTAGGCTGTGCCGAGTTGCCTAGGTAGTTGTTAGGCGCAATCCACAGCCGCTTTTAGTTGTGTTTAGGATAGGATCAGGTGTGCAGTCTACAGAGTTTCCACGTCTCAGAGCTCGTTCTTGTATTTTTGGGTATTTGTCAGATCACTGTGTGCGCTCTGATCGCTAAGCACACTGTGTTTCTGGATTGCCTTCATAACACCTGTCATTAGCAAACATAACAATTTGCCCTTCAGTTTAGGATATAGTATACAGTGTATAGTGTCAATGTATAGGTAACACTGACTCACCAGTGACGTCTCTAGGTGAAGTCCTTCATCTTTCATCCAGCACAGACCGCCATCACAATTATCTCGAGCTCCGCTTGTAGAGCACATTACTTAATTTTTCCCAACTTCTACATTACACCACATGAAGAAAAAGAGGCGACATAGTGTCACTCTACACAGTAACAGGATGGTCCCCCCCCATTTAAAACAGTGTCCTCAAAAAATGTAATAATTACATCACTGCAGTAATAATATCCCTTAATTAGCCCCTATGGTAATAATAATATACCCCATCCTGGCCCCATGTATCTCATTCCTGCCTCCAGCCATATGTTCTCCCATCCTGCCATCATGAGTATCCTGCCCCATATGATCTCCCCATCCTGCCCCATCAGTCTCCATCGTATCCATCCTGCCCCATGATCCTGCACGATCTGTCTCCAATCCTGCCCCATGTCTTTCATTCTGCCTCGTGTCTCCAATCATGCCCCGTATCTACATTCTGCCCATGTCTCCAGTCCTGCCCCCAGTGTGTCCAGCATCTCTGCTCCAGTGTCCAGCATCTCTGCCCCCAGTGTCCAGCATCTCTGCCCCCAATGTGTCCAGCATCTCTGCCCCCAGTGTCCAGCATCTCTGCCCCCAGTGTCCAGCATCTCTGCCCCCAATGTTTCCAGCATCTCTGCCCCCAATGTGTCCAGCATCTCTGCCCCCAATGTGTCCAGCATCCTGTCCCCAGTGTGTCCAGCATCCTGCCCCCAATGTGTCCAGTATTCTGCCCCAAATGTGTCCAGCATCCTGCCCCCAATGTGTCCAGCATCCTTTCCCCAATGTGTCCACCATCCTGCCCCCAGTGTGTCCAGCATCCTTCCCCCAGTGTGTCCAGCATTTTGCCCCCAAAACGTCCAGCATGTTGCCCCCAGTGTCTCCAGCATATTGCACCAGGGTCTCCAGCTTATTGCCCCCAGTGTGTCCAGCATTCTGCCTCAGTGTGTCTAGCATATTGTCCCCAGTGTGTCCAGCAATCTGGCCCAGTGTGTCCAGCAATCTGCCCCAGTGTGTCCAGCATATTGCCCCCAGTGTGTCCAGCAATGTGCCCCAGTGTCTCCAGCATTGCCCCCAGTGTGTCCAGCAATCTGCTCCAGTGTCTCCAATATTGCCCCAGTGTGTCCAGCATATTACCCCCAATGTGTCCAGTAATCTGCCCCTGGCGGCAGTTGTTAACTATTGACGTGCGGGCGCGCACCTGCACGTCAATAGGTGAAACTGCCGCAGCGCCGGTAGGGGCTGGTGAGCAGATGAGACGGGGCCCGATGCGGGCCCCCTCTGCCCGCTGGGCCAATACGCCAGTCAGGGCAGTAATGCCCTGATGGCGGCGGGCAATCTAAGCGGTAGCCAAGGGCCCCCCCACACCACTGGGCCCTGGGCTACCGCCCAGATTGACCCTATTATAATCCGCCCCTGCCATATTCAGACAACAAACATGAAGTAGACTCAGCTTAGAGTCCAAACATTTCCAAAAATTAGGGACAAACCCCAGGAAAAATGGCATTAATTCACCCACAGTAGAAATTTGACAATGGCACAGCAGCAGTCAGCCATGGGCTATGCATGAGGCAGGTATCAGGGCCTGTGCCAGCATTTACAGCTCTGAATTTAAGTTTAAATTAAGATGGGGTGGGTGAGGGACCGGTGTAGGCCTGCTGTGCTGGGAGTACTAATACATCATGCAACAGCTCAAACTGGTTTCTTGCTCAGCCACACTCTGGTGGCACAAATATAAACTTGCAGCATCGGACTTGAGCCCCTTGGGCCCACCAGAGAAAATCATTCTTGGGGCCCACTATGTAACAACATAGAAATAAATACAAGACCACCAATTGTGTGGTAAACACGCTAATATCAGGGTATAATATAAGGTTGTACACGTCTTAATTATGCAGCAGGGGTTGGGGTAGAATCATAGAGGTGTACCCCCCTCATAGAATATAATGTCGCCCCCTCATAGAATATAATGTAGCCTTCCTCATAGAATATAATGCAGCACCCCACAAAATATAATGCAACCCCCTCAGGTATAACGCAGTCCCCACCATAGAATATAATGTAGCACCCTCATAGGGTATACTGCAGCCCCCCTCATATAGTATAATACAGCCCACCACAGAATATAATGCAGC
The DNA here is from genome assembly GCF_032444005.1 of Ranitomeya imitator. NCBI lineage: Eukaryota > Metazoa > Chordata > Amphibia > Anura > Dendrobatidae > Ranitomeya > Ranitomeya imitator. The sequence goes on along the minus strand of NC_091286.1, from coordinate 353,924,126 downwards.
CCCCCATAGAGTATACTGTAAACCCCTCATAGGGCATAATGCTGCCCCCCTCATATAGTATGATGTAGCCCCCCAGAATATAATGTAGTCCCCTGAGAGAATAATGCAGCCCCACGACAGAATATAATGCAGCCCCCCGTAGAGTATACAGTAGCCCCCTCATAAAGTATAATGCAGCCCCTCTCCACCCCTATCATTGTCTTCATCACCACCTCCATCATTGCCTTCTCCCCCAGCACCCCTATCATTCTCCCCCACCAAACCCATCACTGCCCATTCCACCACCTCCATCATTGCCTCCTCCCCACCACCATTGTCTATTTCATCACCTCCATCACTTCCATCATTGCCTCCCCACCACCATCATTGCCCATCACCTCCATCATTGCCTCCCCCCACTGCCATCATTGCCCATCAACTCCATCATTGCCTCCCCCACCATCATTGCCTAATCACCTCCATCATTGCCTCCCCCCACCATCATTGCCCATCACCTCCATCATTGCCTCCCCCACCATCATTGCCCATCACCTCCATCATTGCCTCCCCCAACATCATTGCTTATCACCTCCATCATTGCATCCCCCACCATCATTGCCCATTACCTCCATCCTTGCCTCCCCCACCATCATTGCCCATCACCGCCATCATTGCCTTCCCCACCATCATTGCCCATCACCACGGGTGCAGACGGGACCCACTGATGTAAAAATTGGCACTGGCTGGTGCAGGCTGGACTGATTGATGGAAAGGCAGGTGGACACAGCTGATAGGCTGATGGGCACAGCTGATGGACAAGCAGGTGGGTATGACTTATAGGCAGGCAGGTGTACAGGAATACAAGTACTGGGACCTGAGAACTAACAAGAGTGTTAGGAACAAGTTGCACAGGCAGCTCTCACCTGGTGGAGGAGACTTAAATAATAAGTGCTCCCCAGCCAGGACCAAGTACGCAAGGTGACATTAACCCTTTATTACCCCATATCCCACCGCTACTCGGGAGTGGGAAGAGAGAGGCTAAGTGCCAGAATAGGCGCATCTTTCAGATGTGCCTTTTCTGTGGTGGCTGGGGGCAGATGTTTTTAGCCAGGGGGGGGCAATAACCATGGTCCCTCTCTAGGCTATTAATATCTGCTCTCAGTCACTGGCTTTCCCACTCTGGCGGAGAAAATTGTGCCGGAGCCCACGCCTGTTATTTCCGTGATTTAACCCTTTATTTTAAGACCTAGAGCTCCCAAATTTTACACAAAGACACTTATAACATTAGTAGTGAGAAATATGTAAAAAAATAAGGGAAATGAAATGGTTTACTGTATGTAAACCATGTCTCATATCTTGTCGGGTTTGATAAAGAGATAGCAAAAGCCAGCAATTGAATTACCGGCTTTTATGCTATCTAGCTCTGTGTTAAATATATATATATATATATATATATATATATATATATATATATATATATATATATATACATTGTAAGACTCATGCTGGTGTGGTAGATGGAGGCAGGTATATCTCGCCCAGGTGTTTGTCCTATGTGAATTAGGCCACTCAGTATCTTCAGGGTGCTAATGGGTTAATGATTGCAGGAATAAAAGATGACCAGCTGGGTGTTTCCATTGTCTGCCTGGGGCACACAGATTGCCTGCCTGTGTGAGACAAACGTGAGTGAAGAGCTCTGCTCAAGATCTGTATGATGTTAGCTGGGTGGGAGAAGCCCCCCCAGTTGTTGAGATAGCAACGTATTTGTTTAGTTAGTGCCGGACAGGCTAGGGTTTATTTTTATGTTTTGTTTTTTGTGTTGCTTTCACGTTAATAAATCTGACCTGAGGTCAGCCTGCTCAGAAACCTGCTGTACGCCTCAGATTCAATGCACAAACCACGTGTCCTTTGACCCCAGCAAAGGCGATCCCAGAGTGTTTTGTCACATTGTGGTGGAGAATGCGGGCATACCGTGGCACAGGCGACAGCATGGAAAACGTGGTGAAAGCCTTAGTACAGTCCACTGCCGTACAGCAGCAGGCCACTGCCGCACAGCACAAAGCTAATCGCTTGATGGCCGCACAGCTGAAGGAGTTACTGGACATGACGGTTGCAGACCGCCAACTTCTCCAACAGGTGGCGCAGCGCCTGGTGAGCATGCCTGACGCTGACCCGGAAGCAGAGTCCAGAAGGATCCATGTGAGTCGATACTGGCAAAAGCTGACTGCAGAAGATGACGTCGAGGCATATCTGACAACTTTTGAGCGGACGGCATTGAGAGAGAAGTGGCCGAAGGCACGATGGGCCGATTTGATTGCCCCGTTTCTCTCCGGCGAGGCCCAAAAAGCTTACCATGATTTGGACCCGGAGGTCGCTCAGGACTTTGAGAAGCTGAAAGCTGAGATCCTGGCCCGGCTGGGTGTGACGACGGCTGTCCGTGCACAGAGGGTACATCAGTGGACATACCAGCAAGATAAACCAGCGCGGTCTCAGATGTTCGACCTGATCTACTTGACAAAGAAATGGCTGCAACCCGAGGTACTGACAATACCCGAAATAATCCAGCGGGTTGTCCTGGACAAGTACCTGAGAGTACTAACCCCAGCGCTGAAAAGGTGGGTAAGCCAAGGAAATCCCACGACAGCGGATCAACTTGTGGAGTTGGTCGAGCGTTATTCCGTGGCAGAAGGACTTCCCGACGACACCGCCAAACCCCGGACTGTGCCTCCTCCTCGTGGAACCGGTAAGACTGTTCCAGGGACCACGGGTGAAGGAAAATCGCTTAAAACTGTGGGGGAGGAGTCCGGGACTGCTCGCACTCCGAGACCAAGAGTATTGGACGGTGGTCTCAGTAGGGGACCTGTTAGGTGTTTCCGCTGCCATGAGAAGGGTCATGTTTCTGCGAACTGTCCTGTTACCGCTGAACCCATGCAGTGCGACGTTATAGACTCTAGAAAACGCATGTCTTTGGTTACACAGCTAGTGAGTGTGAATGCGGGTCAAAATGATACAGTGAAACACCTGTGTGAATTATCTGTTGATGGGAAAAATGTTGTGGCATTACTAGACTCTGGAAGTGTGGTGACTCTGGTGAAAGCTAGTCTGGTGGCACTTCCGTCTGACAAGTTTTCTGTGACGTGTGTGCATGGTGACACCCGCTCGTACTTAACAGTGGTCATATGGATTTCTACTCCCTATGGGTCAGTGCAGCACAAAGTGGGACTCGTTCCCGCATTGTTACATGATGTAATCCTGGGCAGGGATTTTCCCTATTTCTGGCAGTTGTGGGAGAATCAGTTACTCCTTCACGGTAGCTGTACCCGTGAATCTTCTCCCATGCCATCTGGAGGTCCCGAGTCCCTAGAGGAGACCCCACAGGAAGATGTTGCTGGGGAGGTTAGTGAATCTAACCTTCAGTACCCCTTCTCCGTCATGGCGGGGGAAACAGAGGAAACTGAGGAACCTCAGCGAGAGGCGGAGGCAGACAGCCATCCGGCACCCTGCCTGCCAGATTTGGGAGTCCAGGTGGATGACTTCCACAGCGAGCAAATGAAAGATCCTACCCTGACTCCGGCTAGGAAAAATGTAAAAATGATAGATGGGGTACCCGTAGAACCTGACACTAGGCTAGCGTACCCGTATATGGTTCTTGAAAATGATTTGCTCTACCAGGTAGAAAAAAAAGGGGAAGACACAGTGCAACGGTTAGTGGTACCCAAACCTTATCGGCGGAAGGTACTGGATTTGGCCCACGGACATATAATGGGGGGACATCTGGGGGTACAGAAAACCACAGAAAGGATATTGCATTGTTTTGTGTGGCCTGGAATACATTGTGATGTGCGTAACTATTGTGAGTCCTGTCCAGAGTGCCAAATCGCGGCCCCTAAATCTCAGTTCCGTAGCCCTTTGGTACCACTTCCTATCATCGGGGTCCTTTTTGAGAGAATTGGGATGGATTTGGTTGGGCCCCTTCCCCGATCCGCACGTGGGCACCAACATATCCTCGTCATCGTGGACTATGCCACTCGTTACCCGGAAGCCGTCCCTTTGCGTAACACAGCTACCAAGACGATCGCCAAGGAATTGATACAAGTGTTTAGTCGGGTGGGAATTCCAAAACAGATACTCACCGACCAGGGGACTCCCTTTATGTCGAGGGTAATGAAGGAGCTCTGCAGGCTCTTACAAATAGACCCGTTGCGTACGTCTGTCTATCACCCTCAAACAGATGGCCTGGTTGAGCGCTTCAACAAAACCTTAAAACAGATGCTCCGGAAGGCGATAGACAAAGATGGGAAGAACTGGGATTACTTGTTACCCTATTTGCTGTTTGCCATTAGGGAAGTTCCCCAGTCTTCCACAGGATTTTCGCCTTTCGAACTGTTGTACGCCCGTCGTCCCCGGGGACTGCTGGACGTCGCAAAAGAAACCTGGGAAGGTCAAGTCACTCCCTTTAAAACGGTGATCGACCATGTAACACAAATGCAGGATCGTATTGCCGCTGTCATGCCCATTGTTAGGGACCATATGTTACAGGCCCAGGGAGCCCAGAGGCAAAGTTATGATAGAGGCGCTAAGGTCCGTACATTTGCACCCGGCGATAGGGTGTTGGTCCTAATCCCTACGGTGGATAGTAAATTCCTGGTGAAATGGCAGGGCCCATTTGAGGTCCGAGAAAGAGTTGGTGAAGTGAACTATAAAGTGTACCAGCCGGGTAAGAGAAAACCGGAACAGATTTATCATGTGAATCTGATAAAATCCTGGAAAGACCGCTCTGCCCTAACGGCGGATCTGCCCCGTCCGGTTTGTTCACCTACTGTACCAGAGGTGCAGGTTGCTGAGACTCTCTCAGAACGACAAAAATCTGAGGTTAAGCAATTTTTGTTACAGAACCGACAGTTTTTCTCCGAAAAACCTGGCCGGACGAAGTTGGTGAAACATGAGATTGTCACAGAGCCTGGCGTCACTGTTCATGTAAAGCCCTACCGGATTCCGGAAGCCCGCCGTGAAGCCGTCTCCCGGGAAGTGATGGCAATGTTGGACTTAGGAGTCATTGAGGAGTCACACAGCGCCTGGTCCAGTCCAATTGTGTTGATACCTAAACCATCCGGTTTTGTAATGACTTTAGGAAACTGAATGCAGTTTCTAAATTTGATGCGTACCCTATGCCCCGGGTCGATGAGTTGATCGACCGGCTTGGTAAAGCCCGATACATTACGACCCTGGATTTAACAAAGGGGTACTGGCAGATTCCTCTGGCCGAGGCGGCCAGAGAGAAGACGGCATTTGCTACACCGGAAGGTCTGTTCCAGTATGTCTATATGCCGTTTGGACTTCACGGAGCTCCCGCAACGTTCCAGAGATTGATGGATCGAGTCTTGAGACCTCACAGACAGTACGCTTCTGCCTACCTGGATGACATCGTAATTTACAGCATGGACTGGGAAACTCATCTCCAGAAGGTACAAGCCGTGATTGATGACCTGCGAGATGCAGGTTTAACAGCAAACCCCAAGAAATGCCACATCGGGCTTGAAGAAGCCCGATACTTGGGCTACGTGATTGGCCGAGGAGTGGTTAAACCCCAGATCGACAAAATACAGGCAATTCAGGGCTGGCCACAACCAGTGAACAAGAAACAAGTGCAGGCTTTCCTGGGGATTGCCGGCTATTATCGCCGGTTCATACCCAATTTTGCAGCCATGGCTACTCCCTTGACGGATCTTACCAAGGGGAAGGGTTCCGTCATGGTAAAATGGACCTCAGCTGCTGAAGAGGCCTTCCACAGCCTGAAACGGGCTTTGTGCTCTCAGCCCGTACTAGTGACTCCTGATTTCAGCAGCGAGTTTGTGGTACAAACTGATGCCTCTGATACTGGTGTCGGAGCTGTACTTTCCCAGGTGAGGGACGGAGTCGAACACCCGGTCCTCTATCTCAGTCGGAAACTGAATGTACATGAGCAGAGGTATGCCGTGGTTGAAAAAGAGTGCCTAGCCATTAAATGGGCTCTCGACTCCCTCAAGTATTACCTGGCTGGTAGGAAGTTTAGGCTGGTCACAGACCATGCCCCTCTCAAGTGGATGCACCTCCACAAGGACCGTAATAGTCGGGTAACCAGGTGGTTCCTTGCCCTGCAGGCTTACTCTTTTACGGTGGAGCACCGACCTGGGGTGCAGATGGGGAACGCCGATGCCCTATCCCGAGTGCACTGTTTCAAAAGTGTTCTTGCTCGACCGGAGTGGTCTGAGCAAGGGGGGGGGATATGTAAGACTCATGCTGGTGTGGTAGATGGAGGCAGGTATATCTCGCCCAGGTGTTTGTCCTATGTGAATTAGGCCACTCAGTATCTTCAGGGTGCTAATGGGTTAATGATTGCAGGAATAAAAGATGACCAGCTGGGTGTTTCCAGTGTCTGCCTGGGGCACACAGATTGCCTGCCTGTGTGAGACAAACGTGAGTGAAGAGCTCTGCTCAAGATCTGTATGATGTTAGCTGGGTGGGAGAAGCCCCCCCAGTTGTTGAGATAGCAACGTATTTGTTTAGTTAGTGCCGGACAGGCTAGGGTTTATTTTTATGTTTTGTTTTTTGTGTTGCTTTCACGTTAATAAATCTGACCTGAGGTCAGCCTGCTCAGAAACCTGCTGTACGCCTCAGATTCAATGCACAAACCACGTGTCCTTTGACCCCAGCAAAGGCGATCCCAGAGTGTTTTGTCACAACATATATATATACTATGTAATTGTCTAAGGGTCACTTCCGTCTGTCTGTCTGTCCTTCTGTGACGGTTATTCATTCACTGATTGGTCTCGGCAGATGCCTGTCATGGCTGCCACGACAATCAGCGACGGCCACAGTCCGGAAGAAAATGGCCGCTCCTCACTCCCCGCAGTCAGTGCCTGTCGCCCGCATACTCCCCTCCGGTCATCGCTAACACAGGGTTAATGCCGGCGGTAACGGACCCGCGTTATGCCGCGGCTAACGCACTCTGTTACCGCCGCTATTATCGCTGTGTGTCCCCAAATTTTTACTATTGACGCTGCCTATGTGGCATCAATAGTAAAAAATGTAATGTTAAAAATAATAAAATAAAATAAACCTGCTATACTCACCCTCCGTAGTCCGCTGACCCGCTCCCGCCGGCCGCCATCTTCCGCTACAGTTTCCGGTGGCAAAGATAGTATGGCAGAAAGACCTGCCATGACGTCACGGTCATGTGACTGCGACGTCATCACAGGCCCTGCGTGCCTGCGCTAGAAACACCTGCCATGACGTCACGGTCATGTGACCGCGACGTCATCACAGGTCCTGCGCTCTGATACCAACCCTGGGACCGCAAGCTGCCGTGGACTACAAGGGGCCTTCGGAAAGTTAAGTATATGTTTATTTTTTATTTTTTCACCTGTGACAAACCTGTCTGGGCAATATACTAAGTAGCTGGGCAATATACTACGTGACTGGCCAAAATACTACGTGGCTTTGTGCTGAATATTACTTCGCTGTGCAATATACTACGTCACTGGGCAATATACTACGTAACTGAGCAATATACTACGTTACTGGCCAATATACTACGTGGCTCTGTGCTGTATACTACATCGCTGTGCGACATACTATGTCACTGGGCAATACACTACGTAACTGGCCAATATACTATGTGGCTGCGCAATATACTACGTAACTGGGCAATATACTATGTGGCTGCGCAATATACTACGTGACTGGGCATTATACTACGTGACTGGGCAATGTACTACGTAACTAGCCAATATACTACATGGCTGCGCAATATACTACGTCACTAGGCAATATACTACGTAACTGGGCTATATACTACGTGGCTGGGCAATATACTACGTGGCTGAGCAATATACCACGTCACTGGACAACATACTACGTCACTGGGCAATATACTACATGTCTGGGCCATATACTACGTGGCTGGGCAATATACTACGTGGCTGGACAATATTCTACGTGACTGGGCAATATATTACGTGGCTGGGCAATATACTACGTGGCTGGGAAACATACTACGTGGTTGGGCAATATGCTACGTGGCTGGGTAATATACTACGTGACTGGGCAATATACTACGTGACTGGGCAATATACTATGTGGCTGGGCAATATACTACGTGGGCTGTGCAATATACTACGTGGGCTGTGCAATATACTACGTGGACATGCATATTCTAGAATACCCAATGCGTTAGAATCGGGCCACCATGTAGTATATATATATATATATATATATATATATATATATCTCAATAACATATATGAATATATATATTTTCCGGCGTATAAGACATCTTTTTAACCCCGGAAAATCTTCTCAAAAGTCATCGGTCGTCTTATACGCCGGTACGGCATATGCGGAGCTCTGAGGTCACCGCATATGGTGCAGGGAGCGGTACTGGATGGTTCCCAGGGTCTGGAGGAAAGGAGACTCTCCTTCAGGCCCTGGGATCCATATTCGTGTTAAAAAAAAGAATAAAAATAAAAAATATGGATATGCTTACCTTCCGACCGCCCCCGGAGTTCTCCCGGTTCTCAGTGGTACATGTCACACGACCGAGACATCACAAAGGTCCTTCGCGGTGTGCAATGCATCCCTGGGAACAGAAGCCGCCGCATGCATTGCATAGAGTTGGGAGAACTCCGGGGGCTGTTGGAAGGTAAGTAGGTAAGTATATCCCTATGTTTTATTTTTATTCTTTTTTTTTAACACGAATATGGATCCCAGGGCCTGGAGAGTCTCCTCTCCTCCAGACCCTAGGAACCATCCGGGACCGCTCCCTGCACACGCCGTATAAGATGACACCGGGTGTATAAGATGACCCCCGAAAAGTTGAGGGTCGTCTTATATGCCCAGTCATCTTATACACTGAAAAGTACGGTATATATATACCTATACTATGTGTAGACATTTATTTGATCTATTCCATTCTAACCTGTCAGTGTGATTTTACTGTACACCGCACTGAATTACCGGCTTTTCTATAGAACACCACTGCGTATTTCTCGCAAGTCACACTGATGGTCCGTGTGTAATCCGTATTTTATTCGCCCCCATAGATTTTCATTGGTGGATTTTTTGCGTAATAAGCTGACAAACGCAGCATGCTGCGATTTTCTACACACGTAAAATACAACTGTGAAATATACAGCAGATAGGAGCTGTCCCATAGAGAATCATTGGTCCGTGTACAATGTGTTGTTTTTGCGACTCTCATACATTCGTTAAACTCTCTAGTGTGACCCTGGAAAAAAATACATACCATGAGATACGGCCTTCCCAAAACCCTGTTTGATGACAAATGCACACTTAGCAGGATGCATACCTGCATACCTGCATACCTGTGACTGGTGTCCTATGTGAGTTATATCAATGTGCATTTTTACTGCTAGGCAGCCAACCCCTGCAATGTTTGGTTGGGGTGGTTGTTTTTATCAAGTAGTTTGCACCTGTGCCGCTCCTAGCTTGTATCAGTGGAGGCCTGCTGCATCCTGCTAAGTGTGCATTTGTCATCAAACAGGGTTTTGGGAAGGCCGTATCTCATGGTATGTATTTTTTCTGAGTTTTTTCTATGTTAGCTGTTTTTGAGGTACAGTTGTAGCCAAAAGTATTGACATCCCTACAATTCTGTCACATAATATTCAGCTTCTTCCTGAAAATGATTGCAATCACAAATTCTTTGTTATTATTATCTTCATTTAATTTGTCTTAAATGAAAAAAACACAAAATGAATTGTCCTAAAGCCAAATTGGATATAATTCCACACCAAACATAAAAAAGGGGGTGGACAAAAGTATTGACACTATTCAAAAAATCATGTGATACTTCTCTAATTTGTGTGATTAACAGCACCTGTAACTTACCTGTGGCACCTAACAGGTGTTGGCAATAACTAAATCACACTTGCAGCCAGTTGACATGGATCATAGTTGACTCAACCTCTGTCCTGTGTCCTTGTGTGTACCACATTTAGCATAGAGAAAAGAAAGAAGACAAAAGAACTGTCTGAGGACTTGAGATACCAAATTGTGAGGAAGCATGAGTAATCTCAAGGCTACAAGTCCATCTCCAAAGACCTGAATGTTCCTGTGTCTACCGTGCACAGTGTCATCAAGAAGTTTAAAGCCCATGGCACTGTGGCTAACCTCCCTAGATGTGGACGGAAAAGAAAATTGACAAGAGATTTCAACGCAAGATTGTGCGGATGTTGGATAAAGAACCTCGACTAACATCCAAACAAGTTCAAGCTGCCCTGCAGTCCGAGGGTACAACAGTGTCAACCCGTACTATCCGTCAGCGTCTGAATGAAAAGGGACTGTATGGTGGGAGACCCAGGAGAACCCCACTTCTTACCCCGAGACATAAAAAAGCCAGGCTGGAGTTTGCCAAAACTTACCTGAAAAAGCCTAAAATGTTTTGGAAGAATGTTCTCTGGTCAGATGAGACAAAAAGTATAGCTTTTTGGGCAAAGGCATCAACATAGAGTTTACAGGAGAAAAAAAGAGGCATTCAAAGAAAAGAACACGGTCCCTACAGTCAAACATGGCGGAGGTTCCCTGATGTTTTAGGGTTGCTTTGCTGCCCCTGGCACTGGAATGCTTGACCGTGTGCATGGCATTATGAAGTCTGAAGACTACCAACAAATTTTGCAGCATAATGTAGGGCCCAGTGTGAGAAAGCTTGGTCTCCCTCAGAAGTCATGGGTCTTCCAGCAGGACAATGACCCAAAACACACTTCAAAAAGCACTAGGAAATGGTTTGAGAGAAAGCACTGGAGACTTCTAAGGTGGCCAGCAATGAGTCCAGACCTGAATCCCATAGAACACCTGTGGAGAGATCTAAAAATGGCAGTTTGGAGAAGGCACCCTTCAAATATCAGGTTTGCCAAAGAAGAATGGTCTAAAATTCCAGCAGAGCATTGTAAGAAACTCATTGATGGTTACCGGAAGTGGTTGGTCGCAGTTATTTTGGCTAAATGTTGTGCAACCAAGTATTAGGCTGAGGGTGCCAATACTTTTGTCTGGCCCATTTTTTGAGTTTTGTGTGAAATGATCAATGTTTTGCTTTTTGCTTCATTCTCTTTTGTGTTTTTTCATTTAAGACAAATTAAATGAAGATAATACCAAAGAATTTGTGATTTTCAGGAAGAAACTGAGTATTATCTGACAGAACTGCAGGGGTGCCAAAACTTTTGGCCACAACTGTATTAGCCGGATACTGGTTGTCGATAGTCAACCCTGACTTTAATAATTAAGCTACGAAATACTGCCCTGTTACAGTGCAAATCTGGCCTAAACATATAATTTTCTGTTGGAAAAGCATAATAAACATTTGTACATAATGCAGTTTCCTAATATACAAGCTTGGTTAAATATGAGTAAAATGATTTCAGTAAGTTTTAAATTAATAAATTCCGTGTGTCACCTTCAAATTTATTACAGATGAGATGACAATGGAAATTTTTCAAAGCTGTGAAGCATGAAAGCAAAAAGAATTTGGCAATTTCATATTAAGCAAGTATACAATTATTTTAATGCTCTTGTGAAAACTGGCAGTCACATTTATGTGACTTCTTCCGATATATGAATCAGCTACTCCAAAAGACTTATTTGTTTTATTCCAAGTGCATTTGGGTCATTGTTCAAATTATTATAACATGGAACTAATTTTCCCAATGACAACAAGAACTTTTAGCAATGCCACGAACATGTCATATTGTAGCTCTCCCACGATAAAATATCTTGACAGTTTGCTATTTTACGTTTGACACTTTACAGAGTTCATCTTCCTCTGACATACACATATCATATTATTGCAGTAATTAGAGGTGAGGTGCTACTATATAAATTATCCATTTCTAGCTGCATTAAATAGATATTTCTCCTAACAATTTTCTTAAATCTTTTGAATGCATATCATTATGCAGCAAGAAGAAAATCTAAGCTATAAAAAGGTTTATTCACTTTAGTCACTCATACTAGCCAAACTGCTACAAAAATATTGTATTGTTTGGCTAACAGAAGTGATTGAAAATAAAATAACCTCATAGATGTGAGTCAGTAGAATTCCTGGAGTGAGTCCTCTTCATGCTTCATTTGGGATTTTTTTTAATTCAATTTTTGGTGAATTGATCCACCACATGTCTTAAGTGCTGCTGGACCTATAATTGTCTGCACCACCAGCAACTTGATAGTTTAGTTGGCAAACAAACGAATGAGTTGGATTATATGCCTATTTCCTAGACACAGTATTTGGAGTATGACAAGTAGTAGTAGTGAATAATGGTGATGGTGAGACTAACTAGTTAATACTTGGGTAAGTCGCTTAGCTAATAAGCCTGGCTGACGAATGTAAGGACCACAACTGTGGCATCACCTGCTTCAGAGCCGACTATAGAAGAACCAGATTTTTCCCACTGTGTGTATTGTCGAGGCCAACACTCTCCTCCTCTGGTGACATTGCCCCGTCTGCACTCATACCTGGTTCCCAGGACTAAAGATGAGTGAACCCAAAATTTAAAGTTCTGGGTTCGTACCAAACAAACAATTAGTGTCTGGTGCCAAACGCTGAACACGAACTTCTCTAGGAAGGTTTGGAGTCCCAGGGGAAGTCCATTGCAGAGACAGAGCAGGAGAAAGAGAATTTTTCAGCTCAAAAGTTCAGGTCGACATTGTTTCCAAAGATGTCCAAGATCTGGTAAAGTACTTTGGAATAAAGTTCAGGTAGGACACCAGAACCCGAACTTCCACAGGTCCGCTCATCCCTACCCAGGACATCTCCACCACAGAATCATCATCATCATTATCTCTTTCTCAGGTGACAGTTGGCACTGTGAAAAATGGACTACTTCACAGCAAAAGATTTACCCTGACTCGCGATTACAAAAAGTGATACTAAGTTAAAGTATGCACACTTTGTGAGATTGATTGTTCCATTTATCCTCCTTTCATGCTTCATGTGAATGACGCGTTCTAATTCATTCATATTGTCATTAGTGATGAGCGAGTATACTCGTTGCTCGGGTTTTCCTGAGCACACTCTGGTGATCACCAAGTATTTGTTAGTGCTCAATTTACTTTTCGTCGCCTCAGCTGCATGATTTACGGCTGCTGGACAACCTGAATTCATGTGGGAATTCCCTAACAAAGAGGCAATTCCTCACATGCATTAAGCCTAGCAAGCAGCTGTAAATCATGCAGCTGAGGCGTCGAAAACTAAATCTCCGAGCACTAACAAATACTCGGAGACCACCTGAGTGTGCTCAGGAAAACTCGAGCAACGAGTATACTCGCTCATCACTAATTGACATCTATAGTGCTACTGTGCAGAGCAAAGTACTGTAATGTGCAACCGCACGGATAGATCAAAGAGCACAGCAGGACAGAGAGAAATATGCCTGTGATGGAGGATGCTGTGTGGATGATGTAGGATGCGTCATTCATACAAAATAAAATGGAGTGCAGGAAACCGCAATCGCTTGAAGCTGTAGACAAGTAGGAAAAAGCACTAGAACCTACCGATCTATGGAGTGCCCGCTAGGACCCTGGGGTACTCGGACCGGGTCCGGTCGTCGTTAAAGGGGTGGTCACGGTGGCAGCGACCCGGTCCGTGTCCCTGGGCATCCATATTAAAGGGAAGGTCTTTAAATGGGTTGGTAGAAATAATAATGTTTGTGATGCCACCTGTGGTATTTGGTCAGAGGTGACTGATGCTGCTTAAAGGGGTCCTCTAGGGAGTGATGGCACTGTAGCAAGGATGGTATGGCTTCCCACAGGTGAAGCTGTTTCCCCAGGGCTCCCGGAGTATTTGGCAGATATAGTGTGCAGCCTCTTTACCTGTTTACTGGTGATTGACGGCCAGTCCAGGGTACCGGTAACAGGTGTTGGTGAGGTCCCGTTGGCCTGGGAGCGATTATGGATCCATATGCCAACCAAAATCAAATCTATTGAGATCCTAGACAAACAATAACTACCCAAAAGAAGCAAGGATCCCTAAAAATAACTTTTTTAATGAATAAAATTTAAAAACATTTCAAAATTGGAGACAAAGCACCAGAAATAAAGGGATTACCATAGGGAAACAAACATCAATTCGACAAACATCAATTCGCTGGACGCGTTTCGAGCGCTTATAGCGCTTTTAGCGCTCGAAACACGTCCAGCGAATTGATGTTTGTCTTCATCCTTATTTTGTGATTTATATTTTTGGTAAGCAGCTTTCTAATTTTTAAAGATATTTAATTAAAAAAAATTGTTTAATTTTACTCCTGGAGCTGGATTTTTTTCCTTTTTGCTCATACATAATACATACATACTACATACATACTACATACATATTATATACATACTATATACATCTTATTGACGCCTCTCCATTATTAACCCGGCTTAATGTCACCTTACAATAGCAAGGTGACATTAACCCCTTATTACCCCATATCCCACCAGTACACGGGAGTGGGAAGAGGGGCTAAGTGCTGGAATTGGCCTATCTTACAGATGCGCCATTTCTGGGGTGGCTGCATACTGGTATTTGTAGCCGGGGGGGGAACAATATTCATGGCCCCTCTCTAAGCCATGAATATCAGCCCGCAGCTGTCTGCATAGCCTTTCTGGCTATAAAATATAAAATATAGGGGGACCCCACATCATTTTTTGGGGGGTCCCCCTATTTTAATAGACAGTAAAGGCTACGTAGACAGCTGCGGGCTGATATTCATAGCAGGCTACAAATATTGGCCCCTGGCCATTGGCTTTCCCCCTCTGGCGCAAAAAATTGCAAGGGAGCCCACGCAATTTAAATTTTTTTTTTAAATTAAACGCTCATTAAGGCCTCTTTCATATTTGCGTCGGTACGGGTCCATCGCTATGCGTCAGGCCGACGTACTGACGCACCTTGTGAAATTTGTGCATGACGTGGGCTGTTCTGATCCGGTGACCTTGGAGCCGCATGAAACTTTCTCTGGAGTAGGTGGAAACTGTACTGACCGCAAATCCTGAACTAACACCGCAACTAGAAGGAGCCGTGGGGTGTGCCTAACAAACCCTAGACACCTCGACACAGCCGGAGGACTAAATACCCCTATAGATGGAAATAGGAATTCTACCTTGCCTCAGAGCAGAACCCCAAAGGATAGGCAGCCCCCCACGAATATTGACTGTGAGGAGAGGAAAGACACACGCAGGCAGAAAACAGGATTTAGCAAAAGAGGCCACTCTAGCTAAATAGGAAAGGATAGGACAGAGTACTAAGCGGTCAGTATTAAAACCCTTCCAAAAATATCCACAGCAGATAATACAAAAAATTCCACCATCTAACTAAAGACGTGGAACGTATATCTGCAACTCCTGAGAATCCAACAAGACTGAGAAAATACTGACACAATCTAAGATGGACAAGAAAAAACAAATGAATAGCACTGAATTATCAAGCACACAGCATGTGTGCCACAGAAACAAAACCAGACACTTATCTTTGCTGATTTGGCAGCAAGGCAGGAGGAACCAGACAGAGGTCCAACACCTCCCAACAACCATGGACAACTGGCAAGGACTAATGAATCCTGCACACCTAAATACCCCAGTCAGAACTGCAATCAGCAGATACACCTGACCAGGACTGCAACCCAGGGACAACTGCATTACCACCTACAACCTCCGGAGGGAGCCCAAAAGCAGAATTCACAACAGTACCCCCCCCCTTGAGGAGGGGTCACCGAACCCTCACCAGAGCCCCCAGGCCGATCAGGACGAGCCAGATGAAAGGCACGAACCAAATCAGCAGCATGGACATCAGAGGCAAAAACCCAAGAATTATCCTCCTGGCCATAACCCTTCCATTTGACAAGGTACTGAAGCCTCCGCCTCGAAAAACGAGAATCCAAAATCTTCTCAATCACATACTCCAACTCCCCATCAACCAACACAGGGGCCGGAGGATCAACAGAGGGAACAACGGGCACCACATATTTCCGCAATAAAGATCTATGGAAGACATTATGGATAGCAAAAGAGGCCGGAAGCGCCAATCGAAAAGACACCGGATTATTAATCCCAGAAATCCTATAAGGACCAAAAAACCGAGGCTTAAACTTAGGAGAAGAAACCTTCATAGGAACATGACGGGAAGACAACCAGACCAGATCCCCAACCCGAAGCCGGGAACCAACACACCGACGACGGTTAGCAAAACGTTGAGCCTCCTCCTGAGACAACACCAAATTGTCCACGACATGAGCCCAAATCTGCTGCAACCTGTCAACCACAGAATCCACACCAGGACAGTCAGAAGGCTCAACCTGCCCAGAAGAAAAACGAGGATGAAAACCAAAATTACAAAAGAAAGGCGAAACCAAAGTAGCCAAACTAGCCCGATTATTAAGGGCAAACTCGGCCAATGGCAAGAAGGCCACCCAATCATCCTGATCAGCAGACACATAGCATCTCAAATAAGTCTCCAAAATCTGATTAGTTAGCTCGGTCTGGCCATTTGTCTGAGGATGAAATGCAGAAGAAAAAGACAAATCAATGCCCAGCCTAGCACAAAAGGCCCGCCAAAACCTAGAAACAAACTGGGAACCTCTGTCGGACACAATATTCTCCAGAATACCATGCAAACGAACCACATGCTGAAAAAACACAACGGAACCAAATCTGAAGAGGAAGGCAATTTAGGCAAAGGCACCAAATGAACCATCTTAGAGAACCGGTCACAAACAAACCAGATAACCGACATCCTCTGGGAAACCGGAAGATCAGAAATAAAATCCATAGAAATATGCGTCCAGGGCCTCTAAGGGACCGGCAATGGCAAAAGCAACCCACTAGCACGGGAACAACAAGGCTTGGCCCGCGCACAAGTCCCACAGGACTGCACAAAAGAACGCACAGCACGTGACAAAGAAGGCCACCAAAAGGACCTACCAACCAAGTCTCTGGTACCAAAAATACCAGGATGACCAGCCAACACAGAACAGTGAACCTCAGAAATCACTCTACTAGTCCATCTGTCAGGAACAAACAGTTTCCCCACTGGACAGCGGTCAGGTCTGTCAGCCTGAAATTCCTGAAGAACCCGTCGTAAATCAGGGGAAATGGCAGAAAGGACCACCCCTTCTTTCAGAATGCCGACCGGTTCAAGGACCTCAGGAGAATCAGGCAAAAAACTCCTAGAGAGGGCATCAGCCTTAATATTCTTAGAACCCGGAAGATACGAGACCACGAAATCAAAACGGGAAAAAAACAAAGACCATCGAGCCTGTCCAGGATTCAGCCGTTTGGCAGACTTGAGGTAAATCAGATTCTTATGATCGGTCAAGACCACAATACGGTGCTTAGCTCCCTCAAGCCAATGTCGCCACTCCTCAAACGCCCACTTCATAGCCAACAACTCCCGATTGCCGACATCATAATTGCGTTCAGCAGGCGAAAACTTACGGGAAAAGAAGGCACACGGTTTCATCAAGGAACCAATAGGATCCCTCTGAAACAAAACGTCCCCTGCCCCAATCTCAGAAGCATCAATCTCAACCTGAAACGGAAGAGAAACATCCAGTTGGCGCAACACCGGAGCAGAAGTAAATCGGCGTTTAAGCTCCTGAAAGGCAGAGACAGCCGCAGAGGACAAATTCGCCACATCCGCGCCTTTCTTCGTCAAATCGGTCAAGGGTTTAACCACGCTGGAAAAGTTAGCAATGAAACGGCAATAAAAATGTGCAAAACCCAAAAATTTCTGAAGGATCTTCACGGATGTGGATTGAATCCAATCATGAATGGCCTGAACCTTAACCGGATCCATCTCCATAGATGAGGGAGAAAAAATGAAGCCCAAAAAAGAAACCTTCTGCACCCCAAAGAGACACTTAGACCCCTTCACAAACAAAGCATTGTCATGAAGGATCTGAAATACCATCCTGACCTGTTCCACATGAGACTCCCAATCATTGGAAAAAATCAAAATATCGTCCAAATATACAATCAAGAATTTATCAATATAAGTCCGGAAGATATCATGCATGAAGGACTGAAAATCAGATGGAGCATTAGTGAGCCCGAATGGCATCACAAGGTATTCAAAATGGCCTTCGGGCGTATTAAACGCAGTTTTCCATTCATCCCCCTGCTTAATACGAACAAGATTATATGCCCCCCGAAGGTCAATCTTCGTAAACCAACTAGCCCCCTTAATCCTAGCAAACAAATCGGAAAGCAAAGGTAAAGGGTATTGAAACTTGACCGTGATCTTATTCAAGAGGCGATAATCAATACAGGGTCTCAAGGAGCCATCCTTCTTAGCAACAAAAAAAAAATCCTGCTCCCAACGGTGAAGAAGATGGCCGAATATGCCCTTTCTCCAAAGACTCCTTAACATAACTCCGCATGGCGGTATGTTCAGGCACAGACAGGTTAAAAAGTCGGCCCTTAGGAAACTTACAGCCTGGAATCAAGTCAATCGCACAATCACAGTTCCTGTGCGGTGGAAGGGAACTGGACTTGGGCTCATCGAATACATCCTGAAAATCAGACAAAAACTCTGGAATTTCAGAAGAGGAGATTGACATCAAAGGAACATCATTATGAACCCCCTGACAACCCCAACTAGTCACAGACATAGACTTCCAATCCAACACAGGATTATGTACCTGCAACCACGGAAAACCCAGCACGATAGCATCATGCAAAACACCAGAAATCGACAATCTTCCTGATGGGCTGGCGCCATGCGCATGGTCACCTTTGTCCAAAACTCGGGCTTATTTTTAGCCGAAGGTGTAGCATCAATGCCCCTTAAAGGAATAGGGTTCTGCAAAGGCTGCAAGGGAAAACCACAACGCCTGGCAAACTCAAAGTCCATTAAGTTCAAGGCGGCACCTGAATCCACAAACGCCATGACAGAAAATGATGACAATGAGCAGATCAAGGATACAGATAACAGAAATTTAGGTTGTACAGTACTGATGGTAAATGAACTAGCGATCCTCTTTGTCCGCTTAGGGCAGACTGAAATGACATGAGAAGCGTCGCCACAATAATAACACAACCTATTCTGACGTCTGAATCCTTGTCGTTCCGTTCTAGACAGAATACTATCACACTGCATTGGCTCAGGAATCTGCTCTGAGGACAGCGCACACAGTTCTGCGCTCCCGCAAGCGCCGGTCAATCTGAATGGCCAGAGACATAGAATCACTCAGACCGAAAGGCGTGGGAATCCCCACCATAACATCTTTAACAGATTCAGAAAGACCCTTTCTGAAAATTGCCGCCAAAGCATCATCATTCCATTTAGTCAACACAGACCATTTTCTAAATTTCTGACAATACAATTCTGCCGCCTCTTGACCCTGAGACAGGGCCAACAAGGTCTTCTCTGCTTGATCCACAGAATTCGGTTCATTATATAATAATCCTAAAGCCTGAAAAAAGGAGTCTACATTAAGCAAAGCCGGATTCCCAGATTCCAGGGAAAATGCCCAATCCTGTGGATCGCCACGCAGCAGGGAGATGACTATTTTAACCTGCTGAATGGAATCACCAGAGGATCGAGGTCTCAGAGCAAAAAACAGTTTACAGTTGTTTTTAAAACTCAAAAATTTGGACCTGTCACCAAAAAACAAATCAGGAGTAGGAATCTTCGGCTCTAAAACAGGAGTCTAAACAATATATTCAGAAATACCCTGTACCCTAGCAGCAAGCTGGTCTACACGAGAAGCTAATTCCTGAACATCCATGCTAGCACAAAACTCCTCAACTACCCAGAGAAAAAGAGGGAAGAGTAGACAAAGCAGACTGCAGAAAAAAAAATGGCTCAACACCTTTCTTCCCTTCTTCTGAGATGCATTTAACTCATTATTGGCCAGTTATACTGTTCTGATCCGGTGACCTTGGAGCCGCATGAAACTTTCTCTGGAGTAGGTGGAAACTGTACTGACCGCAAATCCTGAACTAACACCGCAACTAGAAGTTGCCGTGGGGTGTGCCTAACAAACCCTAGACACCTCGACACAGCCGGAGGACTAAATACCCCTATAGAAGGAAATAGGAATTCTACCTTGCCTCAGAGCAGAACCCCAAAGGATAGGCAGCCCCCCACGAATATTGACTGTGAGTAGGAGAGGAAAGACACACGCAGGCAGAAAACAGGATTTAGCAAAAGAGGTCACTCTAGCTAAATAGGAAAGGATAGGACAGAATACTAAGCGGTCAGTATTAAAACCCTTCCAAAAATATCCACAGCAGATAATACAAAAAATTCCACCATCTAACTAAAGACGTGGAACGTATATCTGCAACTCCTGAGAATCCAACAAGACTGAGAAAATACTGACACAATCTAAGATGGACAAGAAAAAACAAATGAATAGCACTGAATTATCAAGCAAACAGCATGTGTGCCACAGAAACAAAATCAGACACTTATCTTTGCTGATTTGGCAGCAAGGCAGGAGGAACCAGACAGAGGTCCAACACCTCCCAACAACCATGGACAACTGGCAAGGACTAATGAATCCTGCACACCTAAATACCCCAGTTAGAAGTGCAATCAGCAGATACACCTGACCAGGACTGCAACCCAGGGACAACTGCATTACCACCTACAACCACCGGAGGGAGCCGAAAAGCAGAATTCACAACAGTGGGCAGCGGATGCAGTTTTTCAACGCATCTGCTGCCCATTCTGAAGTCCAGGGAGGAGGGGGCGGAGTTTCGGCCACGCATGCGTGGTAGAAAATGGCGGATGCGATGGACAAAAAAACGTTCACTTGAACATTTTTTCATGCCAACGGTCCGCCAAAACAGGACGGATCTGTTGCACGACGGACGCGACGTGTAGCCATCCGTCGCGATCCATCGCTAATACAAGTCTACAGTCATGGCCAAAAGTATTAACACCCCTGCAATTCTGTCAGATAATACTCAGTTTCTTCCTGAAAATGATTGCAATCACAAATTCTTTGGTATTATTATCTTCATTTAATTTGCCTTAAATGAAAAAACACAAAAGAGAATGAAGCAAAAAGCAAAACTGTGATCATTTCACACAAAGCTCCAAAAATGGGCCAGACAAAAGTATTGGCACCCTCAGCCTAATACTTGGTTGCACAACCTTTAGCCAAAATAACTGCGACCAACCACTTCTGGTAACCATCAATGAGTTTCTTACAATGCTCTGTTGGAATTTTAGACCATTCTTCTTTGGCAAACTGCTCCAGGTCCCTGATATTTGAAGGGTGCCTTCTCCCAACTGCCATTTTTAGATCTCTCCACAGGTGTTCTATGGGATTCAGGTCTGGACTCATTGCTGGCCACCTTAGAAGTCTCCAGTGTTTTCTCTCAAACCATTTTCTAGTGCTTTTTGAAGTGTGTTTTGGGTCATTGTCCTGCTGGAAGACCCATGACCTCTGAAGGAGACCCAGCTTTCTCACACTGGGCCCTACATTATGCTGCAAAATTTGTTGGTAGTCTTCAGACTTCATAATGCCATGCACACGGTCAAGCATTCCAGTGCCAGGGGCAGCAAAGCAACCCCAAAACATCTGGGAACCTCCGCCATGTTTGACTGTAGGGACCGTGTTCTTTTCTTTGAATGCCTCTTTTTTTCTCCTGTAAACTCTATGCTGATGCCTTTGCCCAAAAAGCTCTACTTTTGTCTCATCTGACCAGAGAACATTCTTCCAAAACATTCTAGGCTTTTTCAGGTTAGTTTTGGCAAACTCGAGCCTGGCTTTTTTATGTCTCGGGGTAAGAAGTGGGGTCTTTCTGGGTCTCCTACCATACAGTCCCTTTTCATTCAGACGCCGACGGATAGTACGGGTTGACACTGTTGTACCCTCGGACTGCAGGGCAGCTTGAACTTGTTTGAATGTTAGTCTAGGTTCTTAATCCAACATCCGCACAATCTTGCGTTGAAATCTCTTGTCAATTTTTCTTTTCCGTCCACATCTAGGGAGGTTAGCCACTGTGCCCTGGGCTTTAAACTTCTTGATGACACTGCGCACGGTAGACACAGGAACATTCAGATCTTTGGAGATGGACTTGTAGCCTTGAGATTGCTCATGTTTCCTCACAATTTGGTTTCTCAAGTCCTCAGACAGTTCTTTGGTCTTTTCTTTTTTCCATGCTAAATGTGGTACACACAAGGACACAGGACAGAGGTTGAGTCAACTTTAATCCATGTCAACTGGCTGCAAGTGTGATTTAGTTATTGCCAATACCTGTTAGGTGCCACAGGTAAGTTATAGGTGCTGTTAATTACACAAATTAGGGAAGCATCACATGATTTTTCGAACGGTGCCAATACTTTTGTCCACCCCCTTTTTTATGTTTTGTGTGGAATTATATCCAATTTGGCTTTAGGACAATTCTTTTTGTGTTTTTTTCATTTAAGACAAATTAAATGAAGATAATAATACCAAAGAATTTGTGATTGCAATCATTTTCAGGAAGAAACTGAGTATCATCTGACAGAATTGCAGGGGTGTTAATACTTTTGGCCATGACTGTATGGGTAAAAAACGTATCCTGCGAGCACATTTGCAGGATCCGTTTTTTTCCCAATGTATGTAGTATGTATGTATGTATGTAGTATGTTGTATGTATGTTGTATGTATGTTGTATGTATGTTGTATGTATGTAGTATGTATGTAGTATGTATGTTGTATGTATTGATGATGTATTTATGTACGTATGTAGTATATAGTATGTTGTATGTATGTTGTATGTATGTGGTATGTTGTATGTATGTTATATGTGTGTATTTAGTATGTATATAGTATGTTGTATGTATGTATGTATGTAGTATGTATGTAGTACGTTGTATGTATGTATGTAGTATGTATGTAGTATGTATGTTGTATGTACAATAGTATGTATGTTTTTTTTTTTTACATTCAACACATTAGCCGGATGATGGGACTACTACTGTCCCATCATTGGTTAATGTGTCAATCACTGCCATTGTAGCAGGCATAGCCCGATGGGACTTGTAGTCCCATCGGATGATGTTTGCACACACGCACAGATCCCCGGCAGGCCGCACAGACACCCGAGAGGCCCGTACAGACCCCCGACAGGCCGCAGACTCCCAGCAGGCCGCACAGATCCCTAAGAGGCCCGTACAGAACCCCTGCAGGCCGCACAGACCCCCCGAGAGGCCCGTACAAACCCCCGGCAGGCCGCACAGACCCCCGGCAGGCCGCACAGACCCCCGAGAGGCCCGTACAGACCCCCGGCAGGCCACACAGACCCCCCACGGTCCCACACAGACACGCACTCTCCGCCCATGCACCGCCCACACTCTTCCCCCCTCCGGAACAGGATGTACAAGATAAAAAAGGGCTTATTTTCATTCCGATATTTGTGTCCCACTGACTTGCATTGGTTTCCGGTATCAGTATCGGCGATATCCGATATTTTTTGGATATCGGCCCGATCCAATCTGATCCCGATATTTCTGAATATTGGAAGGTATCGCCCAACACTAAACACCACTGTAACAACCGGCTTCCTGGGGTGTTACATCTACAGTAAAAGTCCTGCAGCCTGCAGCCAGGTTGCTGTGCATATACAAACTGAAAGTCTAGTCTCAGATTCAATACTAAGGCCTGATGTGTGTCTTAGAAGCACTTACTGTATATAGGCCCAGGCAGTACATCACATGGAAGCACGCCAGGCCACCTGCAAACCCTGACGAAGAGCATCAGAAAATTTAACGGATCAGGGCAGATAGAGAAGGGCTTAAACCAGGGACAGGTGTGTAACATCCCGACTGTCCCTAACCGCTAGTATAGCAACATTCATAGGGATTTCTTTAATCTGATAAGGCACTTCATGAGGCTTACAGTGTTTGAAAAGCAAATATTAATCTTACAAATGCTAATGAGGTAGGACTAGTCCAAGTGAAAAGACACCCATCCAATTTCTACCAAAGATGTACTTTATATTGTTAAAACAAGGTGATACCGCACATAAAGCATAGAAGGAATGGAATATGCATTAAATATGCCATGCCAATACAAAGACCATGAGCAACAATGCATACAGTATATTAATGGTGTGTGTCATTATATTCCAAGCTCTTTACTCTGTTATCAGCTGCCTCATTAGTGTAGTGGCATGGTCAAGTGAACATAGAGCAAGCCTGTTAATATACTTCATTTGACCTTGCTTGTGCCAAATTGGAAAATGTGTTTTTCTACTTGAATGAGCATAACATCAGTATGTCAGTGGGAGCTGTAAATATTTCAGAACGAGACATTTCACAATGCATGGTGATTTATAAAGGTGTGATCATGACTAAGCAATGAAGTAATTAAAAGTCGCTTTTTCTCTGTTGCTGATTAAAGGCAACATTAAGGAAAACTATTGAATGTAATATTTATGGATGTCTAGGCACATGAATACAGAATTGTTTTTTGTGTTCATATGTTAAAGGGAACCTGTCACCCCCCCAGGCATTTTTAACTAAAAGAGCCACCTTGTGCAGCACTAATGCTGCATTCTGTCAAGGTGGCTCTTTTACTTGGGGTCCCTGCCAACGCCGAACTATTCGTTTTTTTTTATTTATAATTTGCTCCTCATACCTGTAATTTGTTCGGCGGGCATGTCTTTTTCCCCCCGGACACAAACGCCTCCCAGCCATCACTCAGGCCCTCTGCTGGGTGCCGCCTCCACTTCCTTCATTAACATCCCCGGAGCCTGCGCTGTAAGTTTTATTTTTCGGGCATGCGCAGTTCATAGTAAAAAGTTGGTCACACAGAGTTAATAGCTGCGTTACCGGAGTGTGTTACACTGCGGTCCGGTAACGCTGGCATTAACCCTGTGTGAGGGCTGACTGGAGGGGAGTATGGAGCGGGCACTGACTGCGGGGAGGAAGGAGCGGCCATGTTGCCGCTGGACTGTGCCCATCGCTGATTGGTCGTGGCAATGGTCGTGGGCGTTTTGCCACGACCAATCAGCGACTTGGATTTCCATTACAGACAGAGGCCGCGACCAATGAATATCCGTGACAGACAGACAGAAGGGCAGAAAGACGGAAGTGACCCTTAGACAATTATATAGTAGATACAGTTAGGGCCAGAAATATTTGGACAGTGACACAAGTTTTGTTATTTTAGCTGTTTACAAAAACATGTTCAGAAATACAATTATATATATAATATGGGCTGAAAGTGCACACTCCCAGCTTCAATATGATAGTTTCCACATCCAAATCGGAGAAAGGGTTTAGGAATCATAGCTCTGTAATGCATAGCGTCCTCTTTTTCAAGGGACCAAAAGTAATTGGACAATGGACTCTAAGGGCTGCAATTAACTCTGAAGGCGTCTCCCTCGTTAACCTGTAATCAATGAAGTAGTTAAAAGGTCAGGGGTGGATTCCAGGTGTGTGGTTTTGCATTTGGAAGCTGTTGCTGTGAGCAGACAACATGCGGTCAAAGGAACTCTCAATTGAGGTGAAGCAGAACATCCTGAGGCTGAAAAAAAAGAAAAAATCCATCAGAGAGATAGCAGACATGCTTGGAGTAGCAAAATCAACAGTTGGGTACATTCTGAGAAAAAAGGAATTGACTGGTGAGCTTGGGAACTCAAAAAGGCCTGGGCGTCCACGGATGACAACAGTGGTGGATAATCGCCGCATACTTAATTTGGTGAAGAAGAACCCGTTCACAACATCAACTGAAGTCCAGAACACTCTCAGTGAAGTAGGTGTATCTGTCTCTAAGTCAACAGTAAAGAGAAGACTCCATGACAGTAAATACAAAGGGTTCACATCTAGATGCAAACCATTCATCAATACCAAAAATAGACAGGCTAGAGTTAAATTTGCAGAAAAACACCTCAAGAAGCCAGCTCAGTTCTGGAAAAGTATTCTATGGACAGATGAGACAAAGATCAACCTGTACCAGAATGATGGGAAGAAAAAAGTTTGGAGAAGAAAGGGAACGGCACATGATCCAAGGCACACCACATCCTCTGTAAAACATGGTGGAGGCAACGTGATGGCATGGGCATGCATGGCTTTCACTGGCACTGGGTCACTTGTGTTTATTGATGACATAAGAGCAGACAAGAGTAGCCGGATGAATTCTGAAGTGTACCGGGATATACTTTCAGCCCAGATTCAGCCAAATGCTGCAAAGTTGATTGGACGGCGCTTCATAGTACAGATGGACAATGACCCCAAGCATACAGCCAAAGCTACCCAGGAGTTCATGAGTGCCAAAAAGTGGAACATTCTGCAATGGCCAAGTCAATCTCCAGATCTAAACCCAATTGAGCATGCATTTCACTTGCTCAAATCCAGACTTAAGACGGAAAGACCCACAAACAAGCAAGACCTGAAGGCTGCGGCTGTAAAGGCCTGGCAAAGCATTAAGAAGGAGGAAACCCAGCGTTTGGTGATGTCCATGGGTTCCAGACTTAAGGCAGTGATTGCCTCCAAAGGATTTGCAACAAAATATTGAAAATAAAAATATTTTGTTTGGGTTATGTTTATTTGTCCAATTACTTTTGACCTCCTAAAATGTGGAGTGTTTGTAAAGAAATGTGTACAATTCCTACATTTTCTATCAGATATTTTTGTTCAACCCTTCAAATTAAACGTTACAATCTGCACTTGAATTCTGTTGTAGAGGTTTCATTTCAAATCCAATGTGGTGGCATGCAGAGCCCAACTCGCGAAAATTGTGTCACTGTCCAAATATTTCTGGCCCTAACTGTATATATATATATATATATAGAAGGGAAGGTGTGTACCTCCATATTTCGTAAACCTACTGCAGTGAATTCCATCTTACATTTTAATAGCTTTCACCCCTATCATACAAAAAGATCCCTACCTTACAGTCAGCTGTTGAGGACACGCCGTGTAAATAACACTCAGGAGGGTTTTAGACGCCAGTCGGGGGAGCTTTTTGAGAGGCTCCGTGAAAGAGGATATCCGGAAGAACTACTAAATTCTGCATTCGAGCGGGTCGAAGCAACAGGTTCTGACCCTGGAGGGAGATTACCGAGTACAGTGTCACAACGTTTCTCGTTTTGCTTTCAGTATGGTCCCCTAGATAAAGAAATTAGAGCCACTTTACGGAAGCATTGGCATGTCTTGGAAAGAGATAGAGAATTGATGAGTAAAACCACAGGAGGGCCATTGGTTTCGAATAGGCGGGGAATGCGCATTAGAGACGTCCTTATACACAACCGAGTTACAAAAGATAGATCAAACTGGTTGGAGCGAGCCATTCCGAATGGTAATTATCGTTGTGGACAGTGTCAGTATTGCTGATTCCATTTATTGGGTCAGACCCTACATATCGGACCTATAACACACCAGATCCGACAATTTATTTCCTGCAAAACTGAGTTCGTAGTGTATGTGATCTTCTGCCCATGCGGGCGCTTTTATATTGGTAAGACGATCCGCAGATTATATGTGCGGTTTAGAGAGCATTTTAAATCTATTACATCCGGAAAAGGGGTTCCTAGGCTAATTGACCATATAAAAGAGAACCATGATGGCAATCCGGAGGTATTAACTTTTGCAGGCATTGAGAAAATAGTTCTATCAGCTCAGGGTGGCGACCTTCAAAAGATACTCTTGAGACAAGAGGCGAAATGGATTCTGCGAACGAAAGCCACTGGCCCAGCTGGCCTGAATGACAGAGTTGACATGTCGGTGTTCTTGTAGCTTCAGTGTGGTGAGATACATTTGTTTCATTTTTTTCGTTTTGTTTTGTTTTCTTTTGCCTCGTTTGATGTATTCTCCGGTGAATAGATATATATATTTTTGAGCGTAACCATACTACTATAGTATATAGTTCTCTCACGCTGTTTACGCAATCAACAGTAATAGACGTGGCTCTGGTGTCATCTCCGCTCTGCTTATTGCGGACACCATTTATTGCTAAGTATCTGAGTTGTCGCGTTGCATATTAATAATTCATATCGTCTGGAGAATTATATTACATGTCTCTTCCCTATGTCAGTATTATGTAATTGTTTTTAATCATTTTAACGTATTTGTGCACTTTTTCTATTGCCTGGCGGGTTAATGACACAGGTGTAGTTCGCATGGTTGTTGCTTACTTAGCCTGGCGTCATTTCCCGTCTAGCTATGGACCCGTAGAAGCACTCTTGCGCAGCGCGAAACGGCCGTCGTCTCACCTGTTGCACTCTCCCTGTGCGTTGCCCTCTCCCCCGTGCCGTGAAGAATGTGCCGGCTGGCACTGAAATAAAGGATACTTGTTCACTGCATTTGGTGAGTGCGTCTACGTTTTTTCTCTTTTCATTAAGACTTCTTGGACTGTTTTCCTGTGGACAGCACCACCATTTCCATGTTACAGACTGCGATACACAGTAGTTGTGTGCCACCTGTTTTTCTGGATTATAAGAGCTGTGCCACTCTCTCTTTTCTGCTGCTTTATATATATATATATATATATATATATATATATATATATATATATATATATATATATGTGATGAAAGGGATGGACTACCCAACCAATGCAGTATATATGCGTCATTTTAATCATGCAATCGCCGTGACTAAACACGAAGTGATTACATTAAGGTGACTACTGTTTCTGTGTTTCTGACAGAGGGCATGGGGACTAGTAGCCCCGGGAGGTTCACCACACCCCTGCAGCTACAATCGCTGTTATTGACTGTTCAATACACATCGATTTCAGTGTTTCAAGCAACTAAATTGCCTGAAACACAGATGTTTAGCTATATGCGGGGCTGTAACAGCACTAATCATGGGTTATAGCCTAGCAACAGCAGTGTCACCAACCCCAGCATTGAGTGGTGCAATCGGATGATGATGCCGAGAGCACCAATCAGTGTACAGAAATGCAGTATGAACTCTCAGTGTTCGCTCTGTACTTTTTAATTCTAGCTTGGAGACATTGTAGAGCTGTCACTGTGCTGTTCTGCTGCTGGATCCTCTGGGACTTGTGATGCCACAGACAAATTTGCTTCTGCTGTACCTGTAAGAAGAAAAAAAATGTTCCTGATCCTTTCCGGACCTGTCCATATCCACAACTTTTTCCAAATCCACCCCAATCCCCCTCTCACCCCTCTTCCCCTTCTACTAATATATCTAGCCCCCCCTTCTGCCAAGAAGAGCTTATCAGTACTTGATCGCTGATCAGTGCTTAATTGCTGATCAGTACTTGATTGCTCTTTTTGGCAGTTTTTTCTTGTCCATGCGTCCTGCATGAGTGCTGATCAGTGACACAAATCACTGATTGGCACCTATGCATTCTTTTTTCCAGGATTTTTTCTCCCCAGTTTATTTCCCCCCTTCTTTGCACCACCTTCCTGTGTGTGTCCTACCGCTGCCGAGCCACTGATCAGACACACATCACTGATTAAAACCCGTGTACGCTTTTGGCCAGGACTTTTTTCCTGTCTATTGTTTGTCCCCTTTTTGCACCACATCCATGCATGCTGTTGACTACTGGTCGGTGATGCACATCACTGATCGGCATCCGGTTGTTGTTTTTTTATGTGTGAAAAAAATAACTTAGATAGGACTAGTTTAGGGACAGTGCAAATATACCATAGTAATCAGCATCTACTACAGAATTTTTAACCCCTTAATCCCATATGACGTACTATCCCGTCAAGGTGACCTGGGACTTAATTCCCAGTGATGGGATAGTATGTCATATGCGATCGGCTGCGCTCACGGGGGGAGCGCGGCCGATCGCGGCCGGGTGTCAGCTGACCATCGCAGCTGACATCCGGCACTATGTGCCAGGAGCGGTCACGGACATTAACCCCCGGCACACTGCAATCATACATGAACACAGTGTTCCGGCGGTACAGGGAAGCATCGCGCAGGGAGGGGGCTCCCTGCGGGTTTCCCTGAGACGATCGGTACAAGGCGATGTGCTCACCTTGTACCGAGCGTCTCCTCCCTGCAGGCCCCGGATCCAAAATGGCTGCGGGGCTACTTCCGGGTCCTGCAAGGAGATAGCTTACAAGCGCCTGCTCAGAGCAGGCGCTGGTAAGCCAGGAGCAGTGCACGTCAGATCACTGATCTGACACAGTGCTCTGCAAAGTGTCAGATCAGCGATCTGTCACTATACAGTGATGTCCCCCTGGGACAAAGTAAAAAAGGTTTAAAAAATTTTTTTAAATGTGTAAAAAAAAAAAAACCTAAATAAAGAGAAAAAAAATATTGTTCCCATAAATACATTTCTTTATCTAAATAAAAAAACCAATAAAAGTACACATATTTAGTATCGCGTCCGTAACGACCCGACCTATAAAACTGTCCCACTAGTTAACAGGGAAACAGCCAGAAGAGCATAACCCAATAATATAAAACATAACTTTTACTAATGATATTAAAAAGTGGACAAAACAATACAACCTATAAACAAAGTGCTCACGCCGAAAACCGTGCTCTATTAAAAAACTGGTATGGTCTCACCAATTATGGACGAAGGGTACCCAAACCGATGCAAAAGGGTCCCAGGGAGGGTCCAGTAGTTGTGGGATAAGAATCTAGGAACGGGGGACCTCTGCCCTATATCCCCTGTCGTGCCCCAGCAATGACTCCTGTCCTCACAAGGACAGGCCCGAATCAGCCCCACTACGGACACCCCTCCACAATGTAAGATGTAGTATAACGCCTCTCTACGCGTTTCTTCTCCAATCCCGGAGATTCATCAGGGGAGTTTCAGTGGCCAACAGGCCCAAATGTAGCTTACAAGTCCATAAGCAAAGTTAGCAGTCCATAGACCGGAGCTATATGCAGTGGCTATATAGCTTCCAGATACCGGCAGTCCTGTGTGGTGTCGGCCACAAGAAGTGAGTCAGCTCCGTGTGACGCCCGCTCCCCCCTAATAAACCGGTGTGGGCCCCTCCCCCAGGCAGATGACATAATGAGTGTCCACCCCTACCAACCTATGATATCGCCATGAGTCCGGTCGAATCCATGCTGCGTTCCACTCCTGGAACGCACGCCGGAGTCCCCCCATGCCGCCGGGCTGTCGTCCGCTCAGATCCGCAAACCGGAAGTGCCGGCGCCATATTGAATGCGCCACTTCCGGTGCGCCGATAATATGATGCGCTCCAAAAATGGAACGCATCCATAAGGCGCCTAGTAGTGACAAGGGTCCGCACAGCCGGAAGTATCGGCGCCATATTGAATGCGCCACTTCCGCTGCGCCGATAATGTGATGCGCTCCAAATGTGGAACGCATCACCGGGGCACAGATTGATACCACCTCCGGTGCGCCGATAGTGTGGTGCGCTCCAAACGTGGAACGCACCACCACGGCACAGATTGATGACAAGGGTGCACATGATAAAAAGTACCGCTCATCAGCGGTGCGCTGCCACCGCACTACCGCATGCTATACATAGTGCCTCACATACAGAAAAACATGACCCATAACGGGGAACCCCATAATATATACCTCTTCCCACCTGTGCATACCCAAATAGTAATACAGATACACTAAAATGCATCCGTGGCTAACATAAGTAGATATAATATATGTATACCACCAATTCTACTAAAAAATACCATATGGTATACATAAAAGGCTAATATATTCAAATGCCATACATGTATACCAACTTTTATACCAAAAATACCATATGATATACATGAGTGTATGTGGTTGGATGTGTCCACTCACATAATATACTGCCCACAGATGCAGATAATAGCTGGAAATATCCAGACTAGGGCGTATCCTAATAGTACCAGCGGTGGGAAAGGGGTATAAGGCCTGGTAGGAGGAACAGACAAAGCCTAGGAGGGGAGGGAAAAGTACTAGTATACCAAAAGCGGAGAGTGCTAGTATACCAAAAGCGGAGAGTGCCATCACTAATTTATTGATAGCACAGGAACGCCACCATCATAAAAGACTGTAAAATTTATCCACTAAAGACATAAATCCCCCTCATTCCTGGAAGTTCCATCCGTAAAGCAAATCTGATGCCAGGAAAAAAGTCCAGAGGGGAAAAGGTACAGAGTAGGGACCCCGTGACATCGTATTGCAATTGTTTTGTTTATCATAGCTGGCTTAGAGACAAAAAGTACCAGACACAAAATGGCAAACTAATATCCAGGTAATGATGAGAGAGACAAATCGGGGCAGAGTTGTACAAAAAATACATACGGAGATAGACATAGGATACTCAAGTAGATCTAGAGAAAACAACCGAAGTTGAGCTGATCATTGAGTCCATGAGGGTGGCAAGTATCCAACAAAAAGATCCACCTTGTTTCCTTCTGCAGCAGGATCTTATCAAAGTCGCCACCCCTCATTGGTGGGGTAACTTTATCAATCCCCATGAAACTCATGACCTTAGTATCGCCATCATGACAGATGTTAACATGTCTGGCAATGGGGGTGTCCCTTTGATTTCGGATGTCCCCCAAATGCTCGCCCACCCTTCTTTGGAGTTCCCTAATGGTTTTACCAATATACGTGAGCCCACAAGTGCAGACAGCTCTGCATATGACTCCTTTAGATTTACAATTAATAAAATCCTTTATGGTATATGTCTTTTGCGTGTGAGTATTGTGGAACTCCTTGCCAGTCTGTATAGATGCGCACGCTACACATGTGCCACATCTGTAGCAACCACTAGGTCTATTTGGTAGCCAGGTCACCTTGTTAGGTGTAGTTAGATGACTATGTACTAGCCGGTCCCCTAACGTCCTACATTTTCTATATGTGATTTGTGGCTGTGTGCCCACGGCATCCCTTAAGTCATCATCCATCGTAAGTATGCCCCAATGCTTCCTAAGAATGGCCCTGACCGATGGAGCACCATTGTCGAAGGCACAAATCATTCTGATGGTCTTAAGGTCTTCTCTCCCCCTCTCCCGTGGTGTGAGCAGACTACTTCTAGCCTGTCCTCTAGCATGATGATATGCCTCCCTCAGCACCCGCTCCGGGTAACCTGTATCGAGAAACCTGGATCTTAGGTCTCTTGCCTTAATCTTGAAATCTGCATCATCAGAGCAATTTCTCCTCAGGCGGAGGTATTGGCCCTTGGGGATACCTTTTTTAAGGGAGTATGGATGATGGCTATCCCACCTCAATACAGAATTAGTCGAGGTGGGTTAACCCCTTCAGTGAACACCGTAAAAAAAAATAAAACAAAAAACAAGCTGCCATCATCAGCAAAAAAATAAAAAAGTTATACTCCTCAGAACAAAGCGATGCAAAAATAATTATTTTTTCTATAAAATAGTTTTTATTGTATAAAAGCGCCAAAACATAAAAAAAATCTAAATGAGGTATCGCTGTAATCGTACTGACCCGAAGAATAAAACTGCTTTATCCATTTTACCAAACGTGGAATGGTATCAACGCCCTTCCCCTCCAAAAGAAATTCATGAATAGTTGGTTTTTGGTCATTCTGCCTCACAAAAATCGGAATAAAAAGCGAACAAAAAATGTCACATGCCCGAAAATGTTACCAATAAAAACGTCAACTCGTCCTGCAAAAAACAAGACCTCACATGACTCTGCAGACCAAAATATGGAAAAAATTATAGGTCTCAAAATGTGGTAACGCAAAAAATATTTTTTGCAATAAAAAGCATCTTTTAGTGTGTGACGGCTGCCAATCATAAAAATCCGCTAAAAACCCGCTATAAAAGTAAATCAAACCCCCCATCATCACCCCCTTAGTTAGGGAAACATAAAAAAATTAAAAAAATGTATTTATTTCCATTTTCCCATTAGGGTTAGAGCTAGGGTTAGGGCTAGGGTTAGGGTAGGGGCTAGGGTTGGGGCTAGGGTTAGGGCTAGGGTTAGGGCTAGGGTTGGGGTTAGGGGTGGGGCTAGGGTTAGGGTTGGGGCTAGGGTTAGGGATACAGTTAGGGTTAGGACTACAGTTAGGGTTGGGGCTAAAGTTAGGGCTGAGGCTAAAGATAGGGTTAGGGCTGGGGCTAAAGTTAGGGTTAGGGTTGGGGCTAAACTTAAGGTTAAGACTACAGTTAGGGTTGGGGCTAAAGTTACGGTTAGGGCTGGGGCTAAAGTTAGGGTTAGGGTTGGGGCTAAAGTTAGGGTTGGGGCTAAAGATAAGGTTAGGGTTTGGATTACATTTACGGTTGGGATTAGGGTTAGTTTTGTCAGGGTTAGGGGTGTGGTTAGGGTTATGGTTTGGATTAGGGTTAGGGGTGCGTTTGGGATAGGGTTTCAGTTAGAATTGGGGGTTTCTACTGTTTAGGCACATCAGGGCTCTCCAAACGCGACATGGCGTCCGATCTCAATTCCAGCCAATTCCGCGTTGAAAAAGTAAAACAGTGCTCCTTCCCTTCTGAGCTCTCCCATATACCAAAACAGGGGTTTACCCCAACATATGGGGTATCAGCATACTCAGGACAAATTGGACAACAACTATTGGGGTACAATTTCTCTTGTTACTCTTAGGAAAATAAAAATTTGGGGGGCTAAAAAAACATTTTTGTGGGAAAAAAAATAATATTTATTTTCACGGCTCTGCGATATAAACTGCAGTGAAACACTTGGGGTTCAAAGTTCCCACAACACATCTAGATAAGTTCCTTGGGGGTCTAGTTTCCAATATGGGGTCACTTGTGGGGGTTTCTACAGTTTAGTTACATGAGGGGCTCTGGAAATGCAACGTGACACCTGCAGACCAATCCATCTAAGTCTGCATTCCAAATGGCGCTCCTTCCCTTCTGAGCTCTGCCATGCGCCCAAACAGTGGTTCTCCCCACATATGGGGTATCAGCGTACTCAGGACAAATTGTACAACAACTTTTGTGGTCCAATTTCTCCTCTTACCCATGGAAAAATACAAAACAGGGGGCTAAAAAATAATTTTTGTGAAAAAAAAAAAAGAATTTTTATTTTCACTGCTCTGCCTTATAAACTGTAGTGAAACACTTGGGGGTTCAAAGCTGTCAAAACACATCTAGATAAGTTCCTTAGGGGGTCTACTTTCCAAAATGGTGTCACTTGTGGGGGGTTTCAATGTTTAGGCACATCAGGGGCTCTCCAAATGTGACATGGTGTTCCATCTCAATTCCAGTCAATTTTGCATTGAAAAGTCAAACAGCACTCCTTCCCTTCCGAGCTCTGCCATGCGCTCAAACAGTGCGTCCCCTACATATGGGGTTTCGGCGTACTCAGAACAAATGGCACAACAACTTTTGTGGTCCAATTTCTTCTCTTACCCTTGGGAAAATAAAAAGTTGGGGGCGAAAAGATCATATTTGTGAAAAAATATGATTTTTTATTTTCACGGCTCTGCATTATAAACTTCTGTGAAGCACTTGGTGGGTTAAAGTGCTCACCACACATCTAGATATGTTCCTTAGGGGGTCTACTTTCCAAAATGTTGTCACTTGTGTGGGGTTTCAATGTTTAGGCACATCAGGGGCTCTCCAAACGCAACATGGCGTCCCATCTGAATTCCAGTCAATTTTGCATTGAAAAGTCAAATGGCGCTAATTCCCTTCCGAGCTCTGCCATGCACCCAAACAGTGGTTTACCCCCACATATTGTGGATCAGCTTACTCAGGACAAATTGTACAACAACTTTTGGGGTCCATTTTCTCCTGTTACCCTTGGTAAAATAAAACAAATTGGAGCTGAAATAATTTTTTTGTGAAAAAAAGTTAAATGTTCATTTTTTTTAAACATTCCAAAAATTCCTGTAAAACACCTAAAGGGTTAATAAACTTCTTGAATGTGGTTTTGAGCACCTTGAGGGGTGCAGTTTTTAGAATGGTGTCACACTTGGTTATTTTCTATCATATAGACCCCTCAAAATTACTTCAAATGTGATGTGGTCCCTAAAAAATATTGGTGTTGTAAAAATGAGAAATTGCTGGTCAACTTTTAACCCTTATAACTCCCTAACAAAAAACAATTTTGTTTCCAAAATTGTGCTGCGGTAAAGTATACATGTGGGAAATGTTACTTATTAATTATTTTGTGTGACATATCTCTGTGATTTAAGGGCATAAAAATTCAAATTTGGAAAATTGCAAAATTTTCAAAATTTTCGCCAAATTTTCGTTTTTTCACAAATAAACGCACGTTGTATCTAAGAAATTTTACCACTATCATGAAGTACAATATGTCATGAGAAAACAATGTCAGAACTGTCAAGATCTGTTGAAGTGTTCCAGAGTTATAACCTCATAAAGGGACAGTGGTCAGAATTGTAAAGATTTGCCCGTCAATAACGTGCAAACCACCCTTGAGGCTTAAGGGGTTAAATGAATAAACTCATACATACCAGAGACACTGACATCATTCTCCTCTGCTCTCACTGATCCCCTGCAGAGCAGGGGATAATGATGAGAGCCGTCTTCAGCACCTGCCGCTGGGGCACAGCGCTTACTGTAGTGCTTCTTCCCAACGGCCGTCTGTGTGGTACTGATGTGGCACACTGTTGCCATATGTATTACACACATGGATACACGGATATCTCCAGTACTGGAAATATCAGGACATGCGAAAGAGGCCTTAAGGAGATTCAGAATTCCCAAGCAGTGATTGGACAATCTGTCCATACAAGCACAATAAGCAGTACACACCATAGAGGCTGCTTTTATGGAAGAGAGGGAAAAAAACACACAAAATTTGCAAGGCTCATTTTTAGTTTGTCAAAAGACATGTGGGAGACTACCCAAATGCATTGAGGAAGGTGCTGTGGTTAAATGAGGCCAAAATCAAACTTTTTAGCCACCAAGGTAAATGCTATGTCTGGCGCTAAACCAAAACAGCTCATCACCCCAAGAACAACATCTCCACAGTAAAACATGGTGGTGACAGCATCATGTCGAGGGGAGGTTTTTTGGCAGCAGGAACAGGGAAAATGGATCGAGTATAGGGGAAGATGGATGGTGCAAAATATAAGGATATTCTTGAGCAAAACCTGTTTGAGTCTATCTGGGATGGAGGTTCACCTTCAACCAAGACAATGACCCAAAGCATACTGCTAAAGTAAAACTCAAGTTGTTTAAAGGGACTCTGTCACCTGAATTTGGCGGGACTGGTTTTGGGTCATATGGGCGGAGTTTTCAGGTGTTTGATTCACCCTTTCCTTACCCGCTGGCTGCATGCTGGCTGCAATATTGGATTGAAGTTCATTCTCTGTCCTCCATAGTACACGCCTGCGCAAAGCAATCTTGCCTTGTGCAGGCGTGTACTATGGAGGACAGAGAATGAACTTCAATCCAATATTGCAGCCAGCATGCAGCCAGCGGGTAAGGAAAGGGTGAATCAAACACCCAAAAACTCCGCCCATATGACCCAAAACCAGTCCCGCCAAATTCAGGTGACAGGTTCCCTTTAAGGGGAAACATGAAAACATCTTGTAGTGCACTAGTCAAAGCCCAGACCTTAATCCAATTGAGAATCAAAACTCAAAGATTGCTGTTCACTAGCGGAAACCATGTAAGTTAAATGAGCTGGAGCAGTTTTCCCTTGAGGAAGGGGCAAAAATCCCAGTGGCAAGATATGGAAAGTTCATAGAGACTTATCCAAAGTGAGTTGCTGCTGTAATTGCCGCAAAAGGAGGCTCTACAAAGTACTGACTATAGCAGGGTGAACAGTTCTGTCCGTTGACATTTTCAGCTATTTTCAGCTATTTTGTCCTATTTGTTATTTGCTGCATAATAAAAAGAAAACCATATGTTCACAGTTGTAGTCAATTTCTTTACGTGAACTGATGCAAACCCTCAAGAAACAGTGAAATTCCAGGTTGTGAGGTAGCAAAATGCAAAAAATGCCTAAGGGGTAAATACTTTTGCAAGCTGCATGTCTTTATTAGGCCGGCTTCACACTTGCGAGTTTTACGGACGTAAGAGCGCAGAAACTACGTCCGTAAAACTCGCAAAAAATACGGCACAATTATTCTCTATGCCCCTGCTCCTATCTGCCGTATTTTACTGATCAGTATTATACGGCTTTCTACGGCCGTACAAAATCGCAGCATGCTGCGTTTGTCACCGTACTGCGCAAGAAATACGCCAATGAAAGTCTATGGAAGCGTGAAAAATACGGATTACACACGGACAAGCAGTGTGACTTGCGAGAAATACGCAGCGCTGTTAGAGAGAAAAGCCGGTAATTCAGTGCGGTATACAGTAAAATCACACTGACAGCTTACAGTCCAATAGGTAGAATAAATGTGTACACATAGAATAGGTATATATATATATATATATATATATATATATATATATATATATATATATATATGTCAGTGAGACACATATATGTATATATATTAATATTTATTCCAGCGCTATACAGCTTGAAAGCCAGTAATTCAATTACCGGCTTTTTCTTTCTCCTTCCTAAACCCGACATGATTTGAGACATGGTTTACATACAGTAAACCATGTCTTCTCTCCATTTTTTTTGCAGATTCCACACTACTAATGTCAGTAGTGTGTATCTGCAAAATTTGGCCGTTCTAGCTCTTAAAATAAAGGGTTAAATGGCGGAAAAAATTGGCGCTCCCAGGCTTTCTAGGTAAGTTCACACGATCTATGAACAGCCAGCAGAGGGCGCCTCACCGCAAATGAAGCTAAATATAGATCATTGATCTATATTTAGCCTCATTCCCCGGGGTTTTGCAGGGAGGAGCAGCCTGCATTAGCGGAACTCCTTGCTGCAAAATGTTTTAACCCCTTCAGAAGGATTTACATCGTTGGACGTTACAGATCTGCGGAGGGTAAGGATATTGTTGGTTTATTATGTTTTTTCTTTCACAGAACGAGGGTCTTCAGTGACTGGATTGGGCGTTAAATAAAATATTACAACAACCTTTGTTTTTATTTCATTAAAATAATTTTTAATAATATGTGTGTTTTTTTTTAACCCTTTC
This sequence comes from Ranitomeya imitator, assembly GCF_032444005.1. Classification (NCBI taxonomy): domain Eukaryota; kingdom Metazoa; phylum Chordata; class Amphibia; order Anura; family Dendrobatidae; genus Ranitomeya; species Ranitomeya imitator. Next base: position 353,885,273 of record NC_091286.1, on the reverse strand, counting down.
ATTCAATTGGATTAATAATGGATAGGTGTCATAATTGACGCATCTCCATTACTAATTAGGCTTAATGTCACCTTACAATAGCAAGGTGGCATTAACCCTTCATTACCCCATATCCCACCGCTACACGGGAATGGGAAGAGAGTGGCCAAGTGCCAGAATAGGCGCATCTTCCAGATGTGCCTTTTCTGGGGTGGCTGGGGGCAGGTGTTTTTAGCCAGGGGGGGGCCAATAACCATGGACCCTCTCCAGGCTATTAATATCTGCCCTCAGTCACTGGCTTTACTACTCTGGCGGAGAAAATTGCGCGGGAGCCCACGCCAATTTTTTCCGCCATTTAACCCTTTATTTTAAGAGCTAGAACGGCCAAATTTTGCAGATACACACTACTGACATTAGTAGTGTGGAATCTGCAAAAAAAATGGAGAGAAGACATGGTTTACTGTATGTAAACCATGTCTCAAATCATGTCGGGTTTAGGAAGGAGAAAGAAAAAGCCGGTAATTGAATTACCGGCTTTCAAGCTGTATAGCGCTGGAATAAATATTAATATATATACATATATGTGTCTACTGACATATATATATATATATATATATATATATATATATAGACAGTATATATATATATTTTTCTTTTTGGGACACATGGATCACTTATATAGCGGTATGTTGGTTTTGCAAGCCTGTGAGAAAACCACGCAGTACGGATGCCATACGGATTACATACGGAGGATGCCATGCGCAAAAAACGCTGACACACCCTGCCTACGGAGGAGCTACGGACCACTATTTTCGGGACTTTTCAGCGTATTACGGCCGTAATATACGGACCGTATTGTTTTACGCTGTGTGTGACGCCGGCCTAACTCACAGACACAACAGAAATATGGGAATTGCAAGGTCTGGCAAATGCTTCTGGAACTTGCTTAGCGACTTAATATATCGTTAGGGACACAGTAAGGAAACTATATTGAAATCAATAGGGAAAGCCAACCGTCCAATGTAAACCAGATGAGCATATATGCTTGACAGCATCAGCAAATGCAGTATACTTATATGTTATGGTATGCCCAATAAATAAACAAATGTAGTGTTTCATTATATTTTATACCACCAAAAAATTATATGGAACCTCCCCAAAGAAATCTATGCTTTGTAAATGAAAAATGTCAATTCTAAAAGTTTAGGCTGGTGTCTATTTTATCCCAGGAATATATTTTAAAAATTACAGTATTTTCTGGCGTATAAGACGACTGGGGGAATAAGACGACGCCCCAACTTTTCCAGTTAAAATATAAAATCTTCTTAAAAGTCGGGGGTCTTCTTATACGCCGTGTGTCATCTTAGGCCGGGATCACACATGCGAGAAACACGTCCGTGTCTCGCATGTGAAATCCAAGTTCTGGCGCCGACACTTGGGAGCGGAGCGTGCGGCTCCATGTGTTGCTATGTGGCCGCACGTTCCGCTCCCAAGTGCTGGCGCCAGAGCTTGGATTTCACATGCGAGACACGGACGTGTTTCTCACATGTGTGACTCCGGCCTTACAGGGCGGATGCGGACCAATCTGCACATGGTGGGTGGAGTGGTCTCTATGACGCAGGGGGGGTATCACAGGGAAGGTGTAAGGGGAGTATCCCCCTATTACCTCATTGTGGCAGCGATGCTCTTTGCGGGTCTCTGTGCTGGGGGGTGGCTTCGGCTCCTCTTTCAGCAGTGTGGGGGCTCTGTGCTGGGGGGCGACGGTGGCTCTTTGTGCAGTGTCGGGGCCCCCCCGGCATTTTCTCAAAGCCCTATCAGAGCATTTCCTGCAATTGTAACAAAACCACAGAAATATCCAGAGTAAATAAAGAGCAGGACACGACCACAAAGATAACCAGTCCAACAGTAATATAAAGCAGGTGTGTACAAGGCACTAAACGTAGGAGTCCAGCAGAAAGTATGTGAGTAAGCACACCACATTTAATGAGTCAGTACAGCGATATTAAGAATGGGCACGCACACATCACTAAAGTGTAGAAGTCCAGCAATCATAAAGGTGGGAATGCACATGGTACTTAACCCTTTGATGACCTTGGGATTTTCCGTTTTTCAGTGTTCGTTTTTCGCTCCTCTCCTTCCCAGAGCCATAACTTTTTTTTATTTTTCCGTCAATATGGCCATGTAAGGGCTTATTTTTTGTGAAACAAGTTGTACTTTTGAACGACATCATTGGTTTTAGCATGTCATGTACTAGAAAACGGAAAATAAAATTCCAAGTGCGGTGAAATTGCAAAAAAAAGTGCAGTCCCACACTTGCTTTTTGTTTGGCTTTTTTGCTAGGTTCACTAAATGCTAAAACTAACCTGCCATTAGGATTCTCCAGGTCATTACGAGTTCATAGACATATAACATGACTAGGTTATTTTTTATCTAAGTGGTGAAAAAAAATTCCAAACTTTGCTAAAAAAAAAAAAAAAAAAAAAAAAAAATTGTGCCATATTCCGATACCCGTAGCGTCTCCATTTTTCATGATATTGGATCGGTTGAGGGCTTATTTTTTGCGGGCCGAGCCAGCGTTTTTAATGATACCATTTTGATTTAGATACGTTCTTTTGATAGCCCGTTATTGCATTTTAATGCAATGTCGCGGCGACCCAAAAAACGTAATTCTTGGGTTTCAATTTTTTTTCTCGCTACGCTGTTTAGCGATCAGGTTAATGCTTTTTTTATTGATTGATCGGGCGATTCTGAATGCTTCGATACCAAATATGTGTAGGCTTGATTTTTTTTTATTGATTTGTTTTGATTGGGGCGAAAGGGGGGTGATTTAAACTTTTATATTTTTTTTATTTTTTTCACATTTTTTTTACTTTTTTTTTTTTTTTTACTTTTGCCATGCTTCAATAGCCTCCATAGGAGGCTAGAAGCTGGCACAACTCGATCGCCTCTGCTACATAGCAGCGATCATCAAATCGCTGCTATGCAGCAGAAATGCAATTGTAATATGAGCGCCGACCACAGGGTGGCGCTCACAGCTACCCGGGATCAGTAACCATAGAGGTGTCAAGGAACTCTATGGTTACTATACAGAAGCATCGCTGACCCCTGATCATGTGACGGGGGTCAGCGATGCGCTCATTTCTAGCCACCCAGCCGGAAGCGCCAGTTAAATTCCGCTGTCAGCATTTGACAGCAGCATTTAACTAGTTAATAGCGGTGGGTGAATCGCGATTTCACCCGCCGCTATTGTGGGCAGATGTCAGCTGTTCAAAACAGCTGACATGTCCCGGCGGTGAGCCCGCATCAAAGTGGGGGTTCTGACCTCGGACGTACTATCCTGTCCATGGTCAGAAAGGGGTTAAACGTGGAAGTCCAGCATTATTCAGGAGCAGCATTAACAAGAGAAGGTCTCTATGTGTACCTTTTGGGCTGAAAGTCCCATACAATCCCAGCACAGTAGCCTCCACAAACACAGACCTAAAGGAGATGATGATGTCAGGATTTCTTACTGGCCACAGCAGTTCCAGGGGTGAATAGCTCCAACTAGAAGTCCAGACAGTAGTTAGGTTCAGACAACATCAGTGAGACGCACTGAGGACTGTAGGCAGCAGAACGTGGAGAGGCAGAGCACCGAATAACCAGCAGCAGGGAGTTCACCAGCAGAACAGCTGGAGCACAGGCGCCAACAGCAACAAAATAATCAAAGAGGAGCACACGACCTGGACTTAAAGGGACTCTGTCACCTGAATTTGGAGGGAACAATTTTCGGCCATAGAGGCGGAGTTTTCTGGTGTTTGATTCACCCTTTCCTTACCCGCTGGCTGCAATATTGGATTGAAGTTCATTCTCTGTCCTCCGTAGTACATGCCTGCACTAGGTGCAATCTTGCCTTGCACAGGCGTGTACTATGGAGGTCAGAGAATGAACTTCAATCTAATATTGCAGCCAGCATGCAGCCAGCGGGTAAGGAAAGGGTGAATCAAACACCCGAAAACCTCGCCCCTATGGCTGAAAATTGTTCCCTCCAAATTCAGGTGACAGAGTCCCTTTAAGTAATCAGGGCAGACAAGAAGTTCCATGACAGGGCAAGATACGAGAATCCATCTTGGATCAGGCCAAAAAAGCGCAAAGGAAAGTCCGGAATCCTTACACCAGCACTTCTGTCCATAGAACGGCTGCTGTTTAGGGTCATGTGACCAAACACATCCATAAGTCTAATAGCAAGTGACCTTGCTATTGGAGAAAGATGATGGACAGGTCTGATCACATGACCCTAAACAGCAGCCTTATTATGGACAGAAGTGCAGGTCAGTTTGGAGGAAAGCTGCACTAACAAGGGAAAATGGCCAACCTCTTTAAGCTTCTTTTGAAAGACTTCCAATAAGAAACAGACCACCAAATATCTCATTTTTCAAATGCATTATCTTTTACCTTCAGTCTGGTAGCCTTATCACAACATTGTCTTTCCTCTTTATGTTCTATTTGAAAACTCTGGGAGTCTTTCTGAAAGTCTCCAATCTTTATTTTCCCCCTCTCATCGAAACCAAACTGTCACTATACAAAAGAGCTTTTCACTAACATACATTTGAAATGAAACAAGGCTACATATGTTATTGGTATTGGCAGTGGTGTAACCACTGTGCCATGTTTCGAGGAGAGCCTGGAGGGGTGTGGCTAGGTGAACACTTGACTTTTTACTGGAGTCCCTGATGGCATGGTTAGGCTTGGCTCCGGATGGGCACCATGAGCTACTCCAGGACAGACTATGGGTGAACAGCAGCTGATCCCCAAGGGACAGGTAGCTGGAATGGCCCAGTAGGTGCATACAGCTGATCCTGGCAGGCACGGCAGGAACACAGGAACCACAGATAAAGAAGGGTCCAGCAGATATAACTATTAGAATGGCAGGTGCAGATGGGTCAGGCTGATATACAGGCTGGCACGGCAGGTGCATATTGGACCAGCTGATGTACAGACTGGCATGGCAGGTGCAGATGGGACCAGCTGATATACAGACTGGCACGGCAGGTGCACACCGGACCAACAAATGTACAGGCTGGCATGGCAGGTGCAGGCTGATCCTGCTGAAATACAGACTGACAAGGCAGGTATTGACACAGAGGTTAATGATGAGAGATACTAGCAGTGCTAGTGGGAACAAATGGACAGGGTTCTCAGAACTAGAAAGCATGCAGGAACTAGTTGATAATATTGCACAGGCACATCCATGCAGGTGGATGTGCCTTAAAGCAGAGGCGTAGCTAGGGTTTCAACTTAGGGGGGGGGCGAAACATCTGAGTGGGCCCCTAACCAGCTAACCCTGATTACAGCTACAGTTGCGCACTCTAATTGTGAATATAGTGGAACCTCAGAATATGACCGAGCTGTTATTGAAAATAAATCTATATACAAAAACGAACATTGACTTTACCGCCATATTGTGACCATATGCAACTTTGATGGCCACAATACTCTGAGTGCCCCATAACAATGATGCTTAAGTGCCCAGTTAACATTTAATAATGTCCCCTAAGGTCCCTCATGAACTGCTCCATTATACACAGTATGGTGAGCTTAAAGCTTCCATATACACAGTCTAAGGCCCCCACAGCTCCCCTATACACAGTATGATGATTCTATAACTCCCCGATACACCGTATGATGTTCTCACTGCTCCCCTTTACACAGTATGATCCCACTGCTCCCCTCTACACAGTATGATCCTACTGCTCCCCTATACACAGTATGATCCCACTGCTCCCCTATACACAGTATAATGCTGACAGAACTCCACTATAGAAAGTATAATGCCCCCCAGAGCTCCCTTATATACAGTGTAATGGGCCAACAGCTCCCATATGCACACTATGCCTTCACAGTTCCCTATACACAGTATGATGTCCCCCACAGTTCCCCTGTACACAGTTTGATGTGCCCACAGCTCCCTTATACACAGTATTATGTGTGCACAGCTTCCTTATACACAGTATGATGGACTCACGGCTCCCTTATACACAGTATGATGGGGCCAGAGCTTCCTTATACACAGTATGATGGACTCATGGCTCCCTAATACACAGTATGATGGGGCCAGAGCTTCCTTATACACAGTATGATGGACTCACAGCTCCCTTATACACAGTACGATGGACTCACAGCTCCCTTATACACAGTATGATGGACCCACAGCTCCCTTATACACATTATGATGGGCCCGCATCTCTTGCTCCCTTATACACAGTATGATGGGCTTGCAGCTCCTGCTCCCTTATACACAGTATGATGGGCTTGCAGCTCCTGCTCCCTTATACACAGTATGATGGGCTTGCAGCTCCTGCTCCCTTATACACAGTATGATGGGCTTGCAGCTCCCTTATACACAGTATGATGGGCCCACAGCTCCCTTATACACAGTATGATGGGCCCGCAGCTCCCTTATACATAGTGTGATGGACCCGCAGCTCCCTTATACATAGTATGATTGGCCTACAGCTCCCGTATACACAGTATGATGGACCCGCAGCTTCCGTATACACAGTGTGATGGGCCCGCAGCTTCCATATACACAGTATGATGGGCTTGCAGCTCCATTATACACAGTATGATGGGCCCACAGCTCCCTTATACACAGTATGATGGGCCCACAGCTCCCTTATACACAGTATGATGGGCTTGCAGCTCCCTTATACATAGTATGATGGGTCACAGCTCCCTTATACACAGTATGATGGGCTTGCAGCTCCCCTATACACAGTATGATGGGCTTGCAGCTCCCCTATACACAGTATGATGGGCCCACAGCTCCCTTATACACAGTATGATGGGCCCGCATCTCTTGCTCCCTTATACACAGTATGATGGGCTTGCAGCTCCTGCTCCCTTATACACAGTATGATGGGCTTGCAGCTCCTGCTCCCTTATACACAGTATGATGGGCTTGCAGCTCCTGCTCCCTTATACACAGTATGATGGGCTTGCAGCTCCTGCTCCCTTATACACAGTATGATGGGCTTGCAGCTCCCTTATACACAGTATGATGGGCCCGCAGCTCCCTAATACACAGTATGATGGGCCCACAGCTCCCTTATACACAGTATGATGGGCTTGCAGCTCCCTTATACACAGTATGCTGGGCCCACAGCTCCCTTATTCGCAGTTTGATGGGCCCACAGCTCCCTTATACACAGTATGATGGGCCTACAGCTCCCTTATACACAGTATGATGGGCTTGCAGCTCCCCTATACACAGTATGATGGGCCCACAGCTCCCTTATACACAGTGTGATGAACCCGCAGCTCCCTTATACATAGTATGATTGGCCTACAGCTCCCGTATGCACAGTATGATGGACCCGCAGCTCCCATATACACAGTGTGATGGGCCCGCAGCTTCCATATACACAGTATGATGGGCTTGCAGCTCCCTTATACACAGTATGATGGGCCCGCAGCTCCCTTATACACAGTGTGATGGGCCCGCAGCTCCCTTATACACAGTATGATGGGCCCACAGCTCCCGTATACACAGTATGATGGACCCGCAGCTCCCGTATACACAGTGTGGTGGGCCCACAGCTCCCTTATACATAGTATGATGGACTCACAGCTCCCTGTCATGATTTGGATGTCCTGGTCATTTACTCATCCTCCGACGTATTCAGTATTTTGTGGCACTGCTGCAGTGCCGCTGCTCAAACTTGTGAGCGCAGCTTCTGACGGGCCAGAAGATAGAAGCTATGTCACAAGCGCTCAATGTAAGACTATGAGGCTATGTGCACACGTTGCGGATTCGTGTGCGGAATTACCATGGATTTCCTATGTTTTTTGTGCAGATTTCACCTGCGTTTTACCACCTGTAGATTTCTATTGTGGAGCAGGTGTAAAACGCTGCGGAATCCGCAAAAAGAATTGACATGCTACGGAAAATACAACGCAGCGTTTCCGCGCGGTATTTTCCGCACCATGTGCACTGCGGATTGGGTTTTCCATAGGTTTACATGGAACTGTAAACCAGATGGAAAACTGCTGCGGATCCGCAGCGGCCAATCCGCAACGTGTGCACATAGCTTGAGCGTGAGAAAGAGGCCGAAACGAGGCTCCCACAGACTCACATTGATTAGTGACCTCTGCACTGCTCCATGAAACACTGGAGCAGTGGACAGGTCACAAACTGCAGGTGACGGAGCCGATCAGAGACAAAAACATGAAAACGCTAGAAGATGAGTATCAGACAGGGGGCAGCGGACTTGGATTTTCAGCACCGCTCCAGCAGTGAAATAAAAAATAATGCTGGAGTGGTGCTGTAAATGTGATGCAGCTCTTGGTTACTGTATGCGGGCTCCTTATACTAATACTCATAAAAGACCCAGGTGGTATGTATCAAAAGCCCCCTACCCCCCACCCCCAATCTCCAGCCTCCCCCCAATCTCCAGCCTCCCCAGACAACAAATATTACATGTCATGGAGTAGATATAATATCATAACTAAACATTATAATATTCAGCCCCCAGTGACCTGTCCCCCCCCCCACTTCAGCCCCAATACCCCCATCATCTCACATCCACCCCTCAGTGCCCTGTCCCCCCTCACTCACTTTCAGCCCCCACAAACAATATCCCAACAGTCTCACAGTGACATACCTGAATTTAATAAACCTAATAAGTTCCATCCCCACTTACTGATAAAGTTTGCACTGCAGGCAGGACCAGGAAGTAAGTGAAATGCAAGATGTGGGCACTAGGACCCAGCGTGCCTGAGTCAATCCCAGCTTGCACAGGGTGAAGAAAACTGCAGTCAGGGAAAAGCTTCAGGATCAGGTCAGCCAGGCGAAACCATTCACTGCAGGGGGGAGACTGCAGCCGGCCACTGTGCTGGCAGTGCAGAATCTCTGTCAGATAGGAGCAGACATTATACTGCTCTGCTTCTATGCTGTGCTCTGCCTCGTCACAGAAGTGGCCCTGCCCTGGCTCCCAGTGGGCCCCTTCATGTGACAGGGCCTGGGACGATGGCCCCTGTTATGGCTGGCAATCAGGCAACACAGCGTGCAGTAATCAGCGCACATACAGAGATCTGGCAATAACCAAAACAATAGGACGAGCTCTGAGACGTGGAATCTCTGTAGACTGCAGTACCTGATCTATCCTCACACAACTATAAGCAGCAGTGGATTGCGCCTATCACTACCTATGCAACTCGGCACTGCCTGAGGAGCTGACTAGCCTGAAGATAGAAATACAAGCCTGACTTACCTCAGAGAAATACCCCAAAGGAATAGGCAGCCCCCCACATATAATGACTGTTAGCAAGATGAAAAGACAAACGTAGGAATGAAATAGATTCAGCAAAGTGAGGCCCGATATTCTAGACAGAGCGAGGATAGCAAAGAGAACTATGCAGTCTACAAAAAACCCTAAAACGAAAACCACGCAAAGGGGCAAAAAGACCCACCGTGCCGAACTAACAGCACGGCGGTGCACCCCTTTGCTTCTCAGAGCTTCCAGCAAAAGTTAATAGCAAGCTGGACAGAAAAAACAGAAAACAAACTAGAAGCACTTATCTAGCAGAGCAGCAGGCCCAAGGAAAGATGCAGTAGCTCAGATCCAACACTGGAACATTGACAAGGAGCAAGGAAGACAGACTCAGGTGGAGCTAAATAGCAAGGCAGCCAACGAGCTCACCAAAACACCTGAGGGAGGAAGCCCAGAGACTGCAATACCACTTGTGACCACAGAAGTGAATTCAGCCACAGAATTCACAACAGGCCCCCTCTGCCCCCCCAGTAGCTACGCTACTGCCTTAAAGGGAACCTGTCGCCTGAATTTGGCGGGTCCCTTTTTGGGTCATATGGGCGGTGTTATGGGGCTTTTATTAACACCTTTTTTTCCCGCTGGCTGGTTGCGAAATTGACTTGCTGTAGATTCGCTTTCCTCCCTAGTTAACGCGTGCGCAAAGCAATCTTGCCTTGCGCACGCGTAGTATGCTTTGTCCAACTGCGGGCAAAGCCGAAAACCATTAGTGCTCATGCGCCAGTGCACTTTGTCCCGGAAGTATTTTGCTGTGTTCAGGGACAGGTGCACATAGGCAGCCTGTATAATATATTGCCCCCAATAGGCAGCCTGTATAGTATATTGCATCCCCATAGGCAGCCTGCATAGTATATTGCACCCCCATAGGCAGCCTGTATAGTATATTTCACTGCCACATGCAGCCTGTATAGTATATTGCACCCTCATAGGCAGACTGTATAGTATATTTCACCCCCATAAGCAGCCTGTATAGTATATTGCACCCCCTAGGCATCAAGTATAGTATATTGCACCCCCATAGGCAGCCTGTATAGTATATTGCACCCCCATAGGCAGCCTGTCTGGTATATTACACCCCCATAGGCAGCCTGCCAAGTATATTGCACCCCCATAGGCAGCCTGTTTAGTATATTGTACCCCCATAGGAAGCCTGTATATTATATTGCACCCCCATAGGCAGCCTGTATATTATATTGAACCCACATAGGTATATATATATATATATATATATATATATATATATATATATATTCACACACCTATTTTATGTGTATATATATCTATTCTATCTAGTATATTAAAACCTATTCTATTCTATACTGTACGCGTCAGATCATTTGCCGGCTTTTAATCTAAGTATCTAATATATAGCTTTTACATAGAGAGAACTGCTGTATGTAAAAGCTCATGGTAAAATCACATTGCATACGGATGCCATACGGTTGTCACACGGTTACTTGATACGAGAAAATCGCATCCTCGCATAGCAAACAGATTACACACAGATCACTGTTTGTATAACATTGGTGCGATTCTCATCCGTCAAATCGGACCGATTCTTTTTATATGTTAAGTGTGACTCCAGCCTTAGAGGTGTAGCAAAGCAAGGTACGCTGTGCTGTTCTACACTCCTGAGAATAACTTATGCCTGGACTAATGGTGGTCACACATAAGTATAGGGGTACAATAAGAGTTACCTATGAATGTTGCTTTTTTTGTTTGTTTTTTTGAATATCTACTCACTCAAGCAAGTCACAAATGAACTCCACAACATGAGACGAGTAAAATACATGATATATGAGACACTTATTATGTGGCATGTCTGTGCACAAAGTATAGCACATAAAAGTATACAGGATATATGACGGTATGTATTATACATCAGATATTACACCAGTCACATATCCTGTACATAGCATCTTATGTCTGTGCATGTAGTATATTCCATACAGTATATACAGTAGGATAGTGTGATTGGTATATATTATACAATGACTACAGACATCAGATATTATACCAGTCACATATCCTGCACATAACATCTGATGTCTATGCACGTAGTATATTACAGTATACAGGATATATGACTGGTGTATATTATACTATGACTGCAGGCATCAGATATTACATCATTCACATATCCTATACATAACGTCAGACATCTGTGCACATAGTATATTACATATAGTATACAGGATATGTGACTGGTGTGTATATTATACTATGACTACGGACATCAGATATTCTACCAGTCACATATCCTGTATATAACATCAGATGTCTGTGCACATAGTATATTACATACAGCATACAGAATATATGACAGTATGTATTATAGTATGACTACAAGCATCAGATATTACACCAGTCACATATCCTGTATATAACATCAGAAGTCTGTGTACATAGTATATTACATACAGTATACAGGAGGATATGTGACTGGTGTATTTTATACATATACATTGACTGCAGGCATCAGACATTACACCATATCCTGTATATAACATCCGAAGTCTGTATACATAGTATATTACATACAGTATACAGGAGAAGATGTGACTGGTGTATTTTATACATATACATTGACTGCAGGCATCAGACATTACACCATTCACATATCCTGTACATAACATCAGATGTCTGTGCACATAGTATATTACATACAGTATACAGGATATGTGATTGGTGTGTGATATGTCTACAAACATCAGGTGTCATATACAGGATAGTGTGTGACTGGTATATACTGTACTATGAATACATACATCAGATATTACACTATCACATACAGTATTATCTTCTATATAACATCTAATGTCTGTACACTGTGAGGCTGTGGCCTCTGATACAGCTAGGTGTTTGTTCTCCCCAGAATGTGCATGCAGACGGATGAAGTCCATAGGTGTGCATGAGAGTCACGGATCTCCGGTCCGGGTTTTCCATGTGACTGGAGGCCACAGGTTTGTGTGTGTTTAAAAGCCCTGCAGTAAGGGGTATAGGTGTGTCAGGTGTCTGGCCAGGAGAGGCCAGGTGTGTGTCAGTCTGGTGTGTGCTGGTCTGCTGAGTGCATGGAGGCAGAGGCCAGCAGAGCCAGCACCCAGGGCAGCTGAATAGCCTGGCACCCGCAGCGTACACAGAGATGCAAGTCATCCATGGTACTGGTCTCGGATGTGGACAGTCCTGTGCCTGGAGGTGGATGTCCTGTACCCGAAGGAGTCGGATGTGGACAGTCCTGTGCCCGGAGGTGGATGTCCTGTACCCAAAAGAGGACTAGCATGTGCAACGATTGCAAACAGGTGGATATGGTGCCCGGCTGCTATCCGGAGGATATCCTGAACTGTGTACGACTGTGTGAGTAAAGAGTCTGTAAAGAGACTGTGATACAGCGATGCAGGACACCCAAGAGAACTAGTCAGAGGAGGGCTGGCGTGTGTAGTGTCTGCAACATATGAGGCTGTGTGTATGGAGACTTATAGAAACTGTGAGATGGCGTGCGGTCGCCCAGGGAAACTGGACAAGGGAAGTCTGGCCTGTTTAGGGACCACAAATCTAAAGCCATGTGATATGTATTGATTTGAACTGGTGTAAACTGGTCACTGATAATATCCACTGAAGTTATATTCATTTATGTAAATTGGACTTTAATGCTATGAAGAAACACATTAAAAGAGACTTTTGTATTTGAATTTGTGGGTCACTGCTTCTTCACTGCGTACGATGCTACTGCAGCTTTACAACACATAGTATAACACATACAGGATAATGTATTACTTTCATATGATACACTGTTATACAGACATCGGACATTATACAGCAGACCTGGGCACAGTGTGGCCCGCGGGGCCATATCCGGCCCTCTGGCTGTCTCAGTGTGGCACGTGGACCGAAACAGCCATGGGGCTAAAAACCTGAGGGCCACGAGCCGCATGGTGCCAGCCAGCTCGCTGTCTCCATCTGCGCTGACTCCTTTGCTGGAAGAGGGGCCTCCGGCCACTTCCTCCCCCAATTAGTGTGTGAAACAGCTGACGCGATGACGTAATTTCATCACATCAGCTGTGTATTGGGGAGAGTCAACGCACCAGAGGCAGAGCGCCGGGGACCGGGACTGAGGTGAGTATGTGGTGTGTTTTTTTTGTTTTTTTTAAGTGTATGGGATGTTTGGGTGGGCATGGGAAAGCTATGGGGTGCCATGCTGCACATTGTGCTGCACATGGGGGTGACATGGTGTTGCACATGGGGGTGACATGGTGTTGCACATGGGGGTGACATGGTGCTGCACATGGGGGTGACATGGTGCAGCACATGGGGGTGACATGGTGCTGCACATGCTGCTGCACATGGGGGTGACATGGTGCTGCACAACTTACCCTTAGGCCACGTTCACATGTTGCTGTTTTTACCACGGATCCGCAGCGTTTTTGACGCTGCGGATCTGCAGCAGTTTTCCATGCAGTCTACAGTACCATGTAAACCTATGAAAAACCAAATCCGCTGTGCACATGCTGCGGAAAAAAATGCGTGGAAACGCAGAGTTGTTTTTTCCGCAGCATGTCAATTCTTTGTGCGGAACTGCAGCGTTTCTGCACCCATTGACTTGCATTGAGTCGGGCACTTCCGCAGCAAAACCACAGATGTAAAAAAGATCTGCGGTTTAGCTGAGGAGAAAACGCTGCAGTTCGGGAGGGAGGAAGAGTGTCGGCGGACTGTGGGCGGTGACTGTGTGTGTGTGAGCGGGGTCTGCGAGCTCTCTGTGCCGGGTCTGCGGGCTGTCCGGGGATCTGCAGTCTCTCCGTGCCGGGTCTGTGGGCTGTCAGGGTGGTCTGTGGGCTGTCCTGGGGTCTGCTGTCTCTCCATGCCGGGTCTGCGGGCTGTCCAGGTGGCCTGCGGGCTGTCCGGGGGTCTGCTGTCTCTCTGTGCTGGGTCTTTGGGTGGTCTGGGTGGTCTACGGGCTGTCCGGGGGTCTGCCGTCTCTCCGTGCTGGGTCTGCGGGCTGTCCGGGTGGTCTGCGGGCTGTCCGGGGCTCTGCTGTCTCTCCGTGCTGGGTCTGCGAGCTGTCCCGGTGGTCTGCGGGCTGTCCGGGGGTCTGCTGTCTCTCTGTGCTGGGTCTTTGGGCGGTCCGGGTGGTCTGCGGGTTGTCCGGGGGGTCTACTGGCTGTCCGGGTGTGTGTGGCACTGTGTGTATGTGTGTGCGCAGGCATCGTCCAATGGGACTACAAGTCCCATCCAGCTATGCCTCCTGCAGTGACTGACACATTAGCCAATGATGGGACAGTAGTAGTCCCATCATCCGGCTAATGTGTTGAATGTATAAAAAAAACCCCACAAACATACAACATACATACAACATATTACATTCAACATGCATACTACACACCTACAATATACTGCATACATACAATATGCAACATACATACAATATGCAACATACATACAATATGCAACATACGACATACATGCAACATACATGCAACATGCGACATACATGCAACATGCGACATACTACATATATGCCACATAATACTCTATCTGAAACTCAACCTCTCCAAAACTGAACTTCTTCTGCTCCCACCATCTACTAACCTCCCTAAATCTGACATTTCCCTCTCCGTGGGTGGCACCATAATAACACCCCGGCAGCAGGCGCGCTGTCTGGGTGTTATGTTTGACTCCGATCTCTCCTTCACCTCCCATATACAATCTCTTGCCCGCTCGTGCCGCTTACACCTAAAGAACATCTCTAGAATCCGCCCTTTTCTCACCATGGAGACAGCTAAAACCCTCACTGTCGCCCTGATCCACTCCCGCCTGGACTACTGTAACACTCTATTAATTGGCCTCCCCCTCACTCGACTTTCCCCTCTCCAGTCCATCCTTAATGCAGCAGCCAGGGTCGTCCATCTGGCTAATCGTTACTCAGACGCGTCCGCTCTTCGCCAGTCGTTACACTGGCTGCCCATTCATTATAGAATCCAATTCAAAGTACTTGTTCTCACCCACAAAGCTCTCGACAGTGCGGCACCCCCTTACATCTCCTCCCTCATTTCTGTCTATCAGCCTAACAGACCACTGCTCTCTGCAAATGACTTTCGATTAACCTCTGCACTAATCCATACCTCCCACTCCCGACTCCAAGACTTCTCCCGTGCTGCGCCAATCCTCTGGAATGCTCTACCCCAAGATATTAGGACCATCCATAATTTGCATAGTTTTAGGCGCTCGCTCAAAACACATTTGTTCAGAGCGGCCTATCACGTTCACTAATCAAAGTCATTTTATGTTTGTGTGTGTGTAGCCCATTCACTATCCCCATCTATTCCCCAACCCCTGAAGATGGCTGGACCATGATTGTAAATACATCATTGTAAATACACACCTGTACTTTGCATCTCCCCCACCTCATTGTAGATTGTAAGCTCTCACGAGCAGGGTTGTCTTATTTTGCTTTAATTATTGTATTGTTAACGTTGTTACTTATGACTTTTGTGTTTGAAACTGTTAAACTGTAAAGCGCTGCGGAATATGTTGGCGCTATATAAATAAAGATTATTATTATTACTACATATATGCCACATACTACGTACATGCAACATGCAACATACTACATACATGGAATAAATGGCGCTATAATAATAAATAATAATACATGAAACATACATAAAACATGCAACATACTACATACATACATGCAACATATCACATACAACATACTTCATACATACAGCATGCAACATACATACAACATATAGACATACAGTACATACAACATAGAGTACATACTCACCATCACTCGTCACTTTGATCCCCGAAGCCAGTGTCACCTGTAAAAAATGTTAAAATAATAAACAAACACTATACTCCCTGATCCGCCGAACTCCAATTAAAACGAGAGTCCCACGACGATCTCCCGTGGAGAGAAGCAGCATCAACGGATGCGACCGCTCTCCAGGTGCTCCAGGAACACAATGACGGAAGGTATCCTTCCGCACTGTATTCCTCCGCCACTGTAAAAAATAGTACCTCGTCTCACTTGTGGCACTGCTGTGTGAGAGTTCCCATGCAGCAATGCGATAAAGTGAGACCCTGAACTAAGGTAACCTCTTCAGTGATGCACTGCAGGAGCCATTGTCTCCTGTCAGTGTGTCACTGAGGGTCCTATAGAGCAGTAACATCACCCGATGTCACTGTTCTATAGTGGAGATCGTCGTGGGACACTCGTTAGTAATTGGACTGCGTCAGACAGGGAGTATACAGTTCATTATTTTTACTTTTTTACAGGCGATCAAGTATGGCAAGTATGGTTAAATTAAAAATCTTAAAATATGTTTTCTGGCTGTGTCTTTATTTTTATTTTTTTTAACTTTCACTACTCTAGGATTAATAATGGATAGGCGTCTTATTGACGCCTCTCCATTATTAACCCGGCTTAATGTCACCTTACAATAGCAAGGTGACATTAACCCCTTATTACCCCATATCCCACCGCTACTCCGGAGTGGGAAGAGAGGGGCTAAGTGCCGGAATTGGCACATCTCACAGATGCGCTATTTCTGGGGCAGCTGGGGGCTGGTATTTGTAGCCAGGAGGGCCAATATCTATGGCCCCTCTCTATCAGCCCGCAGCTGTCTGTGTAGCCTTTCTGGCTATAAAATATAGGGGGACCCCACGTCATTTTTTGCGGGGGTCCCCCTATTTTAATAGCCAGTAAAGGCTATGCAGACAGCTGCGGGCTGATATTCATAGCCTGGGAGGGGCCATGGGTATTACCCCCTTCCCAGGCTACAAATATTGGCCCCCGGCCCCTCTGGTGCAGAAAATTGCACTGGAGCCCACGCCATTTTTTTTTTTCATTTTTTTTTTTAAATTAAACATTCAGTAAGAAACATAGGCCTTGATATTACAGTATATATATCTATGGATATATCCATAGATAAATCTATATATCTATACATGGATATCTATGGATATATGTATAGATTATATCTATAGATGGATGACGATGGCTATATCGATCTATAGATATATTTTATAGATAGACATATCTGTAGATGCATAGATATACTGTATATATCCATATATCTTTCTGGCTACTTTCACGCATCAGGTTTTTGCCGCCAGACACAATCCGGCGAGTTTTGAAAAAACGGATCCATGGTTTGTTTTTTTTCCGCCGGATCATTTTTTTTTTCTCATAGAGTTGTATTAGCGCCGGATTATGCCTAATGGCCACACGTTTCATCCGTTTTTTGCCAGATCCATCAGAAAAGCTGTTTTCAGCGGATGGAGAAAAAGTACGTGCTGTCCGGCGAAAAAATGCCCAGCGGCGGTTCCGGCGAAAAACGTATGAAACTGAGATGTGAAATGATGAATCCGGCCTCCGAATCCAGTTTTTCATGCATTTTTTTTCTATTGAAATCATGTACATTTTCCGTTCTCTCTCTCTCTCTCGCTCTCTCTCTAAAAAAACAAACGGATCAGTTGCATCAGTTTTTCACTATTTGCAACGGCTCCGTTTTTTCAAAAATTCGCCGGATCCTGCCTGATGGATAGATGTAGATAGATATATGGATAGTTAGGCTACTTTCACACATCAGTCTGTTTCCGTCAGGCAAGATCGGGCGAATTTTTGAAAAAACGGATCCGTTGCAAATGGTGAAAAACTTATGCAACTGATCCGTTTGTTTTTTTTAGAGAGAGAGCGAGAGAGAATGGAAAATATACATGATTTCAATGGAAAAAATGCATGAAAAACTGGATTCGGAGGCCGGATTCATCATCTCACATCTGCTTCATACATTTTTCGCCGGATCCGTCGCTGCGCATTTTTTCGCCGGACAGAAAAAACTTTCCTCTGTAAGTTTTCTCCGTCTGACGGAAACAGTTTCTTTTGACGGATCCGGCAAAAAACGGATGAAACGTGAGGCCATCAGGTGCAATCCAGAGCTAATACAACTCTATGAGAAAAAAACGGATCCGTTTTTTCAAAACTCACCAGATAATGCCTGACGGCAAAAACCTGATGTGTGAAAGTAGCCTAACTACAGTATCCATATATCTATCTACATCTGTCTGTCTCATTCCATCTATCTATCTGTTTGTCTATCTATGTGTGAAATGGAGTGTGGGTTGGACTAATGAAAAGAGGAGGTTGGACAAGACATGACATCAGAAATCTTTCTTTTTTTGTTCAACAATACATCTTTATTTAGCTTTCAATAATGCATACAAAACCGCATCAAAAACGCGCAAAAAACGCACCTGTGTTTTTTGCCAAGTGCTGTGGATTTAGTGCAGAAAAATCCGCAGGCAAATCTGCAACGTGTGCACATACCCTTACAGATTTGGTGCAGAAACTAATCTGTCAATCCTCTGTTTTTGTTTTTGCCCTGCGTTTTTCACCAAATCAGTCAAAAACATCAAGAAATTCAGAAATGGAGCAGAAATTTTACTTAACTTGTGCACAAACCCTAAGGGTATGTACACAGTAATTGGCGCTGCAAAATGCACCAATTCTGCCTTTCTTGGCAGGAAAAATGCTGCGTATAGTAGTTTTTGATGTGTTTTTTAGTTTAATTTGTTTGCAGATTTTTCCCAACTTATTAGTATGGATGAAATCTGCAGCAAAAACATTGAAAAAAATTACATACTGAAGATTTAAATCTGTTCTAAATCTGCAAGGTAAAAATAAGGAACGCGTGCATGAGACATTGGGATTCCTAGTCACTTTGCCGGCATTAATCAACCCTTCAGGTCTTGTGAAAAATCTGTGCAGAAAAATCTGCAACATGTGAACAGGAACTTAGACATACAAGATATACTGTTATACAGTATACGCATTGTTGTATGTATATGTTACTGTAAAAGTCAGAAGGACGGTAAAACCTAGGATTTACCGGTCAATCTGGACATTCACCGAGTCCGTCGGTAAAAGCTCAAAATGAAAAGTAAAATTGGACTTTTACCGGTGAAGTCTTGGTAAATGTTAACTAGTGTTGAGCATTCCGATACCGCAAGTATCGGGTATCGGCCGATACTTGCGGTATCGGAATTCCGATACCGAGATCCGATACTTTTGTGGTATCGGGTATCGGTATCGGATACATAGAGATGTGTAAAATAAAGAATTAAAATAAAAAATATTGATATATTTACCTCTCCGGCGGCCCCTGGACTCAGCGCGGGTAACCGGCAGGCTTCGTTGTTCAAAATCAGCGCTTTTAGGACCTCAGAATCACGTCCCGGCTTCTGATTGGTCGCGGGCCGCCCATGTGACCGCCACGCGACCAATCACAAGCCGCGACGTCACCGCAAGCTATTAACGCGCTCATTTTTAAAAATGAGCGCGTTAATGGCTTTCAAAGACGTAGCGGCTTGTGATTGGTCGCGGCCACGCGACCAATCACAAGCCGCTACGTCTTTGAAAGTCATTACCGCGCTCATTTTTAAAAAATGAGCGCGTTAAGGACCTGCGAATGACGTCACGGCTTGTGATTGGTCGCGTGGCGGTCACATGGGCGGCCCGCGACCAATCAGAAGCCGGGACGTGATTCTCAGGTCCTAAAAGCGCTGATTTTGAACAAAGAAGCCTGCCGGTTACCCGCGCTGAGTTCAGGGGCCGCCGGAGAGGTAAATATATCAATATTTTTTATTTTAATTCTTTATTTTACACATCCCTATGGATCCCAGGGCCTGAAGGAGAGTTTCCTCTCCTTCAGACCCTGGGAACCATGAGAATACCTTCCGATACTTGATGTCCCATTGACTTGTATTGGTATCGGATATCGGTATCGGCGATATCCGATATTTTTCGGGTATCGGCCGATACTATCCGATACCGATACTTTCAAGTATCGGACGGTATCGCTCAACACTAATGTTAACATTTCTCAACAGCGTTGGTAAAAGTCAGATGTATTCCATATAAACGAACGATTTTGGACTTTTACCTGGGCGAATTGGTAAATCTTTACATTTACCAGCATGTGTTGGTAAAAGTAACTTTGAGTCACAGAATTCTGACTCTGACCAGCAGATGATGGTGGTAAAGCTCGGGTGGAACAGACCGTTCATGGCACCCAGCAACTCTGGCTCAGAGCTTATCTGCATATCTTCTGGTTCTACCACATTGGCGCGGCAACGGTAAATCGTGTGAGCGGTGTTAGCGTCCACCTTGCAAGGGGCCCTTGGAAAGACTTTGGACTCTGCTCTCTACACGAAGCTAAGCACAGGACAATTTATACACTACTACACCGGCAGCTTGTGTACTTCTTGTAACTTTTTGTGAGAGGGTGCTGCGGAACACTGATACCCTAAGATTCAAAGGACGTTCTCTTTTGCATATTTTAGTGTGGGGTTAGTGGTTGTATGTTAGCGGGAAGTGGGCACTTTTTGTATGATCGGAACAATTATCATAGGATAGTCAGAATTGACATCTGTATATATAGAACGTACATACGTTACAGGGTAGCAGATACCTTACAGGGTAGCAGATGCCTTACAGGGTAGCAGATTTTGTTCATTGTTGTTACCATATTTTCCCCATTTAATCTTATTACATTTATAAAAACTTTGAACACTGTGTCCTCTATTTCCTCGCCTGCGGTGGCTTACACTTTTTATTACACCCTTCTCAGCTACATTTACCAAGAAGCCATGGTAAATGTGCACATTTACCAACTGCGCTTGGTTAAAGTCAGATGTTCCATCTTCACACCAGATATTTCTGACTTTTACCAACGCTGTTGAGAAATTTAAACATTTACCAAGACTTCACCGGTAAAAGTCCAATTTTACTTTTCATTTTGAGCTTTTACCGACGGCCTCGGTGAATGTCCAGATTGACCGGTAAATCCTAGGTTTTACCGTCCTTCTGACTTTTACAGTAACATATATGCAGATATATGAAAGTGTGTTCACGGTATAGCTGCTGTCTGTATTATTCTTTGTAATATAGTGGTACAATATGTGCACAAATAAAGAATGTTATATACTGGATCAATCCTGCACCTGGCACAGGACATATATAGTATATACTGCATATACAGGACCATGTATATAACGTAATGTCCAGTCACCAGGCTGGATCAGTCCAGTGCAGGACTCTAGATTGTATCTCTGGTCACTCTGACGTATAGAGGTGGAGATTAATTGCAGCAGACTGAGCTTTCCTGTGGATCTGGTGACCCTGGAGCCAATGACCGAGCACTGACAGGGCGACCCTGAAAGTTCAGACTCATGGACTAAGTCTCAGTGATCATCAGGAGAGCCACTGCTGGAACTATACAGGGACCCGGCCCTGGACTTATCAGCATCCACCTCCATACCACGCAGAGAGCTGAAGCTGGTGCTCACTTATGTGAGGCCTCATGTCTGATCCGCCCACAAGCTCCTCTCCGGCAGGAAGAAGATGCAGTTGCGCTCTCTCCACGTCAGCAGACGGCCGCACACGGACCAGTGGACATGTCTGCTCCACTGTAATGCAGGCAGCCTGCACATATACAACAGGGCCTTAATTAGCTGCTTAGGGACCTGGACACATCTAATTAGCTGCCCACCCTGGACACATCTAACTTTTTACATTTCAGGCATCATCTTCATCTATTCCTGACCTGCATAAACTCCTCATGCTGCTGACACCCCAATGATGAGCCATAACTGTCATATGTGACCCTATTACTGCACCTACTGTGTGCCCTCTAGATGGTAAAACAATCCACTAGACTATTTTAATGCCCTGTGCAAGTACCCTAGAAAACAGTGCCCACATTTAGCCCCCTAGAAAGTAATAATGCCCCCTATGTACCCCTTTTACAGTAACAATAACCAGAGTCCTCCTATAACAATAAGAGCCCACTTAACATTTAATGTTCTGAATCTCCGCCCCTACACAGCTCCCCTCTACATAATATGATCCCCTACACACAGTATAATGCCGCCACACAGCATACTGACCCCTTAGTAGCCCCCAAATTGTTTGATGGTTCCAACATTGTATGATGGCCCCCAGACTGTACAAAGACCCTACATTAGTTCCTTCACTGTAGGATGGCCTCCTCACTGTATGATGGTCCCCCAAATAGCCTCCACATAGTATAATGCACCCTATAGTCCTCCATATAGTATACTTCTTCACTGTGACTTCTTCACAGGCCTCTATATAGTATAATGCACTCCCCATAGTCCTCTATTTAGTATAATGCACTCCTCATACGCCTCTATAGAGTATAATGCATTCACCACAGGCCTCCATATTGTCCCCATAGTCCTTCATATAGTATAATGCATTCCCCATAGGCCTCCATATTGTATAATGTAATCCCCATAGGCCTCTATATAGTATAATGCAATCCCATAGGCCTCTACATAGTAAAATGCACTCCCCAAAGGCCTCTATATAGTATAATGCACTCACCACAGGCCTCCATATTGCATTATGTATACCATAGTCCTCTATATAGTATAATGCACTCCCCATATGTCTCTATGTAGGATAATGCACTCCCCATAGGCCTTTATATAGTATAATGCACTCCCAACAGGCCTCCATATAGTATAATGCATACCATAGTCCTCCATATAATACAATGCACCCCCCATAGGTCTCCATATAGTATAATGCTCTCTCCATAGGCCTCCATATTGTACAGTACAATCACTTCCCATAGGCTTCTGTACAGTATAATGTACTCCCAATAGGCCTCTATATTGTATAATGCACGCCCCATAGGCCTCTATACAGTATGATGCACTCCTCAAAGCCTCTGTATAGTATATTGCACTCCCCATAGGCCTCTATATAGTATAATCAACTCTCCATAGGCCACTATAAAGTATAATGCATTCCCCATAGGCCTCCATTTACCATAATGCACTCCAAATAGACATCTATACAGTATAATGCGGCATCTGCACATCACAGGACAGTAGGTGCCAAATAATGATGTCATCATGCCCTCTGTAAGCAGAGGGGGAACGATGGGAGAGGGAGTGTGTCGCTCTCTGTGTCATCATTGCTTTCAACTGTATCGGCATCCAGCCGATACAGTTGAACTTGCGGTGATGGGTGCTGGCACAGGACCCTCCCCTCCTGCTCAAGGACACCATAAAGGCCAGGATGCAGTGCAGGGAGATCGAGTCTCCCTACTGTAATAATGAGAAATAATACAGGGAGAAAGTATTGAACATATGAAGGAAGAGCCATAGAAAGTCATGGCATCAGCTTTACATGTATATAACCATTGTGTTGTCTAAGGTTTCTACTAACTGCCAATTATGCAGAAACAGATCAAGGGGATCAAAAATCCATAGATCTAAGAACCAATTATGCATACACTAGATTGTGGCCCGATTCTAACGCATCGGGTATTCTAGAATATGTATGTATATAGCAGCCAGATACTATATAGCACAGGCCACGTAGTATATAGGAGCCATGTAGTATATAGCATACAAATAGTACATGGCCTGTGCTATATAGTATGTGGCTGCTATATACATACATACATATTGTAGAATACCCGATGCGTTGTATATAACGCAGCCCACGCAGTATCTAACACAGGCCACGTAGTATACAGCAGCCATGTAATATATAACACTGCCCACGTAGTATATAGCAGCCATGTAGTATATAGTACTGCCCACGTATTATATAGCAGGCATGTAGTATATAGTACTGCCCACGTAGTATATAGCAGCCATGTAGTATATAGTACTGTCCACGTAGTATATAGCAGCCAAGTAGTAAATAGTACTGCCCACGTAGTATATAGCAGCCATGTAGTATAAAGTACTGCCCACGTAGTATATAGCAGCCATGTAGTATATACTACTGTCCACATAGTATATAGCAGCCATGTAGTATATAGTACTGCCCACGTAGTATACAGCAGCCATGTAGTATATAGTACTGCCCATGTAGTATATAGCAGCCATGTAGTATACAGTACTGTCCACGTAGTATATAGCAGCCATGTAGTATACAGTACTGTCCACGTAGTATATAGCAGCCATGTAGTATATAGTACTGTCCACGTAGTACATAGCAGCCATGTAGTATATAGTACAACCCACGTAGTATATAGCAGCCATGTAGTATACAGTACTGTCCACGTAGTATATAGCAGCCATGTAGTATACAGTACTGTCCACGTAGTATATAGCAGCCATGTAGTATATAGTACTGTCCACGTAGTATATAGCAGCCATGTAGTATATAGTACTGCCCACGTAGTATACAGCAGCCATGTAGTATATAGTACTGCCCACGTAGTATACAGCAGCCATGTAGTATATAGTACTGCCCATGTAGTATATAGCAGCCATGTAGTATACAGTACTGTCCACGTAGTATATAGCAGCCATGTAGTATACAGTACTGTCCACGTAGTATATAGCAGCCATGTCGTATATAGTACTGTCCACGTAGTATATAGCAGCCATGTAGTATATAATACAACCCACGTAGTATATAGCAGCCATGTAGTATATAGTACTACCCACGTAGTATATAGCAGCCATGTAGTATATAGTACTGCCCACGTAGTATATAGCAGCCATGTAGTATATAACACAGCCCACGCAGTATTTAGCAGTGTGGGCACATATCCCTGTTTAAAAAAAAAAGAAATAAAATAAAAAATAGTTATATACTCACCCCCTGGGATCCAGTGGCGATGGGCGCGTGGACTGCCGCCATCTTCCGTTCCCAGGATGCATTGCAAAATTACCCAGAAGACTTAGCGGTCTCGCGAGACCACTAACTCTTCTGAGTAATTTCGCAATGCATCGCTGGGAACGGAAGATGGCAGCAGGCGCGAGCGGCTCGGCGGACTACGGAGAGTGAGTATAGCAGGTATTTTGTTTTTTTTATTATTTTTAACATTACATTTTTTTACTATTGATGCCGCATATGCAGCATCGATAGTAAAAAGTTGGGGATACACAGGGTTAATAGCAGCGGTGACGGAGTGCGTTACCCGCGGCATAACGCGGTCTGTTACCGCCGGCATTAACCCTGTGTGAGCGGTGACCGGAGGGGAATATGCGGGCGCCGGGCACTGACTTCGAGGAGTGAGGAGTGGCCATTTTCTTCCGGACTGTGCCCGTTGCTGATTGGTCGTGGCTGTTTTGCCGCGACCAATCAGCGACTTGAATTTCCATGACAGACAGAGGCCGCGACCAATGAATATTCGTTAAGTAAATAAGGCAGCACACTGCAGCGCTAAAACATGCAAACTTGAAAACACGAAATTTGAACTGCATTACTGCACTAGAAATATGAAAATTGAGAGCTTTTAGCGCATAAAAATGACCAATTTTATGTGTACCTGGTAGCCTCTTTACGGCATCTCTCTTGTACCAGGTCCTACGCTTGCCTTCCTCGCTGAGAATAAACGTCTCCATCTGAATGGGTGCAGGTGTTTTAATTACAGCAGGTCCAATACCCCTCCACAGAGAGAGAGAATTTTAGTCTAAGATGAGGTTTCACATGCACCCATTCAGATGGAGACGTTTATTCTCAGCGAGGAAGGCAAGCGTAGGACCTGGTATAAGAGAGATGCCGTAAAGAGGCTACCAGGTACACATAAAATTGGCCATTTTTATGCACTAAAAGCTCTCATTTTTCATATTTCTAGTGCAGTAATGCAGTTCAAATTTTGTGTTTTCAAGTTTGCATGTTTTAGCGCTGCAGTGTGCTGCCTTATTTACTTAACTATATGCGAGTTGGCGACTCTAGGTTCAGCACCTGTTCACACTGTGTCTATGTTTGGATGTGCAGGTCAGGTTTTTGAAATGTATTTTTGCAATGAATATTCGTGACAGACAGAAAGACAGACAGACAGATGGACAGAAAGACGGAAGTGACCCTTAGACAATTATATAGTAGATCAGGGGTGTCAAACTGCATTCCTCGAGGGCTGCAAACAGGTCATGTTTTCAGGATTTCCTTGTACTGCACAGGTGATAATTTAATCACCTGCAGAGAATGATTCCAGCACCTTGTGCAATGCTAAGGAAATCTTGAAAACATGCATGGTTTGCGGCCCTCGAGGAATGCAGTTTGACACCCCTGTAGTAGATATATTCCTTCATGGACTGCTTTGTTGATCTTTGTACTTTCCTTTTTTGGTCCTTTTTATGATATATGTCAACTAATAAATTGAAGATTTTTACAGCTTAAAAACTGTTTTCTTTCTTGTTCTGCAATATATATATATATATATATATATATATATATATATTATTCTATATTAATGTATATCTATATAGTTTGTAAGCTTGCGAGCAGGGCCCTCACTCCTCCTGGTATCTGTTTTGAACTGTATTTCTGTTATGCTGTAATGTCTATTGTCTGTACAAGTCCCCTCTATAATTTGTAAAGCGCTGCGGATTATGTTGGCGCTATATAAATAAAAATTATTATTATTATTATTATTATCTATATATTAATACTAGCTGAAGAGCCCGGCGTTGCCTGGGCATAGTAAATATCTGTGGTTAGTTATAGCACCTCACTTCTCTTATTTTCCCATCACGCCTCTCATTTTCCCAATCACATCTTTAATTTTCTCCCTCACACCTCTCATTTTCTCCCTCACTCCTCTCATTCCCGCCTAACACTTGTCATTTCGACCTCACATCTGTAATTTTCCGATCACTACACTATTTTCCCTCACTCCTCTCATTTTGCACTCACACCTTTTCATTTTCACCTCACACCTCTCATTTTCACCTCAGTATATACATGTTTGTCATCTCCCTTATATATAGTATACACCTGTATGTCATCTCCTGTATATAGTATGTACCTGTATGTCATCTCCTCCTTTATATAGTATATACCTGTGCGTCATCTCTCCTGTATATAGTATATATCTGTGTGTCATCTCCCCTGTATATAGTATATACCTGTGTGATCTCCTGTATTAGACCTCGTTAACACGTTATTTGCTCAGTATTTTTACCTCAGTATTTGTAAGATAAATTGGCAGCCTGATAAATCCCCCGCCAACAGGAAGCCCTCCCCCTGGCAGCAGGGGCTGACTGGCAAATTTTAGCCTGGGGGGCAAGTACACAGCAGTGGCCCATGAGTAGCGGCCCATCCTTAAAGGGGTTGTCGGATCTTAAGCTACATGTCTACAGTCACTATGTGTGAATCCTCATATCGTGCGCACTATGCTCTGTGAGGATTCTCCGGTGCCTGCGCCGGGAACAGGTTGTCCTGTGACGGCAAACATGCGAGAGATATATATATATAACACACACGCACAGTCCCAATGTATAATTGACACACGCACAGCCCCACTGTATATATATATATAGTGCACACACGCACAATCCCACTGTATAATCACACACACACACACACACACACACACACACACACAGGGCCGGAGAGGGACAAAAAAGCAGCCCTGCCACAAAAAACCCCACCAGTCCACATACTCAAACACTCCCCACCCCCAATCAGTGAATTTTGCTATACTTTGTCCTGCCCTTCAACACTCCTCTTAAAGGCGTTATTTGAAGAGCCACATGTGAATGGCGCCGAAGTGCGCATGATCGACCACAGGTCCATTTACATGGTGCTCTTTAGCCACGTAGCATATTGCCCAGCCACGTAGTTCACGTAGTATATTGCCCAGCTACGCACAAAGCCACGTAGTATACTGCCCTGTCACGTAGTTCACGTAGTATATTGCCCAGCTACGCACAGAGCCACGTAGTATACAGCACAGAGCCACGTAGTATACAGCACAGAGCCACGTAGTATACAGCACAGAGCCACGTAGTATACAGCACAGAGCCACGTAGTATACAGCACAGAGCCATGCAGTATACAGCACAGAGCCACGTAGTATACAGCACAGAGCCACGTAGTATACTGCCCAGCCACGTAGTATATTGCCCAGCTACGCACAGAGCCACGTAGTATACTGCCCAGTCACGTAGTTCACGTAGTATATTGCCCAGCTACGCACAGAGCCACGTAGTATACAGCACAGAGCCACATAGTATACAGCACAGAGCCACGTAGCATACAGCACAGAGCCACGTAGTATACAGCACAGAGCCACGTAGTATACAGCACAGAGCCACATAGTATACAGCACAGAGCCATGCAGTATACAGCACAGAGCCACGTAGTATACAGCACAGAGCCACGTAGTATACTGCCCAGCCACGTAGTATACTGCCCAGCCACGTAGTATATTGCCCAGCCACGTAGTATATTGCCCAGGCACGTAGTATACAGCACAGAGCCACGTAGTATACTGCCCAGTCACGTAGTATATTGCCCAGCCACGTAGTATATTGCCCAGCCTCGTAGTATACAGCACAGAGCCACGTAGTATACTGCCCAGCCACGTAGTATACAGCACAGAGCCACGTATTATACTGCCCAGTCACGTAGTATATTGCCCAGCCACGTAGTATATTGCCCAGCCTCGTAGTATACAGCACAGAGCCACGTAGTATATTGCCCAGTTACGTAGTATACAGCACAATCACGTAGTATATTGGCCAGTCACGTAGTATGCACCATATCCCTGTTAAAAAAAAAAGAATTAAAATAAAAAATAGTTACATACTCACCTCCTGGAGCCTCCGGATCGAAGCGTCCATTTCCCCGATGCTTGGTGCGTGGTCCGGTCTGAAGATTGCATTGCGGTCTCGCGAGAACGTACGTCATCATCTTGCGAGACCGCAATGCATGCAGCGGTCACCGGGACGTCGCGCGGAGCGGAAAAGGCCGGTTCCTGATCCGGGGGGCCACCGGAGGGTGAGTATGTAACTATTTTTTATTTTTTTATTATTTTTAACATTAGATATTTTTACTATTCATGCTGCATAGGCAGCATGAATAGTAAGAATGTGGTCACACAGGGTTAATAGCAGCGTTAACCGAGTGCGTTACACCGCGGTCAATGCTGCCATTAACCCTGTGTGAGCGCTGACCGGAGGGGACTATGCGGACGCCGGGCACTGACTGCGGGGAGGAAGGAGCGGCCATTTTTTCCCGGACTGTGCCCGTCGCTGATTGGTCGCGGCAGCCATGACAGGCAGCTGGTGAGACCAATCAGCGAATGAATAACCGTGACAGAAAGAAAGAAGGACAGACGGAAGTGACCCTTAAATAATTATATAGTTAGTGTATATATATATATATATATATATATATACAGTGGGGCAAAAAAGTATTTAGTCAGTCAGCAATAGTGCAAGTTCCACCACTTAAAAAGATGAGAGGCGTCTGTAATTTACATCATAGGTAGACCTCAACTATGGGAGACAAACTGAGAAAAAAAAATCCAGAAAATCACATTGTCTGTTTTTTTAACATTTTATTTGCATATTATGGTGGAAAATAAGTATTTGGTCAGAAACAAACAATCCAGATTTCTGGCTCTCACAGACCTGCAGCTTCTTCTTGAAGAGTCTCCTCTTTCCTCCACTCATTACCTGTAGTAATGGCACCTGTTTAAACTTGTTATCAGTATAAAAAGACACCTGTGCACACCCTCAAACAGTCTGACTCCAAACTCCACTATGGTGAAGACCAAAGAGCTGTCAAAGGACACCAGAAACAAAATTGTAGCCCTGCACCAGGCTGGGAAGACTGAATCTGCAATAGCCAACCAGCTTGGAGTGAAGAAATCAACAGTGGGAGCAATAATTAGAAAATGGAAGACATACAAGACCACTGATAATCTCCCTCGATCTGGGGCTCCACGCAAAATCCCACCCCGTGGGGTCAGAATGATCACAAGAACGGTGAGCAAAAATCCCAGAACCATGCGGGGGGACCTAGTGAATGAACTGCAGAGAGCTGGGACCAATTTAACAAGGCCTACCATAAGTAACACACTACGCCACCATGGACTCAGATCCTGCAGTGCCAGACGTGTCCCACTGCTTAAGCCAGTACATGTCTGAGCCCGTCTGAAGTTTGCTAGAGAGCATTTGGATGATCCAGAGGAGTTTTGGGAGAATGTCCTATGGTCTGATGAAACCAAACTGGAACTGTTTGGTAGAAACAGAACTTGTCGTGTTTGGAGGAAAAAGAATACTGAGTTGCATCTATCAAACACCATACCTACTGTAAAGCATGGTGGTGGAAACATCATGCTTTGGGGCTGTTTCTCTGCAAAGGGGCCAGGACGACTGATCTGGGTACATGAAAGAATAAATGGGGCCATGTATTGTGAGATTTTGAGTGCAAACCTCCTTCCATCAGCAAGGGCATTGAAGATGAAACGTGGCTGGGTCTTTCAACATGACAATGATCCAAAGCACACCGCCAGGGCAACAAAGGAGTGGCTTCGTGAGAAGCATTTCAAGGTCCTGGAGTGGCCTAGCCAGTCTCCAGATCTCAACCCTATAGAAAACCTTTGGAGGGAGTTGAAAGTCCGTGTTGCCAAGCGAAAAGCCAAAAACAACACTGCTCTAGAGGAGATCTGCATGGAGGAATGGGCCAACATACCAA
Source organism: Ranitomeya imitator (assembly GCF_032444005.1). Lineage (NCBI taxonomy): Eukaryota > Metazoa > Chordata > Amphibia > Anura > Dendrobatidae > Ranitomeya > Ranitomeya imitator. The sequence goes on along the minus strand of NC_091286.1, from coordinate 353,854,499 downwards.
CAACAGTGTGTGGCAACCTTGTGAAGACTTACAGAAAACGTTTGACCTCTGTCATTGCCAACAAAGGATATATTACAAAGTATTGAGATGAAATTTTGTTTCTGACCAAATACTTATTTTCCACCATAATATGCAAATAAAATGTTAAAAAAACAGACAATGTGATTTTCTGGATTTTTTTTCTCAGTTTGTCTCCCATAGTTGAGGTCTACCTATGATGTAAATTACAGACGCTTCTCATCTTTTTAAGTGGTGGAACTTGCACTATTGCTGACTGACTAAATACTTTTTTGCCCCACTGTATATATATACACTATATAATTGTTGTCTAAGGGTCACTTCCGTCTGTCTGTCTGTCACGGTTATTCATTCGCTGATTGGTCTCGCCAGCTGCCTGTCATGGCTGCCGCAACCAATCAGCGACGGGCACAGTCCTTACTCCCCGCAGTCAGTGCCTGTCGCCCGCATACTCCCCTCCGGTGACCGCTAACACAGGGTTAATGCCGGCAGTAACGGATCGCGTTATGCCGCGGGTAACGCACTCCGTTACCGCCGCTATTAACCCTGTGTGTCCCCAACTTTTTACTATTGACGCTGCCTATGCGGCATCAATAGTAAAAAATGTAATGTTAAAAATAATAATAAAAAAAACCTGCTATACTCACCCTCTGTAGTCGCTCGCACCGGCCGCCTTCTTCCGTTGCAGGTTCCGGTGGCAAAGATGGTATGGGAGAAGGACCTGCCATGACGTCACGGTCATGTGACCGCGACGTCATCACAGGTCCTGCGCTCATACCAACCCTGGGACCGGAAGCTCCCGTGGACTACAAGGGGCCCTCGGAAAGGTGAGTATATGTTTATTTTTTAACCTGTGACAAAACTGCCTGGGCAATATACTACGTCACTGGGCAATATACTACGCGGCTCTGTGCTGTATACTACGTGGCTGCGCAATATACTACGTGGACATGAATATTCTAGAATACCCGATGAGTTAGAATCGGGCCACCATCTAGTGTGTGTGTGTGTGTGTGTGTGTATATATATATAAATATATACTGCGACTATACACAGCAGTGTCGCCTATATAACGTATATGCAGTAGTCTACATATTATACAGGTGATACTGCAAATGTTGGATACACATTATATAGGCGATACTGCTACTGCTGTATATGATAGTATCACCTATATAGTGTATATACAGCAGTCTATATACATTATATAGGCAATACTGCTACTGGTGTGTATATACATTATATATAGGTGATACTGCTGTGTATATATGTACGTGTGTGTATATACACACACACACACACACCAGTATCGCCTATATAACGATATACAGTATATGCACAGCAGTATCACCTATATAATGTATATACACATCAGTAGCAGTATTGCCTATATATAGACTGCTGTATATACATTATATAGGTGATATTGTGATTATATACAGCAGTAGCAGCCAGTATCACCTATATAATGTATATATAGCAGTCTGTATCTTATATATGTGGGCAATACTGCTACTGATGTGTATATACGTTATATAGGTGATACTGCTGTGTATACAGTGGTGTGATATATACACACACACACCCCAGTGTCACCTATATAAGGTACAGTATATACGCATCAGTAGCAGAGTGTCACCTATAACATATAGACTGCTATACGTACATTACATAGGTGGTATAGTGATTATATACAGCAGTATCACCTATATAATGTATATATAGCAGTCTATACACATTATATAGGTGATACTGCTGTATATAATCACTATACCACATATATAATTTACGTATAGCAGTCTATATATTATATAGGCAATACTGCTACTGATGTATATATGTTATATAGATTATATTATTATTTATTGTTATAGCGCCATTTGTTCCATGGCGCTTTACATGTGAATAGATGATACTGCTGTTGTGTATACATGTATATATATATATAGATATATATATCTATATATATATATACATATAAACACACCCCACAGTGTCACCTATATAAGGTATATATGCATCAGTAGCTGTCACCTATATACGATATAGATTGCTATACATACATTATATAGGTAGTATAGTGATTATACACAGCAGTATCACCTATATAATGTATATATAGCAGTCTATACACATTATATAGGTGCAACTGCTGTATATACATAAAAAAATTCATCTTGGGACTCACCCAGGTCCCTAGTGAGATCCGGAGGATGAAGGGCTGAGGTGGGACGGGTCCTGTCCAGCGTCGGCGGTGAAGAGGATCCCAGGCATTGGTGAGCAGTTTTCTCTGACGCTGGTGCAGGCTGGCCAGCGTCAGACACACACACAGTCAGGTGGAGGTGCCGGACATTTCAAATCTTTCAATGCGCGCGCGTGGTCTGATCTCCTGCGTGCCCGCGCTGGCACAGGCAGCAGACGAGCGCGCGCAGGACTTAGGAATGCGGCCGTGCTCGTGCACTAGCACGGCCGCCGCGGCGCGTCTCAGCGCCGGCAATGCGCGTGCACACACAGGACCTGACTTTACAAGATTTAAAGGGCCGGCTGGCGGAATGCGCTATGTATTAAAATCGCTGCCGGTCCTCCAGCGGCCCTGTCCAGCTGCTCAGGCACCGGCCCGGGGGGCATATGCATTCCTGCCACCCGGCCCAGTCCGCCCCTGCCTGGCAGTATATATTAGCTCACACATGATAGACAGGTCATGTGACTGACAGCTGCCGTATTTCCTATATGGTACATTTGTTGCTCTTGTAGTTTGTCTGCTTATTAATCAGATTTTTATTTTTGAAGGCTAATACCAGACTTGTGTGTGTTTTAGGGCGAGTTTCGTTTGTCAAGTTGTGTGTGTTGAGTTGTGTGTGGCGACATGCATGTAGCGACTTTTGTGAGATGAGTTTTGTGTGGCAACATGCGTGTAGCAACTTTTTGTGTGTCGAGTTGCATGTGACAGGTTAGTGTAGCAAGTTGTGTGCAGCAAGTTTTGCGCATGGCGAGTTTTGCGCGTGGTGAGTTTTATGTCTGGTGCCTTTTGAGTATGTGCAAGTTTTGTGTGAGGCAACTTTTGCATGTGTTGCAAATTTTGTGCATGTGGCAATTTTTCCGCATGTGCAAGTTTTGCGTGTGGCGAGTTTTCAATGAGGTGAGTTTTGCACTTGTGGCGAGTTTTGCGTGAGACTATTTTTTGCATGTGGCGAGTTTTGCGCGTGGTGAGTTTTGAGCGGCGACTTTTGTGTTTCGACTTTTATGTGGCGAGGTTGGTGTATGTGTGGTGAAATGTGTGCTGAGGGTGGTATATTTGTTCAAGGACATGGTAGTGTGTGGCGCATTTTGTGTGTGTGTTCATATCCCCATGTGTGGTGAGTATCCCATGTCGGGGTCCCACCTTAGCAACTGTACGGTATATACTCTTTGGCGCCATCGCTCTCACTCTTTAAGTCCCACTTGTTCACATCTGGCAGCTGTCAATTTGCCTCCAACACTTTTCCTTTCACTTTTCCCCATTATGTAGATAGGGGCAAAATTGTTTGGTGAATTGGAAAGCGCGGAGTTAAAATTTCACCTCACAATATAGCCTATGACGCTCTCGGGGTCCAGACGTGTGACTGTGCAAAATTTTGTGGCTGTAGCTGCGACGGTGCAGATGCCAATCCCGGACACACACACACACATACACACGCACACACATACACACGCACGCACGCACGCACGCACGCACACACACACACACTCAGCTTTATATAGTAGATATTAAAAAAGCTGAATTCATAGATGTGCTTTAAATCTATGATTGATGATCTAACTGTAGTCCAGCATTTATCTGGTGTAAGAAAAATAAGAGACATATGTGGATGACGACTTGCACCAAATATTGTCATCTGTGAACTTTGGGAAAGATTCACGCTCCGTATGAATTAATCTCCCCCAATAGGTAGACATCAAGCTTCTTTAGACCTTACACGTTTAGTAATGGTGCTCCGCTCCTTACACAGCCCCTTTACTGGAGGGAGTTTGTGATTTGTTGTGTGATATAAAACGCAGTAAATGATTTTTAATAAATAATAAAAATAACACAAAATGTGCCACAAAAACAGACAGAAAAGAAATGATAAATCCCCCCATTTCTCCAGTAGAAGTTCCCAGCTCAGTCCGCCCTGTGGAGCTTCTACATATAGTGCCAGTCTCTTCAGGTCCTGCTCCTGTGTCACTGGGCCGTGAGGAGACACGATACTAACCAAATACATAAAGGGACCGGCCATAATGGAGGCACTGCAGGGTTGTTTTTCTTCACATGTTTGAATATCCAGTCATTTCAGTATGGGACGTTCAGTTGCATTCCCCTTTGACGCACATGGTTTGTTCCAACAGCTGAGGTCACCTACAGCATGAGGAAGAGCACAGGCCACTAGGCCAGGGTGAGGTGGGTGCAGGCTGTGTGTCAGTCGGTCGGTGTGTCAGTCTGTCTGTGTGTGTGCATGGAGTCATGAGGTGTTTTCTTCATGTGTCTGTGAGGAATTAAATAGAACATATTGAACCATAATTGCTATCTTTAGAATGACCATCACAACAGTCTGTTAGGGGCCTTTATCACACCAGTCTGTGAGGACCCTTCTTATTAAATCAGTCCATGAGGGGCCCTTCTAATTACATCAGTCTCTAAGGGAACTTTCTTATCACATCAGTTTCTGAGCGCCCCTTTTATATCAGTCTGTTAGGGGCCTTTATCACATCAGTCTGTCAGGGGCCCTTCTTATTACATCAGTCTGTGAGTTGCTCTTATTATTATTATTTATTATTATAGCGCCATTTATTCCATGGCGCTTTACATGTGAGGAGGGGTATACATAATAAAACAAGTACAATAATCTTAAACAATACAAGTCACGACTGGTACAGGATCAGTCTGTGAGCTGCGCTTCTATATAAATAATTGTCTAAGGCAGGCGTTAATTAATTTTCCCAAGGGGCCACATCAGAAACTGGCACTGCTGTGGAGGGCCGAACCAATCAGCTGAACTTAAAGGGGCGGTCCAAAACCAAAGGTGAATTTCATATTAAATGTATATCTATTCAGTGTAATAATCTAATCTTGCTTTCTAATATACTTCAATGAAAAATTCCCTGATGTACGCTTTACATTCTGACTTCCTGTCTTTTTTTCTTTTTTTTAATGTCCCATGACATTTTGTTTGAGATTCACCAGTGCATTCTGGGATATTCAAATTAGCCGAAATCAGGGGGCAGAAGCTGCCCTCACTGCTGCAAGCTCTGCACCCTCTCTGAGGGGGCAGAAGAGCAGTTTGGGGAGCACATAGAATACGTATGTAGTGGGGGTGAGGGGGCACTTCACTGCTGGACCCCATATTCAGTGGGAATACTCAGCCCAAGTGTTTTATCCCCCTTCAGCTGCCAGGAAGACCCAGGGAGATGCAGTGGCTACTAAAAAGCTGCTCTCCCTGAACCTAAACTACAGCCCCACAACTTTCATTCCACAGTGTGAAAGGAGGCAATGCAGGTGCTGTGACCTCCTCAGCACAGCGGAAACAGGATGCTGCCTCCCAGGTGGTATCTGGGCTCCTCTTAGAAGCTACCTGCCCATTATCTGCAGCAGATGGGTGTTGTAGTCCATGCTTCCCTCCTCTGGTCCTGACTAGGGTTGAGCGAAACGGGTCGTTCATTTTCAAAAGTCGCCGACTTTTGGCAAAGTCGGGTTTCATGAAACCCGATCCGACCCCTGTGCGGGGTCGGCCATGCGGTACGCGACTTTCGCGCCAAAGTCGCGTTTCAATGACGCGAAAAGCGCCATTTCTCAGCCAATGAAGGTAAACGCAGAGTGTGGGCAGCGTGATGACATAGGTCCTGGTCCCCACCATCTTAGAGAAGGGCATTGCAGTGATTGGCTTGCTGTCTGCGGCGTCACAGGGGCTATAAAGGGGCGTTCCCGCCGACCGCCATGTTACTGCTGCTGATCTGAGCTTAGGGAGAGGTTGCTGCCGCTTTGTCAGAAGCAGGGATAGCGTTAGGCAGGGTCCATTAACCACCAAACCGCTTGTGCTGTAGCGATTTCCACTGCCCAACACCACCTTCGGTGTGCAGGGACAGTGGAAGCTACATTTTTTTTTTTTTTCCCCCTCAGCGCTGTAGCTCATTGAGCTGCCCTAGAAGGCTCCCTGATAGCTGCATTGCTGTGTGTACGCCGCTGTGCAAACCAACTGCTTTTTTCAAAGCACAAATCCTCTTGTTCCTTCCTTTCTGCACAGCTATCTTTTTGGTTTGTACACACTTTTTATTTAATTTGTGCATCAGTCCACTCCTTATTGCTGCCTGCCATACCTGGCTGAGATTACTGCAGGGAGATAGTAATTGAAGGACACTCCCTGTTTTTTTTTTTTTTTTTTGTGGGAGATTAAGATTGACATTTCTGCTAGAGTGCCATCCCTGTCTGTGCCATCACTCACTCAGTGGGCCATAGAAAGCCTATTTATTTTTTTGCTTGATTTGGGTTATAAAATCTACCTGAAAAAATCACTACATCAATCAGTAGGAGAAAAATATTGGCCTCAGGGCTTGTGTGCCACTCTTGACTCCTGTGTGCATCATCACTCACTCAGTGGGCCATAGAAAGCCTATTTATTTTTTTGCTTGATTTTGGTTCTAAAATCTACCTGAAAAAATCACTACATCAATCAGTGGGAGAAAAATATTGGCCTCAGGGCTTGTGTGCCACTCCTGACTCCTGTGTGCATCATCACTCACTCAGTGGGCCATAGAAAGCCCTTTTTTTTTTTTTTTTTTTGCTTTATTTGGGTTCTAAATTCTACCTGAAAAAATCAATAAATCAATCAGTGGGAGATTAATATTGGCCTTTGGGCTTGTGTGCCAGTCCTAAGCGTGCCATCTCTCTCACAAATAGTGGGCCATAGAAAGCCTATTTATTTTTTTTTTTTTGGTTTTATAAATTCTCCCTTAAAAAAAAAAGGGAGATTAATATTGGCCTTTGGGCTTGTGTGCCAGTCCTAAGCGTGCCATCTCTCTCTGTCTCTCAGATAGTGGGCCATAGAAAGCCTATTTATTATTTTTTTTATTGGGTTTATAAATTTTCCCTGGAACAAAAAAAAAAAAGTGGGAGATAAATATTGGCCTCTGGGCTTGTGTGCCACTCCTGACTCCTGTGTGCGTCATCTCTCACTCAGTGGGCCATAGAAAGCCTTTTTTTGTTTTATTTGTTTTCTAAATTCTCCCTGAAAAAATCATTTTATTTTCTTTGGTTTCTAAATTCTTCCTGAAAAAATCATTTTATTCTATTTTTTTTTTCCTAAAGTCTCCCTGAAAAAAAAACAAAAAAAACAAATCAGTGGGAGATTAATATTGCCCTTTCTGCTTGTGTGCCAGTCTTGACTCCTGGGTGTGCCATCTCTCTCTCTCTCTCCAATTGTGGGCCATAGAAAGCCTATTATTTTTTTTTACTTGATTTGGGTTCCAAAATCTACCTGAAAAAATCACTACATCAATCAGTGGGAGATAAATATTGGCCTCTGGGCTTGTGTGCCACTCCTGACTCCTGTGTGCGTCATCTCTCACTCAGTGGGCCATAGAAAGCCTTTTTTTGTTTTATTTGTTTTCTAAATTCTTCCTGAAAAAATCATTTTATTTTATTTGGTTTCTAAATTCTTCCTGAAAAAATCATTTTATTCTATTATTTTTTTTTCCTAAAGTCTCCCTTAAAAAAAAAAAAAAAATCAAATCAGTGGGAGATTAATATTTACATTTGTGCTTCAGTGACAGTCCTGCGTGTGTGGCATCTCTCTCATTTGTTGCCACCAACAACAGAGTGTGTAACATTGTGCCTGATTTTCGTTGTGGTCTCACTCACCTGTAAAGGGGTAGCTAAATCATACTGAAGTTATAGCTCACCGTGTAATTTGTGTGACAGCAACAAATACCGTTAGTTTGTTTACGTTTTTAAAAGAATGAGGAAGTATGGTGGAAGAGGTCGTGGCCGGGGGCGTTCATTGTCAGCTGGTAATGAGGGTAGTGGTAGTGGTGGAGCATCAGCTGGTCGTGGGAAAAAAATATTGCACCTAAGTCTGGAGCTGTGGAGCCAGGTTCGTCGTCTGGCTACACAAGGCCTCGAACGCTCCCTTTTCTGGGAGTAGGAAAACCGCTTTTAAAGCCGGAGCAGCAAGAGCAAGTTTTGGCTTATCTTGCTGACTCAGCCTCTAGCTCTTTTGCCTCCTCTCGTGAAACTGGTAAATGTCAAAGCAGCGCGTCGTTAGTGGATGTTCACGGTCAGGGACAAGTCGCTTCCTTGTCCTCTTCAGCAAAAACAACAACAGAGAAGAATGCAGCAGGCGACACAACGGGTTACTCCATGGAGCTCTTTACACATACCGTCCCTGGCTTAGAAAGTGAAGCAGTTAACAGTCCATGCCCATTACAAGTTGAATCTGACATGGAGTGCACTGATGCACAGCCACAGCCAGACTACTATGCTGGTCCTTTGACTCAGACCACAACATTGCCCTCGCAGGGTGCTGATCAAGAATCAGACCCTGATGAAACTATGTTGCCCCATCACGAACGCTATACCACCGACCGACACGGTGACACAGACGAAGTTGCACACGAGCTACAAGAAGAGGTAATAGATGACCCAGTTCTTGACCCCGATTGGCAGCCATTGGGGGAACAGGGTGCAGGCGGCAGCAGTTCTGAAGCGGAGGAGGAGGGGCCGCAGCAGGCATCAACATCGCAACAGGTTCCATCTGCCGGGCCCGTATCTTGCCCAAAACGCGTGGCAAAGCCAAAACCTGTTGGAGGACAGCGTGGCCATCCGGTTAAAGCTCAGTCTGCAATGCCTGAAAAGGTATCCGATGCTAGAAAGAGTGCAGTCTGGCATTTTTTTAAACAACATCCAATTGATCAGCGCAAAGTCATCTGTCAAAAATATTCAACTACCTTAAGCAGAGGACAGAATCTGAAAAGTCTCAATACAAGTTGCATGCATAGACATTTAACCACCATGCATTTGCAAGCCTGGACTAACTACCAAACGTCCCTTAAGGTTGTAGCACCCTCGGCCAATGAAGCTAGTCAGCAACGCAACATCCCTTCCGGCAGTGTAGGGCCACCATTTTCCGCACCACCTGCAGTATCTGTGCAGGTTTCTTTGCCAGGCCAAAGCAGTCAGGGTCAGGGAATCACCAGTTTCGTAGTAGGAAACACTGCATCTAGGGCACCGGTGGCAACAATACCATCTCCCACCGTCTCTCAGTCTGCCATGTCCACCGGCACCCCCGCTAGTTCCACGATCTCCAGCTCTCCAGTCCAGCTCACCCTACATGAGACTATGGTTAGAAAAAGGAAGTACTTAGCCTCGCATCCGCGTACACAGGGTTTGAACGCACACATAGCTAGACTAATCTCGTTAGAGATGATGCCCTACCGGTTAGTTGAAAGCGAAGCTTTCAAAGCCCTGATGGACTACGCTGTACCACGCTACGAGCTACCCAGTCGACACTTTTTTTCCAGAAAAGCCATCCCAGCCCTCCACCAGCATGTTAAAGAGCGCATCGTCCATGCACTCAGGCAATCTGTGAGCACAAAGGTGCACCTGACAACAGATGCATGGACCAGTAGGCATGGCCAGGGACGTTACGTGTCCATCACGGCACACTGGGTAAATGTGGTGGATGCAGGGTCCACAGGGGACAGCAAGTTTGGGACAGTTCTGCCTAGCCCACGGTCTAGGAAACAATTGGCTGTAGCCGTTCGCACCCCCTCCTCCTCCTCTTCGTCCTCCTGCAGAAGCGAGAGCTCGTCCACAGACCGCAGTCGCACAACCACTCCATCCGCAGCTGCCACTGTTGCACACCAGGTCTCCCATTATGGGGCAGCTACTGGCAAACGTCAGCAGGCTGTATTGGCTATGAAGTGTTTGGGCGACAACAGACACACCGCGGAAGTTCTGTCCGAGTTCTTGCAGAAAGAAACGCAGTCGTGGCTGGGCACTGTAGATCTTGAGGCAGGCAAGGTAGTGAGTGATAACGGAAGGAATTTCATGGCTGCCATCTCCCTTTCCCAACTGAAACACATTCCTTGCCTGGCTCACACCTTAAACCTGGTGGTGCAGTGCTTCCTGAAAAGTTATCCGGGGTTATCCGACCTGCTCCTCAAAGTGCGTGGACTTTGCTCACATATCCGCCGTTCGCCCGTACACTCCAGCCGTATGCAGACCTATCAGCGTTCTTTGAACCTTCCCCAGCATCGCCTAATCATAGACGTTGCAACAAGGTGGAACTCAACACTGCACATGCTTCAGAGACTGTGTGAACAGAGGCGGGCTGTTATGTTTTTGTGGGAGGATACACATACACGGGCAGGCAGTAGGATGGCAGACATGGAGTTGTCAGGTGTGCAGTGGTCGAAGATTCAAGACATGTGTCAAGTCCTTCAGTGTTTTGAGGAATGCACACGGCTGGTTAGTGCAGACAACGCCATAATAAGCATGAGCATCCCCCTAATGCGTCTGCTGATGCAAAGTTTGACGCACATAAAGGATCAGGCGTCTGCAGCTGAGGAAGAGGAAAGCCTTGATGACAGTCAGCCATTGTCTGGCCAGGGCAGTGTACAGGACGAGGTAGCGGGCGAAGAGGAGGAGGAGGACGAGGAGGATGATGGGGATGATTATATTTTTAATGAGGAAGCTTTTCCGGGGCCACTGGAAATTGGTGGCGCGGCAAGGCCGGGTTCTGGTTTTTTGAGGGACACAAGTGACGTGGATTTGCCTGAAACTGCCCCTCAACCAAGCACAACCGCAGATTTGAGAACTGGAACTTTGGCCCACATGGCGGATTATGCCTTACGTATCCTCAAAAGGGACACACGCATAACTAAAATGATGAATGATGACGATTACTGGTTGGCCTGCCTCCTTGATCCTCGCTATAAAGGCAAATTGCAAAATATAATGCCACATGAGAACTTGGAACTAATATTAGCCACCAAACAATCAACTCTTGTTGACCGTTTGCTTCTGGCATTCCCTGCACACAGCGCCCGTGATCGTTCTCACACGAGCTGCAGGGGCCAGCAGACCAGAGGAGTTAGAGGGGCAGAAATCAGAAGTGGCGTTGGCCAGAGGGGTTTTCTGACCAGGTTGTGGAGTGATTTTGCTATGACCGCAGACAGGACAGCTACTGCAGCATCAATTCAAAGTGACAGGAGACAACATTTGTCCAGTATGGTTACAAACTATTTTTCATCCCTTATCGATGTTCTCCCTCAACCGTCATTCCCATTTGATTACTGGGCATCAAAATTAGACACCTGGCCAGAATTGGCAGAATATGCATTGCAGGAGCTTGCTTGCCCGGCAGCTAGTGTCCTATCAGAAAGAGTATTCAGTGCTGCAGGTTCAATACTAACAGAAAAAAGGACTCGTCTGGCTACCCAAAATGTAGATGATCTAACCTTCATTAAAATGAACCACAACTGGATTTCGAAATCTTTTGCCCCACCTTGCCCGGCTGACACCTAGCTTTCCTATGAAAAGGTCTTGCCTGTGGACTATTCTGAATGCCTTTTCCAATCTCGTAATTTTCTGCACCTGATTGTCCAGCATACGACATGTTTACACCTCACTAAATGGCCAAACTCCCCACACGGGGCCGTGGTATCGACACTTGGCGACAGCACCCGTGAGAGTGCAGTTTGTCTGAAGAGGTGGGTGAGCCCACTTTTGGTCGACGGCACTGCCACTGGGTCCCTCCTAGTACAATAAAGTGTCTCTGGCGGTGGTGGTGCGCACCCAACGTCAGACACACCGTTGTAATATGAGGGGCCCTGGGCCTGTACCGCCGGCCACAAGACAGTTTCCCCCCACCCCAGCTCAAACAGTGCTCTACCACTTGCAAAATTATCTCACAGCTCCACCAATGTTTAGTCTATGCGCTGACATCCTTCAATGCCTGCCACTGACAATACCATTTTATTGACATTTTTGTTATGTTAGGCCTTCGATGCCTGTCTGTGGTCACTCCTTCCACTAGGCCTCCACTGACCACACCACTGCTGCCCGTGTACCCCTGTAACCAATTTAAAATTGCCTACAGCCATGTGTTATTATTTTAGGCCTTCGATGCCTGTCTGCGGTCACTCCTTCCACTAGGCCTCCACTGACCACACCACTGCTGCCCGTGTACCCCTGGAACCAATTTAAAATTGCCTACAGCCATGTGTTATTATTTTAGGCCTTCGATGCCTGTCTGCGGTCACTCCTTCCACTAGGCCTCCACTGACCACACCACTGCTGCCCGTGTACCCCTGTAACCAATTTAAAATTGCCTACAGCCATGTGTTATTATTTTAGGCCTTCGATGCCTGTCTGCGGTGACTCCTTCCACTAGGCCTCCACTGACCACACCACTGCTGCCCGTGTACCCCTGTAACCAATTTAAAATTGCCTACAGCCATGTGTTATTATTTTAGGCCTTCGATGCCTGTCTGCGGTCACTCCTTCCACTAGGCCTCCACTGACCACACCACTGCTGCCCGTGTACCCCTGGAACCAATTTAAAATTGCCTACAGCCATGTGTTATTATTTTAGGCCTTCGATGCCTGTCTGCGGTCACTCCTTCCACTAGGCCTCCACTGACCACACCACTGCTGCCCGTGTACCCCTGTAACCAATTTAAAATTGCCTACAGCCATGTGTTATTATTTTAGGCCTTCGATGCCTGTCTGCGGTCACTCCTTCCACTAGGCCTCCACTGACCACACCACTGCTGCCCGTGTACCCCTGGAACCAATTTAAAATTGCCTACAGCCATGTGTTATTATTTTAGGCCTTCGATGCCTGTCTGCGGTCACTCCTTCCACTAGGCCTCCACTGACCACACCACTGCTGCCCGTGTACCCCTGGAACCAATTTAAAATTGCCTACAGCCATGTGTTATTATTTTAGGCCTTCGATGCCTGTCTGCGGTCACTCCTTCCACTAGGCCTCCACTGACCACACCACTGCTGCCCGTGTACCCCTGGAACCAATTTAAAATTGCCTACAGCCATGTGTTATTATTTTAGGCCTTCGATGCCTGTCTGCGGTCACTCCTTCCACTAGGCCTCCACTGACCACACCACTGCTGCCCGTGTACCCCTGGAACCAATTTAAAATTGCCTACAGCCATATGTTATTATTTTAGGCCTTCGATGCCTGTCTGCGGTCACTCCTTCCACTAGGCCTCCACTGACCACACCATTGCTGCCCGTGTACCCCTGGAACCAATTTAAAATTGCCTACAGCCATGTGTTATTATTTTAGGCCTTCGATGCCTGTCTGCGGTCACTCCTTCCACTAGGCCTCCACTGACCACACCACTGCTGCCCGTGTACCCCTGGAACCAACATCAGAAAATATAAAAATAAGTATTTTGCTTATAAAAAAGAAAATACTGGAGAGATATCAAATGCAGACATTTTAACATTAAAAACAAACACATACAACAAAAATCTGGTACAGTACTAAAAATGGCCACCAGCTACAATAACTTTCTCCTGCAAGTAGTTAACTGAAAGGTTTTTTCAATTTTAAACACAGATATGGCATCCACCGAGTGTTGTCCTGTCGCGTCTTCTTTATATTATTGCCAAGAAGATGCAAAACAATGAAAATAATAAAATCATTATTTACCAAAAAAATAGAGTAAATCAAAACCACATTGCAAATAAACATTCATTACAAATAAAGAAGCAGGGCGCGTCCGAGGGTGAGTATATACCTAATAAGAATATAATCACCCTCGGACGCGCCCTGCTTCTTTCCGACAGCCTTCCTTCCTAAGAATCAGCCCTTCCGTGGTGTAGAGAGACGGTTTGTTACACTCCAAGGTGTTCCCCAGGTTGCCTTTCCTGAGCTTCGATCTTCCGGCTCTCGTTTAGTAGTTGTTGGAAACTATGCTGCATTGGGCCTACAAATTGGGTATGGGGTGTAGAGAGATGGTGTGTTCCACTCCAAGGTGTTCCCCAGGTTGCCTTTCCTGAGCTTCGATCTTCCGGCTCTCGTTTAGTAGTTGTTGGAAACTACGCTGCATTAGGCCTACAAATTGGGTATGGGGTGTAGAGAGATGGTGTGTTCCACTGTAGAGAGATGGTGTGTTCCACTCCAAGGTGTTCCCCAGGTTTCCTCGCCAATGCTTCGATCATCATGCTCTCGTTTAGTAGTTGTTGGAAACTACGCTGCATTAGGCCTACAAATTGGGTATGGGGTGTAGAGAGATGGTGTGTTCCACTCCAAGGTGTTCCCCAGGTTTCCTCTCCATTGCTTCGATCTTCATGCTCTCGTTTAGTAGTTGTTGGAAACTACGCTGCATTAGGCCTACAAATTGGGTATGGGGTGTAGAGAGATGGTGTGTTACACTCCAAGGTGTTCCCCAGGTTTCCTCTCCATTGCTTCGATCTTCCGGCTCTCGTTTAGTAGTTGTTGGAAACTACGCTGCATTAGGCCTACAAATTGGGTATGGGGTGTAGAGAGATGGTGTGTTACACTCCAAGGTGTTCCCCAGGTTTCCTCTCCATTGCTTCAATCTTCCGGCTCTCGTTTAGTAGTTGTTGGAAACTACGCTGCATTAGGCCTACAAATTGGGTATGGGGTGTAGAGAGATGGTGTGTTACACTCCAAGGTGTTCCCCAGGTTTCCTCTCCATTGCTTCGATCTTCCGGCTCTCGTTTAGTAGTTGTTGGAAACTACGCTGCATTAGGCCTACAAATTGGGTATGGGGTGTAGAGAGATGGTGTGTTACACTCCAAGGTGTTCCCCAGGTTTCCTCGCCAATGCTTCGATCATCATGCTCTCGTTTAGTAGTTGTTGGAAACTACGCTGCATTAGACCTACAAATTGGGTATGGGGTGTAGAGAGATGGTGTGTTCCACTCCAAGGTGTTCTCCAGGTTGCCTTTCCTGAACTTCTATCTTCAGGGTCTCATTAAATTGTGGTTAAACGGAACAACTGCATTTGGCGTACTAGTTGGTTTGGGGCCTACTATCGGTGTCTGCCGCTCCTTGCTGTTCTCCTGGTTTCTTGTCCTGAAATTCCGTTTTCAGGCGCTCGTTAAGTAGTTGTTAATGTTAGACTGCATTTGGCCTACTAGTTGGGTTGGGGCCTACTATCGGTGTCTGCCACTCCTTGCTGTTCTCCACTGAACAAAGCTGTGCCGCCTGTTTACTACTGTTGCCAATTTTGAACTGCATTTCGACTACTTACTGATTTGGGCCTACTCTCTGTGTCAGCCTCTCATTCCAGTTGTCCTCCACTGCAATGCCCCCTGATTAGTCCTGTGTTACCAATTTTGAACTGCATTTAGCCCACTTTATTCTTTGGGCCTATATCTGTGTTTCCTCCTCATCCTGCCCATTGCCCAGCCAGTGATAGATGAGTCTGCTGGTACATTGACCCATAACGCAACATTTCCCGTGCACGCTACACTGCAAGATTGTGACCCTGCTGAAAGTCAGGTCCCCCTTCCCGCATACCATACCACCTTACACGGGGACAAACAGGAAGGTGCAGATGAAAGTGCAGGTTCCTTCATCAGGTGGGGGGAGGAATACTAGTTGGCGACGTCACTGGCACAGGGCCTCTCATGGTACGCAAAAGTGTTGCTGCCGGTGGGAGGCGCCCCCGCCTTGCAAACACACCGCTGTACTTTGAGGGGCCCTGTGCCAGTGCCAATGCCAACGAGTGGGCCCCCCCTGCTTGCTCAGGTTCACAGCACTTGCAAAGTTGAAATACTTACCTCTCCCTGCTCCACTGCCGTGACGTGGTCCAGATTTCCTGGGCCCACTAATTACTTGAACCAGCCCTACCCACCACAACTTTAGCCAAATGACCCCCAATTTCAAATGCCTTCCAATTATTATAAGGTAAATTACGCTTGACAAGCTTCATTAAGAAGAATGGATGGTTTTGACATTAAAATGGGCACTCTAGGTGTTTTCCTGGCCCCCACTCACTGCCGACTATGCTGCCCCATTGACTTGCATTGGGTTTCGTGTTTCGGTCGATCCCGACTTTACGTCATAATCGGCCGATTTCACTCGACCCGACTTTTGAGATAGTCGGGTTTCGCGAAACCCGGCTCGACTCTAAAAAGGTCAAGGTCGCTCAACTCTAGTCCTGACCACTCTGCCTCCTGACCTGCATCGGTTTCAGCAGCTCTGCAAGCCAGGAACTGAGCAGCCCCGCATCCACCAATGAGACGACAGGGGTGGGGCAACAATCGTTTCTGAGAAAGATCAGATTCATATATCAGTCCCTCTCTGGCCTGCTGGCTGTGAGTGTCAGCGGGCCGCACAGAAACACTCAGGGGGCCGGATGTGGCCCGCGGACCGCAGTTTGCCCAGGCCTGGTCTAAGGGGTACTTCCGTCTGTCTGTCCTTCTGTCACAGTTAGTCATTCGCTGATTGGTCTCGGCAGCTGCCTGTCATGGCTGCCGCGACCAATCAGTGACGGCCACAGTCCGATTAGTCCCTCCCGTACTCCCCTGCACTCACTGCCCGGCGCCCGCTCCGTAATCCCCTCCACTCACCGCTCGCACAGGGTTAATGGCAGCGGTAATGGCCCGCGGTGTAACTCACTCCGTTACCGCTGCTATTAACCCTGTGTCCCCAACTATTTACTATTGAGGCTGCCTATGCAGCATCAATAGTAAAAATATGTCATGTTAAAAATAATTAAAAAAAACAAAAAACCTGCTATACTCACCCTCCGCCGCCTTTTCCGCTCCTCGTCACGCTCCCGGGACCGCTCCATTGCAAGCGTCAGTTTCCTGGTGTGCGACAAGGACCTACCGTGACGTCACGGTCATGGGACCGCGACGTCATCATAGGTCCTGCTCATACCAGCCCTGGGACTGCAAGCTGCCGCTTGCAATGGAGCGATCCAGGGAGCGTGGCGAGGAGCGGGAAAGGCGGCGGATGGTAAGTATAGCACGACTTCAACGAGCTATAGGTGAGTATATGTTTATTTATTTTTTTAAAGTCTGTATACTACGTGGCTCTGTGCTGGGCAATATACTACATAGCTCTGCTATATACTATGTGGCTGGGCAATATACTATGTGACTGGGCAATATACTACGTGACTGGGCAATATACTATGTGGCTCTGCTATATACTATGTGGCTGGGCAATATACTCCGTCGCTGCGCAATATACCATACTACATGGCTCTGCTTTATACTATGTGACTGGGCAATATACTACGTGACTGGGCAATATACTACGTGACTGGGCAATATACTACGTGACTGGGCAATATACTACGTGGCTGGGCAATATACTACGTGACTGGGTAATATACTACGTGACTGGGCAATATACTACGTGACTGGGCAATATACTACATCGCTGGGTAATATACTACGTGACTGGGCAATATACTATATTAACTGGGAAACAGAAACCTGTGAAACCCATAAAGGCAACAGGTTTCTGCTAATAACCAAGAAAAATTATCTTTCACAATTGGTGCAGAATCCAACCAGAGGAGCAGCACTTTTAGACCTAATACTATCTAATAGACCTGACAGAATAACAAATCTGCAGGTGGTCGGGCATCTAGGAAATAGCGACCACATATTGTACAGTTTCACCTGTCTTTCACTAGAGGGACTTGTCAGGGAGTCACAAAAACACTGAACTTTAGGAACGCAAAGTTTGACCAGCTTAGAGATGCCCTTAATCTGGTAGACTGGGACAATATCCTCAGAAATAAGAATACAGATAATAAATGGAAAATGTTTAAGAACATCCTAAATAGGCACTGTAAGCGGTTTATACCTTGTGGGAATAAAAGGACTAGAAATAGGAAAAACCCAATGTGGCTAAACAAAGAAGTAAGACAGGCAATTAACAGTAAAAAGAAAGCATTTGCACTACTAAAGCAGGATGGCACCATTGAAGCTCTAAAAAACTATAGGGAGAAAAATACTTTATCTAAAAAACTAATTAAAGCTGCCAAAAAGGAAACAGAGAAGCACATTGCTAAGGAGAGTAAAACTAATCCCAAACTGTTCTTCAACTATATCAATAGTAAAAGAATAAAAACTGAAAATGTAGGCCCCTTAAAAAATAGTGAGGAAAGAATGGTTGTAGATGACGAGGAAAAAGCTAACATATTAAACACCTTCTCCTCCATGGTATTCACGGTGGAAAATGAAATGCTAGGTGAAATCCCAAGAAACAATGAAAACCCTATATTAACCCCTTCATGACCCAGCCTATTTTGACCTTAAAGACCTTGCCGTTTTTTGCAATTCTGACCAGTGTCCCTTTATGAGGTAATAACTCAGGAACGCTTCAATGGATCCTAGCGGTTCTGAGATTGTTTTTTCGTGACATATTGGGCTTCATGTTAGTCGTAAATTTAGGTCAATAAATTCTGTGTTTATTTGTGATAAAAACGGAAATTTGGCGAAAATTTTGAAAATTTCGCAATTTTCACATTTTGAATTTTTATTCTGTTAAACCAGAGAGGTATGTGACACAAAATAGTAAATAAATAACATTTCCCACACGTCTACTTTACATCAGCACAATTTTGGAAACAAAATTTTTTTTTGCTAGGAAGTTATAAGGGTTAAAATTTGACCAGCGATTTCTCATTTTTACAACGAAATTTACAAAACCATTTTTTTTAGGGACCACCTCACATTTGAAGTCAGTTTGAGGGGTCTATATGGCTGAAAATACCCAAAATGACACCATTCTAAAAACTGCACCCCTCAAGGTACTCAAAACCACATTCAAGAAGTTTATTAACCCTTCAGGTGCTTCACAGCAGCAGAAGCAACATGGAAGGAAAAAATGAACATTTAAAGGGAACCTGTCACCTGAATTTGGCGGGACGGGTTTTGGGTCATATGGGCGGAGTTTTTGGGTGTTTGATTCACCCTTTCCTTACCCGCTGGCTGCATGCTGGCCGAAATATTGGATTGAAGTTCATTCTCTGTCCTCTGTAGTACACGCCTACGCAAGGCAAGATTGCCTTGCGCAGGCGTGTACTACGGAGGACACAGTATGAACTTCAACCCAATATTGCGGCCAGCATGCAGCCAGCGGGTAAGGAAAGGGTGAATCAAACACCCCAAAACTCCGCCCATATGACCCAAAACCAGTCCCGCCAAATTCAGGTGACAGGTTCCCTTTAACTTTTTAGTCACAAAAATGATTTTTCAGCAACAATTTTTGTATTTTCCCAATGGTAAAAGGAGAAACTGAACCACGAAAGTTGTTGTCCAATTTGTCCTGAGTACGCTGATACCTCATATGTGGGGGTAAACCACTGTTTGGGCGCACGGCAGGGCTTGGAAGGGAAGGAGCGCCATTTGACTTTTTGAATGAAAAATTGGCTGCACTCTTTAGCGGACACCATGTCAAGTTTGGAGAGCCCCCGTGTGCCTAAAAATTGGAGCTCCCCCACAAGTGACCCCATTTTGGAAACTAGACGCCCCAAGGAACTTATCTAGATGCATAGTGAGCCCTTTAAACCCCCAGCTGCTTCACAAATTGATCCGTAAAAATGAAAAAGTACTATTTTTTCACAAAAAAAATTCTTTTAGCCTCAATTTTTTCATTTTCACATGGACAACAGGATAAAATGGATCCTAAAATTTGTTTGGCAATTTCTCCTGAGCACACCGATACCTCACATGTGGGGGTAAACCACTGTTTGGGCACATGGTAAGGCTCGGAAGGGAAGGAGCGCCATTTGACTTTTTGAATGAAAAATTATCTCCATCGTTAGCGGACACCATGTCGCGTTTGGAGAGACCCTGTGTGCTTAAACATTGGAGCTCCCCAACAAGTGACCCCATTTTGGAAACTGGACCCCCCAAGGAACTTATCTAGATGCCTAGTGAGCACTTTAAACCCTCAGGTGCTTCACAAATTGATCCATAAAAATGAAAAAGTACTTTTTTTTCACAAAAAATTTCTTTTCGCCTCAATTTTTTCATTTTCACATGGGCAATAGGATAAAATGGATCCTAAAATTTGTTGAGCAATTTCTCCCGAGTACGCCGATACCTCATATGTGGGGGTAAACCACTGTTTGGGCACACGGCAGGGCTCAGAAGGGAAGGCGCGCCTTTTGACTTTTTGAATGGAAAATTAGCTCCATTTGTTAGCGGACACCATGTCGCATTTGGAGAGCCCCTGTGTGCCTATGCAATGGAGCTCCCCCACAAGTGACTCCATTTTGGAAACTAGACCCCCCAAGGAACTTATCTAGATGCATACTGAGCACTTTAAACCCCCAGGTGCTTCACAGAAGTTTATAATGCAGGGCCATGAAAATAAAAAATAATTTTTCTTTTCTCAAAAATGATTTTTTAGCCTGGAATTTCCTATTTTGCCAATGGTAATAGGAGAAATTGGACCACAAATGTTGTTGTCCAGTTTGTCCTGAGTACGCAGATACCCCATATGTGGGGGTAAACCACTGTTTGGGCGCACGGCAGGGCTCAGAAGGGAAGGCACGCCATTTGGCTTTTTAAATGGAAAATTAGCTCCAATCATTAGCGGACACCATGTCGCGTTTGGAGAGCCCTTGTGTGCCTAAACATTAGAGATCCCCCACAAATTACCCCATTTTGGAAACTAGACTCCCAAAGGAACTAATCTAGATGTGTGGGGAGCACTTTGAACCCTCAAGTGCTTCACAGAAGTTTATAACGCAGAGCCATGAAAAAAAAAAAAAAATTCTTTTCTCAAAAATGATTTTTTAGCCCGCAATTTTTTATTTTCCCAAGGGTAACAGGAGAAATTTGACCCCAAAAGTTGTTGTCCAGTTTCTCCTGAGTACGCTGATACCCAATATGTGGGGGTAAACCACTGTTTAGGCACATGCTGGGGCTCGGAAGTGAAGTAGTGACGTTTTGAAATGCAGACTTTGATGGAATGCTCTGCGGGCGTCACGTTGCGTTTGCAGAGCCCCTGATGTGGCTAAACAGTAGAAACCCACCACAAGTGACCCCATTTTGGAAACTAGACCCCGAAAGGAACTTATCTAGATGTGAGGTGAGCACTTTGAACCCCCAAATGCTTCACAGAAGTTCATAACACAGAGCAGTGAAAATAATAAATACGTTTTCTTTCCTCAAAAATAATTTTTTAGCCCAGAATTTTTTTATTTTCCCAAGGGTTACAGGAGAAATTGGACCACAAATGTTGTTGTCCAGTTTCTCCTGAGTACGCTGATACCCCATGTGTGGGGGTAAACCACTGTTTGGGCACACGTGGGGGCTCAGAAGGGAAGTAGTGACTTTTGAAATGCAGACTTTGATGGAATGGTCTGCGGGCGTCACGTTGCGTTTGCAGAGCCCCTGGTGTGCCTAAACAGTAGAAACCACACACAAGTGACCCCATTTTGGAAACTAGACCCCCAAAGGAACTTATCTAGATATGTGGTGAGCACTTTCAACCCCCAAGTGCTTTACAGAAGTTTATAACACAGAGCCGTGAAAATAATAAATACGTTTTCTTTCCTCAAAAATAATTTTTAGCCCAGAATTTTTTATTTTCCCAAGGGTTACAGGAGAAATTGGACCCCAAAAGTTGTTGTCCAGTTTCTCCTGAGTACGCTGATACCCCATGTGTGGGGGTAAACCACTGTTTGGGCACACGTCGGGGCTCAGAAGGGAAGTAGTGACTTTTGAAATGCAGACTTTGATGGAATGGTCTGCGGACGTCATGTTGCGTTTGCAGAGCCCCTGGTGTGCCTAAACAGTAGAAACCCCCCACAAGTGACCCCATTTTGGAAACTAGACCCCCCAAGGAACTTATCTAGATATGTGGTGAGCACTTTAAACCCCCAAGTGCTTCACAGACGTTTACAACGCAGAGCCGTGAAAATAAAAAATCATTTTTCTTTCCTCAAAAATGATGTTTTGGCAAGCAATTTTTTATTTTCTCAAGGGTAACAGGAGAAATTGGACCCCAGTAATTGTTGCGCAGTTTGTCCTGAGTATGCTGGTACCCCATATGTGGGGGTAAACCACTGTTTGGGCACACGTCGGGGCTCGGAAGTGAGGGAGCACCATTTGACTTTTTGAATACAAGATTGGCTGGAATCAATGGTGGCGCCATGTTGCGTTTGGAGACCCCATGATGTGCCTAAACAGTGGAAACCCCTCAATTCTAACTCCAACACTAACCCCAACACACCCCTAACTCTAGTCCCAACTGTAGCCATAACCCTAATCACAACCCTAACCCCAACACACCCGTAACCCCAACACACCCCTAACCCTAACCACAACCCTAATTCCAACCCAACCCTAGCCCTAAGGCTATGTGCCAACGTTGCGGATTCGTATGAGATTTTTCAGCACCATTTTTGAAAAATCCACGGGTAAAAGGCACTGCGTTTTACCTGCGGATTTACCGTGGATTTACAGTGTTTTTTGTCCGGATTTCATCTGCGGATTCCTATTGAGCAACAGGTGTAAGACGCTGCGGAATCCGCACAAAGAATTGGCATGCTGCGGAAAATACAACGCAGCGTTCCCGCGCGGTATTTTCCGCACCATGGGCACAGCGGATTTGGCTTTCCATATGTTTACATGGTACTGTAAACCTGATGGAACACTGCTGCGAATCCGCAGCGGCCAATCCGCACCGTGTGCACATAGCCTAATTCTAAAGATATGTGCACACGCTGCGGAAAACGCTAGGGATCCGCAGCAGTTTCCCATGAGTTTACAGTTCAATGCAAACCTATGGGAAACAAAAATCGCTGTACACATGCTGCAGAAAAACTGCACGGAAACGCAGCGGTTTACATTCCGCAGCATGTCACTTCTTTCTGCGGATTCCGCAGCGGTTTTACAACTGCTCAAATAGAAAATCGCTGTTGTAAAACCGCATTGAAATGCGCAGAAAAAACGCGGTAAATCCGCCATAAATCCGCAGCGGTTTAGCACTGCGGATTTATCAAATCCGCAGAGGAAAAATCCGCAGAGGACCAGAATACGTGTGCACATACCGAAACCCTAACCCTAACCTTACCCCTACCCCTAACCCTACCCCTAACCCTAACCCTACCCCTAACCCTAACCCTAGTTCTTACCCCAACCTTAGTGGAAAAAATAAATAAATTTATTTTTTTTATTGTCCCTACCTATGGGGGTGACAAAGGGGGGGGGGGGTCATTTACTTTTTTTTATTTTGATCACTGAGATAGGTTATATCTCAGTGATCAAAATTCACTCTGGAACGAATCTGCCGGCCGGCAGATTCGGCGGGCGCACTGCACATGCGCCCGCCATTTTGGAAGATGGCGGCGCCCAGGAAAGAAGACGGACGGTCCCCGGGAGGCCAGGTAAGTATAAGGGGGGGGGCGGAGATCAGGGCACGGGGGGGGGGCGTCGGAGCACGGGGAGTGGATCGGAATACGGGGGGGTGGATTGGAGCACGGAGTGGGGGATCG
Organism: Ranitomeya imitator; assembly: GCF_032444005.1. NCBI lineage: Eukaryota > Metazoa > Chordata > Amphibia > Anura > Dendrobatidae > Ranitomeya > Ranitomeya imitator. The sequence continues at coordinate 353,830,998 of NC_091286.1, read as the reverse complement.
CTGTGCGGGCGGGTGGATCGGAGCAAGGGGGGGATCGCTGTGCGGGGGGGGATCGCTGTGCGGGGGTGGGATCGGAGTGCGGGGGGGTTTGATTGGAGCACGGGGGGTGTGATTGGAGCACGGGGGGAGCGGGCAGGAGGACGGGGGAGCGGAGCACAGGACCGAGGGGAGAGGACCACAGATCGGGGGGCTGGGGGGGCGATCGGAGGGGTGGGGTGGGTGCACATTAGTGTGTCCAGCCATGGCCGATGATATTGCAGCATCGGCCATGGCTGGATTGTAATATTTCACCATTTTTTTAGGTGAAATATTACAAATCGCTCTGATTGGCAGTTTCACTTTCAACAGCCAATCAGAGCGATCGTAGCCACGAGGGGGTGAAGACACCCTTCCTGGGCTAAACTACCACTCCCCCTGTCCCTGCAGATCGGGTGAAATGGGAGTTAACCCTTTCACCCGATCTGCAGGGACGCAATCTTTCCATGACGCATATGCTGCGTCATGGGTCGGAATGGCACCGACTTTCATGACGCAGCGTATGCGTCAAAGGTCGGGAAGGGGTTAAGGGTCACCAATCTAACCCAATAAGAGGTGCGAAACTGGCTAAATAAGATCAAAATAGATAAATCTCCGGGTCCGGATGGCATACACCCACGAGTACTAAGAGAACTAAGTAATGTAATAGATAAACCATTATTTCTTATTTTTAGGGACTCTATAGCGACGGGGTCTGTTCCGCAGGACTGGCGCATAGCAAATGTGGTGCCAATATTCAAAAAGGGATCTAAAAGTGAACCTGGAAATTATAGGCCAGTAAGTCTAACCTCTATTGTTGGTAAAATATTTGAAGGGTTTCTGAGGGATGTTATTCTGGATTATCTCAATGAGAATAACTGTTTAACCCCATATCAGCATGGGTTTATGAGAAATCGCTCCTGTCAAACCAATCTAATCAGTTTTTATGAAGAGGTAAGCTATAGGCTGGACAACGGTGAGTCATTGGACGTGGTATGTCTCGATTTTTCCAAAGCGTTTGATACCGTGCCGCACAAAAGGTTGGTACACAAAATGAGAATGCTTGGCCTGGGGGAAAATGTGTGTAAATGGGTTAGTAACTGGCTTAGTGATAGAAAGCAGAGGGTGGTTATAAATGGTATAGTCTCTAACTGGGTCGCTGTGACCAGTGGGGTACCGCAGGGGTCGGTATTGGGACCTGTTCTCTTCAACATATTCATTAATGATCTGGTAGAAGGTTTACACAGTAAAATATCGATATTTGCAGATGATACAAAACTATGTAAAGCAGTTAATACAAGAGAAGATAGTATTCTGCTACAGATGGATCGGGATAGGTTGGAAACTTGGGCTGAAAGGTGGCAGATGAGGTTTAACAATGATAAATGTAAGGTTATACACGTGGGAAGAAGGAATCAATATCACCATTACACACTGAACGGGAAACCACTGGGTAAATCTGACAGGGAGAAGGACTTGGGGATCCTAGTTATTGATAAACTTACCTGGAGCAGCCAGTGCCAGGCAGCAGCTGCCAAGGCAAACAGGATCATGGGGTGCATTAAAAGAGGTCTGGATACACATGATGAGAGCATTATACAATGCAATACAATTATTACAAATCCCTAGTTAGACCGCACATGGAGTACTGTGTCCAGTTTTGGGCACCGGTGCTCATGAAGGATATAATGGAACTAGAGAGAGTACAAAGGAGGGCAACAAAATTAATAAAGGGGATGGGAGAACTACAATACCTAGATAGATTAGCGAAATTAGGATTATTTAGTCTAGAAAAAAGACGATTGAGGGGCGATCTAATAACCATGTATAAGTATATAAAGGGACAATACAAATATCTCGCTGAGGATTTGTTTATACCAAGGAAGGTGACGGGCACAAGGGGGCATTCTTTGCGTCTGGAGGAGAAAAGGTTTTTCCACCAACATAGAAGAGGATTCTTTACTGTTAGGGCAGTGAGAATCTGGAATTGCTTGCCTGAGGAGGTGGTGATGGCGAACTCAGTCGAGGGGTTCAAGAGAGGCCTGGATGTCTTCCTGGAGCAGAACAATATTGTATCATACAATTATTAGGTTCTGTAGAAGGACGTAAATCTGGGGATTTATTATGATGGAATATAGGCTGAACTGGATGGACAAATGTCTTTTTTCGGCCTTACTAACTATGTTACTATGTTACTACGTCGCTGGGCAATATACTACGTGGGCTGGGCAATATACTACGTGGGCTGGGCAATATACTACGTGGCTGGACAATATACTCCGTGACTGGGCAATATACTCTGTGGCTGGGCAATATACGACATCACTGGGCAATATACTACGTGGCTGGGCAATATACTACGTGGCTGGGCAATATACTACGTGGCTGGGCAATATACTACGTAGCTGGGCAATATACTACGTGCCTGGGCAATATACTACGTGGCTGGGCAATATACTACGGGGCTGGGAAATATACTACGTGGACATGCATATTCTAGAATACCCGATGCGTTAGAATCGGGCCACCATCTAGTCTTATTATATCAGTCTACGACGTGCCCTTCGTATCACATCACTCTGTGTGGGGCCCTCATGACATCAATCTGTGCGAGGTCCTTATTAATACATCAGTCTGTGAGGGGCCCTTCTTATTACATCAGTCTGTTTGTGGCCCTTCTTATTGCATCCACCAGTGGGAAGCAATTCTTAGCACATCTGACAGACAACCGTTCTTTCTACTTCCACTTAATAGGGACATTTAAGAGGCCCTCCTTACCATATCTACCTGGTATCAACCCTTCTTACCACATCAGTCTGTCATAGGTCCTTCTTATAAGCTGTAATTTGTCCTGTTTGCTGTATTAGCCTGTCAAGGACCTTTCTTACCACATCCATCTCTCAATGGCCCTTTTTACCACATTAGCTTGCCAGGGGTCCTCCTTAGCACATTAGCCTGCCAGGGTTACTCCATACAACATTAGCCTGCCTGGGGTCCTCCTTACCATATTAGCCTGCCAGGGGTCCTTCTTGTCACATGAGTCTTTGAGGGGCCCTTCTTATTCCATCAGTCTATGAGGGGCCCTTCCTATTCCATCAGTCAGTGAGATGCCCTTCTTATTCAATCAGTTTATGAGGGGCTCTTCTTATCACATCAGTCTCCCAGGGGCCCTTCTTATTACATCAGTCTGTCAGGGGCCATTCTTATTACATCAGTCTGTGAGGGGCCCTTCTTATTACATCAGTCTATTAGGGGCCCATATCACATCAGTCTGTCAGGGGCCTTCTTATCACATCAGTTTGTCAGGGGCCTTCTTATCACATCAGTTTGTCAGGGGTCCTTCTTATTACATCAGTCTATGAGGCGTCTTTCTTATCACATCAGTCTGTGAGGTCCCCTTTTGTATCAGTCTGTCAGGAGCCCTTCTTATTCCAATAGTCTGTGAGGGGCCCTTCTTATTACAACAATCTATGAGGGTCCCTTATCACATCAGTCTGTCAGGAACCCTTCTTATTCAATTAGTCTGTAAGGGGCCTTTCTTATTACATCAGTCTGTCAGGGGCCTTTTTTACGACATCCATCTGTCAGGGGCTTTTCTTATTACATCCGTCTGTGAAGGGACCTTATATCAGTCTCTAAGGGGACTTTCTTACCACATCTGTCTGTCAGGGGCCTTTCTTACCATATAAGCACTAAAACATACAAACTTGAAATACGAAATTTGAACTGCATTACTGCACTAGAAATATGAAAAATGAGAGCGTTTAGCGCATAAAAATGGCCAATTTTATGTGTACCTGGTAGCCACTTTACGGCATCTCTCTTATACCAGGTCCTACGCTTGCCTTACCTCGCTGAGAATAAACGTCTCCATCTGAATGGGTACATGTGAAACCTCTTCCTAGACTAAAATTCTCTCTCTCTATGGAGGGGTATTGGACCTGCTGTAATTAAAACACCTGTGGCTAGAAGGCGGAGTGCACGATCAGAAGGCTAGAGAATACATTTCAAAAACCTGACCTGCACATCCAAACATAGACTAAGTGTGAACAGGTGCTGAACCTAGAGTCGCCAACTCGTATATAGTTAAATAAATAAGGCAGCACACTGCAGCGCTAAAACATACAAACTTGAAATACGAAATTTGAACTGCATTACTGCACTAGAAATATGTAAAATGAGAGCGTTTAGCGCATAAAAATGGCCAATTTTATGTGTACCTGGTAGCCACTTTACGGCATCTCTCTTATACCAGGTCCTACGCTTCCCTTACCTCGCTGAGAATAAACGTCTCCATCTGAATGGGTACATGTGAAACCTCTTCCTAGACTAAAATTCTCTCTCTCTATGGAGGGGTAGTGCACGATCAGAAGGCTAGAGAATACATTTCAAAAACCTGACCTGCACAGAGATGCCGTAATGTGGCTACCAGGTACACATAAAATTGGCCATTTTTATGCGCTAAACGCTCTCATTTTTCATATTTCTAGTGCAGTAATGCAGTTCAAATTTCGTATTTCAAGTTTGTATGTTTTAGCGCTGCAGTGTGCTGCCTTATTTATTTAACTATATACGAGTTGGCGACTCTAGGTTCAGCACCTGTTCACACTTAGTCTATGTTTGGATGTGCAGGTCAGGTTTTTGAAATGTATTCTCTAGCCTTCTGATCGTGCAGTCCGCCTTCTAGCCACAGGTGTTTTAATTACAGCAGGTCCAATACCCCTCCATAGAGAGAGAGAATTTTAGTCTAGGAAGAGGTTTCACATGTACCCATTCAGATGGAGACGTTTATTCTCAGCGAGGTAAGGCAAGCGTAGGACCTGGTATAAGAGAGATGCCGTAAAGTGGCTACCAGGTACACATAAAATTGGCCATTTTTATGCGCTAAAGGCTCTCATTTTTCATATTTCTAGTGCAGTAATGCAGTTCAAATTTCGTATTTCAAGTTTGTATGTTTTAGCGCTGCAGTGTGCTGCCTTATTTATTTAACTATATACGAGTTGGCGACTCTCGGTTCAGCACCTGTTCACACTTAGTCTATGTTTGGATGTGCAGGTCAGGTTTTTGAAATGTTTTCTTACCATATAAGTCTGTCAGGGACCCTTCTTATTATAGCCATCTTTAAGTTGCCGTTATATCGCTCTCTAAGGGGACTTTATCACATCAGTCTGTCAAGGGCCTTTTATTGTTGCACCAGTCTGTGAGTGGCCCTTTTTATTACATCAGTCTGTCAGAGGTGCTTCTTATCACATCAGTCTGTCAAGGGCCATTCTTATCACATCGGTCTGTCAGGTTCTCCTTAAGGTACCTTCACACTCAGCAACTTTAGAACGAGAACGACAACGATCTGTGACGTTGCAGCGTCCTGGATAGCGATCTCGTTGTGTTTGACACGCAGCAGCGATCTGGATCCCGCTGTGCCATCGCTGGTCGGAGCTAGAAGTTCAGAACTTTATTTCGTCGTCAGGTCGGCGTGTATCGTCATGTTTGACAACAAAAGCAACGATGCCAGTAATGTTTTTACATGGAGCTAACAACCAGAGAGAACGATAAGTGAGTCGCCGTTACGTCACTGGATCGCTCCTGCATCGTTCTGGTGTTGCTGTGTTTGACGTCTCTACAGGCCTAACAGACCTACAGACCTCTACAGACCGGACATTCAACGTCTCCCACTCACACACCACCTCCTCACCTCGCCCCCTATCTGTCGGAGTCCCGCAAGGTTCAGTTCTAGGACCCCTGCTCTTCTCCATTTAAACCTTTGGCCTGGGACAGCTCATAGAATCTCACGGCTTTCAGTATCATCTTTATGCTGACGACACACAGATCTACATCTCTGGACCAGATATCACCACCCTACTAACCAGAATCCCTCAATGTCTGTCTGCTATTTCATCCTTCTTCTCCACTAGATTGCTAAAACTTAACATGGACAAAACAGAATTCATCATCTTTCTCCCATCTCACACGACCTCCCCAACGAACCTATCCATTACAGTAAACGGCTGCCCACTCTCCCCAGTCCCACAAGCCCGCTGTCTTGGGGTAATCCTTGACACTGATCTCTCCTTCAAACCACATATCCAAACCCTTTCCACTTCCTGCCGCCTCCAACTCAAAAATATTTCACGGATCCGTACATTTCTAAACCAAGAATCTGCAAAAACCCTAGTCCATGCCCTCATCATCTCCCGCCTTGACTACTGTAACCTCCTGCTCTGTGGCCTCCCCTCTAACACTCTTGCACCCCTCCAATCTATTCTAAACTCTGCTGCCCGACTAATCCACCTGTCCCCCCGCTATTCCCCGGCCTCTCCCCTCTGTCAATCCCTGCACTGGCTCCCCATCACCCAGAGACTCCAGTACAAAAGCCTAACCATAACATACAAAGACATCCACAACCTGTCTCCTCCATAGATCTGTGACCTCGTCTCCCGGTACTCTCCTGCATGCAACCTCCGATCCTCACAAGATCTCCTTCTCTACTCCCCTCTTATCTCCTCTTCCCACAATCGCATACAAGATTTCTCTCGTGCATCCCCCCTACTCTGGAACTCTCTACCACAACATATCAGATTCTCGCCTACCATCGAAACCTTCAAAAAGAACCTGAAGACCTACCTCTTCCGACAAGCCTACAACCTGCAGTAACCACCGATTGACCAAACCGCTGCACGACCAGCTCTACCCTCACCTACTGTATCCTCACCCATCCCTTGTAGATTGTGAGCCCTCACGGGCAGGGTCCTCTCTCCTCCTGTACCAGTTGTGACTTGTATTGTTCAAGATTATTGTACTTGTGTTATTATGTATACCCCTCCTCACATGTAAAGCGCCATGGAATAAATGGCGCTATAATCTATAATATAACGCTGGGAGCGTCACTCTGTCCGAAGCCATTATAGACTGCGCAAGCGCCGGCGCAGTCTGGGCCTTACAGAGTGACGCTCCCAGGAGATCGCTGTATGCGTAAACACTGAACGCACACCGAGATCTCCAACAGAGAAGCAAGGACCGCCAGGAGGGTAAGTATGAGCTATATTCACCTGGCCCCGTTCCACCGCCGCGCGCCGCCATCTTACCGGTCCTCGGCCTGTGACCTTCAGTTCAGAGGGCGCGATGATGCTCTTAATGCGCGCCGGCGCCGCCCTCTGACTGAACAGTCACAGCCAGAGGACCGGGAAGATGGCGGCGCGCAGCGGTGGAACGGGGCCAGGTGAATATAGTAAGTGCTGGGGGGCCTGAGCTGGCGGCGATACCGGCACCTGACCCCCACAGCGCGCCGGTGTCCCCGCCTGCTCAGGCTCCCCAGCACTCGGCGCCCAGCGACCATAGGTGAGTATGGTATTTTTTTTTTTTTTATATATTGCAGCAGCATACGAGGCATATACAATGGAGCATCTTATGGGGCCATCAACCATAATGGAGCATCTTATGGGGCCATAAACCATAATGGAGCAGTGTACGGGGCATATACTTTGGAGCTTCTTATGAGGGCCATAAACCATAATGGAGCAGTGTACGGGGGCATATACCATGGAGCATCTTATGGGGGCCATAAACCTTTATGGAACAGCGTACGGGGCATACACTATGGAGCATCTTATTGGGGCCATCAACCTTTATGGAGCAGTGTACGGGCCATATACTATGGAGCATTTTATGGGGGCCATAAACCTTTATGGAGCAGCGTATGGGGCATATGGATGGGAGCAGCAAATTAATGAATGGTGGCGCAGGATGGGAGCAGCACATGACAGAATAGGGCAGCACATGACAGAACGGGGGCGCAGGATGGGAGCAGCACATGACAGGATGGGGACACAGGATGAGAGCAGCACATGACAGGATGGGGACGCAGGATGGGTGCAGCACATGTCAGAATGGAGGCGCAGGATGGGAGCAGCACATGTCAGAATGGGGGCGCAGGATGGGAGCAGCACATGACAGGATGGGGACGCAGGATGGGAGCAGCACATGACAGGATGGGGGCGCAGGATGGAGCAGCACATACCAGGATGGAGACCATATACCAATATAAATGCTCGCCACCCGGGAGTAGAACGGGTTCAATAGCTAGTAATAAATAATAATAATAATACATCGACCTAAACAGCGACGCTGCAGCGATCGGCTCGTTGTCTATATCGCTGCAGCGTCGCTGAGTGTGACGGTACCTTTATTACATCAGTGTGTGAGGGCCCCTACTATTTATATCAGTATGTGAGGGGCCCTTCTTATTACATCAGTCTCTAAGCTTTTTTTATCACATCAGTCTGTCAGGGCCCCTTCTTATTACATCTGTCTGTGAGGGGCCATTTCATCAGTCTGTGAGGGGCCCTTCTTATTCCATCAGTCTATTAGGGGCCCTTCTTATCACATCAGTTTGTCAGGGACACTTATTATGTCATCAGTCTGTCAGGGGCCCTTATTACATCTGTGAGGGGCCCTTCTTATTCCATCAGTCTATGAGGGGCCCTTCTTATTCCATCAGTCGGTGAGAGGCCCTTCTTATTCAATCAGATTATAAGGGGCTCTTCTTATCACATCAGTCTGCCAGGAGCCCTTCTTATTACATTAGTCTGTGAGGGGCCCTTCTTATTACATCAGTCTATTAGGGGCCCTTATCACATCAGTTTGTCAGGGGTCCTTTTTATCACATCAGTTAGGCTGTGTGCACACGATGCAGATTTGGTGCAGAATTTTCTGCATAAAATCTGCACTAAATCTGCATCTCCTGGCAGAATGCGCAGGTGCGTTTTTTATGCGTTTTTTTGTGCATTTTTGGTGCGTTTTTGATGCGTTTTTTGTTCACAAATCTGCACAAAAAACGCATAAAAACGCATAAAAAGCGCATAAAAAACGCATCAAAAACGCACCTGCGGATTTCTATTATGGAGGGGTGCAGAAACGCTGCAGAACTGCACAAAAGAAGTGACATGCACTTCTTTGAAAACTGCAGCGTTTCTGCGCAGATTTTTCTGCACTATGTGCACAGCTTTTTTTTTTTTTACATTGATTTACATTGTACTGTAATCACAGTGCAGTTCTGCAGCGTTTCTGCTGCAGTTCTGCACTAAATCTGCATCGTGTGCACATACCCTTAGGGTCCTTCTTATTACATCAGTCTATGAGGTGTCTTTCTTATCACATCAGTCTGTGAGGTCCCCTTCTTTTTGTATCAGTCTGTCAGGAGCCCTTCTTAAGCTGGAGTCACACATAACAATATCGTTAACGATATCGTTGCAACGTCACGCTTTTGGTGACGTAGCAACGATCCCGCTAACGATCTCGTTATGTGTGACAGCGACCAACGATCAGGCCTCTGCTGGGAGATCGTTGGTCGTTGGGTAATGATCAGGACCATTTTTTGGTCGCTGATCACCCGCTGTCATTGCTGGATCAGCGTGGGTGACGCCGATCCAGCGATGTGTTCACTTGTAACCAGGGTAAATATCGGGTTACTAAGCGCAGGGCCGCGCTTAGTAACCCGATATTTACCCTGGTTACCATTGTAAAAGTAAACAAAAAAAAAGGTACATACTCACATTCTGATGTCTGTCACGTCCCCCGGCGTCCACAGGGTTAAAACTGCTTTCGGCAGGAGCTCTGCTAATACACGCGCTGCTGCCGAGATGCACTGACTGTGTCAGCGCCGGCCGTAAAGCAGAGCACACGCTGTTACTACCGTCGCTGACACAGTCAGTGCATCTCGGCAGCAGCGCGTGCATTAGCATCGCTCTTGCCGAAAGCAGTTTTAACCCTGTGGACGCCGGCGGGGGACGTGACAGACATCAGAATGTGAGTATGTAGTGTTTTTTTTTTTTTCTTTTACAATGGTAACCAGGGTAAATATCGGGTTACTAAGCGCGGCCCTGCACTTAGTAACCCGATGTTTACCCTGGTTACCCGGGTGCTACAGGGGGACTTCGGCATCGTTGAAGACAGTTTCAACGATGCCGAAGTCGTTCCCCTAATCGTTGGTCGCTGGAGAGAGCTGTCTGTGTGACAACTCCCCAGCGACCACACAACGACTTACCAACGATCACGGCCAGGTCGTATCGCTGGTCGTGATCGTTGGTAAGTCGTTTAGTGTAAAGGTACCTTTATTCCAATAGGCTGTGAGGGACCTTTATTACATCAATTTATGAGGGTCCCTTATCACATCAGTCTGTCAGGAACCCTTGTTATTCAATTAGTCTTTAAGGGCCTTTCTTATTACATCAGTCTGTCAAGGGCCTTTCTTACGACATCCATCTGTCAGGGGCCTTTCTTATTACATCCGTCTGTGAAGGGACCTTATATCAGTCTCTAAGGGGACTTTCTTACCACATCTGTCTGTCAGGGGCCTTACCATATAAGTCTGCCAGGGACCCTTCTTATTATAGCCATCTTTAAGTTGCCGTTATATCGCTCTCTAAGGGGACTTTATCACATCAGTCTGTCAAGGGGCCTTTTATTGTTGCACCAGTCTGTGAGTGGCCCTTTTTATTACATCAGTCTGTCAGGGGTCCTTCTTATCACATTAGTCTGTCAAGGGCCCTTCTTATCACATCGGTCTGTCAGGTTCTTCTTATTACATCAGTGTGTGAGGGCCCCGTCTATTTATATCAGTATGTGAGGGGCCCTTCTTATTACATCAGTCTCTAAGCTTTTTTTTATCACATCAGTCTGTCAGGGCCCCTTCTTATTACATCTGTCTGTGAGGCGCCCTTCTTATTTCATCAGTCTGTGAGGGGCCATTTCATCAGTCTGTGAGGGGCCCTTCTTATTCCATCAGTCTATTAGGGGCCCTTCTTATCACATCAGTTTGTCAGGGACACTTATTATGTCATCAGTCTGTCAGGGGCCCTTGTTACATCTGTGAGGGGCTCTTCTTATTCCATCAGTCTATTAGGGGGCCTTCTTATCACATCAGTCTGCCAGGGGGCCTTCTTATCACATCAGTTTGTCAGGGGCCCTTTTTATCACATGAGTCTGTAAGGGGCCCTTCGTATTACATCAGTCTATAAGGGGCCTTCCTTATTACATCAGTCTGTGAGGGGCCTTTCTTACCACATCCATCTGTCTGGGGCATTTCTTATTACATCCGTCTGTGAAGGGCCCTTATATCAGTCTCTAACGGGACTTTCTTACCACATGTGTCTGTCAGGGGCCCTTCTTATTAGACCAGTCTGTGATGGGCCTTCTTATTACATCAGTCTATGAGGGGCCCTTATTACATCAGTCTGTGAGGAGCCCTCTTTATCACATCTGTATATCAGAAGCCCTTCTTATTAAATCAGTCATGAGGGCCCTTAGTATTACATCAGTCTATGAGGGTCCCATATAATATCAATCTGTAAGGGGCCCTTCTTATTAAATCAGTCATGAGGGGCCCATCTTATTACATCAGTCTGTCTCAAGGGCCTTTCTTATTACACCAGTCTGTGAGTGGCCTTTCTTATCACATCAGTCCGTGAGGGGCACTTCGTATCACATCAGACTGTGAGGGACCCTTCTTTTTACATCAGTCTATGATTGCTCTTTGTATCACATCAGTTTCTGAGGGGCCCATACTTATGACATTAACCTGTGCGGGGCCCTTATTAATAGATTAGTATGTGAGGGGCCCTTCTTATTACATCAGTCTGTCTGTGGCCGTTCTTATTACATCCATCAGTGGGAAGCAATTCTTAACACATCTGACAAATAACCGTTCGTTCTACATCCACTTGTTAGGCCAGGTTCATATTGCATTGGTGCAGTCTGTTCAACGCATGCGTTAAACAGACTGCACCAACACTAGTGCCTTTTAAAGATCGCGTTATGCAATCGCGATAGTGCAGATGCTCAACCGACGCTGCAGACCACATCCGAGGGTCCATCACAGAATGACGGCACATCGCTAACGCATGTCGATTATGACATGCGTTAGCAATGTGCTACATAATGGCAGTCAATCGGTACGCAGAAGCATCTGTTACATTGCGTTAGTGCCGCTGTGTAACGGATGCTGTCAGCGCATTGCCATTGATGCAATGTGAACCCTGCCCTAGGGACATTTAAGAGGCCATCCTTACCACATCAACCTGGTATTGACCCTTCTTACCACATCAGTCTGTCAGGGGTCCTTCTTATCACATCAGTCTATCAATCTGTCAGGGACCCTTCATATAAAATCAGTCTGTAATTGTCCCTTTTTGCTATATTAGCTTGTCAGGGAGCCCTCTTACCACATCAGTCTCTCAATGGCCTTTTTTACCACATTAGCATGCCAGGGGGTCCTCCTTACATTAGCCTGCCATGGGTCCTCCTTACCACATTAGCCTGTCCAGGACCCTTACCACATCAATCTGTCATGGGACCTTTTTACCACATTAGCCTGCCAGGGGTCCTCCTTACCACATTAGCCTGCCAGAGGTCCTCCTTACCACATTAGCCTACCAGGGGTCCTTCTTACCATATTAGCCTTCCAGGGGTCTTCCTTACCATATTAGCCTGCCCGGGATCCTCCTTACCACATTAGCCTGCCAAGGGTCCTACTTACCATATTAGCCTGCCCGGGATCCTCCTTACCACATTAGCCTGTCAGGGACCCTTCTTACCACATCAATCTGTCATGGGCCCTTTTTACCACATTAGCTTACCAGGGGTCCTCCTTTCCATATTAGCCTGCCAGGAGTCCTCCTTACCACATTAGTCTTCCAGGTGTCCTCCTTACCACATTAGCCTGCCAGGGGTCCTCCTTACCATATTAGCCTGCCAGGGGTCTTCCTTACCATATTAGCCTGCCAGGGGTCCTCCAAACCACATTAGCCTGCCAGGGGTCCTACTTACCATATTAGCCTGCCAGGGGTCCTTACCACATTAGCCTGCCAGCGGTCCTCTTTACCACATTAGTCTGCCAGGGTTCCTCTTTACCACATTAGTCTGCCAGGGGTCCTCGTTACCACATTAGCCAGCAAGGGTTCTACCTTACCATATTAGTCTGCCAAAGGTGATCCTTACCATATTTTTCTGCCAGGGGTCCTACTTACCATATTAGTCTGCCAGGGTTCCTCCTTACCACATTAGTCTGCCAGGGGTCCTCCTTTCCATATTAGCCTGCCAGGGGTCCTCCTTACCACATTAGCCTGCCAGCGGTCCTCTTTACCACATTAGTCTGCCAGGGGTCCTCTTTACCACATTAGTCTGCCAGGGGTCCTCCTTTCCATATTAGTCTGCCAGGGTTCCTCCTTACCACATTAGCCTGCCAGCGGTCCTCTTTACCACATTAGTCTGCCAGGGGTCCTCTTTACCACATTAGTCTGCCAGGGGTCCTCCTTACCACATTAGCCTGCAAGGGTTCTACCTTACCATATTAGTCTGCCAAAGGTGATCCTTACCATATTAGTCTGCCAGGGGTCCTTTTTTACCACATTACCCTGTCAGGGACCCTTCTTACCACATCAATCTGTCATGGGCCCTCCTTACCACATTAGTCTGCCAGGGTTCCTCCTTACCACATTATACCACCAGGGGTCTTCCTTACCATATTAGTCTGACAAGGGTCCTTCTTACCACATTAGTCTGCCTCTGGTCCTCCTTACCATATTAGTCTGCCAAAGGTCCACCTTACAATATTAGTCTGCCAGGGGTCCTCCTTACCATATTAGCCGGGCATCAGCCGTCCTTACCACATCAGCTTGTCTGGGGCCCATCTTACCACATCCACCAGTCAGGAACCGTTTTTAACACATCTGACTGCTACACAATAGGGGCCCTTCTTTCTGCCGGCAGCAGTGCTGGGTATTGCCGTAGCATCAATACCATCTGCTGAACACACCCTTACTTGCTAAGGCTAGTTTCACACTAGCGTTCGGCAGGGCTGTGGATGGCTCCGCCTATGTCTGCATGCGTCCTGCGTACCCTATTTTTAACATTTGGTACGCAGGCCATGCGGATGTATGCAGATGCCTCCGCATGCATCGTCTTAACGCTGCGCTGACCTGTGTCAAACGCAGCATGTTTGATTTTGTTGCAGTTGGCGCAGCTTCAAAATGACGCATGCGGAGGCACCCGCATACATCCGCATGGCCTGCGTACCCAATGTTAAAGATAGGGTACACAGGATGCATGCAGAAGTAGGCGGAGCTGAAGGAAGCCGTGCCGAACTCTAGTGTGGCGCTAGCCTAACATGGCACTCATATTAAGACCATCCTGGCTGACTCTTTCTTTATATTGCAATGCTTTGAAGTTGTATTGCAGTATATTGCAACGCTAAAAAGTTGCCGGTTTCTAATATTTGTCAGAAGAATCTTTTTCAAATGTGTAAGCCATGAAGCAAGAGTCTGATCTCTTAGGGACAAGGGGATGTTATAGGCGATCAGACAGTCGAAGGTTCAAGATCTCTATACGGACTTAACCCCTTAGCGACCGCCGATACGCCTTTTAACAGACTGCAGTTGCTGGACAATCGGAAAGCTGTGGACATCACGAGTGGCCTTAAAGGGAAAAAAAGCAAATAATGAAAGTTGTTGTTTGATAGTGAACAGTTATCTACGTAGTTATGGATGTTGATTCCTGTTTATTCAGAGGTTAACCCCTTAGCGACGGCCGCTAAGAGTACTTAAAGCACAGCGCCGTTAATTAATGGCGCTGTGGAAAAAGTGAATAGCGCCCCCCAGAGTCGGATTTTCTCCGGGGTCTCGGCTGCCGGGGGTAGCCGAGACCCCAGAGAACATGATTCGGGGGTTTTTTTACCGACCCCGCATTTGCGATCGCCGGTAATTAACCGTTTACCGGCGATCGCAAAAAAAACAAAAACGCGATCTCTTTTTAATTTCTCTGTCCTCCGATGTGATCGCACATCAGAGGACAGAGAAAGGGGGTCCCAGATAGCCCCCCGATACTCACCTATCTCCCCTGGTGCTCCTCGTGGCTCCCGGTGGGCGCCGCCATCTTCAAAATGGCGGGTGCATGCGCAGTGCGCCCGCCGGCTGGCCCCGGGAGAATCTTTGGGGTCTCAGCTGCCGGGGGTAGCCGAGACCCCAAAGAGCATGATCGGGGTCGATTTTACCGACCCCTGTTTTGCGATCGCCGGTAATTAACTGTTTACCGGCGACCGCAAAAAAAAAAAAAAAGCAAAGTGTAATTCTCTGTCCTCTGATGTGATCGCACATCAGAGGACAGAGAAATAGGGGGATTCGGGGACCCTATCATACTCACCGTTGTCCCTGGATCCTCCTGCTGCTCCTCCTGGCCGCCGGCATCTTCTGGGCAAAAGAAAATGGCGGGCGCATGCGAAGTGCGCTCGCCATCTGTCTCCATCTGCCGGCCGGCAGGAGAAGAGCAGTTGGGGCTAAAATTAGGGTTAGGGCTAGGGTTAGGGTTAGGGCTAGGGTTAGGGCTAGGGTTAGGGCGAGGGTTAGGGCTAGGGTTAGGGCTAGGGCTAAATTTAGGGTTGGGGCTAAATTTAGGGTTAGGGTTAGGGCTAAATTTAGGGTTAGGGTTGGGGCTAAATTTAGGGTTAGGGTTGGGGCTAAATTTAGGGTTAGGCTTCTTTCACACTTACGTCGGTATGGGGCCGTCGCAATGCATCGGCCCGACATACCGACGCACGTTGTGAAAATTGTGCACAACGTGGGCAGCGGATGTAGTTTGGGCAGCGGATGCGTTGAAAATCTATGTCCTGGGGAGGAGGGGGCGGAGTTACGGCCACGCATGCGCGGTCAGAAATGGCGGATGCGACGTACAAAAAAACGTTACATTGAACGTTTTTTTGTGCTGACGGTCCGCCAAAACACTGATCCAGTGCACGACGGACGCGACGTGTGGCCATTCGTCACGATCCGTATGCAATACAAGTCTATGGGCAAAAAACGCATCCTGCGGGCACATTTGCAGGATCCGATTCTTGTCCAAAAGGACGGATTGCGACGGATGCCAAACGACGCAAGTGTGAAAGTAGCCTTAGGGTTAGGGTTGGGGCTAAAGTTAGGCCTAGGGTTGGGGCTAAGGTTAGGGTTAGAGTTGGGATTAGGGTTAGGGTTTGGATTAGGGTTGGTATTAGGGTTAGGGTTGGCATTAGGGTTACGCTTGGGATTAGGGTTAGGTTTGGGATTAGGGTTAAGGTTAGGGTTGTGATTAGGGGTGTATTGGGATTAGGGTTAGGTTTGAGGTTAGGGTTGAGATTAGGATTAGGGGTGTGTTGGATTTAGGGTTTTGATTAGGGTTATGGTTAGGGTTGACATTAGGGTTGTTTTGGGGTAAGGGTTGTAATTATCGTTAGGGTTAGTGATTAGGATTATGGATCAGGTTGGGATTAGGGTTAGGGGTGTGTTGGGGTTGGGGTTGGAGCTAGAATTGAGGGGTTTCCACTGTTTAGGTACATCAGGGGGTCTCCAAACACGACAGCCAATTTTGCGCTCAAAAAGTCAAATGGTGCTCCCTCCCTTCTGAGCTCTGCCGTGTGCCCAAACAGTGGGTTACCCCCACATATCGGGCATCAGCGTACTCGGGATAAATTGGACAACAACTTCTGGGGTCCAATTTCTCCTGTTACCCTTGTGAAAATAAAAACTTGGGGCTACAATATCTTTTTTGTGGAAAACAAAATATTTTTTATTTTCACGACTCTGCATTCTAAACTTCTGTGAAGCACTTGGGCATTCAAAGTTCTCACCACACATCTAGATAAGTTCCTT
Organism: Ranitomeya imitator; assembly: GCF_032444005.1. NCBI lineage: Eukaryota > Metazoa > Chordata > Amphibia > Anura > Dendrobatidae > Ranitomeya > Ranitomeya imitator. Next base: position 353,814,316 of record NC_091286.1, on the reverse strand, counting down.
GGGGGTCTAGTTTACAAAATGGGGTCACTTGTGGGGGGTTACAACTGTTTAGGGACATCAGGGGCTCTGCAATCGCAACATAACGCCCACAGACCATTCTATCAAAGTCTGCATTCCAAAACGGCGCTCCCTCCCTTCCGAGCTCTGCCGTGCGCCCAAACAGTGGTTTACCCCCACATATGGCACATCAGCGTACTCGGGATAAATTGGACAACAACTATTGCAGTCCAATTTCTCCTGTTACCCTTGTGAAAATAAAAACTTGGGGGCCACAATATCTTTTTTGTGGAAAAAAAAAATATTTTTTATTTTCACGACTCTGCATTCTAAACTTCTGTGAAGCACTTGGGCATTCAAAGTTCTCACCACACATCTAGATAAGTTCCATGGGGGGTCTAGTTTCCAAAATGGGGTCACTTGTGGGGGATTTCTACTGTTTAGGCACATCAGGGGCTCTCCAAACACGACATGGCGTCCGATCTCAATTCCAGACAATTCTACATTGAAAAAGTAAAACGGCACTCCTTCTCTTCCAAGCTCTGCGGTGCGCCCAAACAGTGGTTTACCCCCACATATTGGGTATTGACGTACTCAGGAGAAATCGCACAACAACTTTTGTGGTCTAATTTCTCCTGTTACCCTTGTGAAAATAAGAATTTGTGGGCGAAAATATCATTTTTGTGTAAACAAAAGCGATTTTTTATTTTCACGGCTCTACGTTATAAACTTCCGTGAAGCACTTGGGGGTTCAAAGTGCTCACCACACATCTAGATATGTTCCTTTAGGGGTCTAGTTTCCAAAATGGTGTCACTTGTGGGGAGTTTCCACTGTTTAGGCACATCAGGGGCTCTCCAAACGCGACATGGCGTCCAAACTCAATTCCAGCCAATTCTGCATTGAAAAAGTCAAACGGCGCTCCTTCACTTCCAAGTTCTGCGGTGCGCCCAAAAAGTGGTTTACCCCCACATATGGGGTATTGGGGTATTCAGGAGAAATTGAATAACAAAATTTATGGTTACATTTCTGTTTTTACACATGTGAAAATAAAAAAAATGGTTCTGAATTAAGATGTTTGCAAAAAAAAGTTAAATGTTCATTTTTTCCTTCCACATTGTTTCAGTTCCTGTGAAGCACGTAAAGGGTTAATAAACTTCTTGAATGTGGTTTTGAGAACCTTGAGGGGTGTAGTTTTTAGAATGGTGTCACACTTCGTTATTTTCTATCATATAGACCCCTCAAAATGACTTCAAATGTGATGTGGTCCCTAAAAAAAATGGTGTTGTAAAAATGAGAAATTGCTGGTCAACTTTTAACCCTTATAACTCCCTAACAAAAAAAAAATTTGGTTCCAAAATTGTGCTGATGTAAAGTAGACATGTGGGAAATGTTACTTATTTAGTATTTTTCATGACATATCTCTCTGATTTAAGGGCATAAAAATACAAAGTTTGAAAATTGCAAAAATTTAAAAATTTTCGCCATATTTCCGTTTTTTCATAAATAATCGCAAGTAATATCGAAGAAATGTTACCACAAACATGAAGTACAATATGTCACGAAAAAACAATCTCAGAATCAGCGGGATCCGTTGAAGCGTTCCAGAGTTATAACCTCATAAAGTGACAGTGGTCAGAATTGTAAAAATTGGCTCGGTCATTAAGTACCAAATTGGCTCTGTCACTAAGGGGTTAAAAAATAAATAAAATGTGATAAATTAAAAAAAAAATAAATAGAAAAAAAATAAAGTTAGTAATACAATTTTAACCCCTTAATCCCATATGACGTACTATCCCGTCGAGGTGGGGTGGGCTTTAATTCCCACCGACGGGATAGTCCGTCATATGCGATCGGCCGCGCTCACGGGGGGAACGTGGCCGATCGCGGCCGGGTGTCAGCTGCCTATCGCAGCTGACATCCGGCACTATGTGCCAGGAGCGGTCACGGACCGCCCCCGGCACAATAACCCCCGGCACACCGCGATCAAACATGATCGCGATGTGCCGGCGGTATAGGGAATCATCGCGCAGGGAGTGGGCTCCCTGCGGGCTTCCCTGAGCCCCCCGCAGCAACGCGATGTGATCGCGTTGCTGCGAGGGTCTCCTACCTCCTTCCTCCTTGCTGGACCCGGATCCAAGATGGCCGCGGCATCCGGGTCCTGCAGGGAGGGAGGTGGATTACCAAGAGCCTGCTCAGAGCAGGCACTTGGTAACGCTGCACTGCTCTCAGACAGATCGGTGATCTGTCAGAGTGCTGTGCAAACTGGCAGATCACCGATCTGTACTGTCCTTTCCTGGGACAAAGTAAAAAAGTAAAAAAAAAATTTCCAAATGTGTAAAAAAAATAAAAAAAAATATTCCTAAATAATGAAAAAGAAATATATATATTATTCCCATAAATACATTTCTTTATCTAAATAATAAAAAAAACAATAAAAGTACACATATTTAGTATCGCCGCGTCCGTAACGACCCGACCTATAAAACTGGCCCACTAGTTAACCCCTTCAGTAAACACCGTAAGAAAAAAAAAAACGAGGCAAAAAACAACGCAAAAACAAGACCTCACATGACTCTGTGGACCAAAATATGGAAAAATTATAGCTCTCAAAATGTGGTAACGCAAAAAATATTTTTTGCAATAAAAAGCGTCTTTCAGTGTGTGACGGCTGCCAATCATAAAAATCCGCTAAAAAACCCGCTATAAAGGTAAATCAAACCCCCCTTCATCACCCCCCTAGTTAGGGAAAAATTAAAAAAATGTATTTATTTCCATTTTCCCATTAGGGTTAGGGCTAGGGTTAGGGTTAGGGTTAGTCCTAGGGTTAGGGTTAGGGCTAGGGTCAGGGCTAGGGTTAGGGCTAGGGTTAGGGGTGTGTTTGGATTAGGGTTTCAGTTATAATTGAGGGGTTTCCACTGTTTAGGCACATCAGGGGCTCTCCAAACGCGACATGGCGTCTGATCTCAATTCCAGCCAATTCTGCGTTGAAAAAGTAAAACAGTGCTCCTTCCCTTCCGAGCTCTCCCGTGTGCCCAAACAGGGGTTTACCCCAACATATGGGGTATCAGCGTACTCAGGACAAATAGGACAACAACTTTTGGGGTCCAATTTCTCCTGTTACCCTTGGGTAAATACAAAATTGGGGGCTAAAAAATATTTTTTGTGGGAAAAAAAAGATTTTTTATTTTCAAGGCTCTGCGTTATAAACTGTAGTGAAACACTTGGGGGTTCAAAGTTCTTACAACACATCTAGATGAGTTCCCTGGGGGGTCTAGTTTCTAATATGGGGTCCCTTGGGGGTTTCTACTGTTTAGGTACATTAGGGGCTCTGCAAACGCAATGTGACACCTGCAGACCATTTCATCTAAGTCTGCATTCCAAATGGCGCTCCTTCCGTTCCGAGCCCTCCCATGTGGCCAAACAGTGGTTCCCCCCCACATATGGGGTATCAGCGCACTCAGGACAAATTGGACAACAACTTTTGGGGTCGAATTTCTCCTCTTACCCTCGGCAAAATACAAAACTGGGGGCTAAAAAATAATTTTGGGGGGAAAATTTTTATTTTTTTATTTTCACGGCTCTGCGTTACAAACTGTAGTGAAACACTTGGGGGTTCAAAGCTCTCACAACACATCTAGATGAGTTCCTTAGGGGGTCTACTTTCCAAAATGGTGTCACTTGTGGGGGGTTTCTACTGTTTAGGTACATTAGGGGCTCTGCAAACGCAATGTGACACCTGCAGACCATTCCATCTAAGTCTGCATTCCAAATGGCGCTCCTTCCCTTCCGAGCCCTCCTATGCGGCCAAACGGTGGTTGCCCCCCACATATGGGGTATCAGCGCACTCAGGATAAATTGGACAACAACTTTTGGGGTCGAATTTCTCTTCTTACCCTCAGGAAAATACAAAACTGGGGGCTAAAAAATAATTTTTGTGGGAAAAAATTTTTGTTTTATTTTTACGGCTCTGCATTATAAACTTCTGTGAAGCCCTTGGTGGGTCAAAGCGCTCAAAACACCTCTAGATAAGTTCCTTAGGGGGTCTACTTTCCAAAATGGGGTCACTTGTGGGGGGTTTCAATGTTTAGGCACATCAGTGGCTCTCCAAACGCAACATGGTGTCCCATCTCAATTCCTGTCAATTTTGCATTGAAAAGTCAAACGGCACTCCTTCCCTTTCGAGCTCTCCCATTCGCCCAAACAGTGGTTTATCCCCACATATGGGGTATCAGCGTACTCAGGACAAATTGTACAACAACTTTTGGGGTCCAATTTCTTCTCTTACCCTTGGGAAAATAAGAAATTGGGGGCGAAAAGATAATTTTTGTGAAAAAATATGATTTTTTATTTTTACGGTTCTGCATTATAAACTTCTGTGAAGCACTTGGTGGGTCAAAGTGCTCATCACACATCTAGATAAGTTCCTTAGGGGGTCTACTTTCCAAAATGGTGTCACTTGTGGGGAGTTTCAATGTTTAGGCACATCAGTGGCTCTCCAAACGCAACATGGTGTCCCATCTCAATTCCTGTAAATTTTGCATTGAAAAGTCAAACGGCACTCCTTCGCTTCCGAGCTCTTTCATGCGCCCAAACAGTGGTTTTACTCCCACATATGGGTTATCTGTGTACTCAGAACAAATTGTACAACAACTTTTGGGGTCCATTTTCTCCTGTTACCCTTGGTAAAATAAAACAAATTGGAGCTGAAGTAAATGTTTTGTGAAAAAAAGTTAAATGTTCATTTTTATTTAAACATTCCAAAAATTCCTGTGAAGCACCAGAAGTGTTAATAAACTTCTTGAATATGGTTTTGAGCACCTTGAGGGGTGCAGTTTTTAGAATGGTGTCACACTTGGGTATTTTCTATCATATAGACCCCTCAAAATGACTTCAAATGAGATGCGGTCCCTAAAAAAAATGGTGTTGTAAAAATGAGAAATTGCTGGTCAACTTTTAATCCTTATAACTCCCTAACAAAAAAAAATTTTGGTTCCAAAATTGTGCTGATGTAAAGTAAACATGTGGGAAATGTTACTTATTAAATATTTTGTGTGACATATCTCTGTGATTTAATTGCATAAAAATTCAAAGTTGGAAAATTGCGAAATTTTCATAATTTTCGCTAAATTTCCGTTTTTTTCACAAATAAACGCAGGTACTATCAAAGAATTTTTACCATTATCATGAAGTACAATATGTCCCGAGAAAACCGTGTCAGAATCACTGGGATCCGTTGAAGCGTTCCAGAGTTATAACCTCATAAAGGGACAGTGGTCAGAATTGCAAAAATTGGCCCGGTCATTAACGTGCAAACCACCCTCGGGGCTTAAGGGGTTAAAAGCAAGCATACTGTATATGGGATTGCCATGTCTTTAAAAGTTGGATCCATGAAAATGTAAAATTCATTAATCCGATCAGTAAATGCCGAAAACAAAAAATTGAAACATCAGAACTGCATTTTCTCAATCGCTACAACTCCAAAAAATGTGAGCAAAAGTGATCAAAACATCGTATCTCCCTCAAAATGGTATCAATAAAAATTAATGATTAAAAAGTAAAACTGAACGTAGAAAAAATAAAAATCAGCAGGCCCTTAAGGGGTTAATGTGTGATTGGTTGAGGTCTGTCTCCAGACCCACATTGATTAATCATTAGAATAAAGGGGCCACAGGATGGTAACCAATGGTTTCTTTGATTTTATTTTTATTTGATATTTACTAGCTCAGATGAACATTATAATATATTTTTTACCAAATGGGTCAAATCATTGCTCCACTGCTATACACAGTAAAAGAGGAGCAACTGAAGAAAGCATTCCGTGACTGGCTGATTATTATAATATATATATAATTTAGAAAATTGATGATAAATGTGCTCTGACAGGATGTATGTCTTCTTTTCCAAGAACATATGATGGATATGCAAAGCAGTCTTCAGATGACAGCAAAAATGGCTTTGGCGATAGCTATTATAAGGAATAAACCCGAAGGAAAGAGTAGCAGGCAGTACACTGAAGAACTGGCTAAAAGTGTGTCTGATCGGGAGGTGCACTGGAAGGTGAAGGAACTAGAAGCTGAAGTTTTACATTTGCGTCAGGAACTACTATTACACAAGATTCACAATTCACAAGAACTAGAAAATGGTAAATATGCGAGTGCCACTGATAATTATATGGTTTATTTAATCAGTCATAGTTTAGAAATATGTTAACATTGAATATTCAGCAGCTTGGCACAGTGAGGGCAGGGTGACTGGAGTCAAGGTGGCACAGTCTGACATTCCGCTAATTAAAAGTTGGAAACCGCAATGCCCTTATTTCAGATGTCCATAGCAGTGGCAGAATAGTTACTGATACCTGGGGGCACAGATCTCTGAGTACACCATAGCATTATTGATATATTTTTGACATTAAGTTCTTTTGGTAATAACAGAACCTTATATTGGCTGTATAAGGCTAGTTTCACATTTGCGTTAGAATCCGCAGCGTTTAATCCACAACCTCAAATGCAGGAAAAACCGCTTTGAAACGCATACAAACGCAGCATTTATTAGATGCACACGTTAACGCATGTGTTTAAAAAAACGCAACAGTTTCATGCTTTTCCATGCATTTTGTATGCGTTTGCGTTTTCTGTACGCATGGTGATAAATTTAACAGGAACTAAATCTAGATAAACAGACACGCCAATGGGACTACAGTGCGTGTGTAGTATGGGATATCTATATATAGACCCTTGGACTACTGAAATCTTCGCAGTTTGCTACTGTATCCTGTGTCATGATGGATCTTCGCATGGAGAGCTTTTATTTTAACCTGGATTTAAGCATCAAGCTGTTTCTTGCCTGTGCGTTTGCTTGGGAGCAACAAAGAAATAGAGAACGACAGAGAAGGATACGGCGTCGGCGTTTTTGGAGACACCCCATTATTGAACTCCGGGAGAGCCATGGAGCCTATCACACGCTAAATGGCGAGCTTAATGTCAACCCGGACAAATTCCCAGAATATACCAGGATGTCTCAAGACTCCTTCCGGGATTTGCTTGGTTGTGTCCAAGGAGCCATCCGGAGACAGGACACCCAGCTCCGTAGAGCGATTCCAGCAGGGGAACGTCTCCTGGTTACATTAAGGTACGTAATAATTCTAAACAAATGCCAGTCATAATTATTATTGGTCTGTCATGTAACATAGTAACATAGTAACATAGTTAGTAAGGCCGAAAAAAGACATTTGTCCATCCAGTTCAGCCTATATTCCATCATAATAAATCCCCAGATCTACGTCCTTCTACAGAACCTAATAATTGTATGATACAATATTGTTCTGCTCCAGGAAGACATCCAGGCCTCTCTTGAACCCCTCGACTGAGTTCGCCATCACCACCTCCTCAGGCAAGCAATTCCAGATGATTCTCACTGCCCTAACAGTAAAGAATCCTCTTCTATGTTGGTGGAAAAACCTTCTCTCCTCCAGACGCAAAGAATGCCCCCTTGTGCCCGTCACCTTCCTTGGTATAAACAGATCCTCAGCGAGATATTTGTATTGTCCCCTTATATACTTATACATGGTTATTACATCGCCCCTCAGTCATCTTTTTTCTAGACTAAATAATCCTAATTTCGCTAATCTATCTGGGTATTGTAGTTCTCCCATCCCCTTTATTAATTTTGTTGCCCTCCTTTGTACTCTCTCTAGTTATTATTATTATTATTATTTATTGTTATAGCGCCATTTATTCCATGGCGCTTTACATGTGAGGAGGGGTATACATAATGAAAACAAGTACAATAATCCATAGTTCCATTATATCCTTCCTGAGCACCGGTGCCCAAAACTGGACACAGTACTCCATGTGCGGTCTAACTAGGGATTTGTACAGAGGCAGTATAATGCTCTCATCATGTGTATCCAGACCTCTTTTAATGCACCCCATGATCCTGTTTGCCTTGGCAGCTGCTGCCTGGCACTGGCTGCTCCAGGTAAGTTTATCATTAACTAGGATCCCCAAGTCCTTCTCCCTGTCAGATTTACCCAGTGGTTTCCCATTCAGTGTGTAATGGTGATATTGATTCCTTCTTCCCATGTGTATAACCTTACATTTATCATTGTTAAACCTCATCTGCCACCTTTCAGCCCAAGTTTCCAACTTATCCAGATCCATCTGTAGCAGAATACTATCTTCTCTTGTATTAACTGCTTTACATAGTTTTGTATCATCTGCAAATATCGATATTTTACTGTGTAAACCTTCTACCAGATCATTAATGAATATGTTGAAGAGAACAGGTCCCAATACTGACCCCTGCGGTAGCCCACTGGTCACAGCGACCCAGTTAGAGACTATACCATTTATAACCACCCTCTGCTTTCTGTCACTAAGCCAGTTACTAACCCATTTACACACATTTTCCCCCAGGCCAAGCATTCTCATTTTGTGTACCAACCTCTTGTGCGGCACGGTATCAAACGCTTTGGAAAAATCGAGATATACCACGTCCAATGACTCACCGTGGTCCAGCCTATAGCTTACCTCTTCATAAAAACTGATTAGATTGGTTTGACAGGAGCGATTTCTCATAAACCCATGCTGATATGGAGTTAAACAGTTATTCTCATTGAGATAATCCAGAATAACATCCCTCAGAAACCCTTCAAATATTTTACCAACAATAGAGGTTAGACTTACTGGCCTATAATTTCCAGGTTCACTTTTAGAGCCCTTTTTGAATATTGGCACCACATTTGCTATGCGCCAGTCCTGCGGAACAGACCCCGTCACTATAGAGTCCCTAAAAATAAGAAATAATGGTTTATCTATTACATTACTTAGTTCTCTTAGTACTCGTGGGTGTATGCCATCCGGACCCGGAGATTTATCTATTTTGATCTTATTTAGCCAGTTTCGCACCTCTTCTTGGGTTAGATTGGTGACCCTTAATATAGGGTTTTCAGTGTTTCTTGGGATTTCACCTAGCATTTCATTTTCCACCGTGAATACTGTGGAGAAGAAGGTGTTTAATATGTTAGCTTTTTCCTCGTCATCTACAACCATTCTTTCCTCACTATTTTTTAAGGGGCCTACATTTTCAGTTTTTATTCTTTTACTATTGATATAGTTGAAGAACAGTTTGGGATTAGTTTTACTCTCCTTAGCAATGTGCTTCTCTGTTTCCTTTTTGGCAGCTTTAATTAGTTTTTTAGATAAAGTATTTTTCTCCCTATAGTTTTTTAGAGCTTCAATGGTGCCATCCTGCTTTAGTAGTGCAAATGCTTTCTTTTTACTGTTAATTGCCTGTCTTACTTCTTTGTTTAGCCACATTGGGTTTTTCCTATTTCTAGTCCTTTTATTCCCACAAGGTATAAACCGCTTACACTGCCTATTTAGGATGTTCTTAAACATTTCCCATTTATTATCTGTATTCTTATTTCTGAGGATATTGTCCCAGTCTACCAGATTAAGGGCATCTCTAAGCTGGTCAAACTTTGCCTTCCTAAAGTTCAGTGTTTTTGTGACTCCCTGACAAGTCCCCCTAGTGAAAGACAGGTGAAACTGCACAATATTGTGGTCGCTATTTCCTAGATGCCCAACCACCTGCAGATTTATTATTCTGTCAGGTCTATTAGATAGTATTAGGTCTAAAAGTGCTGCTCCTCTGGTTGGATTCTGCACCAATTGTGAAAGATAATTTTTCTTGGTTATTAGCAGAAACCTGTTGCCTTTATGGGTTTCACAGGTTTCTGTTTCCCAGTTAATATCCGGGTAGTTAAAGTCCCCCATAACCAGGACCTCATTATGGGTTGTAGCTTCATCTATCTGCTTTAGAAGTAGACTTTCCATGGTTTCTGTTATATTTGGGGGTTTGTAACAGACCCCAATGAGAATTTTGTTACCATTTTTCCCTCCATGAATTTCGACCCATATGGACTCGACATCCTCATTTCCTTCGCTAATATCCTCCCTTAAAGTGGACTTTAGACAAGACTTTACATAGAGACAAACCCCTCCTCCTCTCCGATTTTTACGATCCTTTCTAAACAGACTGTAACCCTGTAAGTTAACTGCCCAGTCATAGCTTTCATCTAACCATGTCTCGGTTATTCCCACTATGTCAAAGTTACCTGTAGATATTTCTGCTTCTAGTACTTCCATCTTGTTTGTCAGGCTTCTGGCGTTTGCGAGCATGCAGTTTAGAGGATTTTGTTTTGTTCCAATCTCCTCGCTGTGGATTGTTTTAGAAATGTTCTTACCTCCCATCTGAGTATGTTTTCCTGGGTCTTCTTTGTTCAAGTCTAATGTTTTTCTTCCCGTCCCCTCTTCTTCTAGTTTAACGCCCTCCTGATGAGTGTAGAGAGTCTTCTGGCGAATGTGTGTTTCCCAGGTTTGTTGAGGTGTAGTCCGTCTCTGGCGAGGAGTCCATCGTACAAGTAATTCACACCGTGGTCCAGGAATCCGAATCCTTGTTGTCTGCACCATCGTCTTAGCCAGTTGTTTGCATCAAGGATCCTGTTCCATCTCCTGGTGCCATGCCCGTCTACTGGAAGGATAGAAGAAAAAACTACCTGTGCATCCAGTTCCTTTACTTTCTTCCCCAACTCTTCAAAGTCCTTGCAGATTGTCGGTAGGTCCTTCCTTGCCGTGTCATTGGTGCCAACATGTATCAGAAGAAATGGGTGGACGTCCTTGGAGCTGAAGAGCTTTGGTATCCTATCGGTCACATCCTTGATCATCGCACCTGGAAGGCAGCATACTTCTCTTGCAGTTATGTCCGGTCTGCAGATGGCTGCTTCTGTGCCTCTCAGTAGTGAGTCTCCCACCACCACCACTCTTCGTTGCTTCTTGGCTGTACTTTTTGCTGTCACTTGTTGCTGTGTGCCCTTTTCTTTTTTGCTTGCTGGTATTGCTTCATCCTTAGGTGTGCCATCTTCATCCTCTACAAAGATTTGATATCGGTTCTTCAGTTGTGTGGTTGGTGATTTCTCCATGGTCTTCTTGCTTCTTTTGGTCACATGCTTCCACTCATCTGCTTTTGGAGGTTCTCTGACACTTTTTTCACCTTCTGTGACCAGTAGAGATGCTTCTGTTCTGTCTAGAAAGTCTTCATTCTCTTTGATGAGTTTCAAAGTTTCTATTCTTTCTTCCAGACCCCGCACCTTTTCTTCTAAAAGGGCCACTAGTCTACACTTCTGACAGGTGAAATTTGATTCTTCTTCTGGTCGATCTGTGAACATGTAGCACATGCTGCAGCTCACCATGTAGGTTGTCACATCTGCCATGTTGCTCCTAGATCCTGCTGACTTGCTGTGTGTTTTCCTTCTTGTGTAATCTACTCAGCCAAGCTCTCTTGCAATAATATCCTACAGGCAAAAATTTGCGCGCCGTAAGGCGCGCGGTTTGGTGATGCTTTCCAAGCAGCTGGTCCCGGCTGTACCCAACGATCTTCTAGCTTAGGGAGACTTCGCTTTTCCCAGAAGGCACCTGGAATATGCAAATTAGCCTCCTCAAGCTTGAATCCCTGTATTATTTGTATTTTCCTTTATGTCTTTAGCTAAACACAACCATAAATGGAATTGATTGTAATTTTATTTATTTTTTTTTATTTCAGATTTCTGGCAACCGGAGAGAGCTTATCATCCCTCCACTTTCAGTATGGGCTTGGAATTTCCACCCTATCTGGAATAGTTGCGGACACCTGCCGGGCTTTGTGGAATGTTCTCCGGGATGAGTTTATACCCCTACCCACGGAGGACATGTGGATTGAAATTGCAGAAAAATTCTGGAGTGTGTGTGATTTCCCCAACTGTTTGAGAGCGGTGGATGGAAAGCACATACGCATTATCAAACCCACCAGAACTGGATCGGAGTACTTCAACTACAAAAAATATTTTTCAGTTGTGCTCATAGCAATAGCAGATGCGGACTGTCAATTTATCGCCATGGACATTGGAGCTTTTGGCCGTGGCAATGACTCACAGACTTTCAAGAACTCGGATATGGGCCGATGTGTGTATGGAAGAAATTTTAATTTTCCACTGCCACGACCTCTCCCCAACACTCAAGGCCCACCGATGCCATTTGTTATGGTTGGGGATGAGGCCTTCCAGATGTGTGAAAACCTACTGAAGCCATATTCCAGTCGGGACTTGAACCACACTAAAAGGATTTATAACTGTTACGTGTTACGGAACCACTCAGCACCCAAAATATGTTGTGCAGTTATGTGTATGTATAATAGGTTCCATGTGAGATGCATGTCCCTAATGCATCAGCCCACAGGCTGCGCCCCTGGGCAGAGGGGACACGATATTCCCCTTTTGTCCTCCCCCCACCTTTGTAAATCCCACAGTAAATATCGTCAGGCTCCGGCCACCTGCGGCTATTGTAATGTATGTCTGGCCTGCCGCTTTTCTATTGGCCTGCCCTCTGTATCTGTGTGATATATACTGTGTCCTGTGAATAAAGTTCTGTCAGACTGGAAATACGTGGAGAAGCAGTGATCTTTTATATGCGCCCATGTAACCAAGCGATTCCAGCCAGCGTCCTTCATTCAGTCTCCAGCCAAAGCAGTGTGGACCTCCTGAAACACGGGGTGGTACTGAAAGAGGTACCCCAGCTTGGTAGACCCCGTTACACTGGTGGCAGACAGCGGGGTATGATACCCCTTCTAGAGGAGGAAAGGAATGAATGGAAAACAACTACCAGAAGTTAAAGAGGACTACATTAAAAGATCTGGTGGAAGCCTGCGGGTTGATCGCCAGCAACAAAACAAAAGCGGATATGATAGCAGCCATCATGGAACACGACAGTGCAGCGCCCCCCAATGTGAACGTAGAGGAGACTGAATTCCAGAGGGAGATAAAGAACAGACTGGCGTTCTATGGCCCAAACCCTGCAGTAGAGATCATACGAGAGGTGATGGCTGATGTGCGTACTGATCTGAAGGAAAAGATGGCCGAGCAGACCAGGATAGAGCTAGCCAAGATGGAGATGGCAGAGCGGACCAAATGGAGCTGGCCAAGATGGAGATGGTAGAGCGGAGAGAGGAGAGTCAGCGAGCAGGGGGAGCTCTGGCCTTCGACCAGGTACCTTCAACAGTAAGCCACAAAAAGATCCAGTATAATGCCTTCTGACAGTTGGGGGAGGCAGAGGAAGACATTGATGGCTTTCTGCAGGACTTTGAGCGGCAGTGTGCCCTTCATCAAGTGAAGCCGGAGGAACAGGTTCAGATTCTGGCCAGCAAGCTGACAGGCTGGGCAGCGGACGCCTATCGCACAGTACCTGATGAGGACTGTATGGACTATGAGCGGATCAAAGAAGTGATCTTGGCCCGGTATGCGCTGACACCAGAGGCATACCGCCAAAAGTTCAGCGGACTTATAAAACTAATAACCGATACCCACGCTGAATGGGCCTGTAAATTACGGCGGTCACTGCTGCAGTGGGTACAAGGGAGCCAAGCAACCACTAAGGAGGATATCCTCCAGCTCATCTTGTTAGAACGATTCTTTAATGGACAAACCCCCCAGACACAGGAATGGCTTCGGGACAGGCGGCCAACGACTCGTGAGGAAGCCGCTCGTCTGGCCGATGAACATCATGATGCCAGGAGGCCTCAGTTGTCCGGATCAAAGATGGTCACTAGGGGTCTGCCCATGGACCTGGAGGGCCCCAAACCACCGAAGATTGTAGGGGGACCAGCTAGAAACCCGGCCTAACACAGTACCCCTGGGGCGCGATGCCACACCTGCCGTCAGCTGGGCCACCTGCAAAGACAATGTCCCAACCGGACTCAGCATACCCAGTGGCCAAAGGCGGGAACAGCTACCTTCAGCCGGGCTGCTGTACCCTGCTACCAAGGCGAAGCTGACACGGCATCGGGGGCTACGGGTTATCCGCATGTTCCACGTGAATATGCTAAAGCCCTACCGGGAGCGCCCTGAAGAGGTAGTGGCCATCTGTGCACCTGAAGCAGAGGATTTAGCCGGACTTCCCTTGCTGGATGTCTTAAGGGAAAGGACTCCATCTAAAACAAGGGACCAGGTACACTTGGGTGAAGACCTAGGCCCCCGGGAGAGACAGCAGGCGGAGGACTTGTTGAGGCAGCGACAGAGGATGTTTTCGGGGAGACCAGGGTACACTCGCCTGGCACAAAACAAGGTTGAGACCCAGGATCAGACCCCCCTGCGACAAAACCCCTTCCGCATCCCTGAGTCTGTACGAGAGGATGCGACAAGAGATACAAGAGATGTCTTGCACTAGGGAGAAGCTTCCATCGGGCCACTCTGCCATAAAGGCTCGACTGGTGGAGGGCTGTAGTGATAGTTGACTTTGTGGAACTTTCTCCCATCTCCCTACTGCATCTTTGGAGCTCAGCCACAGTGATCTTGGGGTTCTTCTTTACCGCTCTCACCAAGGCTCTTCTCCCACGATTGCTCAGTTTGGCTGGATGGCCAGGTCTAGGAAGACTTCTTGTGGTCCCAAATGTCTTCCATTTAAGGTGTCACGATCCATGTTTGGATCTGTGGCAGATCTGGTTTCCCTTAGATTTAAACCTTTTTCCTTTCTGGTCATTGGGGGTTAATGCAGTTTTCTCCCCCTGGGGGCCGCTGGTGTTATTGCATTGCTGCTGGGTCAGCTGATGTTTGTGACCACTCCCACCATCCTTTATAATGTCACCTGTTGCTTCTGCTGACTGTTGGTTATACAGGTCCTTTGAATACCAACCTGGCTGGAATAGGAGCTTGCTGAGTGCTGTTGTTCTACAGCTTAATACTTATTCCTTGTGCCTTACTTTGCTGTGCGGTGCATTGCAGCAGAGAAAGCTGTAGTGTTATTGTTTCTTTGTCCCTTTGTAGTTTGTGCATTCACCTTTTGGTATCGTGTTCCCCTCACTCTCATATTGTTTATTCTTGTTTATTTGCTTTGTGGTGCTGTTTACACTGTTCACCTCCTGGGGTGGGGGTTGGGGGTTTAGTTCAGGGTTTAACAGGAGACAGGGACAGGTTGGTGACTCGGGCCTCCCTACCTTCAAGGGTACCCACAAGTTAAGGAAAGACAGGGCTTCCCCTAGCCTGAGGGGCAGTTCAAGGGCCCAGATTACTCATCTCCTGTTTTCCTATTTTTGCCTCGTGACATTATAACCAACCATTCCTTTTTTTTTCTGGTGAGCCATGGCCCAGATGCAGGCCTTTTCTAAATTGCTACAGACTCTCACCGACGAATGTGAGGTGCTGCGTGGTGAGGTGGTGCAGCAGCTGCAGCAATTGTTGGGGTTTTGTGCCTCGGCTCAGGTACAGGCTCAACCTGAACCCAAGATATCTCTCCCAGACAGGTTCTCTGGAGGGAGAGATACATTTTTGTTTTTTAAGGAGGCCTGCAAGTTGTACTTCAGGCTCCGCCCTCGTTCATCAGGGAGTGAGGAACAACGGGTGGGTATCATTGTTTCCCTTCTTACGGGTGATCCCCAATCCTGGGCCTTCTCCCTGCCGACCGGTTCACCATCTCTACGGTCAGTAGATGAGTTTTTTATGGCTCTGGCACTGGTGTATGGTGATCCAGATGGCGTCTCTCTGGCGGAATCCCGACTCCGTAAGATCAAGCAGGGGGGTCGGCCGGCTGAGTAGTACTGATCAGAGTTCAGGAGGTGGGCCACTGGCACACAGTGGAATGACCCTGCCCTTAGGAGCCATTTTGTGCAGGGTCTGTCCCCTAGGTTGCGAGATACTCTGGTGCAGTACGCAGCCCCCAGGTCGTTGGAGGCCGCCATGTCCCTTGCCATCCGGATGGATAGACGCTTGAGGGAGAGGCATACACCAAATGTGCCCCCTATAGTCCTTGCTAGGGAGGAGGACACACCTGGGCAGGCGGACAAACCCATGCTGGTGGGAGGAGTTGGTTCCCTCAGTTTTAAGCCTTTTTTCCTTTCTGGTCATTGGGGGTTAATGCAGTTTTCTCCCCCCGGTGGCCGCTGGTGTTATTGCATTGCATTGCTGCTGGGTCAGCTGATGTTTGTGACCACTCCCACCATCCTTTATAAGGTCACCCGGTGCTTCAGCTGACTGTTGGTTATACAGGTCCTTTGGATACCAACCTTGCTGGAATAGGAGCTTGCTGAGTGCTGTTGTTCTACAGCTTAATACTTATTCCTGGTGCCTTACTCTGCTGTGCGGTGCATTGCAGCAGAGAAAGCTGTGGTGTTATTGTTTCTTTGTCCCTTTGTAGTTTGTGCGTTCACCTTTTGGTATCTTGTTCCCCTCACTCTCATATTGTTCATTCCTGTTTATTTGCTTTGTGGTGCTGTTTACACTGTTCACCTCCTGGGGTGGGGGTTGGGGGTTTATTTCAGGGTTTAACAGGAGACAGGGACAGGTCGGTGACTTGGGCCTCCCTACCTTCAAGGGTACCCCCAAGTTAAGGAAAGACAAGGCTTCCCCTAGCCTGAAGGGCAATTCAGGGGCCCAAATTCCTCATCTCCTGTTTTCCTATTTTTGCCTCGTGACATAAGAATTATGGAGGCCACTGTGCTCTTAGGAACCTTGAGTACTGCAGAAATTCTGTTGTAACCTTGGCCAGATCTGTGCCTTGCCACAATTCTGTCTCTGAGCTCCTTGGCCAGTTCCTTTGACCTCATGATTCTCATTTGGTCTGACATGCACTGTGAGCTGTGAGGTCTTATATAGACAGGTGTGTGCCATTCCACATTAAGTCCTATCAGTTTAATTATACACAGCTGGACTCCAATGAAGGAGTAGAACCATCTCAAGGAAGATCACAAGGAAATGGACAGCATGTGACTTAAATATGAGTGTCTGAGCAAAGGATTTGAATACTTATGACCATGTGATATAGGTAAGATATATATCTTGGTACCGTGTTAGCCAGTAGATAGAAAAATATTTAGAATTGAGAGTCCTCAGTGGTTGATACCTTTTAATGGCTAACTGAAAAGATGGTAACAAATTGCAAGCTTTCGAGACTACACAGGTCTCTTCATCAGGCACTATAAACTTCTGTGAAGCCCTAGGTGGGTCAAAGTGCTCACCACACATCTAGATAAGTTCCTTATGACAATGCGCCATACCACACAGCATGGTCAATCAAGGTGTGGATGAAGGACCACCACATCAAACCCCTGTCATGGGCAGCCCAATCTCCAGACCTGAACCCAATTGAAAACCTCTAATGTAATCAAGAGGAAGATGGATAGTCACAAGCCATGAAAGAAAAACTGCTTACATTTTTGTATCAGGAGTGGCATAAGGTCACCCAAAAGCAGTGTAAAAGACTAGTGGAAAGCATGCCAAGACGCATGAAAGCTGTGATTACAAATTATGGTTATTCCACAAAATATTGATTTCTGAACACTTCCCGAGTTAAAACATTAGTATTGTTGTTTCTAAATGATTATGAACTTTTATTTGCCCTTATTTAAGGTCTGCAAGCAATGCATTTGTTATTTTGACCATTTGTCATTTTCAGAAAAAAAATACAAAATTTATTGATTGGAACTTCGGAGACATGTCAGTAGTTTATAGAATAAAAGAACAATTTACATTTTACTCAAAAATAGACCTATAAAGAGAAAAATCATACAAACTGAAAATATATATATGTGCAACGTAAAAGTTTATGTATATATCCATTAACCACATGCTTATCAGATACAATACGTGTATATATATATATATTATATATATATATATATATACAGTGGGGCAAAAAAGTATTTAGTCAGTCAGCAATAGTGCAAATTCCACCACTTAAAAAGATGAGAGGCGTCTGTAATTTACATCATAGATAGACCTCAACTATGGGAGACAAACTGAGAAAAAAAAATCCAGAAAATCACATTGTCTGTTTTTTTAACATTTTATTTGCATATTATGGTGGAAAATAAGTATTTGGTCAGAAACAAAATTTCATCTCAATACTTTGTAATATATCCTTTGTTGGCAATGACAGAGGTCAAAAGTTTTCTGTAAGTCTTCACAAGGTTGCCACACACTGTTGTTGGTATGTTGGCCCATTCCTCCATGCATATCTCCTCTAGAGTAGTGATGTTTTTGGCTTTTCGCTTGGAAACACGGACTTTCAACTCCCTCCAAAGGTTTTATATAGGGTTGAGATCTGGAGACTGGCTAGGCAACTCCAGGACCTTGAAATGCTTCTTACGAAGCCACTCCTTCGTTGCCCTGGCGGTGTGCTTTGGACCATTGTCATGTTGAAAGACCCAGCCACGTTTCATCTTCAATGCCCTTGCTGATGGAAGGTGGTTTGCACTCAAAAGCTCACGATACATGGCCCCATTCATTCTTTCATGTACCCGGATCAGTCATCCTGGCCCCTTTGCAGAGAAACAGCCCCAAAGCATGATGTTTCCACCACCATGCTTTACAGTAGGTATGGTGTTTGATGGATGCAACTCAGTATTCTTTTTCCTCCAAACACGACAAGTTGTGTTTCTACCAAACAGTTCCAGTTTGGTTTCATCAGACCATAGGATATTCTCCCAAAACTCCTCTGGATCATCCAAATGCTCTCTAGCAAACTTCAGACGGGCCCGGACATGTACTGGCTTAAGCAGTGGGACACGTCTGGCACTGCAGGATCTGAGTCCATGGTGGCGTAGTGTGTTACTTATGGTAGGCCTTGTTACATTGGTCCCAGCTCTCTGCAGTTCATTCACTAGGTCCCCCCGCATGGTTCTGGTATTTTTGCTCACCGTTCTTGTGATCATTCTGACCCCACGGGGTGGGATATTGCGTGGAGCCCCAGATCGAGGAGATTATCAGTGATCTTGTGTGTCTTCCATTTTCTAATTATTGCTCCCACTGTTGATTTCTTCACTCCAAGCTGGTTGGCTATTGCAGATTCAGTCTTCCCAGCCTGGTGCAGGGCTACAATTTTGTTTCTGGTGTCCTTTGACAGCTCTTTGGTCTTCACCATAGTGGAGTTTGGAGTCAGACTGTTTGAGGGTGTGCACAGGTGTCTTTTTATACTGATAACAAGTTTAAACAGGTGCCATTACTACAGGTAATTAGTGGAGGAAAGAGGAGACTCTTAAAGAAGAAGTTGCAGGTCTGTGAGAGCCAGAAATCTTGATTGTTTGTTTCTGACCAAATACTTATTTTCCACCATAATATGCAAATAAATTGTTAAAAAAACAGACAATGTGATTTTCTGGATTTTTTTTTCTCAGTTTGTCTCCCATAGTTGAGGTCTACCTATGATGTAAATTACAGACGCCTTTCATCTTTTTAAGTGGTGGAACTTGCACTATTGCTGACTGACTAAATACTTTTTTGCCCCACTGTATATATATATACAGTGGGGAAGATAAGCATTTGTTACCCTGGAGATTTTTTTTCTGATTTCCCCACTTACAAACAATGGAGAGGTCTGGAAGTTTTATTATAGGTACACTTCAAATGTGAGACAGAATCTTAAAAAAAAAAATCCAGAAAATCACATATGATTTTTACATAATTAATTTGCATTTTATTGCATACAATAATTATTTGATACAATAGTAAAACAGAACTTAATATTTGGTAGAGAAACCTTTGTTTACAGTTATAGGGGTCAGACTTTTCTGTAGTTCACCAAGTTTACACACAATGCAGCAGAATTTTGGCCCACTCCTCCATACAGATCCTCTCCAGATCCTTCAGGTTTGGGGGCTGTCACTGAGCAACATTGAGTTTCAGCTCCCTCCAAAGATTTTCTATGGGGTTCAGGTCTGGAGACTGGTTAGGCCACTCCAGGACCTTAAAATGTTTCTTATGGAGCCACCAGTTGCCCTGGCTGTGTGTTTCGAGTCACTGTCTTGCATATACGATGTGCAAATGATAAATGTCATATGAAATACACATATTTTTTTCAATAAAGACTTTTTATTCAAGCACAGGAGCCCGGTTTTCATTTAGATTGCTCATATTTGTTTCAAACCTTCACTGTTCTCTGTACATTATGTGCCTACAATTGTGTATCCCGCAAAGATAATGGATGTACACCTGGTTGTGTTCTGATAACTATCCAGGTGAATATGATTGTTGTAACTTTTTATAGTCACAATAAGTTGAATACCTCTCCTGTCTGTACTAAATGTACATGTTACCTTTACATTATTGCTCCATGTTTAGCACTCTTCACTTTTCTGCCAAGTTCCACTGTTAATTTATGCCAAAAGCCAGAAATTGCATGCTAAAACCCTTTATATCCTCAATATTCACTGATAGTTGCCATCTCCCAGTAATTACTGAAGTAGTCCCGAAAAGTCAGGTCATGAGTATTCATCGGATCTGCACAAAAGCTGACTGAATACAAAAAAGTAGCAAATCGCATGCAGGACAGGATAAATTCGAAGAAAAGGGATAAAGTAAAGTGAAGATGGAAAAAAAATCAAAAGCAGCAATAGGAAATATGAAAAGAACGTAAGCAGAGAAGTAATAATTTTAAAAAATGCAGTAAAGAAAGACAGGAGATAAAATTATATACAGTATTATTATTTTATACTAGACTAGATGGCAGCCCGATTCTAAAGAATCGGGAGTCTAGAATCCATATATACTTTATTTATTCAAATGTAAGAATAATACAATTAATAAATAATAGTAAGAAAGAACAAAAATAATAGGCAGTATATGGAGAAAACACCAAACAAAAGTTCAAAATTGGTGTGAAAATGTCACTGAACCACTTCACAACTAAATATATATAGTTTTGGTAAATCATTTTTTTGACGAAATTCGGCAGGAGCTTGAAGAGCAACGTCACTGGGCCCGCCTCCACGCAGTAGAAACTTGCTGTGAGGTAAAAATTCAAAAATCACACCAAAATGGCGGGCGGAGTGTGTCACAGTACGGCACGTTTCTGATTGGTCGCTCGCAGCAGGCGGCAACCAATCAGACACTGGACACTGTTGACGTCACTTATCTCCGGACATTAGCTCCGGACATTAGCTCCGGACATTAGCTCCGGACATTATCTCCGCACATTAGCTCCGGACATTAGTTCCGGACAAAAGCCACGGAAGTTGGCACAAATTGCAGGAAGTAGTATTCTAGGCAATTAATCTCCGGACATTAGCTCCGGACATTAGCTCCGGACATTAGCTCCGGACAAAGCCACGGAAGTTGGCACAAATTGCAGGAAGTAGTATTCTAGGCAATTATATATTAGATATATGCTGTAGTGTCCCTTATAGTACAATATTAAAATAATAAGAATACAAAACAATTGCACAAGAAGTTATTACAAGAATTTTTTTTCTACATAATATGTACAGCTAAACTAAAGGTAAAGAGTTTGTGGGTATTAACCCCTTTACCCCCAAGGGTGGGTTTGCACGGTAATGACCAGGCCAATTTTTACAATTCTGACCACTGTCCCTTTATGAGGTTATAACTCTGGAACGCTTCAACGGATCTTGGCGATTCTGACACTGTTTTCTCGTGACATATTGTACTTCATGACAGTGGTAAAATATCTTCTATATAACTTGCGTTTATTTGTGAAAAAAACGGAAATTTGGGGAAAATGTTGAAAATGTTGCAATTTTCCAACTTTGAATTTTTATGCCCTTAAATCACAGAGATATGTCATGTAAAATAATTAATAAGTAACATTTCCCACATGTCTACTTTACATCAGCACAATTTTGGAACCAAAAATTTTTTTTGTTAGGGAGTTATAAGGATTAAAAGTTGACCAGCAATTTTTAATTTTTACAACACCAATATTTTTTAGGGACCACATCACATTTGAAGTCATTTTGAGGGGTCTATATGATAGAAAATAACCAAGTGTGACACCATTCTAAAAACTGCACCCCTCAAGGTGCTCAAAACCACATTCAAGAAGTTTATTAACCCTTTAGGTATTTCACACGAATTTTTGGAATGTTTAAAAAAAAAAGAACATTTAACTTTTTTTCACAAAAAATTTACTTCAGCTCCAATGTTTTATTTTCCCCAAGGGTAAGAGAAGAAACTGGAAAGTTGCTGTGCCATTTGTTCAGAGTATGCCGATACCCCACATGTGGGGGTAAACCACTGTTTGGGTGCACGGCAGTGCTCGGAAGGGAAGGAGCGCCGTTTGACTTTTTAATGCAAAATTGACTGGAATTGAGATGGGACGCCATGTTGCGTTTGGAGAGCCCCTGATGTGCCTAAACATTGGAACCCCCAACAAGTGACACCATTTTGGAAAGTAGACCCCTTGAGGAACTTATCTAGATGTGTGGTGAGCACTTTGACCCAACAAGTGCTTCATAGAAGTTTATAATGCAGAGCCGTAAAAATAAAAAATATTTTTTCACAAAAATGATTTTTTGCCCCCAATTTTTTATTTTCCCAAGGGTAAGAGAAGAAATTAGACCACAAAAGTTGTTGTGCAATTTGTCCTGAGTACGCTGATACCCCATATGTGGGTGTAGACCATTGTTTGGGCGCATGGCAGAGCTCGGAAGGGAAGGAGCGCCATTTGACTTTTCAATGCAAAATTGACTGGAATTGAGATGGGACGCCATGTTGCGTTTGGAGAGCCCCTGATGTGCCTAAACATTGAAACCACCCACAAATGACACCATTTTGGAAAGTGGACCCCCTAAGGAACTTATCTAGATGTGTTTTGAGAGCTTTGAGCCCCCAAGTGTTTCACTACAGTTTATAACGCAGAGCCGTGAAAATAAATTTTTTTTTTTCACAAAAATGATTTTTTAGTCCC
Source organism: Ranitomeya imitator (assembly GCF_032444005.1). Taxonomy (NCBI): domain Eukaryota; kingdom Metazoa; phylum Chordata; class Amphibia; order Anura; family Dendrobatidae; genus Ranitomeya; species Ranitomeya imitator. Next base: position 353,791,597 of record NC_091286.1, on the reverse strand, counting down.
CAGTTTTGTATTTTCACAAGGGTAACAGGATAAATTGGACACCAAAAGTTGTTGTCCAATTTGTCCTGAGTACGCTGATACCCCATATGTGGGGGGGAACCACTGTTTGTTTGGGCGCATGGCAGAGCTCGGAAGGGAAGGAGCGCCATTTGGAATACAGACTTAGATGGATTGGTCTGCAGGCGTCTGGTTGCATTTGCAGAGCCCCTGATGTACCCAAACAGTACAAACCCCCCACAAGTGACCCCATATTGGAAACTAGACCTCCCAAGGAACTTATCTAGATGTGTTGTAAGAACTTTGAACCCCCAAGTGTTTCACTGCAGTTTACAACGCAGAGCCGCAAAAATAAAAAAATCTTATTTTTACCACAAAAATGATTTTTAGCCCCCCACATTTTTATTTTCCCAAGGATAACAAGAGAACTTGGACCCCAAAAATTGTTCAATTTGTCCTTAGTACGCTGATACCCCATATGTTGGGGTAAACCCCTGTTTGGGCGCACCGGAAAGCTCGGAAGGGAAGGAGCACTGTTTTACTTTTTCAACGCAGAATTGGCTGGAATTGAGACGCCATGTCGCGTTTGGAGAGCCCCTGATGTGCCTGAACAGTGGAAATTCCCCAATTCTACCTGAAACTCTAATCCAACAACACCCCTAACCCTAATCCCAACGGTAACCCCAACCACACCCCTAACCCTGACACACCCCTAATTCTAATCCCAACCCTAATCCCAACCGTAAATATAATCCAAACCCTAACCCTAACTTTAGCCCCAACCCTAACCCTAACTTTAGCCCCAACGCTAACCCTAACTTTAGCCCCAACCCTAACCCTAACTTTAGCTCTAACCCCAACCCTAACCCCAACCCTAACCCTAGCCCTAACCCTAGCCCTAACCCTAGCCTCAACCCTAACCCCAACCCTAGCCCCAACCCTAACCCTAGCCCTAACCCAGCCCCAACCCTAGCCCAAACCCTAGCCCCAGCCCTAGCCCCAACCCTAGCCCAACCCTAGCCCTAACCCTAGCCCTAGCCCTAACCCTAGCTCTGATGGGAAAATGGAAATGAATACATTTTTTTAATTTTATTATTTTTCCCTAACTAAGGGGGTGATGAAGGGGGGTTTGATTTACTTTTATAGCGTTTTTTATATATCGGATTTTTATGATTGACAGCTGTCACACACTAAAAGACGCTTTTTTATAGCAAAAAAGTTTTTGAGTCTCCACAGCTTGAGACCTATAATTTTTCCATATTTTGGTCCACAGAGTCATCTGAGGTCTTGTTTTTTGCGGGACGAGATGACGTTTTTATTGGTAACATTTTTGGACACGTGACAGTTTTTGATCACTTTTTATTCCGATTTTTGTGAGGCAGAATGACCAAAAACCAGCTATTCATGAATTTCTTTTGGGGGAGGCGTTTATACCGTTCCGCGTTTGGTAAAATTGATAAAGCAGTTTTATTCTTCGGGTCAGTACGATTACAGCGATATCTCATTTATATCATTTTTTTTATGTTTTGGTGCTTTTATACGATAAAAGCTATTTTATTGAAAAAATTATTATTTTGGCATCGCTTTATTCTCAGGACTATAACTTTTTAATTTTTTTTTGCTTATTATGCTTTGTGGCAGCTCGTTTTTTGCGGGACAAGATGACGTTTTCAGCGGTACCATGGTTATTTACATCCGTCTTTTTGATCGCGTGTTATTCCACTTTTTGTTCGGCGGTATGATAATAAAGCATTGTTTTTTGGCTCGTTTTTTTTTTCTTACGGTGTTCACTGAAGGGGTTAACTAGTGGGACAGTTTTATAGGTTGGGTCGTTACGGACGCGGCGATACTAAATATGTGTACTTTTAGTGTTTTTTTTTTTTTTAGATAAAGAAATGTATTTATGGGAATAATATATTTTTTTTATTTAGTATTTTTTTTTTTTTTTTACACATGTGGAAATTTTTTTTTTTACTTTGTCCCATGGGGGGACATCACAGATCGCCGATCTTACAGTTTGCACAGCACTCTGTAAGATCGGCGATCTCACTCACATCGCTGCAGGCTTACCAGCACCTGCAGTCGACCCAGAAGTACTCACTGCAGGACCCGGATGCAGCCCCGTGGCCATTTTGGATCCGGGGCCTGCAGGGAGAAGACGCTCGGTACAAGGTGAGCACATCACCTTGTACCGATCGTCTCAGGGAAGCACGCAGGGAGCCCCTCCCTGCGTGATGCTTCCCTGTACCGCCGTCATACCGCGATCATGTTTGATCGCGATGTGCCGGGGGTTAATGTGCCGGGAGCGGTCCGTGACCGCTCCTGGCACATAGTGCCGGATGTCAGCTGCGATAGTCAGCTGACACCCGGTCGCGATCGGCCGCGCTCCCCCCGTGAGGGCGGCCGTTCGCTATGACGTACTATCCCGTCGGTGGGGATTAAGGCCCACCCCACCTCGACGGGATAGTACGTCATATGGGATTATGCGGTGGCATGGAGGGTGGGGTTAGAACAGTTAATAATTTAAGAAAGAGTAGAGGTACAGAAAGGAACATCAAGTGCATGTATACTAATGCCAGAAGCCTCGCCAACAAAATGGACGAATTAGAACTAATGTTGTTGGAGCATAATTATGACATGGTGGGGATATCTGAAACGTGGCTGGATGAGAGCCATGACTGGGCTGTTAACTTGCAGGGCTATAGTCTGTTCAGAAATGACCGTACAGATAAGCGAGGGGGAGGGGTGTGTCTATATGTAAAATCGTCCTTAAAACCCATCCGGCGTGATAATATAGGTGAATTTAATAAACATGTAGAATCCCTGTGGGTGGAGATAAGGGGAGGGGGGAAAAATGATAAATTACTGATAGGGGTTTGTTATAAATCTCCATAAATAATGGAAGCAATGGAGAATATCCTCATAAAGCAAATAGATGAAGCTGCGACTCAAGGAGAAGTCATTATTATGGGGGACTTCAACTACCCTGAAATAGATTGGGGAACAGAAACCTGCAGTTCCAGCAAAGGTAATCGGTTTTTGACAACTGTGAGAGACAATTACCTTTCACAGCTGGTTCAGGACTCAACAAGAAGGGGGCACTGCTAGACCTAATATTAACCAACAGGCCAGACCGCATAGCAAATATAAGGGTTGGGGGTTACTTGGGAAATAGCGATCACAAAATAATAAGCTTTCATGTATCCTTTAATAAGATGTGTAATAGAGGGGTTACAAGGACACTAAACTTCAGGAGGGCACATTTCCAACGGATGAGAGAGAATCTTGGTGCAATTAAATGGGACGATATCCTGAGACACAAAAATACACAAAGAAAATGGGAGACATTTATTAGCATCCTGGATAGGACCTGTGCACAGTATATACCATATGGGAATAAACATACTAGAAATAGGAGGAAACCGATATGGCTAAATAGAGCTGTAAGGGGCGCAATAAGTGACAAAAAGAAAGCATTTAGAGAATTAAAGGAAGTAGGTAGTGAGGAGGCATTAAATAAATACAAAAAATTAAATAAATTCTGTAAAAAGCAAATCAAGGCAGCAAAGATTGAGACAGAGAGACTCATTGCCAGAGAGAGTAAAAGTAATCCCAAAATATTCTTTAACTACATAAATAGTAAGAAACTAAAAAATGATAGTGTTGGCCCCCTTAAAAATAGTCTGGGTGAAATGGTGGATGAGGAAAAAGCCAATATGCTAAATGACTTTTTTTCATCAGTATTTACACAAGAAAATCCCATGGCAGACAAAATGACTAGTGATAAAAATTCCCCATTAAATGTCACCTGCTTAACCCAGCAGGAAGTGCGGCGGCTTCTAAAAATCACTAAAATTGACAAATCTCCGGGCCCGGATGGGATACACCCTCGAGTACTGCAGGAATTAAGTACAGTCATTGATAGACCATTATTTTTAAGCTTTAAAGACTCCATAATAACAGGGTCTGTACCACAGGACTGGCGTATAGCAAATGTGGTGCCAATATTCAAAAAGGGAACAAAAACTGAACTCGGAAACTATAGGCCAGTAAGCTTAACCTCTACTGTGGGTAAAATCCTGGAGGGCATTCTAAGGGATGCTATACTGGAGTATCTGAAGAGGAATAACCTCATGACCCAGTATCAGCACGGGTTTACTAGGGACCGTTCATGTCAGACTAATTTGATCAGTTTCTATGAAGAGGTAAGTTCCGGACTGGACCAAAGGAACCCAGTAGATGTAGTGGACTTTTGAAAAGCTTTTGATACAGTGCCACACAAAAGGTTGATACATAAAATGAGAATAATGGGGATAGGGGAAAATATGTGTAAGTGGGTTGAGAGCTGGCTCAGGGATAGGAAACAAAGGGTGGTTATTAATGGAGCACACTCGGACTGGGTAGCGGTTAGCAGTGGGGTACCACAGGGGTCAGTATTGGGCCCTCTTCTTTTTAACATATTTATTAATGACCTTGTAGGTCATTAATTTTATATTGCAGGATGATTTATGTAAACTAGAAGCTTGGGCTGATAAATGGCAAATGAGCTTTAATGGGGATAAATGTAAGGTCATGCACTTGGGTAGAAGTAATAAGATGTATAATTATGTGCTTAATTCTAAAACTCTGGGCAAAACCGTCAATGAAAAAGACCTGGGTGTATGGGTGGATGACAAACTCATATTTAGTGGCCAGTGTCAGGCAGCTGCTACAAAGGCAAATAAAATAATGGGATGCATTAAAAGAGGCATAGATGCTCACGAGGAGAACATAATTTTACCTCTATACAAGTCACTTGTTCGACCACACTTAGAATACTGTGCACAGTTCTGGTCTCCGGTGTATAAGAAAGACATAGCTGAACTAGAGCGGGTGCAGAGAAGAGCGACCAAGGTTATTAGAGGACTGGGGGGTCTGCAATACCAAGATAGGTTATTACACTTGGGGCTATTTAGTTTGGAAAAACGAAGACTAAGGGGTGATCTTATGTTAATGTATAAATATATGAGGGGACAGTACAAAGACCTTTCTGATGATCTTTTTGATCATAGACCTGAAACAGGGACAAGGGGGCATCCTCTACGTTTGGAGGAAAAAAGGTTTCAGCATAATAACAGACGCGGATTCTTTACTGTAAGAGCAGTGAGACTATGGAACTCTCTGCCGTATGATGTTGTAATGAGTGGTTCATTACTTAAATTTAAGAGGGGACTGGATACATTTCTGGAAAAGTATAATGTTACAGGGTATATACACTAGATTCCTTGATAGGGCGTTGATCCAGGGAACTAGTCTGATTGCCGTATGTGGAGTCGGGAAGGAATTTTTTCCCCCAAGGTGGAGCTTACTCTTTGCCACATGGGTTTTTTTTGCCTTCCTCTGGATCAACATGTTAGGGCAAGTTAGGTTAGGCAATGGGTTGAACTAGATGGACTTAAAGTCTTCCTTCAACCTTAATAACTATGTAACTATGTAACTATGTAAGGGGTTAAAACACAGTTTAATCTGGAGGTAGCTTGTTATAGAGCAAGGGAGCTGAGCAGAATGATACATGTTTTTTGAGAAAATATTCAGGATAACGTGTTTTAATCATTAAAACCTCTTCTCTTTCTGTGATTTCCGTTTCAGTGGGAGGTCTTATCAGTGACTGGCTGGATTCTTTGTATAAGTATGCATACAGAGATAACTGTATCATATTATTGATCAATCACTGATAGGATAGCCCACTGGAACAGAAGAGCTGAGGTTGAAATAATTGGAACATAAGTTATACTGGAACATTTCTCACAAATCTATATATCAATCTATTCAGCTCTCCCTTCCCTAAAACATGCTGCCTTCAGATTGGTCAGTATTTTTATCGTGACAGGTTCTTTTTAAGGAAATATTGTTTTGGGGATTTGCACTGTTGAAGATATTTGTTAGGTGAGTAAAAGTAGGGAATGTAGGTTAGGTACCATGGGAATCGATTTGCCACAGTATTATGTTATTCTATGAAACAAGGACATATATCTGAGATATAAAAACTGCTCACTCCACTTGTAACCAAAAAGTATTGTCTCTTCTATCTGACATGGAGATCTCACAGGCCACATAAGAGTATTCCCAGAGTGTAAATTAATAATGCGCTGGGGAAGATCTAGGGACGAAAATGAGTTCCTGAATGTCTGAATTGAAGCCATCCCAACAACTATTTACTATATGAAGAGGTTACACTGTATATAGAAAGTGCTGTAGTTCTTAGGAAAAGAGAAAATTTTGTAATAACTAATTTTGTGTTGACTTATTAGTGCTTATTACAATGGTATTCCCGTACGAAATATATAGCATGTTCACAGGATTTGCTATAAATGCTTAATAGGTATGGGCAGGGTTGGACAGGGAGAACTGACTCTAGGGGCCCACCCTACAGCTATATGCAAATATCTGTAAGCTGTTATCCCTGTTATAGTAGAGCGTTGACTGTAAAACACAGGTTGCTCCTGCACATCTACTGTGTGCCACCATAACTAGGATATATCATTATGGTAGTTTGCATTTATGGGTTCTTTGATGAAAACAAGTTATCACCGATCCACGGGATAGGTGACAACTTGTTGATCAGGGCAATCCAACCATTGGAAACCACACCAATTGGAAAAATGGGGTACTTTTATCCCTAACAGTGCATGTTTATCACCATTTTAACCCCTTAGTGACGGATACACATATATACAAAAATAAATATATAGCGTACATTCACCAATAATATATAAACCTACAACATAATGCACGACTCAAATAAGTATAATAAACATAATTTTATTAGTCATAAAAACATAACACAACACATATACAAGGGAAAACAAAAACAGGTGGAAAAAAGTATGAGATGTCACATGGACTAACATAGTGTATATAGTTGCCCATAAAATCTGAAGTAGATATCAAATGTTGAAAATTAATTCATATACCTTAAATGGACACTAAAACATACAAAATGTCCATATATAAGTAGCCACAAAATAAATTATTACAAATTTTATATCACTAATAAGGCAACATGGCTCAGAATAGATATCGCCATAAGAGGCTAATGTGCAAAAATTGCCATATGTAATGAGTTTATATAAGTCAATAATGCCAAAATAATATAAAAAATTATATATAATAAGGGTCAGACTTAAAAACCCAAAGTGTCATAGTGCAAAAGAGTGCAAAAGAAGTTGTATAGCAGCACAATATGATTATTTATATCCGGTATGCTAAGGGCCAGTGAAAAAAAGAGGAGAAAAAATGCCATATATAATATCATAAGGATATAATAGGAATAAATGTACTATTGCTGGGATGCCCCAATATGTCTATAATATCCTGTATCTCACATTAATAAATAAACTTCCTAAAAAACAAAGTATGAAGCATCAAAAATTAGAGAGATAAACAATACTGTGGGATACTTAACCATGTAAGGAGTCCTGTGACAGCCTGCACCTGCCCGACGCGCGTTTCGCCTGAGCTCTGACGAGGGAAAAGCTTGTTTGTGAGAGAGGAGACTGGTTGTCTATCATTCAAAGGCTGGGGGTTTCACTGTCATCAGTAATCAAGTATTTAGTCACATGCATTTTCAGTTTGTGAGAGAAGACACTGTTGTCTTATAAATTGGACGCCAGTCATTTGACTTAAGGTACCGTCACACTAAGCGACGCTGCAGCGATACCGACAACGATCCGGATCGCTGCAGCGTCGCTGTTTGGTCGCTGGAGAGCTGTCACACAGACAGCTCTCCAGCGACCAACGATGCCGGTAACCAGGGTAAACATCGGGTTATTAAGCGCAGAGCCGCGCTTAGTAACCCGATGTTTACCCTGGTTACCATCGTTAATGTAAAAAAAACAACCACTACACACTTACCTACCGCTGTCTGTCCCTGGCGCTCTGCTTCTCTGCTCTGGCAGATTATTGTGTTCAGTGTAAAAACGCATGAACATGTTCAGTTTTTCTTTTTTCTTTCTAAAAAGGTTGATTTTTCATTTGTTGATTTATAAATATTGTTTTCAAAAAGTTAAATTTCATGTTTTAGTAATAGTAATGTAAAGCTTCTTTGTTATTTGTGTGCAGAATGCCAACAATCAAAGATAATTGTAAAAAGACTGCGTAACCTTTTTATGAAAAAAAAAAAATTATTAAGTTTAAATTTTTCATCTGTTTATGATCAACCATGTTCACATACAGTATAATAATGAAAAAAGTATTCAAATAAAACACTTAGAGTAGCTAAAAATCAAGAATTAATAGGTCGGGTCATATTGACCCGGGAACAGTACAAGTGTATAGCAAATGCGAACAGAACAGCAGGGTTAATGAATAACATTTCCCACATGTCGGCTTTATATCAGCAGTGCACCATTTATAAAATGTTCTTTTATTTTGTTTGTATTTTATGAGGTTTAAAAGTATAACAGTAATTTTTCATTTTTTTAAGGAAATTTACAAAATGTATTTTTTTAGGGACCTACCCATGTTTGAAGTGCCTTTAGGGTCCCATAAATTGGGAAACCCCCAAAAGTTGTACCATTTTAAAAACAGCACCCCAGGACGTATTGAAAACTGCAGTCAGGTAGTTTATTAACCCTTCAGGTGATTTTCAGGAATTAATGCAAAGTGGCATGACAGAAATGAAAATGTGTATTTTACCACCTAAATGCCTCTAACTTCTGAACAGGTTACAACAGCCGTCAGACTCTAAGGCTACTATTTGGTCATGAATTGCCATAGCAAACACCAGGACTACAAAATCATGATCTGAGGGCACCAATTGGGATAAAGAGGAAGCCCCCACACTCTGTTAACCATTTATATGATGTAGTCACTATTGACTGCAGCAGCTAAAGGGGTTAAAGAGATTTGGACTGTGCAAACACTGATCTGGCTGATGCAGCAAGTTGTCAGCTATAGTGTACAGACGACAGCTGCTGGATTGTCTAGTGTATGGGGATGCTATTCCATTATATCTCAGGTCAGTTAAAAGACATATTGGCTGTCATGAAAATGGAGCAGCAGATGTCTGACCGCATCTACATTAATCTTCTTTGGGACACTTCAAGAAAAAGCCAAGTACAGACACTTAGGGAATAAATGGATCGTACATGTTGCTCCATACTATTGGGGATAAAAGTTGCACATTCTGCAGATCGATGCAGTTCCCAGCAGTCAAGCCCCCACCAATTAAAAACTTATCAATGATCCTTTGGCCACGTTCACACTTTCAGTATTTGGTCAGGATTTTACATCAGTATTTGTAAGCCAAAACCAAGAGTGGAACAATTAGAACTAATGGAAGTGTAACAGAAACATGTGCACCACTTATGCATTTATTACCCATTCCTGGTTTTCCTTTGGCTTGCAAATACTGATGTAAAATCCTTACCAAATACTGAACATGTGAATGTGGCCTTAGGATAAGTGATAACTCATTTTCACTGTAGAACCCCTGTAAGTGCATTTTTGCTAATGTGTAATAGATACAGGACAGGGAGGGGTTAAACATCCAAGTATTTAAAGGGACACTGTCACCTGAATTTGGAGGGAACAATCTTCAGCCATAGAGGCGGGGTTTTTGGGTTTTTGATTCACCCTTTCCTTACCCGCTGGCTGCATGCTGGTTTCAATATTGGATTGAAGTTCATTATCTGTCCTCCGTAGTACATGCCTGCACAAGGCAATCTTGCCTTGCGCAGGCGTGTACTATGGAGGACAGAGAATGAACTTCAATCCAATATTGCAGCCAGCATGCAGCTAGCAGGTAAGGAAAGGGTGAATCAAAAACCCAGAAACCCCGCCTCCATGGCTGAAGATTGTTCCGTCCAAATTCAGGTGACAGTGTCCCTTTAATCTCTATTGGAAATCAAGAATCTTCCCCTTATTAGATTAGAGAGTACAAGTGACCTCCATATATAACATAATCCCCTTTGCCAAGATCAATAATATCACATTCAAAGGACAAATACTGCTACACTTGTGACAAGACTATATAATATAACCACACAGTGTTCAAATAATACCACATACAGGGGATAAATACCACCACACCATGAACAGACCACATATTACCACCACAAAGTGACCACAAAATGCCAAATACAAGGAACAAATACCGTCACACCATGAACAGATCACATATTACCACCAAATAGTGACCAACTAATAGCACGTACAAGGGACAAATACGTTCAAATCATGACCAGATCACATATTACCACCACATTGTAATCAAATAATACCACGTACAGTGGATAAATACCATTGCATCATGACTAGAGCACATATTATAACCACATAGTGACTGAATAATGCCACATACAAGGGATAAATACCATCGCACCATGACAAGAGCACATATTATAACCACATAGTGACCGACTAATGCCACATTCAAGGGACAAATATGGTCACACCATGACCAGATCACATATTATCACCACATAATGACTAAATGATGCCACATACAAGGTATAAATATCGTCACACCATGACCAGATCACATATTACGACCAAATAGTGACCAACATACCACATACAAGGGACAAATATGGTCACACCATGACCAGATCGCAAAGTACCACCACAATGTGACCGAATAATACCACATACAATGGATAAATATCGTTGCATCATGACTAGAGCACATATTATAACCACATAGTGACTGAATAATGCCACATACAAGGGATAAATACCATCGCACCATGACAAGAGCACATATTATCACCACATAGTGACTGAGTAATGCCACAAACAAGGGATAAATACCGTCACACCATGACGAGAGCACATATTGCCACCACATAGTAACCAAATAATATTACATATAAGGGAGAAATACCACCACACCACATATTACCACCACATAGTGACTGAATAATACCACATACAGGGGAAAATACTGCCACACCTTGACCAGACCAAACATTACCATCAAGTAGTGACCAAATAATACCACATACAAGGGACAAATACTGTAACACCATGACAAGAGCACATATTACGACCACACAGTGACCAAATAATACCACATACAAGGGATAAATAGCATTGTACCATGACCAGAGCATATATTACTACCACATAGTGACTGAATAATACCACATATGAGGGAGAAATACCGCCACACCATGACCACACCACATATTACCACCACATAGTGACCGAATAATACCACATACAGGGGAGAAATAAGTGTCACACCTTGACCAGACCACATTTTACCACCACATATTACCACCACATAGTGACTGAATAATACAATATGTAGGGTAAAATAGCAGTACATCATTAACAGATTACATATTACCACCACATAGTGACCGAATAATACCACATACAAGGGATAAATACCGTCACACCATGACCAAACATATTACCACCACATAGTGACCGAATAATACCACATATAGGGGGAAATACAGTCACACCATGAGCAGATAATAATATAATAATAATAATAATTTTTATTTATATAGCGCCAACATATTCCGCAGATCACATGCTACCACCAAATAGTGACCGAATAATACCACATGTAGGGAAGAAATATCACAACATGACCAGACCACATATTCCCATCTTGGGCCCCTATATTTAAGATTGTCCCCATCCTGGGCCCCTTCCAGTAATAATGAGCCCATCCTGAGCCCCTTTGTTTAATAATGTCTCCATCCTGGGCCCCTTCATTTAATGATGTTCCCATCCTGGGCACCTTTATTTACTAATCTCCCCATTCTGGGCCCCTTACAGTAATAATGTCCCCATCTTGGGTCCCTTTATTTAATAATGTCCCCATCCTGGGCCAATTTATTTAACCCCTTTCTGACGTTGGGCATAGTACTACGCCCACATCGGACCCCCTCTGTTTGGTGCGAGCTTTGGCGCTGAGCCCGCACCTTTCCGGGCATATGACAGTTGATCTATGCAGCTGACGTGTGCCCGCAACAGTCATGGGTGGAATTGTGATCCACCTGCGGCTGTTAACTACTTAAATGCCACTGTCAATCTCTGACAGCCGAATTTAACTCGCGCTTACCAGAATCGCGTTATAAATCCTGCCCATTGGTGACCCCATCACATAATCCCGGGTCACTGATGGCTCAGCATGACAAGCAGAGGTTTGCAGCAGACCTCTATGGTTGTCATTGCCAGATTTCTATGAGCATCGCCCCATGGTCGGCTCTCATAGCAAGTGAGCATTTCTACACACAGGTGATCTGATCAACGCCTGTGTGTAGCAGAGGTGATCCGAGTACTGCAGCTTATAGTCTCCCATGGAAACTATTGAAGTTTGCAAAAAGAAAAAAAAAGTTTTTAAAAATAAAAAAATAAAAAAGTTCAATTCACCCCCCCTTCACTCTATTCAAAATAAAAGAATAAAAAAATCAAATATACATACGGTATATTTGTTCTCACCGTGTTCAGAATCACCCGACCATTATTATAAAAAAAGAATTAAATAAAAAGGAACCTATACATGTTTGGTGTCTGTGAACTCGTAGTGACCTGGAGAATCTTAATGACAGGTCGGTTTTAGCATTTAGTGAACATGGTAGAAAACAAAAAAACATCTATAGAATTGCACTGTTTTTTTGCAATTTCCCCACATTTGGAATTTTTTACTTTTTTCCAGTACACGATGTGTTAAAACCAATGGTGTTGTTCAAAAGTACAACCTGTTCTGCAAAAAACAAGCCCTCACATGGCCATATTGGCCACTAAATAAAAACTTATGGCTCTGGAAAGAAGGGGAGCAAAAAACAGAAATTCAAAAGCTGAAATACCCCTGGTCGTTAAGGGGTTAATGTCCCTATCCTGGGCCCCTCTGCCACACTGTCCTGGGCTCCTATGTTGCCCCCATCTTGAGCCCTTATGTTCAGTTTAATGATGTCCCCTTACTGGGCTCCTTTATTTTATGTCCTCATCCTAAGCCCGTATGTCATCCTGTCTTGGGCCGCTATGTTGTCCCCATCCTGGGCCCCAATGTCAGCCCCTATGCTCACTACTCATTGCCCAATCACAGAGGGGAAAAAGATTCTTCTCACCTTCCTGTGCTTTCCTGGTGTTCTCTTGCTGCTTTAAAATTGTTGCGGTCGTTAAAATGTCCACTGGCCCATCAGAGGGCGTACGCTGACGTTGGAAGGCTGCTGGCTAATCAAAGGCTGCAGGCATCAGCGTGTGACCTATGATAGTCCAGGGCCCTCTATTGTGACTGCTATGTGACGTCGGCACGCGGCCTGTCACAGAGCAGAGCGCTCTGTCACAATTGCTGCCGGCATTCATTGTGATGTGCGTTATCGCAGCGATTCAGGTAATGAACCCTCTGTGCGCGTGCCACTGCCTGCCTCTCCAAAGGACCAGTGTGCCTAAAAACGCACATTTTTTTCCTTCCTCTCTCTCAGACCCACCGGGCATTTCACCCCTCCGGAGTATGGATTTTGATATTAAAAAGACAGTTTCAGGGCAATATACTGCAATGCTGCTGTATGTTAATTTTCTCTGGTAGGACTAAAAGAAGGATAAAAAAGGTTTTAAAAAAATGTTCAAAATTAAAAAGAAAAACAAAAATGAAAATGAAAAGAAAAACTGCTCATGTGCTGCATAAATAAATAGTAATAATAATAATCTCTTTATATAGCGCCAACATATTTTGCAGCGCTTTACAGATTTTGCACACATTATCATCACTGTCCCCGATAGGGCTCACAATCTAAATTCCCTATCAGTATGTCTTTGGAATGTGGAAGGAAACCGGAGTACCTGGAGGAAACCCACGCAAACATGGGGAAAACATACAAACTCCTTGCAGATGTTGTCCTTGGTGGGAATTGAACCCAGGACTCCAACGCTGCAGTGCTAACCACTGAGCCACCGTGCTGCTAATACATCATTTTAATCAGCGTCTCCATGACATGTCTTATCTATTAAAATATACCATTACTGTTTTTATTCTGCACTATGAATGCTGTAAAAAAATGTAAATTACTGAAATATAAAAAAGTGATCTGTATCTTAAAATTGTATCAATATAGAACTCCAATAGCACTCGCTCCAGAAAAAACAAACCCTCACATGGCTCCTTAATAAGAAAATGTTATCGCTCTAAGGATTTTGGCAACATAACCCAAAATTTGGTGTATAAACCAAAATAAAAAAAAATTCTGTTTTTATTAGAAATAATAAAATAAAACAAAAACAATATAAAGTTGATATTCCCCTTACAGTACTGAGTGGCATGATATATATTTAATGCTGTAATATTGAAACTCTACATTCCATTACAAATTTAACATCCCACAAAAATACAAAGCATTTATTTGCCAATGGTAAGATAAAAAAGTTATGGCTCTTTAAAGGTGGCAATGTAAATACAAAAGATCTGTTCGGAAGGGGATAAACAGAAACATTCTTTGTATTGTAATACAGGATATGTGTAAATATGGCTTGTCATGGCATTGGAAGCATTAAAATCATTTTTATTTTGTATATATTATCAATGTCTGATGTTTTTCTCTGAAAAGCAATTCATATGTTTATATTTTCCTTTACAAATTGCAGAAAGCATTGGTTTGACTCCTGATCTGCAGGAACATACAGTGCATCCCAAACCAACGAACCTAATACAAGATGATTCAGGATGTGATATTTCTAATGAAGATGGGGAGGACGCCTTGACAGCATCTCACAGTTCTAACAACTGTGACCAAACGTGCAGAACTCTGTCACAATCTGCATCTCCTTTCAATCCTCTTCCAATTACCAAGCGCTTTTCATCTGGTGAGGAACAGCTGTCTAGCCAGATACAGTTTCTAAATCATCTTCTTGGTCTTGGAAAACTGACAACAGCACAAAGCCTTGTAACAGATTGTACAAAGTTTGTAAATGACTGTACGGTGGTAACTGATTCAGTGTCTGGGCTATTGAATGGCTTGCTTAGCTTTTATAGATATCCCAAACAATCTGTTTTAACACTTCAGTCAGAAGCCTTTAAAACTATAGCGAACCTCCTTACTAACTGTCGCTTGCCCAATAGTACTCTTCAGATGTGCATGAAAAGTTTAGAAGACTTTGAGAAACAATTAATCCAGAGCATTTTAACAAATGACAGCATGAACCGGGTAAGTGAAAATGTTAATATCATGTGGATGGCTCGATGAGAAAACATTACCACACATATTGATTATAGAGATTTTCTGGAATTTATAAAATCACATACCTAAACATGTAAAAAAGCAAGACATTTTTAGATATTTACCTTAGATTTTATGTTATGTTTCCTGCACACTAAGACCCTTGTGCACAATGTTTGTTTATCAGATATATAGAATTATGTTCTTTCCATGTGAACATAGCAGACAGTTGTGGCCCACTACTATGATTTTCCTGACATGCTAATATCACCGAATGACACGTGACTTGGCGTGATATCAATATGATCATGCACACTTGATGAACAAGGAACAGTGGAATACCCCAGAATTACTGAGGAAAACATGTATAAATATATTTCTGAAATTTAAAGGGAACCTGTCACCCCCCAGGGCCTTTCAAAGTAAAAGAGACACCTTCAGCAGCACTAAGGCTGCATTCTGTGAAGGTGGCCCTTATGTTTATTATCCCTAGGAACGCTGAAATAATGAGTTTTATAAATTTCCCACCATACCTCTATTGAGTCAGGGACATATGTTTTCTCCCCCTGACTCAACCGCCTTGCAGCCGTCCGTCATCCCCCCTGGCCTCCGGGTGCTGCTGGCTCTCGTCACCGGCGTCTGCGCTCTAAAATCAGTTCTAAGGTGATGTAAGGATATCTCACCTGCGTGTAGCAGAGGCCCCAGATCCCGCCCTGCAGTGTGTTATGAAGTATTCACGCTGCGGGGCTGGGAATCTGGTGCCTGCGCAGTGAGGATCTCTGGAGGAAAGAAGCGGAGGGAGAGGGGATACTTTCAATAACCGTCATAAGCCTTCCAACCATAGACTCAACTTCTTTATCCATTTAATGATCAACTTTTTGGGCAGCACCAACCACAGTCTCCCTGACACTGTCCATAGAGGTGTACTGTTTTCCTTCACTGTAAATCTCCTGTTTAAGAAAGGTCTACAACTCCTTAATAGGGTTTAATTCTTGGGGGAAAGGGGCGTATTATTATTTTTTCATCTTTAAGACCTATACTGGCTAAGTAGTGGAATACTTTGATGCATGAAGATGAAGCACTTTCCTGCATGAAAAATTATGGTTTTCTGAAAAGATGCTGATGTTTTCCTGTACTACTGCTTAAAAAGTGTCTTATAAAACTGGCAGTATGTTTGGGAGTTGATTTTTTCATTATCAGCCCAAAATGGTCCAGCAAGCTATTTAATAATACCAGCCTAGAGCAGTGCCCCACCTCCACCTTGCTGGCGTCTGAGTCTAAGTGGAGGTCTGTGCCCAGTATTGAGCCAGCCATAGGCCAATCCATATGGTCTGTCAAGAGTTACTCACATAAGTACATACAACCATTGAAAAGTATGTCTTGAACTATTTCTAGTCCCATCAAAATGCAAACTGTCTATTTATTGTGACAAACTTGACAGGCTTGTGACAAACAGGCAAATATACTGCTCAGTTTATATGCACTGAGCTATTTATATAAAAGTAAATTTTTGGATCCTAGCATCGGTGCTTTCTTTTTTTATTTGATTTGATTTTCACTTTTAACTTATTCTGCAGCCAGCTACAGTATGTACCACGGTTGTAGAAGCCAAACTTTCCAAGTTAATGTAGCAATCTACCAAAATTATATATATACTAGCTAAAGAGCCCGCATTGCCCAGGCATAGTAACTAACTGTGGTTAGTTATAGCACCTCACTTCTCTCATTTCCCATCACGCCTCTCATTTTCCCCCTCACATCTCTCATTTTCCCCCTCACATCTCTCATTTTCCCCCTCACTCCTCTCATTTTCCCCCTCACATCTCTCAATTTCCCCCCACTCCTCTCATTTCCCCCTCCTCTCATTTTCCCCCCTAACACCTGTAATTTTGACCTCACACCTGTCATTTTCCCCTCAGTATATACCTGTGTATCATCTCCCCTGTATATAGTATATACCTGTATGTCATCTCCTGTATATAGTATATACCTGTATGTCATCTCCTATATACAGTATATACAGTGCTTGTATGTCATGTCCCCTGTACAGTATATAGTACACCGTGTTCCAAACTATTATACAAATGACATTTTTCTCGGATTTTTCTAAATGGTCGGTGCAAATGACAGTCAGTCTAATAAAAGTCATCACCCGTTAGAGTATACATCAAGTTTTATTGAAGAAACCTCCCAATGATAACAGTATAATCTCCAAAATGAATAAAAACTCAAAATGCACTGTTCCAAATTATTAGGCACAGTAGAATTTCTAAACATTTGATATGTTTTAAAGAAATGAAAATGCTCATTTGTGGAATTTGCAGCATTAGGAGGTCACATTCAATGAACAAAAAAGCTATTTAACTCCAAAACATCCTAACAGGCCAAGTTTCATGTTAACATAGGAACCCTTCTTTGATATCACCTTCACAATTCTTGCATCCATTGAACTTGTGAGTTTTTAGAGAGTTTATGCTTGTATTTTTTTGCAAGAATTCAGAATAGCCTCCCAGAGCTGCTGTTTTGATGTGAACTGCCTCGCACCCTCAGATCTTTTGCTTGATGATACTCCAAAGGTTCTCTATAGGGTTGAGGTCAGGGGAAGATGGTGGCCACACCGTGAGTTTATCTCCTTTTATGCCCATAGCAGCCAATGACTCAGAGGTATTCTTTGCAGCATGGGATGTGCATTGTCAAGCATGAAGATGATTTTGCTCCCAAAGGCACGTTTCTGCTTTTTAGACCATGGAAGAATGTTGTCAGTCAGAAACTCTATTTACTTTTGCAGAGGTCATTTTCACAACTTCAGGATCCTTAAAAGGCCCTACCAGCTGTTTTCCCATGATTCCGGCCCAAAACATGACTCCTCCACCTCCTTGCTGACGTCGCAGGCTTGTTGGGACATGGTGGCCATCCACCAGCTATCCACTACTCCATCCATCTGGACCATCCAGGATTGCTCGACACTCATCAGTAAACTAGACAGTTTGAAAATTAGTCTTCAAGTATGTCCGGGCCCACTGCAACAGTTTCTGCTTGTGAATACTGTTTAGGGGTGGCCGAATAGTAGGTTTATGAACCACACCAAGCCTTTGAAGGATCCTACCCCTTGAGGTTCGAGGGACTCCAGAGGTACCAGCAGCTTCAAATATCTGTTTGCTGGTTTGTAATGGCTTTTTAGCAGCTGCTCTCTTAATCTGATGAACTTGCCAGACAGAAACCTTCCTCTTTCTGCCTTTATCAGCATGAACACATCTGTGCTCAGAATCAGCCACAAATCTCTTAATGGTATGATGATCACGCTAAAGTTTTCTTGAAATATCTATTATTTTCATCCCTTGACCAAGGCATTGGACTAGTTGATGCTTTTCGGCAGCAGAGAGATCCTTTTTCTTTCCTATGTTACTTGAAAACTGTGGCCTGCTTAACAATGTGGAACATCAATTTTAAGTCGTTTTCCTTTAATTAGAATCACCTGGAAAACTAATTATCACATGTGTTTAAGATTGATTTCAGTGATCCATTGAGCCCTGAGACACAATACCATCCATGAGTTTATCTGAAAAACTAAATAATTAAATCTTTATGACACTTAAATCCAATTTGCATAATAATTTGGAACACGGTTTATATACCTGTATGTCATCTCCTCCTGTTTATAGTATATACATATATGTCATCTCGCCTGTATATAGTATATACCTGTAAGTCATCTCCTTTATATAGTATGTACCTTTATGTCATCTGCTCCTGTATATAGTTTATACCTGTATGTCATCTCCTCCTGTATATAGTATGTACCTGTGTGTCATCTCCTCCTGTATATAGTATATACCTGTGTGTCATCTCTTCTTGTTTATAGTATATACCTGTGTGTCATCTCCTCCTGTATATAGTATACTAGATGGGGGCCTGATTCTAATGCATCGGGTATTCTAGAATATGTATGTAGCTTATTTATGAATATTTCAGAAAACAATGTATACAAAAGATTCGGCAGGTCGGTCGCGACCAATTAGCAAGGCGTGGTTCAAATCCCTGGCCAATTCGCTGCCGGACTGCGTCTGTCGCTGAATGTTCGCTGCCGGCCAGGTGCGACCAATCAGTGAAGCCAGGGCCGGCTCCAGGTTTTTGAGGGCCCAAGGAGAAAGTCTCACAGCCCACGTAGCATATAACACAGCCCACGTAGTATATAGAATAGCCATGTAGTATATAGCATAGCTACGTAGTATATAAAACAGCCACGTAGTATATAGCACAGCCACGTAGTATATAGCACAGCCATGTAGTATATTGCACAGCCACGTAGTATATTGCACAGCCACGTAGTATATAGCACAGTCACATAGTATATAGCACATCCCACATATTTTATTGAAGAGCCACGTAGTATATAGCACAGCCATGTAGTATATTGCACAGCCACATAGTATATTGCACAGCCACGTAGTATACAGCACAAGCCACGCAGTGTATAACACAGCCCGCACAGTATATACACAGCCCGCGCAGTATATAACACAGCCAACGTATTATATAGCACAGCCCATGTACTATATAGCACAGCCCATGCAGTATATAACACAGCCCACGTAGTATATAACACAGCCACATAGTATATAGCATAGCCACGTAGTATATTACACAGTCACATAGTATATAGCACAGCCCACGTAGTATATAGCACAGCGACGCAGTATATAACACAGCCCACGCAGTATATAACACGGCCCACGCAGTATATAACAAGCTCACGTAGTATATAATACAGTATAAAGCAATGTGGGCACCATATCCATGTTAAAAAAATATTTAAAATAAAAAATAGTTATATACTCACCTTCCGGCTGCCCCCGGATCCAGCCCAGGCCTTTAACGATGCTCCTCGCGACGCTCCGTTCCCAGTAATGCCTTGCGGCAATAACCCGTGATGATGATGTAGCGGTCTCGCGAGACCGCTACGTCATCTGGGGTCATTGCCGCAATGCATTCTTGGGACCGGAGCGTCACGAAGAACGGGAAAGGCTGCCGTGGATGCTGGAAGGTGAGAAGATAATGATTTTTTTAAAATTATTTTTAACATTATACGTTTTTACTATTGATGTGGCATAGGCAGCATCAATAGTAAAACGTTGGTCACACTTTCAGGGTTAATGGCAGCGTTAACGGACCGCGTTATGCCGTGGTGTAATGCCGTCCGTTTAACGGACTGCTAAAACTCTGTGAGTGCTTACTGGAGGGGAGTATGGAGGGAGGGGAGTATGAAGGGGCACTGATTGGGAGTGGGGAGGGACCAGTTTGCGGCCGGACTGGGTCTGTCACTGATGGGTCGCGCCCAGCTGGCCGCGACCAATCAGCGACGCGGGATTTCCGTGACAAACAGACGGAAGTGGACCTTAGACGATTATACAATATTATACGACCTTAGACGATTATATATATATAGATACTTGTGTGTGTCATCTTCTCCTGTATATAGTATATACCTGTGTGTCATCTCCTCCTGTAAACAGTATATACAGTACAAACCAAAAGTTTGGACACACCTTCTCATTTAAAGATTTTTCTGTATTTTCAGGACTATCAAAATTGTACATTGACACTGAAGGCATCAAAACTATGAATTAACACATGTGGAATTATATATTTAACAAAAAAGTTTGAAACAGCTGAAATTTTGTCTTATATTCTAGGTTCTTCAAAGTAGCCACCTTTTGCTTTGATGACTGCTTTGCACATTCTTACATACATGCTAGCCACCTTAGGGAGAGACCCAAGTTGGGCTAAATGTAGCGGGACGAAAGAGACCGAAAAGCCCTCTACTTAAAGGAAATACATAGTGGATGCTTTCCTGCACATTCTTGACATTCTCTTGATGAGCTTCAAGAGGTAGTCACCGGGAATGGTTTTCACTTCAGAGGTGTGCCCTTTCAGGTTTAATAAGTAGGATTTCTTGCCTTATAAATGAGGTTGGGACCATCAGTTGTGTTGTGCAGAAGTCTGGTGGATACACAGCTGATAGTCCTACTGAATAGACTGTTAGAATTTGTATTATGGCAAGAAAAAGGCAGCTAAGTAAAGAAAAACGAGTGGCCATCATTACTTTAAGAAATGAAGGTCAGTCAGTCCGAAAAATTGGGCAAACTTTGAAAGTGTCCCCAAGTGCAGTGGCAAAAACCATCAAGCGCTGCAAAGAAACTGGCTCACATGAGGACCGCCCCAAGAAAGGAAGACCAAGAGTCACCTCTGCTTCTGAGGATAAGTTTATCTGAGTCACCAGCCTCAGAAATCGCAGGTTAACAGCAGCTCAGATTAGAGACAAGGTCAATGCCACACAAAGTTCTAGCAGCAGACACATCTCTACAACAACTGTTAAGAGGAGACTTTGTGCAGCAGGCCTTCATGGTGAAATAGCTGCTAGGAAACCACTGTTAAGGAGAGGCAACAAGCAGAAGAGACGTGTTTGGGCTAAAGAACACAGGGAATGAACATTAGACCAGTGGACATCTGTGCTTTGGTCTGATGAGTCCAAATTTGAGATCTTTGGTTCCAACCACCGTGTCTTTGTGCGATGCAGAAAAGGTGAACGGATGGACTCTACATGCCTGGTTCCCACCGTGATGCATGGAGGAGGAGATGTGGTGGTGTGGGGGTGCTTTGCTGGGGACACTGTTGGGGATTTATTTAAAACTGAAGGCATACTGAACCAGCATGGCTACCACAGCATCTTGCAGCGGCATGCTATTCCATCCGGTTTGCGTTTAGTTGGACCATCATTTATTTTTCAACAGGACAATGACCCCAAACACATCTCCAGGCTGTGTAAGGGCTATTTGACCAAGAAGGAGAGTGATGGGGTGCTACGCCAGATGACCTGGTCTCCACAGACACCAGACCTGAACCCAATCGAGATGGTTTGGAGTGAGCTGGACCGCAGAATGAAGGCAAAAGGGCCAACAAGTGCTAAGCATCTCTGGTAACTCCTTCAAGATTGTTGGAAGACCATCTCTGGTGACTACTAGAGTTGAGCGACCTTGACCTTTTTAGAGTCGAGCCGGGTTTCGCGAAACCCGACTATCTCAAAAGTCGGGTCGAGTGAAATCGGCCGATTATGACGTAAAGTCGGGATCGACCGAAACACGAAACCCAATGCAAGTCAATGGGGCAGCATAGTCGGCAGTGAGTGGGGGCCAGGAAAACACCTAGAGTGCCCATTTTAATGTCAAAACCATCCATTCTTCTTAATGAAGCTTGTCAAGCGTAATTTACCTTATAATAATTGGAAGGCATTTGAAATTGGGGGTCATTTGGCTAAAGTTGTGGTGGGTAGGGCTGGTTCAAGTAATTAGTGGGCCCAGGAAATCTGGACCACGTCACGGCAGTGGAGCAGGGAGAGGTAAGTATTTCAACTTTGCAAGTGCTGTGAACCTGAGCAAGCAGGGGGGGCCCACTCGTTGGCATTGGCACTGGCACAGGGCCCCTCAAAGTACAGCGGTGTGTTTGCACGGCGGGGGCGCCTCCCACCGGCAGCAACACTTTTGCGTCCCATGAGAGGCCCTGTGCCAGTGACGTCGCCAACTAGTATTCCTCCCCCCACCTGATGAAGGAACCTGCACTTTCATCTGCACCTTCCTGTTTGTCCCCGTGTAAGGTGGTATGGTATGCGGGAAGGGGGACCTGACTTTCAGCAGGGTCACAATCTTGCAGTGTAGCGTGCACGGGAAATGTTGCGTTATGGGTCAATGTACCAGCAGACTCATCTATCACTGGCTGGGCAATGGGCAGGATGAGGAGGAAACACAGATATAGGCCCAAAGAATAAAGTGGGCTAAATGCAGTTCAAAATTGGTAACACAGGACTAATCAGGGGGCATTGCAGTGGAGGACAACTGGAATGAGAGGCTGACACAGAGAGTAGGCCCAAATCAGTAAGTAGTCGAAATGCAGTTCAAAATTGGCAACAGTAGTAAACAGGCGGCACAGCTTTGTTCAGTGGAGGAGAACAGCAAGGAGTGGCAGACACCGATAGTAGGCCCCAACCCAACTAGTAGGCCAAATGCAGTCTAACATTAACAACTACTTAACGAGCGCCTGAAAACGGAATTTCAGGACAGGAAACCAGGAGAACAGCAAGGAGCGGCAGACACCGATAGTAGGCCCCAAACCAACTAGTACGCCAAATGCAGTTGTTCCGTTTAACCACAATTTAATGAGAGCCTGAAGATAGAAGTTCAGGAAAGGCAACCTGGAGAACACCTTGGAGTGGAACACACCATCTCTCTACACCCCATACCCAATTTGTAGGTCTAATGCAGCGTAGTTTCCAACAACTACTAAACGAGAGCATGATGATCGAAGCATTGGCGAGGAAACCTGGGGAACACCTTGGAGTGGAACACACCATCTCTCTACAGTGGAACACACCATCTCTCTACACCCCATACCCAATTTGTAGGCCTAATGCAGCGTAGTTTCCAACAACTACTAAACGAGAGCCGGAAGATCGAAGCTCAGGAAAGGCAACCTGGAGAACACCTTGGAGTGGAACACACCATCTCTCTACACCCCATACCCAATTTGTAGGCCCAATGCAGCGTAGTTTCCAACAACTACTAAACGAGAGCCGGAAGATCGAAGCAATGGAGAGGAAACCTGGGGAACACCTTGGAGTGTAACACACCATCTCTCTACACCCCATACCCAATTTGTAGGCCTAATGCAGCATAGTTTCCAACAACTACTAAACGAGAGCCGGAAGATCGAAGCAATGGAGAGGAAACCTGGGGAACACCTTGGAGTGTAACACACCATCTCTCTACACCCCATACCCAATTTGTAGGCCTAATGCAGCGTAGTTTCCAACAACTACTAAACGAGAGCCGGAAGATCGAAGCAATGGAGAGGAAACCTGGGGAACACCTTGGAGTGTAACACACCATCTCTCTACACCCCATACCCAATTTGTAGGCCTAATGCAGCGTAGTTTCCAACAACTACTAAACGAGAGCATGATGATCGAAGCATTGGCGAGGAAACCTGGGGAACACCTTGGAGTGGAACACACCATCTCTCCACACCCCATACCCAATTTGTAGGCCTAATGCAGCGTAGTTTCCAACAACTACTAAACGAGAGCATGATGATCGAAGCATTGGCGAGGAAACCTGGGGAACACCTTGGAGTGGAACACACCATCTCTCTACAGTGGAACACACCATCTCTCTACACCCCATACCCAATTTGTAGGCCTAATGCAGCGTAGTTTCCAACAACTACTAAACGAGAGCCGGAAGATCGAAGCTCAGGAAAGGCAACCTGGAGAACACCTTGGAGTGGAACACACCATCTCTCTACACCCCATACCCAATTTGTAGGCCCAATGCAGCGTAGTTTCCAACAACTACTAAACGAGAGCCGGAAGATCGAAGCAATGGAGAGGAAACCTGGGGAACACCTTGGAGTGTAACACACCATCTCTCTACACCCCATACCCAATTTGTAGGCCTAATGCAGCATAGTTTCCAACAACTACTAAACGAGAGCCGGAAGATCGAAGCAATGGAGAGGAAACCTGGGGAACACCTTGGAGTGTAACACACCATCTCTCTACACCCCATACCCAATTTGTAGGCCTAATGCAGCGTAGTTTCCAACAACTACTAAACGAGAGCCGGAAGATCGAAGCAATGGAGAGGAAACCTGGGGAACACCTTGGAGTGTAACACACCATCTCTCTACACCCCATACCCAATTTGTAGGCCTAATGCAGCGTAGTTTCCAACAACTACTAAACGAGAGCATGAAGATCGAAGCAATGGAGAGGAAACCTGGGGAACACCTTGGAGTGGAACACACCATCTCTCTACACCCCATACCCAATTTGTAGGCCTAATGCAGCGTAGTTTCCAACAACTACTAAACGAGAGCATGATGATCGAAGCATTGGCAAAGAAACCTGGGGAACACCTTGGAGTGGAACACACCATCTCTCTACAGTGGAACACACCATCTCTCTACACCCCATACCCAATTTGTAGGCCTAATGCAGCGTAGTTTCCAACAACTACTAAACGAGAGCCGGAAGATCGAAGCTCAGGAAAGGCAACCTGGGGAACACCTTGGAGTGTAACACACCATCTCTCTACACCCCATACCCAATTTGTAGGCCTAATGCAGCGTAGTTTCCAACAACTACTAAACGAGAGCCGGAAGATCGAAGCAATGGAGAGGAAACCTGGGGAACACCTTGGAGTGTAACACACCATCTCTCTACACCCCATACCCAATTTGTAGGCCTAATGCAGCGTAGTTTCCAACAACTACTAAACGAGAGCCGGAAGATCGAAGCAATGGAGAGGAAACCTGGGGAACACCTTGGAGTGTAACACACCATCTCTCTACACCCCATACCCAATTTGTAGGCCTAATGCAGCGTAGTTTCCAACAACTACTAAACGAGAGCCGGAAGATCGAAGCAATGGAGAGGAAACCTGGGGAACACCTTGGAGTGTAACACACCATCTCTCTGCACCCCATACCCAATTTGTAGGCCTAATGCAGCGTAGTTTCCAACAACTACTAAACGAGAGCCGGAAGATCGAAGCAATGGAGAGGAAACCTGGGGAACACCTTGGAGTGTAACACACCATCTCTCTACACCCCATACCCAATTTGTAGGCCTAATGCAGCGTAGTTTCCAACAACTACTAAACGAGAGCATGAAGATCAAAGCAATGGAGAGGAAACCTGTGGAACACCTTGGAGTGGAACACACCATCTCTCTACACCCCATACCCAATTTGTAGGCCTAATGCAGCGTAGTTTCCAACAACTACTAAACGAGAGCCGGAAGATCGAAGCTCAGGAAAGGCAACCTGGGGAACACCTTGGAGTGGAACACACCATCTCTCTACACCCCATACCCAATTTGTAGGCCCAATGCAGCGTAGTTTCCAACAACTACTAAACGAGAGCCGGAAGATCGAAGCTCAGGAAAGGCAACCTGGGGAACACCTTGGAGTGTAACAAACCCTCTCTCTACACCACGGAAGGGCTGATTCTTAGGAAGGAATGCTGTCGTAAAGAAGCAGGGCGCGTCCGAGGGTGATTATATTCTTATTAGGTATATACTCACCCTCGGACGCGCCCTGCTTCTTTATTTGTAATGAATGTTTATTTGCAATGTGGTTTTGACTTACTCTATTTTTTTGGTAAATAATGATTTTATTATTTTCATTGTTTTGCATCTTCTTGGCAATAATATAAAGAAGACGCGACAGGACAACACTCGGTGGATGCCATATCTGTGTTTTAAATTGAAAAAACCTTTCAGTTAACTACTTGCAGGAGAAAGTTATTGTAGCTGGTGGCCATTTTTAGTACTGTACCAGATTTTTGTTGTATGTGTTTGTTTTTAATGTTAAAATGTCTGCATTTGATATCTCTCCAGTATTTTCTTTTTTATAAGCAAAATACTTATTTTTATATTTTCTGATGTTGGTTCCAGGGGTACACGGGCAGCAGTGGTGTGGTCAGTGGAGGCCTAGTGGAAGGAGTGACCGCAGACAGGCATCGAAGGCCTAAAATAATAACACATGGCTGTAGGCAATTTTAAATTGGTTACAGGGGTACACGGGCAGCAGTGGTGTGGTCAGTGGAGGCCTAGTGGAAGGAGTCACCGCAGACAGGCATCGAAGGCCTAAAATAATAACACATGGCTGTAGGCAATTTTAAATTGGTTACAGGGGTACACGGGCAGCAGTGGTGTGGTCAGTGGAGGCCTAGTGGAAGGAGTGACGCAGACAGGCATCGAAGGCCTAAAATAATAACACATGGCTGTAGGCAATTTTAAATTGGTTCCAGGGGTACACGGGCAGCAGTGGTGTGGTCAGTGGAGGCCTAGTGGAAGGAGTGACCGCAGACAGGCATCGAAGGCCTAAAATAATAACACATGGCTGTAGGCAATTTTAAATTGGTTACAGGGGTACACGGGCAGCAGTGGTGTGGTCAGTGGAGGCCTAGTGGAAGGAGTGACCACAGACAGGCATCGAAGGCCTAACATAACAAAAATGTCAATACAATGGTATTGTCAGTGGCAGGCATTGAAGGATGTCAGCGCATAGACTAAACATTGGTGGAGCTGTGAGATAATTTTGCAAGTGGTAGAGCACTGTTTGAGCTGGGGTGGGGGGAAACTGTCTTGTGGCCGGCGGTACAGGCCCAGGGCCCCTCATATTACAACGGTGTGTCTGACGTTGGGTGCGCACCACCACCGCCAGAGACACTTTATTGTACTAGGAGGGACCCAGTGGCAGTGCCGTCGACCAAAATCAGGCTCACCCACCTCTTCAGACAAACTGCACTCTCACGGGTGCTGTCGCCAAGTGTCGATACCACGGCCCCGTGTGGGGAGTTTGGCCATTTAGTGAGGTGTAAACATGTCGTATGCTGGACAATCAGGTGCAGAAAATTACGAGATTGGAAAAGGCATTCAGAATAGTCCACAGGCAAGACCTTTTCATAGGAAAGCTAGGTGTCAGCCGGGCAAGGTGGGGCAATAGATTTCGAAATCCAGTTGTGGTTCATTTTAATGAAGGTTAGATCATCTACATTTTGGGTAGCCAGACGAGTCCTTTTTTCTGTTAGTATTGAACCTGCAGCACTGAATACTCTTTCTGATAGGACACTAGCTGCTGGGCAAGCAAGCTCCTGCAATGCATATTCTGCCAATTCTGGCCAGGTGTCTAATTTTGATGCCCAGTAATCAAATGGGAATGACGGTTGAGGGAGAACATCGATAAGGGATGAAAAATAGTTTGTAACCATACTGGACAAATGTTGTCTCCTGTCACTTTGAATTGATGCTGCAGTACCTGTCCTGTCTGCGATCATAGCAAAATCACTCCACAACCTGGTCAGAAAACCCCTCTGGCCAACGCCACTTCTGATTTCTGCCCCTCTAACTCCTCTGGTCTGCTGGCCCCTGCAGCTCGTGTGAGAACGATCACGGGCGCTGTGTGCAGGGAATGCCAGAAGCAAACGGTCAACAAGAGTTGATTGTTTGGTTGCTAATATTAGTTCCAAGTTCTCATGTGGCATTATATTTTGCAATTTGCCTTTATAGCGAGGATCAAGGAGGCAGGCCAACCAGTAATCGTCATCATTCATCATTTTAGTTATGCGTGTGTCCCTTTTGAGGATACGTAAGGCATAATCCGCCATGTTATTATTATTTTATTATTATTATTATTATTATACATTTTTATAGCGCCATTTATTCCATGGCGCTTTACATGTGAATACGGGGCAAATATAGACAAATACATTAAACATGAGCAGATAACAAGGCACACGAGTACATAAGGAGGGAGGACCCTGCCCGCGAGGGCTCACAGTCTGCAGGGGGTGGGTGAGGATACACTAGGAGAGGGTAGGGCAGGTTGCGCGGCTGTTCAGTAGGTTGAGGATCACTGCAGGCTGTAGGCTTGTCGGAAGAGGTGGGTCTTCAGGTTCTTTTTGAAGGTTTCTATGTTAGGCGAGAGTCTGATGTGTTGGGGTAGAGAGTTCCAGAGTATGGGGGAAGCACGGGAGAAGTCTTGGATGCGGTTATGGGAAGAAGAGATGAGAGGGGAGTAGAGAAGGAGGTCTTGGGAGGATCGGAGGTCGCGTGTAGGTAGGTACCGGGAGACCATGTCACAGATGTATGGAGGAGACAGGTTGTGGATGGCTTTGTATGTCAGTGTGAGGGTTTTGAACTGGAGTCTCTGGGCGATAGGAAGCCAGTGAAGGGCTTGACACAGGGGAGAGGCTGGGGAATAGCGGGGGGACAGGTGGATTAGTCGGGCAGCAGAGTGTAGGATGGATTGGAGTGGTGCCAGAGTGCTAGAGGGGAGTCCAGAGAGTAGGAGGTTGCAGTAGTCGAGGCGGGAGATGATAAGGGCATGCACTAGCGTTTTTGCAGTGTTGCGGTCAAGGAAAGCACGGATCCGGGAAATATTTTTGAGTTTGAGACGACAGGAGGAGGCAAGGGCTTGGATATGTGGCTTGAAAGAGAGGGCAGAGTCGAGGATCACCCCGAGGCACCGGGCGTGTGGGACTGGGGATAGTGAGCAGCCATTGACATTGATGGATAGGTCTGGTGGAGGGGTAGAGTGAGATGGGGGAAAGATGATGAATTCTGTTTTGTCCATGTTCAGTTGTAGAAAGCGAGCAGAAAAGAAGGCTGAAATGGCAGACAGACAGTGCGGGATTTTGGTAAGCAAGGAGGAGAGGTCAGGTCCGGAGAGGTAGATCTGCGTGTCGTCAGCGTAGAGATGGTACTGCATACCGTGGGATTCTATGAGCTGTCCCAGGCCGAAAGTGTAGATGAAGAAGAGTAGGGGTCCTAGAACAGAGCCTTGAGGAACACCGACTGACAAGGGGCGAAGTGAGGAGGTGGTGTGGGGGAGGGAGACACTGAATGTTCGGTCTGTCAGATATGACGAGATCCAGGAAAGGGCCAAGTCTGTGATGCCAAGGGATGAGAGGATTTGTAGCAAAAGGGAGTGGTCTACAGTGTCAAAGGCAGAAGACAAGTCCAGGAGAAGGAGGACAGAGTAGTGTCGCTTGCTCCTGGCAGTTAGTAGGTCATTGGTGACTTTAGTTAGGGCAGTTTCAGTTGAGTGATGGGAACGGAAGCCTGATTGTAACCGATCAAAGAGGGAGCAGGAGGAGAAGTGGGAGGACAGTTCAAGATGGACATGTTGCTCCAGCAATTTGGAGGCATAAGGGAGAAGAGATATTGGGCGATAGCTAGACACAGAGGATGGGTCGAGGGAGGGCTTTTTGAGGATGGGTGTGATCTTGGCATGCTTGAAGGATGAGGGAAAGACACCTGTTGTGAGTGAGAGGTTGAAGAGGTGTGTTAGGGTAGGGATGAAGACCGTGGAAAGGTTAGGGATGAGGTGGGATGGGAGCGGGTCAAGCGTGCAGGTGGTGAGGTGTGATCTTGACAGGAGGGTGGAGAGCTGATCTTCTGTCATGGTGGAGAAGCTGGTTTTGGAGGAGCAGGGTTGAGCAGCTAAGAGGGGCAGTGGGCGCTGTGGGCCAAAGCTTTCTCTGATCGTATCGATCTTCTGTTTAAAGAAAGAGGCGAAGTCATCAGCAGAAATGAGGGGGGAGGGAGGAGGTGCGGGGGGACGGAGTAGAGAATTGAAAGTGTTGAAAAGCTGTTTAGGGTTGTGGGACAGGGAGGATATGAGGGATGAGAAGTAAGTTTGTTTTGCGGCAGTGAGCGCAGACTTGAAGCTGGCGAGGGACTGCTTGTATGCAGTGAAGTGGTCGGCAGAGTGGGATCGCTTCCATCTCCGCTCAGCAATCCTGGAAGCCCGTCTCAATTCTTTGGTCAGGCTGGTCAGCCAGGGTTGCCTGTTAATTGTACGAGTTTTACTATGCATGAGTGGGGTGGCCGAATCGAGTGTTGTTGTTATTGTGGTGTTATAAAAAGTGGCAGCAGCATCTGTGTCATGAAGGGAGGCTATGTCTGTGAGAGGGAGAAGGGACTCAGAGAGTGATTGTAAGTTGAGATGTTTGAGATTTCTGCGAGGGTGAGTGAGTTTGTGGAGTGGGGGTTGCACACTAGGAGAGGAGAGGGACGAGAATGTCAGTAGGTTGTGGTCAGACAGGGGGAGGGGTGTGTTAGTGAGGTTAGTAAGGGAGCAGAGGCGGGTGAAGATGAGGTCCAGCGTGTGGCCATCTTTGTGAGTGGCCTCAGAGGACCATTGAGTGAGGCCAAAGGAGGCAGTCAGTGATAAAAGTTTAGAGGTAGCTGAGGTGAAAGTGTCAATGGGGACATTGAAATCACCCATGATGATAGTGAGGATGTCAACAGAGAGGAAATGAAGTAGCCAGGTGGTGAAGTGGTCGAGAAAGGTGGAGATGGCTAGTTCTGGGGGGCGGTAGATGACAGCCAGCTGGAGGTTGGAGGGGGAATAGATGCGGACAGAGTGCACCTCAAACGAGGGAAGAGTAGCGGAGGGTGGTAGCGGGATTGGAGTAAAGGAGCAGGTGTCGGACAGGAGCAAGCCAACTCCTCCACCGCGTTTGTTGCTGGGGCGAGGGGTGTGAGAGAGGTGGAATCCGCCATAGGAGAGCGCAGCTGGAGAGGCCGAGTCAGAGGGGGTGAGCCAGGTTTCAGTGAGGCCGAGGAAGGAGAGTTTGTTGGTGATGAAGAGGTCATGGATAAATGGCAGTTTGTTGCAGATGGAGCGTGCGTTCCATAGTGCTCCAAGTAGGGGGAGCGGGGGAGTGGGGGCTGGATGAATGGGTATGAGGTTGTCGTGGTTGGGAAAACGTGCGGAGGATCGTGGCAGGGGGATAGAAACGAGTGTGGGGATGAATTGGGGAGGGCCGGGATTTGGGGATATGTCACCAGCAATGAGGAGTAACAGACAGATCATTAGAAGGTGGGAGCAGGATAGGACATGATGTGGCCGTGTGTGTCTGGATAAAAAGGATTGTATGTGGAGGAACAGTTCTGAGGGGAAGGTGAGATGGCTGGGGAGTATGGAGGAAGAAATGACTAGTTCCTTACTAGGAGGAGGGATTGCAGGAGATTGTAAGAAGGAAAGTAGTATGGGGGTGAAAGAGAAAAGAAACCGAAACATTGTAGTGGTTGGTGTTCTGTTACCTTCCAGTCAATTCCAGTCCAATTCAGTCTAATTCAGAATCATAATTAAAAAGATGTAATTTAAAAGATGGAAGTTAAAAGATGATTTGCAGCAGACTGAGTCTATAGCAGACTCCTGCATGTGAATATATCCCCAGTTAAGGGCAATCAGGTGTGAATGAGGGGGTGGCTGGGTATGGGAGACCAGATGTAGAGAGTTAAGCAAAGGTCATAAAGAGAGGGAGGGGTAAGACTGACCACTCAAAGAGATGCCAGGATCACACAATGAGAGACATGAAAACAGGTCGTGGAAACAAGCTCATAGGTGAGAAAGCATACTAAAAGGATTATATGTGCTGCACCAAGACACTCAGATCCAGGGGAAGCATAGAAAAGCCAGTGCAATATACAGAGACAACATTCTCTAGTTCAAACTGGAAAAGTGGCTCCAAGATTCAGGAAAGATTCTTTGTTTAGTTTTTGTTAGATATTAGGCAAACGATTTAAGCTAGAAATACGAAAATATATATTTTTATTCTCACTCGGTGTATCTACACAACCCGCGAAACACGAGCTTCTAACTCCATCTGGTAAAGAAGTAGGGATTTCTCTGGAAATATGTATCCCAGATAGGACATATTTGATCTCATTAGAATGCTCACGTTAATCCGAGATGATTGATGGGTTTTTTAGGACGCTGACATGTTTTGTAGTGAAGTTATAGAAATCAGAGAGAATAGTTTAAAGTTTAGGCAGAATGTAGAGAGAGGAGGGTCTGGATAAGCCAGCCTTTCTGTGATGTCACAGCCTTGAAAGTATAACTGGCTGCACACATCCCCAGCTGTTTTTCTGCTAGATTTCTTCCTGACTTCTTGTCCTCTCCTGAAGCCAGCAGCATCCCATGGACTGGGATATATGGAAACTGCCCTAGCCTGGTTGCCTGTCATGCTTTTAATATGTGAGTGTTATCTTTTCTCATTTATTCCCTTTATGTTATAATTACCCTTGTACATATTTGCAATTGTCTCATGTATAACATCTTTATAAACTATTTTTGATAACGCACTGCCTAGTTATTTTGAATGGGATATACTATTATATATTAGTTCGTTCTCCTGCTCTAAACCGTACCCTAAGTCTCTTGAAGGGAAAATACGCTACTGTTACTGTTGTGTTGGGTTAGCTTCGGACCCGTTTAATCGAAGCTGGTGGCAGCGAAAGTGTGCTGACGGTTGGATTATGCTGAAGCAACTGCGGGTTTGATAATTATTGTTCCTGCCTGTGTGGGAGTAGTTATCGCGTCGCTGCAGCGTGCCCAATAGCCAGTACATAGCAGGCAGCCTTTCTGGCGACTAATTACCCAGGGTGCAGTACCTAATCTGACCTGAGAGTAAGGGGGGCGCCAGAGAGCTGCAAGTGTTAAGTGGAACTGTAAGCGGGATATACATAAATCCCTGCAGTTCGTGGTATATAGAAAAGCAGTGGGATACCTAGAATAAGCCCCTGCTGTAAGCAAGAGGTCAATAGCCTTGTGTGTGGTTTTTTTTCATCACATTGTTAGCAGTGGAGGGATAACTAAGATAAGCCCCCCTGCACATGTGATAGCCGTCTGTTGGCCTAAAGTCACCTCAATCCGTGACGTAGGGGTGACGGTCACGGTGTGAATCCTGACCCATTGGTGACAGCGGTCAGGGGGAATCGTGACAATTGGCCATGTGGGCCAAAGTTCCAGTTCTCAAATCTGCGGTTGTGCTTGGTTGAGGGGCAGTTTCAGGCAAATCCACGTCACTTGTGTCCCTCAAAAAACCAGAACCCGGCCTTGCCGCGCCACCAATTTCCAGTGGCCCCGGAAAAGCTTCCTCATTAAAAATATAATCATCCCCATCATCCTCCTCGTCCTCCTCCTCCTCTTCGCCCGCTACCTCGTCCTGTACACTGCCCTGGCCAGACAATGGCTGACTGTCATCAAGGCTTTCCTCTTCCTCAGCTGCAGACGCCTGATCCTTTATGTGCGTCAAACTTTGCATCAGCAGACGCATTAGGGGGATGCTCATGCTTATTATGGCGTTGTCTGCACTAACCAGCCGTGTGCATTCCTCAAAACACTGAAGGACTTGACACATGTCTTGAATCTTCGACCACTGCACACCTGACAACTCCATGTCTGCCATCCTACTGCCTGCCCGTGTATGTGTATCCTCCCACAAAAACATAACAGCCCGCCTCTGTTCACACAGTCTCTGAAGCATGTGCAGTGTTGAGTTCCACCTTGTTGCAACGTCTATGATTAGGCGATGCTGGGGAAGGTTCAAAGAACGCTGATAGGTCTGCATACGGCTGGAGTGTACGGGCGAACGGCGGATATGTGAGCAAAGTCCACGCACTTTGAGGAGCAGGTCGGATAACCCCGGATAACTTTTCAGGAAGCACTGCACCACCAGGTTTAAGGTGTGAGCCAGGCAAGGAATGTGTTTCAGTTGGGAAAGGGAGATGGCAGCCATGAAATTCCTTCCGTTATCACTCACTACCTTGCCTGCCTCAAGATCTACAGTGCCCAGCCACGACTGCGTTTCTTTCTGCAAGAACTCGGACAGAACTTCCGCGGTGTGTCTGTTGTCGCCCAAACACTTCATAGCCAATACAGCCTACTGACGTTTGCCAGTAGCTGCCCCATAATGGGAGACCTGGTGTGCAACAGTGGCAGCTGCGGATGGAGTGGTTGTGCGACTGCGGTCTGTGGACGAGCTCTCGCTTCTGCAGGAGGACGAAGAGGAGGAGGAGGGGGTGCGAACGGCTACAGCCAATTGTTTCCTAGACCGTGGGCTAGGCAGAACTGTCCCAAACTTGCTGTCCCCTGTGGACCCTGCATCCACCACATTTACCCAGTGTGCCGTGATGGACACGTAACGTCCCTGGCCATGCCTACTGGTCCATGCATCTGTTGTCAGGTGCACCTTTGTGCTCACAGATTGCCTGAGTGCATGGACGATGCGCTCTTTAACATGCTGGTGGAGGGCTGGGATGGCTTTTCTGGAAAAAAAGTGTCGACTGGGTAGCTCGTAGCGTGGTACAGCGTAGTCCATCAGGGCTTTGAAAGCTTCGCTTTCAACTAACCGGTAGGGCATCATCTCTAACGAGATTAGTCTAGCTATGTGTGCGTTCAAACCCTGTGTACGCGGATGCGAGGCTAAGTACTTCCTTTTTCTAACCATAGTCTCATGTAGGGTGAGCTGGACTGGAGAGCTGGAGATCGTGGAACTAGCGGGGGTGCCGGTGGACATGGCAGACTGAGAGATGGTGGGAGATGGTATTGTTGCCACCGGTGCCCTAGATGCAGTGTTTCCTACTACGAAACTGGTGATTCCCTGACCCTGACTGCTTTGGCCTGGCAAAGAAACCTGCACAGATACTGCAGGTGGTGCGGAAAATGGTGGCCCTACACTGCCGGAAGGGATGTTGCGTTGCTGACTAGCTTCATTGGCCGAGGGTGCTACAACATTAAGGGACGTTTGGTAGTTAGTCCAGGCTTGCAAATGCATGGTGGTTAAATGTCTATGCATGCAACTTGTATTGAGACTTTTCAGATTCTGTCCTCTGCTTAAGGTAGTTGAACATTTTTGACAGATGACTTTGCGCTGATCAATTGGATGTTGTTTAAAAAAATACCAGACTGCACTCTTTCTAGCATCGGATACCTTTTCAGGCATTGCAGACTGAGCTTTAACCGGATGGCCACGCTGTCCTCCAACAGGTTTTGGCTTTGCCACGCGTTTTGGGTAAGATACGGGCCCGGCAGATGGAACCTGTTGCGATGTTGATGCCTGCTGCGGCCCCTCCTCCTCCGCTTCAGAACTGCTGCCGACTGCACCCTGTTCCCCCAATGGCTGCCAATCGGGGTCAAGAACTGGGTCATCTATTACCTCTTCTTGTAGCTCGTGTGCAACTTCGTCTGTGTCACCGTGTCGGTCGGTGGTATAGCGTTCGTGATGGGGCAACATAGTCTCATCAGGGTCTGATTCTTGATCATTACCCTGCGAGGGCAATGTTGTGGTCTGAGTCAAAGGACCAGCATAGTAGTCTGGCTGTGGCTGTGCATCAGTGCACTCCATGTCAGATTCAACTTGTAATGGGCATGGACTGTTAACTGCTTCACTTTCTAAGCCAGGGACGGTATGTGTAAAGAGCTCCATGGAGTAACCCGTTGTGTCGCCTGCTGCATTCTTCTCTGTTGTTGTTTTTGCTGAAGAGGACAAGGAAGCGACTTGTCCCTGACCGTGAACATCCACTAACGACGCGCTGCTTTGACATTTACCAGTTTCACGAGAGGAGGCAAAAGAGCTAGAGGCTGAGTCAGCAAGATAAGCCAAAACTTGCTCTTGCTGCTCCGGCTTTAAAAGCGGTTTTCCTACTCCCAGAAATGGGAGCGTTCGAGGCCTTGTGTAGCCAGACGACGAACCTGGCTCCACAGCTCCAGACTTAGGTGCAATATTTTTTTTCCCACGACCAGCTGATGCTCCACCACTACCACTACCCTCATTACCAGCTGACAATGAACGCCCCCGGCCACGACCTCTTCCACCATACTTCCTCATTGTTTTAAAAACGTAAACAAACTAACGGTATTTGTTGCTGTCACACAAATTACACGGTGAGCTATAACTTCAGTATGATTTAGCTACTCCTTTACAGGTGAGTGAGACCACAACGAAAATCAGGCACAATGTTACACACTCTGTTGTTGGTGGCAACAAATGAGAGAGATGCCACACACGCAGGACTGTCACTGAAGCACAAATGTAAATATTAATCTCCCACTGATTTGATTTTTTTTTTTTTTAAGGGAGACTTTAGGAAAAAAAAATAATAGAATAAAATGATTTTTTCAGGAAGAATTTAGAAACCAAATAAAATAAAATGATTTTTTCAGGGAGAATTTAGAAAACAAATAAAACAAAAAAAGGCTTTCTATGGCCCACTGAGTGAGAGATGACGCACACAGGAGTCAGGAGTGGCACACAAGCCCAGAGGCCAATATTTATCTCCCACTGATTGATGTAGTGATTTTTTCAGGTAGATTTTGGAACCCAAATCAAGCTAAAAAAAATAATAGGCTTTCTATGGCCCACAATTGGAGAGAGAGAGAGAGATGGCACACCCAGGAGTCAAGACTGGCACACAAGCAGAAAGGGCAATATTAATCTCCCACTGATTTGTTTTTTTGTTTTTTTTTTCAGGGAGACTTTAGGAAAAAAAAAATAGAATAAAATGATTTTTTCAGGAAGAATTTAGAAACCAAATAAAATAAAATGATTTTTTCAGGGAGAATTTAGAAAACAAATAAAACAAAAAAAGGCTTTTTATGGTCCACTGAGTGAGAGATGATGCACACAGGAGTCAGGAGTGGCACACAAGCCCAGAGGCCAATATTTATCTCCCACTGATTGATGTAGTGATTTTTTCAGGTAGATTTTGGAACCCAAATCAAGCTAAAAAAATAATAGGCTTTCTATAGCCCACAATTGGAGAGAGAGAGAGAGAGAGATGGCACACCCAGGAGTCAAGACTGGCACACAAGCAGAAAGGGCAATATTAATCTCCCACTGATTTGTTTTTTTTGTTTTTTTTTTCAGGGAGACTTTAGGAAAAAAAAAATAGAATAAAATGATTTTTTCAGGAAGAATTTAGAAACCAAAGAAAATAAAATGATTTTTTCAGGGAGAATTTAGAAAACAAATAAAACAAAAAAAGGCTTTCTATGGCCCACTGAGTGAGAGATGACGCACACAGGAGTCAGGAGTGGCACACAAGCCCAGAGGCCAATATTTATCTCCCACTTTTTTTTTTTTGTTCCAGGGAAAATTTATATACCCAATTAAAAAAAATAATAAATAGGCTTTCTATGGCCCACTATCTGAGAGACAGAGAGAGATGGCACGCTTAGGACTGGCACACAAGCCCAAAGGCCAATATTAATCTCCCTTTTTTTTTTAAGGGAGAATTTATAAAACCAAAAAAAAATAAATAAATAGGCTTTCTATGGCCCACTATTTGTGAGAGAGATGGCACGCTCAGGACTGGCACACAAGCCCAGAGGCCAATATTAATCTCCCACTTTTTTTTTTTTTTCCAGGGAAAATTTATAAACCCAATAAAAAAAAAAATAAATAAATAGGCTTTCTATGGCCCACTATCTGAGAGAGAGAGATGGCACGCTTAGGACTGGCACACAAGCCCAAAGGCCAATATTAATCTCCCACTGATTGATTTATTGATTTTTTCAGGTAGAATTTAGAACCCAAATAAAGCAAAAAAAAAAAAAAAAGGGCTTTCTATGGCCCACTGAGTGAGTGATGATGCACACAGGAGTCAGGAGTGGCACACAAGCCCTGAGGCCAATATTTTTCTCCCACTGATTGATGTAGTGATTTTTTCAGGTAGATTTTAGAACCAAAATCAAGCAAAAAAATAAATAGGCTTTCTATGGCCCACTGAGTGAGTGATGATGCACACAGGAGTCAAGAGTGGCACACAAGCCCTGAGGCCAATATTTTTCTACCACTGATTGATGTAGTGATTTTTTCAGGTAGATTTTATAACCCAAATCAAGCAAAAAAATAAATAGGCTTTCTATGGCCCACTGAGTGAGAGATGACACAGACAGGGATGGCACTCTAGCAGAAATGTCAATCTTAATCTCCCACAAAAAAAAAAAAAGAAACAGGGAGTGTCCTTCAATTACTATCTCCCTGCAGTAATCTCAGCCAGGTATGGCAGGCAGCAATAAGGAGTGGACTGATGCACAAATTAAATAAAAAGTGTGTACAAACCAAAAAGATAGCTGTGCAGAAAGGAAGGAACAAGAGGATTTGTGCTTTGAAAAAAGCAGTTGGTTTGCACAGCGGCGTACACACAGCAATGCAGCTATCAGGGAGCCTTCTAGGGCAGCCCAATGAGCTACAGCGCTGAGGGGAAAAAAAAAAAAAATGTAGCTTCCACTGTCCCTGCACACCGAAGGTGGTGTTGGGCAGTGGAAATCGCTACAGCACAAGCGGTTTGGTGGTTAATGGACCCTGCCTAACGCTATCCCTGCTTCTGACGAAGCGGCAGCAACCTCTCCCTAAGCTGAGATCAGCAGCAGTAACATGGCGGTCGGCGGGAACTCCCCTTTATAGCCCCTGTGACGCCGCAGACAGCAAGCCAATCACTGCAATGCCCTTCTCTAAGATGGTGGGGACCAGGACCTATGTCATCACGCTGCCCACACTCTGCGTTTACCTTCATTGGCTGAGAAATGGCGCTTTTCGCGTCATTGAAACGCGACTTTGGCGCGAAAGTCGCGTACCGCATGGCCGACCCCGCACAGGGGTCGGATCGGGTTTCATGAAACCCGACTTTGCCAAAAGTCGGCGACTTTTGAAAATGAACGACCTGTTTCGCTCAACCCTAGTGACTACCTCTTCAAGCTCATCAAGAGTGTAAAAAGCAGTCATCAAAGCAAAAGGTGGCTACTTTGAAGAACCTAGAATATAAGACAGAATTTCAGTTGTTTCACACTTTTTTGTTAAGAATATAATTCCACATTCATAGTTTTGATGCTTTCAGTGTGAATGTACAATTTTAATAGTCCTGAAAATGGAGAAAAATCATTAAATGAGAAGGTGTGTCCAAACTTTTGGTCTGTACTGTACCTGTCCTGTATACAGTACATACCTGTGTGTCATCTCCTCCTGTATATAGTATATACCTTTATGAAATCTCCTGTATATAGTATAAACCTGTGTGTCATCTTCTCCTGTATTTAGTATATACCTGTGTGTCATCTCATCCTTTATATAGGATATACATATATGTCATCTCGCCTGTATATAGTATATACCTATATGTCATCTCCTCCTTTATATAATATGTACCTGTATGTCATCTGCTCCTGTATATAGTTAACACCTGTATGTCTTCTCCTCCTGTTTATAGTATATACTTGTGTGTCATCTCCTCTGTATATAGTATATACCTGTGTGTCATTTCCTCCTGTATATAGTTTATACCTGTGTGTCATCTCCTGTTTATAGTATATAGCTTTATGTCATCTCCTCCTGTATATAGTATATACCTTTATGAAATCTCCTATATATACTACATACCTGTGTGCCATCTGCTCCTGTATATAGTTTATATCTGTATGTCATCTCCTCCTGTTTATAGTATGTACCTGTATGTCATCGCCTCTGTATATAGTATGTACCTGTATGTCATATCCTCCTGTATATAGTATACACCTGTATGTCAACTCCTCCTGTTTATAGTATATACCTGTATGTCATCTCCTCCGGTATATAGTATATACCTGTGTGTGATCTGCCCCTGTATATACTATATACCTGTATGTGATCTCTTCCTTTATATAGTATATACCTTTGTGTCATCTGCCCCTGTATATAGCACGTACCTGTATGTCATCTCCTCCTGTTTATAGTATATACCTGTATGTCATCTCCTTCTGTATATAGTATATATCTGTATGTCATCTCCTGTGTATAGTATATACCTGTGTGTCATCTGCTGTATACAGTATATACCTGTATGTCATCTCCTGTGTACAGTATTTTACTGTGTGTCATCTCCTCCTGTATATAGTATATACCTGTATGTCATCTCCCCTGTATATAGTACAGTATATACATTTATGTCCTCCTCCTGTACAGTATATACCTGTATGTCATCTCCTCCTGTATATAGTATATACCTGTATGTTATCTCCTCTGTATATAGTATATACCTGTATGTCATCTCCTCCTGCATATAGTATATACCTGTATGTCATCTCCTCTGTATATAGTATATACCTGTGTGTCATCTCTCCTCCTGTATATAGTATATACCTGTATGTCATCTCCTCCTGCATATAGTATATACCTGTATGTCATGTCCTCCTGCATATAGTATATACCTGTGTGTCATCTCCTGTATTAGTCCTCGTTCACACGGTATTTGGTCCCTATTTTTATTTCAGTAAAAGCTAAAACTTGGAGTAAAACAGAGGAAAAGTTTATTAGAAATACTTCACCACTGTATTTTTCTCCCACTCGTGGTTTTAGCTTATAAATACTGAGGTGAAATACTGACCAAATACTGAACGTGTGAATGTGGCCTTTTACACTGCCTCCACCTGCAGCGTCACACTCTTCTCTATGCACAGTCTCATTCTGCAGCAGCACCTCACTTCTCTTATTTTGCCCCTCCCATCTCTATCCATGAGGCTCCTCCCTTTCCCTTGACATCATTCCTCACAGAAGCAACTCCATTCTAGACATGATGGAGCTAGATGTGGCCTGTGCCTGCTATGTGGAGTGGGCGTGGCTATGTGGAGTGGGTGTGGCTCGATACACACACACACACATGCATACACTCTTAAATAGCAAAAAAAGGCTAAAAAAGCCAAAGCCAGCTCACCAACCAGACCATCAGATGCGGGGCACGGAATCCGTCCAGACCAAGACGTCCTGCGATAATGACTCCAAACATGAAAAATATTCCAGCTCCAGCAGATGGGTAAAAATGTTTTTATTTTTTTTATTATAATAACACACGTAAAAATATCCTTACACCAGGTAGACCAGACAGGTGATAGTGTGAATAAAACGGCTACGCGTTTCGACCGATATAGGTCTTAGTCATTCCAGTCTGGCATGAGTAAGACCTATATCGGTCGAAACGCGTAGCCGTTTTATTCACACTATCACCTGTCTGGTCTACCTGGTGTAAGGATATTTTTACGTGTGTTATTATAATGCATACACTCTACTTTATATAAGAGACCCTGTATACATACCCTGTATATATATACATATAAAGGGTGGGCCATTTATATGGATACACCAAAATAAAATTGGAATGGCTGGTGATATCAACTTCTTTTTGTGGCACATTAGTATATGGGAGAGGGAAAACTTTTCAAGATGGGTGGTGACCATGGCGGCCATTTTGAAGTTGGCCATTTTGGATCCAACTTTTTTTTCAGTGACCACAAAAATGCCCACAGGAAAAATGCCCACAGGAAAATTGCCCACAGGATAATTGCCCACACGGAATATTTCCCACACAGAATATTGCCCACACAGAAAATTGCCCACATGGAAAATTGCCAAATACAGCATCACAAAGTTTCAGATTTATGATATTTGAGGTGCAAGGTGAGGATATTCACATGATATGTGAAAAATGCCCACAAACATTAATAACCACAGGAAAACAGTAGAACGTTATAGGTAAGATGCTCTGCAGGACAGAGAATAGCATAGATCCATAGGTTAAATGCTCTTCAGCACAGGGGGATAGTATGCAGGTATAGGTGAGCTGCTCTGCAGGACAGGAGAATAATATAGAATTATAGGTGAGATGCTCTGCAGGCATAGAATAGTATAGAATTATAGGCAAGAAGCTCTGCAGGACAGGGGGATAGTATATAGGTATAGGTAAGATGCTCTGCAGGACAGATAATACTATATAATTATAGGCAAGATGCTCTGCAGGGCAGGAGAATAATATAGAATTATAGGTGAGATGCTCTGCAGGACAGAGAATAGTACAGAATTATAGGCAAGATGCTCTGCAGGGCAGGAGAATAGTATAGAATTATAGGTGACATGCTCTGCAGGCCAGAGAATAGTATAGAATTATAGGCAAGAAGCTTTGCAGGACAGGGGATAACATATAGGTATAGATGAGATGCTCTGCAGGACAGAG
Organism: Ranitomeya imitator; assembly: GCF_032444005.1. NCBI lineage: Eukaryota > Metazoa > Chordata > Amphibia > Anura > Dendrobatidae > Ranitomeya > Ranitomeya imitator. The sequence continues at coordinate 353,749,057 of NC_091286.1, read as the reverse complement.
AATAGCATAGATCTATAGGATAAATGCTCTGCAGGACAGGGGGATAGTATGCAGGTATACGTGAGATGCTTTGCAGGGCAGACAAATAATATAGAATTATAGGTGAGATTCTCTGTAGAACAGAGAATAACATAGATCTATAGATTAAATGCTCTGCAGGACAGGGGGTTAGTATATAGGTATAGGTGAGATGCTCTGCAGGGCAGGAGAATAATATAGAATTATAGGTGAGATGCTCTGCAGAACATAGAATAGTATAGAAATATAGGTGAGATGCTGTGCAGGACAGAGAATGCTATTGCATTGGGAGTGCGGTGAAATGAACATCTGTGTATCCTTAGTGGTGCTAACAGGAGCAGTGGACATGTGTCACACCATTTGCGCTTTCCAACATACCTGTTCAATGTCAATTGGCCTCAGCCAATGAGCGGTGCGGGATTCAAATCCCCCGCCAAAGCTACGCAGCTCCGCTCATTGGCTGAGCCGCCCACCGGCTGAGGTTTTGGCGGGGGATTCAGATCCTGCGTGGCAGCACTCACTGGCCCAGCCGGGGGGCGGCTCAGCCAATGAGTGGTGCCGCGCGGCTTTGGTGCGGGATTCAAATCCCCGGCCAAAGCCGTGCTGCACCGCTCATTGGCTGAGCCGCCCCTGGCCTCGCGGCTTTGGCGGGGGATTCAAATCCCACGCGGGACCGCTCATTGGCTCAGCCAGCGGGGTGGGGGATTTGAATCCCCTGGCTCTCAGCCAATGAGCGGTGCCATGCGGCTTTGGCGGGGGATTCAAATCCCACGCGGCACTGCTCATTGGATCAGTTGGCAGAGCGGGGGATTCCCAGGCCTTTCATTGGCTGAGCCTCCACTGGCCTCGCGGCTTTGGCGGGGGATTCAAATCCTGCGCGGGACCGCTCATTGGCTCAGCCAGCGGGGCGGGGGATTTGAATCCTACGCCTTTCATTAGCTGAGCCTGCACTGGCCTCGCGGCTTTGGCGGGGGATTCAAATCCCGTGCAGCACCGCTCATTGGCTCAACCAGCGGGGCAGGGGATTTGAATCCCGCGTCGCTCATTGGCTCAGCCAGCAGGTGGCTCAGCCAATGTGCGGTGCTGCGCAGCTTTGGATGGGGAGTTGAATCCCGCGCCGCTCATTGGCTCAGCCGAAGGCAGCGCAGCCAATGAGCGGTGGTGCGCGGCTTTCACGGGGGATTCAAATCCCACGCGGCACTGCTCATTGGATCAGTCGGCGGAACGGGGGATTTGAATCCCACGCCTTTCATTAGCTGAGCCTCCACTGGCCTCACGGCTTTGGCGGGGGATTCAAATCCCGTGCAGCACCGCTCATTGGCTCAACCAGCGGGGCGGGGGATTTGAATCCCGCGTCGCTCATTTGCTCAGCCAGCAGGTGGCTCAGCCAATGTGCGGTGCTGCGCAGCTTTGGCTGGGGATTTGAATCCCGCGCCGCTCATTGGCTCAGCCGGAGGCAGCGCAGCCAATGAGCGGTGGTGCGCGGCTTTGAGCGGCGCTGGATTCAAATCCCCTGCCAAAGCCATGTGGCACCGCTCATTGGCTGAGCACCGGATGCGGACATATTCACCAGGATGATGGCCATGTGTACCAGGATCAGTCAGATTGCCTGAAACACTGATGTCCAGCCTATGATCGGTGTTGTAAGAGCCTCTATCATAGCGTGGTGGCTAGCAATGTCAGCGTCATCAGGGCCAGCTCTCACTGGTGCAATCTACGATGACATTGATCACACCAATCAGAGCGCACATACGTGGCGTGACCTGGCAGTGACCACCCTGTACTTCCTCATTTTAGCTGTGGATTTGTACAAGGGGGTCACTCTGTCCCTCTTGCGCGTGCTTGGCCTTGTGGTGCCACAGAAGCTTGCTGCTGTTGTTGCCTGTGCGCCTGCTGAAGCTGAAAAGAAGAAGAAAGAAAGGTCCCTGATCCTTGCCCGATCTTTCCTCATCCACCCCAATCCCACTCTCTGTCCTTCCCCCCTTTTCACCCCTGTTTACCCTCTCCCCACCCCTCCTTCAGCTGCTGAGCACTGATCAGTACTTGATTGTTAATCAGTACTTTATTGCTCAATTTTTGGAGCAGCAGGAACCTAATCCCTGCCTGACCCCAGCGATAGGCCCTACATTTGGTGTCCAATTTCGGCTCTTACTTGCGTGAAAATAAAAACAATTGGGGCTAAAAGATACATTTTGTGTAAAAAATATATTTTTTATATTTCCACAAATCAACATTATAATTTTCTGTGAAACACTTGGAAGTCCAAGGTGCTCACCACACATTTAGCTAAATTCCTTGAGGGGTATGATTTAAAAACTGGGTTCTATTGTGGCTTTCCTCCACATATGGGGGTATTAGCATTCTCAGGAGAAATTGCACAACATATTTTGTGGTCCATTTTTTCATGTTACCCTTGTGAAAATCATCATTTTCTGTGACTCACCTGGGGGTTTAAGGTGCTCACCACACATTTCGGTCTAGTTTACAAATTGGGGTCACTTGTGGGGGGTTTCTACTGTTTACGCACAGCATGGGCTCTCCAAATGCTGCATGGTGTCTACTTTCGATTCTACCTAATTTTGTGTTAAAAAAATAAAATGGTGCTGTTTACCTTCCGAACCCTTTAGTGCACCCAAACAGTGGTTTTCCCCCACATGTTGGGTATCAACGTACTCAGGAGAAGTTACACATCAACATTTGTGGTCCATTTTGTCCTGTTACCCTTGTGAAAATACAACATTTGGGGATAAAAGATAATTTTTGTGGAAAATTATTTATTTTTTAGTTTCACAGCACTTTTTTTAATTTGTGTGAAGCACTTGTGGGTTCAAAAAGCTCACCACAGGTAAGGTCCTTGAGAGGTCTAGTTTCCAAAATGGGGTCACTTGAGGGAGTTCCCACTATTAGGCACATCCAAATACAGCATGAAGTCCATGCGCAATTCCAGCCAATTTTGCTTTTAAAAAGTCATGTGACGCTCCTTCCCTTCTGCGACCTGTTGTTTGCCCTAACAGTGCTTTTCCCCCACATATGAAGTGTAGGCATGTTCAGGAGAAATTGCACTACAAATTTTGTGGTTCATTTTTTCTTGTTACCCTTTTGAAAATTGTGTAGGGTTTCCACTGTTTAGTCATATCAGGGACTCTCCAAATGTGACATAGCATCCGCTCTCGATTCCAGCCATTTTTTGTGTTCAAAAAAGTCAAACAGTGCTACTTCCCTTTTGAGACCTGTCATGTGCCCAAACAGTGAATTTGCACCACACATAGGGTATCGGCGTACTCAGGAGAAATTTAACGATTTTCAAACTTTTCATTCGCATGCCCTTAAATCAGAAAGCTATGGTACAAAAATAGTTAATAAATAACATTGTCCACATGTCTACTTTACATCTACATCATTTTTTAACCATTTATTTTTTTTGGTGGTACGTTGGAAGGGTTAAAAGTTGATTAGCAATTTCTCATTTTCCAACAAAATTTACAAAACCATTTTTTTATGGCCTGCATCACATTTGAAGTGATTTTGGGAGCCTATATGACAGAAAATACACAAACGTGACACCATACTAAAAACTGTATGCCTCAAAGTACTCAAAACCACATTCAAGAAGTTTATTAACCCTTCCGGTGCTGAACAGGAACTAAAGCAATATGGAAGGAAAAAACTAGCATTTAACTTTTTTTCACAAAAATTTTACTTAAGCTTGTTATTTTCACAAGGCTGACAGGAGAAGATATACCCTAAAATTTGTTGCACAATTTCTCCTGAGTACGCTGTTACACTCTATGTGGGGGAAATCCACTGTTTGTGCACACAACAACAAGCAAAAAAGTACTGTTTGCCTTTTTGAACACAAAAATGGCTGGAATTGAGAGCCAACGCCATATCATATTAGAAGAGACCATGAAATGCCTAATCAGTGGAAAGCCCTCACAAGTGACCCCATTTTATGGAACTGGACCCCTTTTATTATTATTATACATTTATATAGCGCCATTTATTCCATGGCGCTTTACATGTGAAAAGGGGCAAATATAGACAAGCACAATAAACATGAGCAATACAAGGCACACACAAGTACAGAAGGAGAGAGGACTCTGCCCGCGAGGGCTCATAGTCTACATGGGTGAGGATACACTAGGAGAGGGTAGAGCTGGTCGTGTGGCAGTTCAGCAGACTAAGGATCACTGCAGATTGTAGGCTTCTCGGAAGAGGTGGGTCTTCAGGTTCTTTTTGAAGATTTCTGTGGTAGGCGAGAGTCTGATGTGTTGGGGTAGAGAGTTCCAGAGTATGGGGGAAGCACGGGAAAAGCCTTGTATGCTGTTGTGGGAAGACGAGATAAGAGGGGAGTAGAGAAGGAGATCTTGGGAGGATCAAAGGTTACGTGTGGGTAAATACCGGGAGACCATGTCACAGATGTATGGAGGAGACAGGTTGTGGATGGCTTTGTGTGTCATAGTAAGGGTTTTGAACTAAAGCCTCTGGACAATAGGAAGCCAGTGAAGGGCTTGACAAAGAGGAGAGGCTGGGGAATAATGGGGAGACAGGTGGATTAGTCGGGCAGCAGAGTGTAGGATCTCTTGGAGTGGTGCCAGAGTGCTGGAGGGAAGGCCAGAGAGTAGGAGGTTGCAGTAATCGAGGCAGGAGATGATAAGGGCATGCACTAGCATTTTTGTGGTTTCATGGTCAAGGAATGCACGGATCCGGGAAATATTTTTGAGTTTGAGTCAGCAGGAGGAGGCAAGGGCTTGGATATGTGGCTTGAAAGAGAGGGCATGCGAGAATGGGGAAAGCGATTAGCTATTGACATTGATGGAAAGGTTTGCTGGAGGGGTAGAATGAGAAGGGGGAATGACGATGAATTCTGTTTTGTCCATGTTCAGTTTTAGAAAGCGAGCAGAAAAGAAAGTTGAAATAGCAGACGGACATTGTGGGATTTTGGTGAGTAAGTAGGTGAGGTCAGGTCCAGATAGGTAGATCTGCGTGTCATTGGCGTAGAGATGATACTGCAAACCATGGGATTCTATGAGCTGTCTCAGGCCAAAGGTGTAGATGGAGAAGAGCAGGTGCCATAGGACTGAGCTTTGGGGAACACCGACAGACAGGGGAATATTTTTATCATCCCCACTGCTGACAACAATATATCATGAACCGGGGATGTTTGGTTGGCCCCGATTCTTTTCTGAATGGGATTTATCTATATCCCACTTCCCAGTTCCAGTTGGAACTTGCCGCTCTCTGGCGCCCCCCTTACCCTCAGGTCAGACAGTTTACTGCACCAAGGATACTTAGTCACCAGAAAGGCTGCCTTACTATGTATTGGCTAATGGGCACACTGCAGTGAGGGCAATATAACTACTCCCACTCAGGCGAGAACAATAATTAGCAACGCTGTCCATCGCTACCAGTTTTCCCAACGGCTCAGGACAATTCCGCTGCCACCAGCTCCTATTCCTGACTTAATAATGGGTCAGGAGCCAACCCAATTTAAGTATAAACACGAAATGGGTGCATGACCCTCTTACGGAGAAATCCGTTCCTTGTATTTCGTTGGGTTTTGATCTTAGCGATTTCAGTGAGTTATAGATCTCTCGGTGGACATCCGGAATATGTAACTTTTATATCTCTATACCTGATCGGTGCCATTATGCATACATAGTAACATAGTAACATAGTAACATAGTTAGTAAGGCCGAAAAAAGACATTTGTCCATCCAGTTCAGCCTATATTCCATCATAATAAATACCCAGATCTACGTCCTTCTACAGAACCTAATAATTGTATGATACAATATTGTTCTGCTCCAGGAAGACATCCAGGCCTCTCTTGAACCCCTCGACTGAGTTCGCCATCACCACCTCCTCAGGCAAGCAATTCCAGATTCTCACTGCCCTAACAGTAAAGAATCCTCTTCTATGTTGGTGGAAAAACCTTCTCTCCTCCAGACGCAAAGAATGCCCCCTTGTGCCCGTCACCTTCCTTGGTATAAACAGATCCTCAGCGAGATATTTGTATTGTCCCCTTATATACTTATACATGGTTATTAGATCGCCCCTCAGTCGTCTTTTTTCTAGACTAAATAATCCTAATTTCGCTAATCTATCTGGGTATTGTAGTTCTCCCATCCCCTTTATTAATTTTGTTGCCCTCCTTTGTACTCTCTCTAGTTCCATTATATCCTTCCTGAGCACCGGTGCCCAAAACTGGACACAGTACTCCATTTGCGGTCTAACTAGGGATTTGTACAGAGGCAGTATAATGCTCTCATCATGTGTATCCAGACCTCTTTTAATGCACCCCATGATCCTGTTTGCCTTGGCAGCTGCTGCCTGGCACTGGCTGCTCCAGGTAAGTTTATCATTAACTAGGATCCCCAAGTCCTTCTCCCTGTCAGATTTACCCAGTGGTTTCCCGTTCAGTGTGTAATGGTGATATTGATTCCCTCTTCCCATGTGTATAACCTTACATTTATCATTGTTAAACCTCATCTGCCACCTTTCAGCCCAAGTTTCCAACTTATCCAGATCCATCTGTAGCAGAATACTATCTTCTCTTGTATTAACTGCTTTACATAGTTTTGTATCATCTGCAAATATCGATATTTTACTGTGTAAACCTTCTACCAGATCATTAATGAATATGTTGAAGAGAACAGGTCCCAATACTGACCCCTGCGGTACCCCACTGGTCACAGCGACCCAGTTAGAGACTATACCATTTATAACCACCCTCTGCTTTCTATCACTAAGCCAGTTACTAACCCATTTACACACATTTTCCCCCAGACCAAGCATTCTCATTTTGTGTACCAACCTCTTGTGCGGCACGGTATCAAACGCTTTGGAAAAATCGAGATATACCACGTCCAATGACTCACCGTGGTCCAGTCTATAGCTTACCTCTTCATAAAAACTGATTAGATTGGTTTGACAGGAGCGATTTCTCATAAACCCATGCTGATATGGAGTTAAACAGTTATTCTCATTGAGATAATCCAGAATAACATCCCTCAGAAACCCTTCAAATATTTTACCAACAATAGAGGTTAGACTTACTGGCCTATAATTTCCAGGTTCACTTTTAGAGCCCTTTTTGAATATTGGCACCACATTTGCTATGCGCCAGTCCTGCGGAACAGACCCTGTCGCTATAGAGTCACTAAAAATAAGAAATAATGGTTTATCTATTACATTACTTAGTTCTCTTAGTACTCGTGGGTGTATGCCATCCGGACCCGGAGATTTATCTATTTTAATCTTATTTAGCCGGTTTCGCACCTCTTCTTGGGTTAGATTGGTGACCCTTAATATAGGGTTTTCATTGTTTCTTGGGATTTCACCTAGCATTTCATTTTCCACCGTGAATACCGTGGAGAAGAAGGTGTTTAATATGTTAGCTTTTTCCTCGTCATCTACAACCATTCTTTCCTCACTATTTTTTAAGGGGCCTACATTTTCAGTTTTTATTCTTTTACTATTGATATAGTTGAAGAACAGTTTGGGATTAGTTTTACTCTCCTTGGCAATGTGCTTCTCTGTTTCCTTTTTGGCAGCTTTAATTAGTTTTTTAGATAAAGTATTTTTCTCCCTATAGTTTTTTAGAGCTTCAATGGTGCCATCCTGCTTTAGTAGTGCAAATGCTTTCTTTTTACGCTTTCAAGAACAAAGAAGTCCCATGCGGTTTGAAAGTTGCTATGCCAGTTAAAGCTGGTATCAGGCGGAATGTACCTGGATGTGTGATGAGGTGAGCACCTTAAACCTCCAGGTGCTTCAAAGAAGTTTAGAGCATAGAGCTGTGAAAATGAAAACAACACATTTGACACACAAAAATATACTTTTAGCCCCAATTTTTTTTATTTTTTACAATGGTAACAGGAGAAAATTGAGGGCAAAATTTGTTGTGCAATTTCTCCTGAGTTCGTGGATACTCGTTATGTGGAAGAAAACTACTGTTTGGGGCACACGGCTGAGATCGAAAAGGAAGGAGTGACCTTTTGGAACAAGGATTTTATTGAAGTAGTCTGCGGATGTCATGTCGCATTTGAAGAGCCCCTGAAGTGCCTAAACAGTGAAAACTTCCCACAACTTACCCAGTTTTGGAAACTACACCCATCAAGGATTTTATCCAGGGGTATAGTGAGCATATTGAACCCACAGGTACCCACAAAATTTATAACATTTTCTCATTTTTACAACAAAATTTACAAAACCATTTTTTTAGGGACCACATCACATTTGGAGTGACTTTCGGGAGCCTACATAACAGAAAATATCCAAATGTGACACTATTCTAAAAACTGCACCTCTCAAAGTACTTAAAACCACGTTCAAAAAGTTGACTAACCCTTCAGGTGCTTCACAGGAAATCATGGAGGCTAAGGGCACACGTTGCGGATTAAGCTTAGGAATTTCTGGTGCGGATTTTGCCTCTCCTGGCAGAAAACGCACCTGCGGATTTGTCGCGTTTTTGTGCGGTTCCGCAGCATTTTTTGTGCGTTTTTGCTGCAGTTGTCTTGCGGATTTGCTGTGTTTTTTACCCCTGCGGAATTCTATAATGGAATGGGTACAAAAACGCAGATTCACAAAAAAGAAGTGACCTGCTATTTCTTTTAAACCGCAGCGTTTCCGCAGCGGATTTTCCGCAAAGTGTGTACAGCATTTTTTTTCTCATTGATTTGCATTGCACTGTAAATCAATTGCAGATCTGCAGCGTCTCTGCACTGCAAAAAACGCTGCGGATCCGCAGAGAATCCGCAACGTGTGCACATACCCGGAATGTGGAAGGAAAAAATAAACATTTAACAACATTTTTTCTTTAGGCCCATTTTGTTTATTTTCATAAGGGTAACTGGAGAAATTGAACCGTACAATTTGTTGTGCAATTTCTCCTGAGCATGCTAATACACTATATGTGGTGGACAAACACTGTTTGGGTGCATGGCAAGGCTCGGAAGCGAAGGAGCTCCATTTGACTTTTTGCTGGAATATTTAGCAGACCATGTCATGTTTGGAGAGCCACTGATGAGCCTAAACAGTGGACATCCTCCACCATTTTTTGAAACTAGACCCCTTAGGGAACTGCACGCCGATGCAGTTACATTCTGCGGCAGAGTAGGGAGAATCAATCTCCCTGCTCTGCCGCTATGGGGCCTCTGAGCAGGTGGGGGGCCCGGTGCCAGCAGTGGGCCCCCCGTCATCATCGCATGGTGAGCTGTATCGGCATCTAGCCGTTACAGCTCACCACATTGATGAGGGAAGGAGCGTTGCGCTCCTTCCCCCATCATCCCCCGGTCAGCGTCTGACGTCACTCGCAGACGCCGACACTGACAGTGGGCGCGGTGACGTCACCGCCCTGCACTCGCTGTCAGAACAAGAGTGGGAGCAGGGAGCAGCGCTTGAACAAGGAGGAAGATAGGTGAGTATTGTGTTTTTTTTTGTTATAGGGGCTGCCTTATACACTACAGGATCTGACTATGGGGGGCTGATGCCTAATACACTACAGGATCTGCCTAACGCACTACAGGATCTGCCTATGGGGGGCTGCTGCCTAATACTACAGGATATGCCTATGGGGGGCTGCTGCCTAATGCACTACAGGATCTGACTATGGGGGGCTGCTGCCTTATACTACAGGATCTGCCTATGGGGGGCTGCCTAATGCACTACAGTATCTGACTATGGGGGGCTGCTGCCTAACGCACTACAGGATCTGACTATGGGGGGCTGCTGCCTAATGCACTACAGGATCTGCCTATGGGGGGCTGCTGCCTAATACTACAGGATATGCCTATGGGGGGGCTGCTGCCTAATGCACTACAGGAGCTAACTATGGGGGGCTGCTGCCTTATACTACAGGATCTGCCTATGGGGGGGCTGCCTAATGCACTACAGTATCTGACTATGGGGGGCTGCTGCCTAACGCACTACAGTATCTGACTATGGGGGGCTGCTGCCTAATACACTACAGGATCTGACTATGGGGGGCTGCTGCCTAATGCACTACAGTATCTGACTATGGGGGGCTGCTGCCTAATGCACTACAGGATCTGACTATGGGGGGCTGCTGCCTTATACTACAGGATCTGCCTATGGGGGGCTGCCTAATGCACTACAGGATCTGACTATGGGGGGCTGCTGCCTAATGCACTACAGGATCTGACTATGGGGGCTGCTGCCTTATACTACAGGATCTGCCTATGGGGGGGCTGCTGCCTAATGCACTATAGGATCTGCCTATGGGGGGGCTGCTGCCTAATACTACAGGATATGCCTATGGGGGCTGCTGCCTAATGCACTACAGGATCTAAATATGGGGGGGCTTCTGCCTAATGCACTACAGGATCTGACTATGGGGGCTGCTGCCTTATACACTACAGGAACTGCCTATGGGGGCTGCTGCCTTATACACTACAGGATCTGCCTATGGGGGGTTGCCTTATACACTACAGGATCTGCCTATGGGGGGGGCTGCTGCCTTATACACTACAGGATCTACCTTTAGGGGGGCTGCCTTATACACTACAGGATCTGACTATGGAGGGTGCTGCCTTATACCACAGGATCTGCCTATGGGGGGGCTGCTGCCTAATGCACTACAGGATCTGACTATGGGGGGGCTGCTGCCTAATGTACTACAGGATCTGACTATGGATGGGGGCTGCTGCCTAATACACTACAGGATCTGACTATGGGGCAGGATCTGACTATGGGGGGAGTGCTGCCTAATACCCTACAGGATCTGACTATGGGGGGCTGCTGTCTTATACACTACAGGATCTGCCTATGGGGGGCTGCCTTTTACACTACAGGATCTGCCTATGGGGGGGTGCTGCCTTATACCATAGGGTCTGCCTATAGGGGTACTGCTTTATACTACAGGGTCTGCCTATAAGGGTACTGTCTTGTACTATACAGAGGACTATCTGGCACATTATACTATATGGAGGTTATCTATGGGGCCATCATACAGTGTTGGAGCCATCAAACAGTTTGGAGTCTTCTAAGGGGTCAGTATACTGTGTGGGTGGTACTATACAGTGAGGGTGCATTATGCTGTGTATAAGAGAGCATCATGCTGTGTATAGGGGAGCTGTACAGGGGGAGACTCGGGACATTATTACATTTAAAGTGGGCACTTAAATTGTTATAGGGGAACTCGGGTTACTGTGACTATCAAGGGGCACACAGGGCAATATTACTTTCTAGGGGGCAAAATATGGGCAGTATTTTCTAGGGCACTTGCACCTGGCATTACTATATTATAGAGGGGGTGTTTTAGAATTTACACAGCAGGTGCAGTAATAGGGACACATACGGCAGCAGCGGCTCAGTATTGGGGTATCAGGTGCAGTAATAGGGACACATATGGCAGCAGCGGCTCAGTATTGGGGTATCAGGTGTACTAATAGGGACACATACGGCAGCAGCGGCTCAGTATTGGGGTATCAGCAGGATGAGGAGTTTGTGCAGGTTGGGAATAGATGATGATGGGGCTGGAATATCACAAGTGAAATGTGTCTTTGTTGTATTCTCTGCAGACGAGTCCTAGCTGGAAGAAGTTGTCATGTCGGTTTGGGCCAGATAGAAAAGACGGGAAAAGTGAACAACTCCATCAGAAAACATAAGCGGTAAAACATTATCTGTAACTGTGCTGTGATCTCTTATATGTTCTGTAGGACTGTGTTTACCACTGACTGTATGGTGGTAATATCTATGTTGTTTCTCCTCCACTACTCCACTATTAGGGCGCGTCACCGAATTGTAATCAAGGTTACCTGGTTAGGGGCCCACTCAGAAGCTTCGCCCCCCTGAACCAAAACCCTAGCTACGCCTCTGCCCACAAGTAACACCATTTTGTAAACTGGACCCCTCAGGGTACTTATCTACATGTGTGGTGAGCACTTTGAAACCCCAGGTGCTTCACAGACGTTTATAACGTTGAGCTGTGAAAATAAAATAAAAAAATCACATTTTTCCCATAAAAATGTTTTTTTGCCCAAAGTGTTGTATTTTTACAAGGGTAATAGGAGAAAATCAACCCCAAAATTTGTTGTGCAATTTCTCCTGAGTTCATCTATACCCCATATGTGGTCCAAAACTACTTTTGAGACACAGTGCAAAGCTCAGCATGGAAGCAGCGCCATATTACAGTGCAGATTTTTCAGCACTGGTTTGAAGGTGCCATGTCACATTGGCAGAGCCGCTGAGGTGCCAGAACAGCAGAACCCCCCCATAAGTGACCCCATTTTACAAACTACACCTCTCAACGAATTCATCTAGGGGTGCAGTGATCATATTGCCACCACAGGAGTGTCACAGAATTTTATACCATTGGGTAGTGAAGAAAACATAATTACACTTTTACCACCAAAATTGTGTGCTAGCCCCAAATTTTACATTTTCATACTGGGAAATAGGTAAAAATGACACAAAAATTTGTCCCGCAATTTCTGCTGAATGTAGAAATACCCCATGTGTGGATGTTGCTGAGTGAAAATTGAAAACTACCATTCTGGTGCCCAAGCACGTTGTAGTGCCCAGTACGTTATGCCCAGATCATGCTTCTGGAGACACGCACCCCTAAATTAGGCCGGCTGTCATAACTGCAGAAATGCCAAGCATGAAGGCGCTATATGTGGTTTAGACACACTGGGGCTCAGAATGGATCGGGGCATTTGGATTTGGGAATATGCTGAATTTCTTTTGAGGGGCGAGTAGCCATTTTGCTTTTCCAGAGCCTTTGTGCTACCAGTAACGTGGAAGTCCTAAATATTTCTGTTAAAAGATGATGGATGGGCAAGAAAAATGCAAGGACATAATATAACCCCTTACACTTACACACAAAAATTGTAAGACTCTTTTTGAGTTTGCCAAAAGACATGTGGGGAACTCCCCAAATGTATAGAGGAAGGTGCTAAACAAAGAAACACAAACCAAAATATATTATCAAAGATGGAACAAATTGTATATAAAATTAAAAGTCAAGCACAAGATTGAAATAAAATCCTAAAAAAAAATTGTGCAATAAAGACAAAGTAATGAAATATATTTAGAGAAATATTTTATTAGAATATATAATGAATAATAAAATAATAATAAACAGCTGAAATAAATGGAGCACGTTTGATGAATATTTTGACATAAGATCCAAATAAGACGGAATAATCCGGTAAATAAGCCACAAAAGCCAAAAAATCATGCCCGTATATAAATAAAATAAATAAATATCTAAGAAAAGTGTATATATATATATATATATATATATATATATATATATATATATATAGCTAAAAAAAATTATATATACATAATTCATATAGCACCTTAATGAAAACATAAATTTCAAAAAATTCCTACAATGTGCATTTTCCAAAATATCAAATCAAAGAAATGTGTGTAGCAGTGATCTTCAATAAAGTGACTAAATGTTAAAATGTTAATACGAAATAGTGCATAAAAATAGAGAATAAGCACAACCAATAATCTATAGAAGCAAAATGCAAAAAAGCAAAAATGTCTGCCACAAAAGTTACAAAGTCGTGAAATTTGTAATCCACTAATATTAAAATAGATGTTGAAAGTGCTGCAGTGCATGAGGATAAGGTGCTACTATGAGAAATAGATAGAGTTAATCCAGGGGCATAGTTTACCTAAATCAAACGTGCTGATCCCTACGCCCTTTACGGCGCTAGTCTTCTTCCGGGGGGCGTGTATAATCAAGTGCAGGGGATATACATATTTATAGGGCCATTACCAAATCAGATCATTTTAAAAAAAGGGTGTCATGTACGCTGGTGTGGAGGCGGCGCATGATCAAACGCTCCCTCCCTGGTTACATTCACTCCCACGTGCATCACGGAAGTGCGACCCGGCCTGGGGCACAGTGCCATGGTTAAGACGCCACAGGGGATGCCACAAAGAATGTCTCCACTCGCATTCCCTGTGGCGTCCCTACCATGGCACCATGGTCCTGGCTGGGTTGCGCTCACGTGATGCATATGGGTGTGGCTTCCAGGGTCCTGTTTGCCTAGTGTCATGGTGATGCCTCAGGTGGATGTAACCGGGGGGGGAGCATTTGCGCATGTGACACCTCCACACCAGCGCACATGACACCCTTTTTGTCTAATCCCCTCCATGACTGCACATAGGAGGTTGCCTCCCCATCCTAATTAGGGACAGGAAACAAGAGGTTTAAATAGCCCCCCCTTCCATCAATCCCCAGTGTTTTCTTGTCCCTAAGGGATGAAGAGGTTTTTTTGCGTGCTCCCAAGGGTGGGCCGGCGACACTCTCAAGGAATATACCTTTAAGCCAGGCAGCCTGGGTCGATTGTCCCGGACCTTCATCCCTCAGCTGCTCCTGCCATGACTGGACCGCACCATCCTCCGGTGCAGCTGGCAATGCTGGATGGTAAGGATGTGGCTGGGGGCCTCCCGTAGCCCCCTAGCCTCGTGGCTCACCCTCTCGTGCATGCATATCGGCGGTGACTTCTGCACTCCCTGGCAGTTCGGAGCATACACAGGAAGTGACGTACACCGCCGGGAGAGGAGGCGTAACGTCACTTCCGCCCTGTATTCGGGGGTTGAACGCACCGCCATTTTGGCTGGAAATTTGAAATTTGATTTTTTTTTCTCAACCGGGAGGTGCCAGAGGAAAGGACCTTTCATGGAGGGGGACAGATCTCATCCTATTGGATAAGAAGAATCTCTGAGTCTCAGTTCCTGTATAAAAGGACCCTGATGGAAGACTTCATAAGGAATGACTGAGGTTCTAAATGATGGACGTGCCTTTCCTTAAATCTGCATCTGCAGAGCCCAGCGCAAACCCTCGCCCAGTGAGTATATCAGTTAAGTGGCACCCTCTTTGGTACAGGACCCATCCTTATGGGAATTTCGCCTTTCTTCTAGGGAGACAAGGATCCTGCACCAAAATCAAGGGAAAAAGCTGCAAATCGCAAGTGCGCCATCTGCATTAAAAAAACTCCCCCAACTATAAAAAAGCTTTATGTCAGCCATGCACAGGGAAAATTGTCCTAGAGGAACAGCCATCCCTGATGGATGAAGTGAGAGGAATGGTCCGACAAGAGATACAGTCATCCCTAGCTACCTTCTTCCAGTCCTTTACAAGGGGCCCCCACTGTTTGCAAAAAGAGGAAATACGCCCCTGAGAATATCTCTGACTCACAAGCTGAATCGTCAGGCCCTGAAGAATGGA
This sequence comes from Ranitomeya imitator, assembly GCF_032444005.1. Taxonomy (NCBI): domain Eukaryota; kingdom Metazoa; phylum Chordata; class Amphibia; order Anura; family Dendrobatidae; genus Ranitomeya; species Ranitomeya imitator. Next base: position 353,733,825 of record NC_091286.1, on the reverse strand, counting down.
TGGAGGAAGATTAACTTACACCGAGTCATACAGAGGATAATAAAAAATTATTCTTTTCCACAGAGGATATAGAGGGGCTCCTACTAGCAGCCAGGAATACAATGGGAGTTGAAGAGGAGAAACATCCCGCTCAATCCAAGATGAATTGTTCGGTGGTCTAAAGTCAAGGAGGAAGATGGTCTTTCCTATTCATGACAACATCCACAATTTAATCCTGGATGAATGGGAATTCCCAGAAAGGAAGCTGAACATTTCAGGTGAGATGAAGGATCGCTTTTCCCTAGATGAGGACGTCTCGAAGTGCTGGACTGAAATCCCTAAAGTGGATATGCAGGTGGCTAGGGTAGCCAAAAAAACTACACTACCCTTTGGAGACTCCTCTCAACTTAAAGATCCACTTGACCGCAAGATGGACAGCTTATTGAGGAAGTCCTGGGAAGCATCAGCAACCTCCTTAAAGAGAAATGTCACATCCGCTTGGGTCACGAGAACCCTATTTCTCTGGTTGCAACAACTGGAAGACCACATTTGGAGTAGTACCCTGAGAGAAGATCTTCTGGCCTCTTTACACCTCCTACAGAAAGCGGCGGGTTTCCTCACAGACGCCTCTGCTGAGTGTTTGCATTGCTGCAAGGACCTCGGTACTCTCCAACACCACCCGAAGGGCTTTGTGGTTGAAGATGTGGAGTAGTGACATCCTATCCAAATCTAAACTATGCTCTATTCCCTTCAAAGGTGAATACGTATTTGGTCCTGCACTGGACGAGTTACTGGAGAAAGTAACCAACAAAAAGAAAAATCTTCCTGAGCCAAAAACACTCAAGAAGAAGCCATTTCGTCCATCTCAAACTCAGACCCCTCAATACAGAGGGAAAGGTAAAACCGGACGATGGAGCTACCCAAAAAAAGTAAAGGAAGGAATATCTTTCAGAACCCCCGCTCAGATAGGAAATGACGCCGAACAAGTAGGGGGCAGGATTTTGAGTTACTTTGCAAACTGGCAAGAGATAACATCAGACCAAAAAATCCTGGACTTAGTCAGAAGGGGAGTAAAAACAGAATTCTCCTCCTTTCCCCCACAAAGACTGGAGGTGACACAGCTTCCATCTTTAAGGCTTTAGAAAATTCTGTATGCAGAACTCCAGCAAATGCTATCCTCCGCAGTGATATCACCAGTTCCGGAAGCAGAGCAGGGCCAGGGCCACTACTCCCAGGTATTTCTTACAAAAAAGCCAAGTGGGGATTATCAAGTCATCATCAACTTGAAGTGGCTAAACCAATATATCATTTATGGATGGTTCAAAATGGAATTGGTAAAAACTACAATACCATTAATAGAGAAGAACTTTGCCATGGCCACCATAAACCTCCAAGAGGCATACTACCATGTACCCATCAATCCAACCTACCATCAGTATCTGAGATTTGCAGTCACCCTAGGCCAGGAAGTACATCAATTCCAGTTCAAGGTACTTCCTTTTAGCATGTAATCGGCACCCCGAACATTCACAAAAGTGATGGCAGAAGTAGTAGCCTTCTTCAGGAAGCAATACATCTGCATTGGCCCCTACCTGGACGACTTACTCATTATGGCTCTTTCCAGTACCACTCTTAAGAGGGCATCTTCAATCAGTCCTACATAGCCAAAGATCTTTAGTCTGGATCGTAAATCATGGGAAATCAGACCTGAATCCATCAACCAAGAAAGTCTTTTTAGGAATCCTCCTAGATTCCCAAAACCAGAAGTACTTTCTTCCAGTCTCCAAACAATTATGCGTAAGATCAAGGGTTCATACCCTTAAAACCCAGAAGACAGTGACCTTAAGATTCACAATGTCAGTACTGGGCTCAATGACATCATGCATTCAGGCAATTCCCTGGGCGCAAGCTCTCTCACGGATACTCCAGAAGTTTATCCTCTCCCTCTGGAACAGAACCCCAGAGACACTCGGTACAAGAATCACTCTTCCTTATCATGAAAAGCTATCCTTCAACTTGTGGCTTAGCTGAGGAAATCTGGTAAAGGGTATACCTTGGATTCAATACCAATGTCGTCAGTTACAACAGATGCCAGAAAACGCAGTTGGGGAGCTGTGACATCTCAGGGAGTCTTTCAGGGAATCTGGCCCAAAACGATGAACGACCAGTCCTCTAATTTCAGAGAATTGAGCGCGGCAGAGGAAGCCCTGAGAGAAGCAAAGCCAATAATCCAGAGAACTGATGTCCGAGTATACTCCAACAACATGACCACCGTTGCTCATCTACGTCATCATCGCAGCACAAAATTCAAAAGTCTGCAGCAGGTCTCAGCAAGAATTTTTTTGTTGGGCAGAATATCACTTCCTGTCTTTGTCGGCTCTCCACCTAAAAGGATCCGACAACATCAAAGCGGATTTTCTGAGCAGGTCACATATAGACCCAGGGGAATGGAGCCTTAATATGAGAGTATTCCAGGATATAACCACAAAATGGGGTCTACTGGAGGTGGACCTGTTCACAAGCCGAGAAAATGCCAAAACATTACTTCACCATAGGTCCAAACAAAACCCAATCAAGGGTGGATGCCTTCGCTCACACCTGGAGCTTCAAGCTAGCCTATGCATTCCCTCCAATTCCATTGTTACCAAAGACTCTGCAGAAGATCCTAACAGACAGGTTCAAAACCATTCTGATCGCCCCACCTGGCCAAAGAGGAGCTGGTTCGGAGCCGTGAAACTGATGAGCTCAGTAGATCCTCTGACACTGCCACTGGACCACGACCTTCTACATCAAGGTCCCATTTTTCACCTGGCTCCCCACAGCCTATGCTTGGCAGCCTGGCTTCTGCAATCACAATCCTGAGAGCCAGAGGCCTCTCAGATGCCGTCATATCCACTTTACAAAAAAGTAGGAAACAGGTCACAAATGCTATCTATTCCAAAGTATGGAAGACCTTTTCGGTGTGGTATGGATCCACTCTCATAGATCCCTTTCACCCTGAAATGGCAAAAAGCCTAGACTTTCTACAGGACAGCTTATCCAAAGGACTAAAACCAAATACCTTGAAGGTTCAGATGTCAACTCTGAGCTCCTACATCGATCTAGCAGACCATTGATGGATAAGGAGATTCATGTCAGCTGCCTCCAGAATCTGTCCTAGAAAATCCAACATAGTTTTATCTTGAGACATGAATCTAGTACTGAAAGGTCTAACTATTCCACCTTTCGAACCTATGTACAGACTATCCTGGAATGCGGCACTACTTGTAGCCATTAAAACAGCCAGAAGAGTGGGCGAGATTCAGGCCCTATCCATCAGGGAGCCTTATTTATGAATTCTGGATGACGGAATAATATTCCACCTAGACCCGTCTTTCTTGCCAAAAGTGATATCTGACTTCCACAGGTCGCAATAAATAATTCTATGAAATGAAACCTGGCACTCAACTTGTACATGAAAGCGGTTTTATTTACCTCACAGGAGCGTACACTCACTATAGACAACACTATCTATACGGTATGTTATTTACCTTCCTACTATCCACATTCCTTATATTGTGCCAGGATTGGTTGTTTCTATACAGTGTTCTATTTCGTTCTATTTCGCCTGTACGATTTTTTGTACCTTACGTTATACCATTTATATACTAATCTCTATATGTAACCATGCAATCTTGATGTTGAAAGCTCTATATTTTTTGTAAATACTTTATTTTTTATATGTACTTTGGTTTCTTTGTACAATTTGCTTTTTTTTTATTTATACTCACAGTAACTGATGAAAGTCAGATTAACGACAAAACGTTTTTTTGTTGCTGGTAAATAAAACCGCTTTCACGTACAAGTTGAGTGCCAGGTTTCATTTCATATTACTAAGGTATTGGAACCTACCTGGGCACCACACTCCACAAGCTGTGCACACGTTTATCTATTTAATTGCAATAAATAATTCGGCCATCCTTCTGTGACAATCCAAGAGACAAGTGAGAAGCAGGATTCCATTCTCTGGATGTATGACAGACGGTTCTCTTCTACTTAAATGCAACAAAACCTTGCAGGAAAGATCAGAATCTTTTTGTCAAGTGTGGTGGACTAAACAAAGGAATGAAGGCCTCCAAGAGCTCCCTGGCAAACTGGATCAAGAAAGCGATCATGGACACTTATAGAAATCATGACCTTTCCACTCCTGAACCACTAAAAGCTCATTCTACTAGATCTGTCGCCGTCTCCTGGGCAGAAAGGGCCAATGCGTCCATCGAGCAGATTTGCAGAGCTGCTACCTAGTCCTCAGTCCATACCTTCACTAAACACTACAGATTAGATCTAATGTCTATAAGAGATCTAGCTTTTCGCAGGAAAGTCCTACAGGCTATCATACTTCCCTAATCATTATTCTTTGCTATTTCTCCTGTGTGCTGTTGTGGAGGGGATTAGAGATAATAGAATTACACTTACCGGTAATTGGGTTCCTAATACCCTCCACAACAGCACTGGTAATTTCCCCCCCCCCCCCCCAATAAGTTATGTTCATTGGATTCAAACATTCATTCTGTGTGGTCCTTGGAAAACACTGGGGATTGAGGGAAGGGGAGGTTCTATTTAAACCTTTCCTGTCACTAATTAGGATGGGGAGGCAACCTCCTGTGTGCTGTCGTGGAGGGTCTTAGAAATGCAATTACCGGTAAGTGTAATTCTATTTTTTAAAATGATCTGATTGGGTAATGACCCTATAAATATGTATATCCCAGCTCTTGATTGTACACGCCCCCCGGAAAAAGACTAGGGTCAAAAGACGCTTAGGGACCTGGCAGCACGTTTGATTTAGGCAAACTATACCCCTGGATTAACTCTTTATCTATTTCTCATAGTAGCACCTTATGCACTGCAGCACTTTCCACATCTATTTTACTATTAGTGGATTACATGTTCCAGCACTTTGTTATGATTGTGGCAGACATTTTTGCTTTTATAAATTTTGTTTGTATAGATTTTTGGTTGCGCTTATACTCTATTTTTATGCACTATTTCACATTAATATTTTAGCACTTAGTCACTTTATTGCAGATCACTGCTACACACATTTCTTTGATTTTATATTTTGGAAAATGCACACTACAGGGAATTTTTGTTATTTATGTTTTCATTAAGGTGCTATATGAATTATGTACATATAATTTTTAGCCATGTATATACTTTTTTTTAGATATTTCTTTATATACTGACACGATTTTTTGGCTTTTGTGGCTTATTTACTAGATTATTCTGTCCTATTTGGGTATTATGTCAAAATATTCATCAAACATGCTCTATTTATTTTAGCTGTTTATTATTATTTCATTGGTTATTATATATTCTAATAAATTTCATTACTTTGTCTTTATTGCACAATTTTTTTGTAGGATTTTAAAGCTAAATATGTGTTAAACGTTAGATACCCCGAAGTACCCCTTTTTTTACTCTACCAACAGCTTTACATTCTCTTGGCATTCTCCCAAGCATCTTCATCAGTCACCTGGAATGGCTTTCCAATAGTCTTAGAGAAGGTCCCACAGGTGTTGAACACTTGTCAGAGAGAACTCAGGTTTAGGAGCATCTATGGCTTATATAAGTGTATCCTCACTCCAACATACCAGACCTGGCTTGTCACTCTCCAATAGGAGAAAAGTTACCCCTTGGATCCCAGTCTTAAGCGTTTCACCTAGCCAAATCTGATCTCATACTTTGCACTGACAAGGCAAAATACCCTGAAATAGTGTCTGCAAATTGAGATTCTGATTTGGCCTTTATCCTATGTCATATGGCAAGGCTCATTAACCCCTTAACCCCAAGGCTGGTTTGCATGTTAATGACAGGGCCAATTTTTACAATTCTTACCACTGTCCCTTTATGAGGTTATAACTCTGGAACGCTTCAACGGATCCCGTGATTCTGACATTGTTTTTTCGTGACGTATTGTACTTCATGTTGGTGGTAAAATTTCTTTGATATTACTTGCGTTTATTTGTGGAAAAAAACGGAACATTGGCGAAAATTTTGAAAATCTTGCAATTTTCCAAATTTGAATTTTCATACCCTTAAATCACAGAGATATGTTACACAAAATGCTTAATAATTAACATTTCCCACATGTCTATTTTACATCAACACAATTTTGGAAGCAAAAATTTTTTTTGTTAGATAGTTATAAGGGTTAAAAGTTGACCAGCGATTTCTCATTTTTACAACACCATTTTTTTTAGGGACCACATCACATTTGAAGTCACTTTGAGGGGTCAATATGATTGAAAATACCAAAAAGTGACACCATTGTAAAAACTGCACCCCTCAAGGTGCTCAAATCCACATTTAAGAAGATTATTAACCCTTCAGGTGCTTCACAGGAATTTTTGGAATGTTTAAAAAAAATGAACATTTAACTTTTTTTACCAAGGATAATAGGAGAAATTGGACCCCAATAGTTGTTGTACAATTTGTCTTGAGTACGCCGATACCCCATATGTGGGGGTAAACCACTGTTTGGGCGCATGGCAGAGCTCGGAAGCGAAGGAGCGCCATTTGACTTTTCAATGCAAAATTGGCTGGAATTGAGATCAAACACCATGTCGCGTTTGGAGAGCCCCTGATGTGCCAAAACAGTGGAAACCCCCCACAAGTGATCCCCATTTTGTAAACTAGACCACCTAAGGAATTTATCTAGATGTGTGGTGAGCACTTTGAACCCCCAAGTGCTTCACAGAAGTTTATAATGTAGAGCCGTAAAAATTAAAAATAATATTTTTTCACAAAAATGATCTTTTCGCCCCCATTTTTTTTTTTACCAAGGGTAACAAGAGAAAGTGGACCCCAAAAGTTGTTGTGCATTTTGTCCTGAGTATGCTGATACCTCATATGTGGGGGTAAACCACTGTTTGGACGCATGGCAGAACTTGGAAGGGTAGGAGCCCTGTTTGACTTTTTCAACGCAGAATTGGCTGGAATTGAGATCAGATGCCATGTCGCGTTTGGAGAACCCCTGATGTTCCTAAACAGTAGAAACCCCCCAAACGTGACCCCATTTTGGAAGCTAGACCACCTAAGGAACTTATTTAGATGTGTGGTGTGCACTTTGAACCCCCAATTGCTTCACTAAAGTTTATAATATAGAGCCGTGAAAATTAAAAAAATCATTTTTTTTCACAAAAATAATCTTTTTGCCCCCAATTTTTTATTTTCCCTGGGCATCTGGAGAAAGCGGACCCCAAAGTTGTTTTGCATTTTGTCCTAAGTACGCTGATACCCCATATGTGGGGGGGGGGGGAAACCACCATTTGGGCACATGGCAGAGCTCGGAAGGGATGGAGCTCCATTGTGGAATGCAGTCTTTGATGGATCGTCTGCGGGCGTTACGTTGCGTTTGCAGAGCTCCTGATGTACCTAAACAGTAGAAACCCCCATAAGTGACCCTATATTGGAAACTATTTAGATGTGTTGTGTGAACTTTGCTTTCAAAATATTTTATTAAATTTTTAACTTTAACCGGAAAGGATAAGTCAGGAGGGGGAGGAGGGGAAGGGGTGGGATATGAAGGAAGGGAAAAACAAATCCCCTAATGATGGGGGAAACTGGTGTTCATACAGTTATATTGTATAAAACAAAATAAGATAATAAGAACTATATACAGATTCTCTTAAACATATCAATAAATGCCTTGGAGTGAAGCCAAGAGTGGAAATTGGAGCAACCTAAAACAGGAATCAAGATTATCTCTTTATGATTAATAATGGAGCATGAACTTGTCTATCACTTCATGTAATCGGGGTAGGGAATATTTCATCCCATCTGGACCATTTTTTCATGGATTTTGAACATTGATTATTTACTATTGCAAAATGAAACTCATGAGATCTGTGCTGAGAAACTCTTTGTATGATATCTTTTAATGATGGTATCTGTTGACTCTTCCAATGAAAAGCAATATAGTTTTTCACCACTAGACATATATGGATTATAATTAATTTTAAGTTATGGTCGAGCTGATCAAGTCCAATAGACAGCAAAGCATTTTGAGGTTGTAAAGTGAAGGGAGCATTGATGAGTTTGCTGATAACCTCTCTAGAGATTTTTTTCCAGAGGGGGTTTACCATTGGGCAGCTCCAGAATACGTGCATCATGTCGCCTTTTTGACCGCATCCTCTCCAACACTGGGAGGAGTTTAATGAACCTATGTGTGCTAGCCTGTTTGGGGTGTAGTACCACCGCGAAATCACCTTAAAATGGGTTTCTTGGAGAGACATGGAGAGAGTTGATTGATAGGAAGTGGTGATAGCTTCCTCCCAATCCTCAATTTTGTATGTGTCTTTTAAGTCTTGTTCCCGCTTAATCATTGGGGGGCTTTTGGATAAATTAAAGTCTGAATTAAAATTACTGTAAATAAATTTATGGCTCCAAAATATACGGTGTCCGATGTTATTCTGTAATTTGATTGATGATTCTGAAAATTTTGGTTTATCTCCTAAGAAAGACCCTACAGTTAGGTCCATATATATTTGGACAGAGACAACATTTTTCTAATTTTGGTTATAGACATTACCACAATGAATTTTAAACAAAACAATTCAGATGCAGTTGAAGTTCAGACTTTCAGCTTTCATTTGAGGGTATTCACATTAAAATTGGATGAAGGGTTTAGGAGTTTCAGCTCCGTAACATGTGCCACCTTGTTTTTAAAGGGACCAAAAGTAATTAGACAATTGACTCCAAGGCTATTTCATGGACAGGTGTGGGCAATCCCTTCGTTATGTAATTCTCAATTAAGCAGATAAAAGGCCTGGAGTTGATTTGAGGTGTGGTGCACACATTTGGAAGGTTTTGCTGGGAAGTAAACATGTGGTCAAAGGAGCTCTCCATGCAGGTGAAACAAGCCATCCTTAAGCTGCGAAAACAGAAAAAACCCATCTGAAAAATTGCTACAGTATTAGGAGTGGCAAAATCTACAGTTTGGTACATCCTGAGAAAGAAAGAAAGCTCTGGTGATCTCATCAATGCAAAAAGACGTGGGTGCCCACAGAAGACAACAGTGGTGGATGATCGCAGAATAATCTCCATGGTGAAGAGAAACCCCTTCACAACAGCCAACCAAGTGAACAACACTCTCCAGGAGGTAGGCGTATCAATATCCAAATCTACCATAAAGAGAAGACTGCATGAAAGTAAATACAGAGGGTTCACTGCACGGTGCAAGCCACTCATAAGCATCAAGAATAAAAAGGCTAGACTGGACTTTGCTAAAAAACATCTAAAAAAGCCAGCACAGTTCTGGAAGAACATTCTTTGGACACATGAAACCAACATCAACCTCTACCAGAATGATGGAAAGAGAAAAGTATGGCAAAGGCGTGGTACAGCTCATGATCCAAAGCATACCACATCATCTGTAAAACATGGCAGAGGCAGTGTGATGGCTTGGGCATGCATGGCTGCCAGTGGCACTGGGTCGCTTGTGTTTATTGATGATGTGACACACGACAGAAGTAGCCGAATGAATTCTGAGGTATTCAGAGCCATACTGTGTGCTCAGATCCTGCCAAATGCAGCCAAACTGAATGGTTGTCGTTTCATACTACAGATGGACAATGACCCAAAACATAAAGCCAAAGCAACCCAGGAGTTTATTAAAGCAAAGAAGTGGAATATTCTTGAATGGCCAAGTCAGTCACCTGATCTCAACCCAATTGAGCATGCATTTCACTTGTTAAAGACTAAACTTCAGACAGAAAGGCCCACGAACAAACAGCAACTGAAAACCACCACAGTGAAGGCCTGGCAGAGCTTCAAAAAGAATGAAACACAGCATCTGGTGATGTCCATGAGTTCAACACTTCAGGAAGTCATTGCCAACAAAGGGTTTTCAACCCAAGTACTAAAAATGAACATTTAATTTAAAATTATTGACTCTATCCAATTACTTTTGGTCCCTTTAAAAACAGGGTGGCACATGTTAAGGAGCTGAAACTCCTAAACCCTTCATCCAAATTTAATGTGGATACCCTCAAATGAAAGCTGAAAGTTTGAACTTCAACTGCATCTGAATTGTTTTGTTTAAAATGCATTGTGGTAATGTCTATAACCAAAATTAGAAAAATGTTGTCTCTGTCCAAATATATATGGACCTAACTGTATGTTCTTTTTGAGGATCAGGAACTCCATAAAGTAGGATGAGTTTATGCCAAATTCGTTTTTCAGGGTTTGAAAGTTTACAAATGTCTGACCCGAGTATATATCCCCTATTTTCTTAATTTTTGAGTCTGTCCATAGCTTAGGGAGGGTTTGGTTGGTTATAGAGTATACCAAGGAGATGGGAATGTCTTTTAAGATATCTGAGTGTTTTAGACCTTTTTTCTGATAGGATAGTTTATTCCAGGCTTTGGCCACCGCCTGAAAAAGGGGGTGTGATACAGTGTCTGGAAGGTTATTAAATATAGCTTTGTAAATGATTGATTTTGGATGACAGTTGTTATTTATTGCCGTCTCCAAGTCTAGCCATACTGGAGGATCTGTATTTTGGAGCCAGTGAATACTTTGCTTTATTAGTAGGGTGTGGTAATGTGCTTTGAGGTTTGGGATATTAATCCCACCATTGGTTTTCCTTTTGTATAGGGTTTGAGTAGCTGTTCTTGTTTTTTTTTAATTCCAAATGAAAGCATTAATCTGTGCTTGTAAATGAGTAATGCCGATGTCTGAGAATGGTAGGGGAATACATCTAAGAATGTAGAGGAGTTTTGGTAAGATGAATAGTCCCATTGTAAGAGTCTTACCCCACCATGATAAGGTGTTGTCTCTATGAGCAATGCTCTCTTTGCTTATTATCCCGCTTAATAGCTTAAAATTTGCTTTTATTGTCCCTTTCATGGTTTTGTTTATTAAAATGCCTAAATATGTAAATTCTTTCTCACACCAGTTCAATAGAGTTGAGTTTTTTATGGCTTGAATTTGATCTTTGCCTAGGTCCATGGGTAGGATATTAGATTTGGCTTCATTTATTTTGAAATTTGAAAGTGCTGAGAATTTTTCAATATTTAGTAACACCTCAGGAATTGAGGTTTCTGGATTTGACAAGGTTAATATTATGTCATCCGCGAAAAGTGTAATTTTATGATGCCTAGTGTAAGGGGAGATACCCGTAATTTTATTGTTAGATCTTATCAGTTCAGCCAGTGGTTCAATGACTATATTAAACAGGATGGGTGAAAGGGGGCATCCCTGTCTGGTACCATTGTTGATACAGAAGGGATCTGAGATTTGGCAGTTGCAGCAGATGCTAGCCTTAGGCTCCGTGTATAGGGCCATGATGTGCGATATCATATATTCGTCAAATCCAAATTTAGTTAAGCGCTCTCTTAGAAAATCCCAGTCGACCCTGTCGAAGGCCTTCTCGGCGTCTAGTGACAATAAGGCTAGGGGTGTCTTGTTTTTCCTGGCCCAGCTCATAATGTCAATGATCCTCCTAGTCGCATCCGCCGGTTGTCTACCTTTCACAAATCCCATCTGATCATTGGGTATCAATCTCGGAAGAATTAGGCTAATCCTGTTTGCTAAAATTTTTGAGTAAATCTTTATGTCTACGTTAATCAAGGAAATAGGTCTAAAGTTTTCTATAGCCTCGGGATCTCCTTAGGATTTTGGAATAACTGACACTGTGGCCATCAGCATCTCCTGAGGAAAGGAGCCTCCCTGAAAAATATAGTTAAAGACCTCAGCCAAGTGTGGTGAGAGAACACCTGGGAAGGCTTTGTAATAGGCGTTTGTGAACCCATCCGGGCCAGGGGATTTATGAAGACCGATTTCCTTGATTACACTTTCTATCTCATCCGGAGTGATTGGGGCTTTAAGGGAGGTGAGTTCGTCTAATGTTAGGGTGGGAAGATTTATTTGTGACAAAAATGTTTTGATTTTGTCAATTTTTCCTAATATATCTATGGGGTCGTTTTGTTTGGGATTGATGTTATAGAGTTTTGAGTAGAATTTAGCGAACTCGTTAGCTATTTCTTTTGGGTGTGAAATTTTGCCCGTCCCGTCCAATTTGTTGATTCTATTAATCCTATTGTTAATTCTTTTCTTTTTAATTTTGTTGGCCATAAACTTGGTTGGTCTATTATGGGAGGTGTAATGTTTATAATTAGACATTTTCACAATGGCATCGTATGGCGAAAATAATACCTCTCTAAGTTCCATTCTTAGTTTAGATAATTCAATCTGAATATTTTGGGGGGGTGTGGTAAATTTTAGTGACTTATTTTCCATTTCACGAATTTTATTTGATAAGTTTTGAATCTTCTTTCTTGACTCTTTTTTCTCTTTTGAGGCTAATCCCATTATCACTCCTCTAATTACTGCCTTATGGGCACACCAGTTATTGCAGGGGTTTGTCAAGTCTGATTTGTTGTCATCAAAATAATTAGTTATGGCTTTATGGATTATTGTTTTGTTTATTGGGTTGTGCAAGATTTTAGCGCTACATCTCCAAAGTTTGGCGTTTAGTAGAGGGGGACCCATTATAATTTTCCCGGTAACTGGAGCATGGTCAGATATTGTTCTATCTCCAATTAAAATTTCTTTAATTTTGGTCAAGGAATGAATATCGGTGAGAATCAAATCAATTCGCGAGGCTGTCTGATGCCCATCTGAGAAGTGTGTGTATTCTCTGGAGTTTGAATTTAGGCACCTGAAGGAGTCAAATACCTCGTTTTTGTCCAACCAAACATTGAGGCAGTCCGCATTAGGCCTAGTTTTTGAAGAAGAGTCTTATTTGTTGTCCGGGGTCATGTTGAAATCACCCAACAGAAACAAATTCCCTCTCCTAACTTCCTCAATTTTCTTCATGACCTTATTCAGAAAAGGGATCTGACCTATATTTGGCGCGTAGATGTTGGCGAGTGTACATTCCTGATCGTTAATTTTACATGTCAGAATGTGAAATCGGCCTTTTTTATCATAGTACTCTCCTAATGCTTCGAAAGGAGTGGAGCTCTCTATTATTGTTATTACTCCCGCTTTTTTCTTTGTGTTACATGCCTCAAAAATATGTGGAAATTTGTGGTGTGTGAAGTATGGATGGTTACCTTCGAGAAACTTGGATTCCTGGATGCATATGATGTTGGCTTTGGACCCGATCAGCTCTTTCCATAGGGCGTGCCGTTTCCTCGGATTATTAAGACCCCTAACATTATATGAGACTACGTTCAGCTCCATTGATTTTTAAACGAACTAACTGAAAGAAAACAGTGGTAAAGTTGCTCAGATTAGTAGGTAATTATAAACAGTAACGACTGTACCAATATTTAGTATTCAACAGTAAAACTGACTTTCTGCAAAGAAAAGGTAGTTAACAGTATAGAACAAATGCTCAGGTAGATCAATAGAGATACTACCACCTCTCTGCAGGGCACTCCTATGAAAGGAAAAAGAGAGACACAACATCCAATAGGCGGACAATCAAAACCAAACTTCCCCATTTATAGTAGTATGACCATTAAGAGCGCTTGTCTCCCTCTTTATCTTTGGTGAAGGTTTCTTTAATCGAGTGGATAAAGTCCATTCCATCTCCAGGCGAGTGAATTGGGATGGTTCGTCCTCTAAAGTTCACCAACAGTTTTAGGGGGAAACCCCATTTGTAGGGTATATTTTTCTCTCTAAGGATAGAGGTGACTCTGTGAAACTCTTTTCGACCTTCTAAAGTCTCTTTAGAGAGGTCCGGGAACACTTTCAAATCCTTATATGGTTCAGGAAAAAATGTATTCTTTCTCAGATAGTTCAGAATTTTTTCCTTAGTTTGGTAAAAGTGGATTCTCAAAATGGTGTCCCTCGGAGCATCCGCTGCAATTCTGGGAGGCCGAGGTAGTCTGTGTGCCCTATCTATGATGAGGTCAGAGGGTGTCAAGTCTGGGATTGCAGTTTTGAATATATCTTGGATATGGTTTGAGAGATCTTCTTGGGTAATTGCTTCCGATAACCCTCTGATCTTTATATTATTTTGGCGCCCCCTATCCTCAATATCCGCCATTTTTACTCTCAACTTGTGTACTTCTGCTGAGATATATTCCAGGTCCACAGATGACTCAGCAGCTCCCCTTTCTAATTTTTGGATTCTATTCTCATGGTTTATTATTTGTTTATCAATTTTGTCGCAAAATTTCACGAATTGTTCATTGGCGCTGTCTATTTTTTGGCTATGCAGTTCGAATTTTTTATCCAGTAGTTCAAATTTTTTGTCTATCATTGTACCTATTTTGTCAAGGATGTCTGCAGAAAAGCCTTGATTCTGCAGATCTGTAGCAAACTGAGTTCTTTTAGGACTCTCTCTTCTGGCTCTTTGTTTTTCTGGGCTTTGGTTAGGACTATAGTCGTTCGAGGAATCTTCTGATTCGCTAAAATCTTTTATATCCTCATATTTTTCACCAGATGCTCCTGGCATACTTTGTTTAGAGGAGAAAGTAGAGTCCATTTTATCTGATGGGTTGGAATTCCCATCCATTTTTATTTTCCTATTTATTTCTGGGCGATGTTTTTAGTCTCTTGGAGGGGACCTGGATCTAACAGGACTGATAGGATTTGCTTGATCCTTATGCGGTTTATAACTGCTATATTGTTTACTTTGTTTTGTTGTACTTTGGGATTTTGGTGAATATTGGTTTTGGGTACCTCCTTTTGTTTTTGAGAAGCTCATGGTGACTGGACTTGGTAGTATGATTACTGTAATGTATAGACAGTTAATATTTAAATCTCAGTCTACTTAGGCTGTGGTAGTTTTGCTCTCAGTGTAAACCCACAGGCTGTATTGGATAGTCTCTCAAGTTAGGCCCAGAGCTATGTGAGATGCGCTTCTTGTTGTTTAAATAATGTTTCGGCTGCACAATGTGGGATGAGCGCGTCAACCACAATGTGTATATCAGGAGGGGCCTTCGTTTACACTCTGTCCCCAGGGGATTGTATAGTTTGAAACCGGGTTATCCGGTGTGGGAGCCGCCGCTGATGCAGTGCTTGTAACGGCTTTGGTATGGCTCAGGGGCGTCTGTGTATATGCCTGCAGGAGGGAAAAAAGCCTCTTACTGTGCAGTAGAGCTGAGGTGTGTGCAATCTCAGAGGCGTCAGTGTCCGCAGCCGCCGGTGCGACGCTGCCTCCACAAAGAATATAGGATCTGTTTATCAGATGCTCAGGGTGAGCTGACAATTACACTTTGTCCCCAGAAGAGAGTATTATTATAATACCGGAATAACCGGTGTGGGAGCCGCCGCTGTTGCTGTATTTAAAGCGATCTTGGTATGGCAATGGCACTTAAATATGTGCCTGCAGGAGGGAGAGATGCCTGTAACTGTGCGGTGGTGATATAGCAGATAGGGTGCAGAGGTGACAGAATCTGCGGCAGCTGGCGCAGTGTTGCTTCTGCTAATGCGCAATTAGTCTGCACGCCGAGTGCTGGGACCGGGGGCTCTTACCTCCTGTGTATGGAGGCTCCGGCAATGTCTGCGGCTCCTTACTGGTGCTCTCCACGCTCCTGAAGTTACTCTGGCGTTGGGAGCCTTCCGGTAAGGTCTCCTGCCTCATCCGTCGGTGTCTCAGCTGTCTCCGGTCTTCAGCCGCTTCACCGTGCCAGGACGCGGCACGGGCTGGGTGGCTCTTTGAACTCCGCTCTGCTCTGCGCCTCCGGTCACAGTGAAGAGAGGTGGGAGGCGGCGCTCGCTGCAGCGCCCGTCACCCCCTGTGCTTGGAGGCTCCGGCGCGGCAGTGGTCCGTCAGGGCTTCCTGCTCCGGTCGGAGCTCTGTGTCTTCATCCTCCTCGCTGTGCCTGGCTGCGGCATGCTGCGGCACGGGCTGCGAGGCTCTGTGATCACCGCGCCGTCTGTCCCAGCGCAGGGAGGAGGGGAGGCGACACTCACCGCCGCGCTTGTCTCCTCTTGTACCCGGAGGTTCCGGCGTGGCAAGGGTAGGGGTCCGGTAGGGCTTCTTGCTCCGGTTGGAGCTTCGGGATCTCTGGGGCGTTTGCTTATTCAGCCGCTTCACCGCGCCTGGCTGCGGCGCGGGCTAGGAGGCCCTTGATCTCCTGCTTGCCGCCGCCGAGCGCTGTGAAGGAGAGAGGGAGACGCACCAGCAGCGATAGTCTCACCTTAGTCTCGGAGGTCCCGGTGTCCAAGGGACCGGCTAGTCCACTTACTCCGATGCACCTTTTCAGTATATCAGGGTGCCTCACTGTGTATGAGGAGGCTTGGTTTCTCTGCAGCTGGCAGGTTGGGGAAATCTAGGTCCCGGCCTCAGTGTTACATCAGCGATGTAGGCCTCAGCCCCGTTTAGGCTTCTAAAGTTCTCAATTTGAAAAATAAACGTCCAGAGAGGTGCTAGACTGTGTCCTGAATCGTTCCCTCATATTTTTGGGGCTGGATGGCTTGATTAATGTTGTTTTTGTAGTCGGATTGGGATGTTTGTCCCTGGAGCTCCTGAAATTACGTCCTCATGCTTCAGGCTCAAGCCACGCCCCCGTGTTGTGTGAACTTTGAACCCCCTAAGTGTTTCACTAAAGTTTATAACGCAGAGCCGTGAAAATAAAAAATCTTTTTTTTCCACAAAAATGATTTTTTAGCCCCCAGTTTTGTATCTTCCCAAGGGTAACAGAAGAAACTGGACCCCAAAAGTTGTTGTCCAATTTGTCCTGAGTACGCTGATACCCCATATGTGGGAGAAAACTACTGTTTGGGACACGTCAGCTCGGAAGGTAAGAAGTGGCGTTTTGGAATGCAGATTTTGCTGGATTGGTCTGCTGGTATCACGTTGCCTTTGCAGAGCCACTGATGTACCTAAACAGTAGAAACCCCCCACAAGTGACCCCATATTGGAAACTAGACCCCTCAAGGAACTTATCTAGATGTGTTGTGAGAACTTTGAACCCCCAAGTGTTTCACTAAAGTTTATTATAACGCAGAGCCGTGAAAATATGTTTTTTATTTTCCAAAGGGTAACAGGAGAAATTGGACCGCAAATGTTATTGTCCAATTTGTCCTGAGTATGCTGATACCCCATATGCTGGGGCTCAGAAGGGAAGAAGTGGCATTTTGGAATACAGACTTTGATGGAATGTCTGCGGGCATCACATTGCATTTGCAGAGCCCCTGCTGTGCCTAAACAGTGGAAACCACCCAATTCTTACTCCAGCCCTAACCTCAACACACCCCTAACCCTAATCCCAACCCTAACCACACTCGTAACCCCAACACACCTCTAACCCCAACACACCCCTAATCACAACCCTAACCAAAACCCTAACCACACCCCTAACCCTGACAGACCCTTAACCCAACCGTAAACATAATCCAAACCCTAACCCCAACTCTAGCCCCAACCCTTACCCTAACTTTAGCCCCAACCCTAACCCTAGCTTTAGCTCCAACCCTAACTTTAGCCCCAACCCTAACCCTAACTTTAGCCCCAACCCTAACCCTAACTTTAGCCCCAACCATAACTCTAACCCTAAGGGGAAAATGGAAATAAACACATTTTTTTTATTTTATTATATTTTCCTAACTAAGGCAGTGATAAAGAGGGGTTTGATTTACTATTTATAGCAGGTTTTTATGTTTGGCAGCTGTCACACACTAAAAGATGCTTTTTATTGCAAAAAATAGTTTTTGTGTCACCATATTTTGAGAGCTATAATTTTTCCATATTTTGGTCCACAGAGTCATGTGAGGTCTTGTTTTTTGCGGGACGAGTTGACGTTTTTATTGGTAATATGTTCGGGCACATCACTTTTTTGATCGCTTTTTATTCTGATTTTTGTTAGGCAGAATGAACAAAAACCAGCAATTCATGAATTTCTTTTGGGTGGGCATTTATACCGTTCCGCGTTTGGTAAAATTGATAAATCAATTTTATTCTTCGGGTTAGTACAATTACAGCGATACCTCATTCATATTTTTTTTTATGTTTTGGCGCTTTTATACAATAAGGGTATGTGCACACGTTGCGGATTTGCTGCGGATTCGCAGCGTTTTTTTGTGGTGCAGAAACGCTACAGATCCGCAGTTGATTTACAGTACAATGTAAATCAATGCGAAAAAAAATGCTGTGCGGAAACGCTGCAGATTAAAATAGGTAGCATGTCACTTCTTTTTTGCGGATCTGCAGCGTTTTTGTACTCATTCCATTATAGAAATCCGCAGGGGTAAAAAACGCTAAAAATCCGCAGCAAAACCGCACAAAAAATGCTGCGTATTACCCACAAAAAACGCGACAAATCCGCGCACCAGAAATAAGGCAGCGTGTGCACATAGCCTAAAAACTGTTTTATATAAAAAATAATAATTTTTGCATTGCTTTATTCTGAGGGCTATAACTTTTTTTCCCGCTGATGATGCTGTATGGTTACATAGTTATTAAGGTTGAAGGAAGACTATATGTCCATCTAGTTCAACCCATAGCTTAACCTAACATGCCCTAACATGTTGATCCAGAGGAAGGCAAAAAAAAACCATGTGGCAAAGAGTAAGCTCCACATTGGGGAAAAAAATTCCTTCCCGACTCCACATACGGCAATCAGACTAGTTCCCTGGATCAACGCCCTATCAAGGAATCTAGTGTATATACCCTGTAACATTATACTTTTCCAGAAAGGTATCCAGTCCCCTCTTAAATTTAAGTAATGAATCACTCATTACAACATCATACGGCAGAGAGTTCCATAGTCTCACTGCTCTTACAGTAAAGAATCCGCGTCTGTTATTATGCTTAAACCTTTTTTCCTCCAACCGCAGAGGATGCCCCCTTGTCCCTGTTTCAGGTCTATGATTAAAAAGATCATCAGAAAGGTCTTTGTACTGTCCCCTCATATATTTATACATTAAAATAAGATCACCCCTTAGTCTTCGTTTTTCCAAACTAAATAGCCCCAAGTGTAATAACCTATCTTGGTATTGCAGACCCCCCAGTCCTCTAATAACCTTGGTCGCTCTTCTCTGCACCCGCTCCAGTTCAGCTATGTCTTTCTTAAACACCGGAGACCAGAACTGTGCACAGTATTCTAAGTGTGGTCGAACTAGTGACTTGTATAGAGGTAAAATTATGTTCTCCTCGTGAGCATCTATGCCTCTTTTAATGCATCCCATTATTTTATTTGCCTTTGTAGCAGCTGCCTGACACTGGCCACTGAATTTAAGTTTGTCATCCACCCATACACCCAGGTCTTTTTCATTGACTGTTTTGCCCAGAGTTTTAGAATTAAGCACATAATTATACATCTTATTACTTCTACCCAAGTGCATGACCTTACATTTATCCCCATTAAAGCTCATTTGCCATTTATCAGCCCAAGCTTCTAGTTTACATAAATCATCCTGTAATATAAAATTGTCCTCCTCTGTATTGATTACCTTGCAGAGTTTAGTGTCATCTGCAAATATTGAAATTCTACTCTGAATGCCCCCTACAAGGTCATTAATAAATATGTTAAAAAGAAGAGGGCCCAATACTGACCCCTGTGGTACCCCACTGCTAACCGCTACCCAGTCCGAGTGTGCTCCATTAATAACCACCCTTTGTTTCCTATCCCTGAGCCAGCTCTCAACCCACTTGCACATATTTTCCCCTATCCCCATTATTCTCATTTTATGTATCAACCTTTTGTGTGGCACCGTATCAAAAGCTTTTGAAAAGTCCATATACACTACATCCACTGGGTTCCCTTGGTCGAATCCGGAACTTACCTCTTCATAGAAACTGATCAAATTAGTCTGACATGAACGGTGGCTCGTTTTTTGCGGGACAAGATGACGTTTTCAGCAGTACCATAATCATTTATATCTGTCTTTTTGATCCCGTGTTATTCCACTTTTTGTTCAGCGGTATGATTATAAAACATTGTTTTTTGCCTCGTTTTTTAATTATTTTTTTTTACGATATTTACTGAAGGGGTTAACTAGTGGGACAGTGTTATAGGCTGGATCGTTACGGACGTGGCGATACTAAATATGTGTACTTTTATTGTTTTTTTTATTTACATAAAGAAATGTAGAGATAGTATAGGTGTGTTCGCAGCCCAGGGTCCACCATGCGGTAGTGGAACCAACTGCTAGTAAATGGCGGCATTATATGGCGGTACTACGCCTGAATAGACATTGGTACCGTCACCCTGTCTGTATAGGAGCGAACTCTATTGCTTCACAGAGTCGCCGGGATTAAAGGTAACGCTGTGCCTTGTTAGCATTCACAGGGTGCAGCAAATGGATACTAGTGGGATCCCTGCAACTCACCCCCACTATGCTGGTGGTTGTTCCCGCTCTGACCCTCGGTGGCTTTTGAGCCCGTGCCTGAGGACACCCTGAGTCAGATGCTGGGATCAAACAGGAGTTCCCACCCTTCACTGACGGATTGTCTGGAGACGCTAAAGATAGCTGCACAGAGTGCGTACAGTACCGCAGCGGTGGTCACTGCAGGATAGATGCAGTATATTTTGTGCCTGGTGCTGGATGGCACTATCTGGCGCTAGACAGCTACAACACTCGCGAGCATTCAACAACTCTAGGGATGGGAATGATTTGGAGCTTTCACCAGAACAGGCATACATCCACACACACACAAATATTGAGCGGCCATGCAAACCTTTTATAGATGCAGCTTTTCAGGACCTTAGCGTGTGACCTCTGACCTCCAATGAGAGATCTTCCCTTGGGCATGCTCAGAAGGAGAAAAGCAGGACTTAGTCCCAGGGACGCCTGCTCTCGCTCAACAGTATTGGTTATAATGGCTGAGCCTGGAGGGGAAGCAGTAACCAAACGCGCAGCAGCTGTCCAAGCCAGGCGCTGGGACCGACGTCTCCGGTGAGCAGGCTCCACTGCGGCAGGAAGAGAATGGGAGACCGCAGCGGAGATGGTTCGAGATTCTCCCTGTGCAGCGGTGGGAACTCAACGCCTAACAGTGTTAGATCGTTGATCTGACACTTTGCACAGCACTGTATCAAATCAGCAATCTGACATACAGTGCTGGAGGCTTGCCGACGCCTGCTCTGAGCAGGCGCTTGCAAGTCACCTCCCTGCAGGCCATATTGGATATGGGGCCTGCAGGGAGGAGACCCTGGCAACAACGCAATCACATTGCGTTGTTCTGAGGGTCTCAGGGAAGCACGTAGGGAGCCCCCTCCCTGCGTGATGCTTCCCTATGCCACCGATACACTGCAATCATGTTTGATCGCAGTGTTCTGGGAGCGGTCCGTGACCACTCCTGGTACATAATGCCGGAAGTCAGCTGTGATAATCAGCTGACACCTGGCCGCGCTCCCCCCGTGAGCATGGCTGATCGCCTATGACATACTATCCTGTTGTGAATTCCGCTCTTGGGCTCCCTCCGGTGGTTGTAAGTGGCACTTTTGTGAGTTCTGCTCTTGGGCTCCCTCTTGTGGTTTCCAGTGGTATGGCTGCTCCTTGGAGTTAGCTGTCATCAGCTGCCTCCACTTATCGTCTCTTCTGCTCGGCTATTTAGGCCTGGCTGTTCCTTCAGCCAGTGCCACTTGTAAATGGTTCCTGGTTGGATTCACATCTCTTTGGATTTCCCTGTTTTCCTGACCAGTTCAGCAAAGCTAAGTTTTTGCTTGCGCTTTTCTGTTCACAGATTGTGGACTTATCCGTTCAGTGCTTTCTTTGTTTGTCCAGCGTTATCAGTATGAATTAATTCTGTCTTGCTGGAAGCTCTGGGAAGCAGATTTACCCTCCACACCTTTAGTCAGGTGTGGAGATTTTTTTTGTAAACTCTGCGTGGATTTTTGTAGTGTTTTATACTGACCGCACAGTATTCTATCCTGTCCTATCTATCAAGCTAGACTGGCCTCCTGTGCTCATCCTGGTTTCATTCTGTGTATGTCTTTTTCCTCTCCACTCACAGTCATTATTTGTGGGGGGCTAATCTATCCTTTGGGGATTTTCTCTGAGGCAAGATAGTTTTCCTGCTTCTGTCTTTAGGGGTAGTTAGCTCTTAGGCTGTGACGAGATGCATAGGGAGAGTTAGGAGCATTCCACGGCTACTTCTAGTGTTGTGTTGAGCTTAGGGACTGCGGTCAGTACAGTTACCACTTTCTTCAGAGCTTGTTCAATGTTGCTCCTAGACCACCGCATCATAACAGTACAAGTGGCCAAAAATGAATTAAATGCATCTCAAAAGAAGGAAAAGAAAGTTCTGAACCATTTTTTTTCTGTGCTCTGGTTTGTCTTTTTTTTCCTCTTGATATCTGGGTGGTTCAGGATATATGCTTTGGCATGGATGTTCAGGGTTTGTTTTCTCGTGTGAATCAACTTGCTGCAAGAGTACAGAGTATCCAGGACTATGTTGTCCAGACTCCGGCTTTAGAGCCTAGAATTCCTACTCCTGATTTGTTTTTTGGGGACAGATCCAAGTTTTTGAACTTTAAAAATAACTGCAGATTGTTTTTTGCTTTGAAACCCCGTTCTTCTGGTGATTCTATTCAGCAAGTAATAATCATCATATCCTTGCTGCGTGGTGACCCTCAAGACTGGGCTTTTTCTCTTGAAACAGGGGATCTGGCATTATTGAATGTTGATGCATTTTTTCAAGCGCTCGGATTATTGTATGACGAACCTAATTCTGTGGATCATGCAGAAAAAACCCTGTTGGCCTTGTGTCAAGGTCAGGAAGCGGCAGAGTTATACTGCCAGGAATTTAGAAAATGGTCTGTGCTCACTAAATGGAATGAAGAGGCTCTGGCTGCTATTTTCAGAAAAGGTCTTTCTGAAGCCCTTAAAGATGTTATGGTGGGCTTTCCTACACCTGCCGGTTTGAGCGAATCTATGTCTCTAGCCATTCAGATCGATCGGCGTCTGCGCGAGCGCAAAGCTGTGCACCATATGGCAGTATCCTCTGAGCAGAGTCCAGAACCTATGCAATGTGATAGGATTTTGACTAGAACAGAACGGCAGGAATTCAGACGTCAGAATAGGCTGTGTTTTTACTGTGGTGATTCTGCTCATGTTATCTCTGATTGCCCTAAGTGTACTAAGAGAGTCGCTAGGTCTGTTACCATTAGTACTATACAGCCTAAATTTCTCTTATCTGTGACCCTGATTTGCTCATTGTCGTCCTTTTCTGTCATGGCATTTGTGGATTCAGGCGCTGCCCTGAACTTGATGGACTTAGAATTCGCCAGGCGCTGTGGTTTTTCCTTGCAGCCTTTGCAGAGCCCTATTCCTTTGAGGGGTATTGATGCTACACCCTTGGCCAAGGATAAACCTCAGTACTGGACACAGATGACTATGTACATGGCTCCAGCACATCAGGAAGATTGCCGTTTTCTGGTATTGCATAACCTGCATGATGTTGTTGTACTGGGTTTTCCATGGTTACAGGAACATAATCCGGTGCTGGATTGGAAAACTATGTCGGTGACTAGTTGGGGTTGTCAAGGGGTACATAGTGACATTCCTTTGATGTCAATCTCCTCTTCCCCCTCTTCTGAGGTCCCTGAGTTTTTGTCGGATTTCCAGGATGTATTTGATGAGCCCAAGTCCAGTTCCCTTCCTCCGCACAGGGACTGTGATTGTGCTATTGGTTCCTGGTTGCAAGTTCCCTAAGGGCCGACTTTTCAATCTGTCTGTGCCAGAGCATGCCGCCATGCGGAGTTATGTTAAGGAGTCTTTGGAGAAGGGGCATATTCGTCCCTCTTCGTCACCATTGGGAGCCGGTTTCTTTTTTGTTGCTAAGAAGGATGGCTCCTTGAGACCCTGTATTGATTATCGTCTTCTTAATAAGATCTCGGTCAAATTCCAATACTCCTTGCCTTTGCTTACTGATCTGTTTGCTCAGATTAAGGGGGCTAGTTGGTTTACTAAGATTGACCTCCGAGGGGCATATAATCTTGTTCGTATTAAACAGGGTGACAAATGGAAAACTGCATTTAATACGCCCGAAGGCCATTTTGAATATCTTGTGATGCCATTTGGGCTCTCTAATGCTCCATCTGTGTTCCAGTCTTTCATGCATGATATTTTCCGCAGTTATGTTGATAATTTCATGGTCGTATATTTGGATGATATTTTGATTTTTTCCGATGATTGGGAGTCTCATGTGAAGCAGGTCAGGATGGTGTTCCAGATCCTTCGTGATAATGCTTTGTTTGTGAAGGGGTCGAAGTGCCTATTCGGAGTTCAGAAGGTCTCTTTTTTGGGTTTTATTTTTTCTCCCTCGTCTATAGAAATGGATCCTGTTAAGGTCCAAGCTATTCATGACTGGATCCAACCCACATCTGTGAAGGGCCTTCAAAAATTTTTGGGTTTTGCTAATTTCTATCGCCGTTTCATTGCCAACTTTTCCAGTGTGGTTAAGCCCCTTACTGATTTGACGAAGAAAGGCGCTGATGTGACGAATTGGTCCTCTGAGGCTGTTGAGGCCTTTCAAGAGCTTAAACGCCGATTTACTTCTGCCCCTGTGTTGCGTCAGCCGGATGTTTCTCTTCCTTTTCAGGTTGAGGTCGACGCTTCTGAGATTGGGGCAGGGTCCGTTTTGTCTCAGAGGGAGTCTGATGGTTCTTTGATGAAACCGTGTGCTTTTTTTTCCAGAAAGTTTTCGCCTGCGGAACGCAAACATGATGTCGGCAATCGGGAGTTGTTGGCTATGAAGTGGGCGTTTGAGGAGTGGCGACATTGGCTTGAGGGAGCTAAACACCGCGTTGTGGTCCTGACCGATCATAAGAATCTGATTTACCTCGAGTCGGCCAAGCGGCTGAATCCTAGACAGGCTCGATGGTCCTTGTTTTTCTCCCGTTTTGATTTTGTGGTCTCGTATCTTCCGGGATCTAAGAATGTTAAGGCTGATGCCCTCTCTTGGAGTTTTTCGCCTGATTCTCCTGGAGTCCTTGAGTCGGTTGGCATTCTTAAGGAGGGGTTGATTCTTTCTGCTATCTCCTCTGATTTGCGGCGGGTGCTTCAGGAATTTCAGGCTGATAGGCCTGACCGCTGTCCAGTGGGGAAGCTGTTTGTTCCTGATAGATGGACAAGTAAGGTTATTTCTGAGGTTCATTGTTCAATGTTGGCTGGTCGTCCTGGGATTTTTCGTACCAGAGATTTGGTTGCTAGGTCCTTTTGGTGGCCTTCCTTGTCGCGCGATGTGCGTGCTTTTGTGCAGTCCTGTGGGACTTGCGCCCGGGCCAAGCCTTGCTGTTCCCGCGCTAGTGGGTTGCTTTTGCCTTTGCCGGTCCCTGAGAGGCCCTGGACGCATATTTCCATGGATTTTATTTCGGATCTTCCTGTCTCCCAGAAGATGTCTGTTAGCTAGGTTGTTTGTGACCGGTTCTCTAAAATGGTCCATCTGGTACCTTTGCCTAAGTTGCCTTCCTCCTCACATCTGGTTCCATTATTTTTTCAGCATGTGGTTCGTTTGCATGGCATTCTGGAGAATATTGTCTCTGACAGAGGTTCTCAGTTTGTCTCTAGATTTTGGCGGGCCTTTTGTGCTAGGATGGGCATTGATTTGTCTTTTTCTTCGGCGTTTCATCCTCAGACTAATGGCCAAACTGAGCGAACTAATCAGACCTTGGAGACCTATTTGAGATGCTTTGTGTCTGCTGATCAGGATGATTGGGTGTCTTTCTTGCCGTTGGCCGAGTTTGCCCTTAATAATCGGGCTAGTTCGGCTACTTTGGTTTCACCTTTCTTTTGTAATTTTGGTTTTCATCCTCGTTTTTCTTCTGGGCAGGTTGAGCCTTCTGATTGTCCTGGTGTTGATTCTGTGGTGGACAGGCTGCAGCAGATTTGGACTCATGTGGTGGACAATTTGACGTTGTCTCAGGAAAGGGCTCAACGTTTTGCTAACCGCCGGCTTCGTGTGGGGGATTTGGTTTGGTTGTCTTCTCGTCATGTTCCTATGAAGGTTTCTTCCCCTAAGTTTAAGCCTCGGTTTATTGGTCCTTATAAAATTTCTGAAATTATTAATCCGGTGTCTTTTCGTTTGGCTCTTCCAGCCTCTTTTGCCATTCATAATGTTTTCCATAGATCTTTGTTGCGGAGATATGTGGTGCCCGTTGTTCCCTCGGTTGACCCTCCTGCCCCGGTGTTGGTTGAGGGAGAGTTGGAATATGAGGTTGAGAAGATTTTGGATTCTCGTTTTTCGAGGCGGAGGCTTCAGTATCTTGTCAAGTGGAAGGTTTATGGTCAGGAGGATAATTCTTGGGTTGTTGCCTCCGATGTCCATGCCACCGATTTGGTTCGTGCTTTTCATTTGGCTCGTTCTGATCGGCCTGGGGGCTCTGGTGAGGGTTCGGTGACCCCTCCTCAAAGGGGGGTACTGTTGTGAATTCCGCTCTTGGGCTCCCTCCGGTGGTTTCAAGTGGTATGGCTGCTCCTTGGAGTTAGCTGTCATCAGCTGCCTCCACTTATCGTCTCTTCTGCTCGGCTATTTAGGCCTGGCTGTTCCTTCAGCCAGTGCCACTTGTAAATGGTTCCTGGTTGGATTCACATCTCTTTGGATTTCCCTGTTTTCCTGACCAGTTCAGCAAAGCTAAGTTTTTGCTTGCGCTTTTCTGTTCACAGATTGTGGACTTATCCGTTCAGTGCTTTCTTTATTTGTCCAGCGTTATCAGTATGAATTAATTCTGTCTTGCTGGAAGCTCTGGGAAGCAGATTTACCCTCCACATCTTTAGTCAGGTGTGGAGATTTTTTTTGTAAACTCTGCGTGGATTTTTGTAGTGTTTTATACTGACCGCACAGTATTCCATCCTGTCCTATCTATCAAGCTAGACTGGCCTCCTGTGCTCATCCTGGTTTCATTCTGTGTATGTCTTTTTCCTCTCCACTCACAGTCATTATTTGTGGGGGGCTAATCTATCCTTTGGGGATTTTCTCTGAGGCAAGATAGTTTTCCTGCTTCTGTCTTTAGGGGTAGTTAGCTCTTAGGCTGTGACGAGATGCCTAGGGAGAGTTAGGAGCATTCCACGGCTACTTCTAGTGTTGTGTTGAGCTTAGGGACTGCGGTCAGTACAGTTACCACTTTCTTCAGAGTTCGTTCAATGTTGCTCCTAGACCACCGCATCATAACACTATCCCGTCCGTGGGAATTAAGTCCCAGGTCACGTGGACGGGATAGTACGTCCAATGGCAGAAAGGGGTTAAAGAGTCAACATTGACTTTTAGGATTGCCACTTCTAATAGGTGGCACTAGAGTTCTAGTCCTCTTCCTTAAGGGTCAGTGTAACTGATTAATTCAAGTGTGTGGACTGTTTAGAGAATGCTTCCAATTTGTGGTCTACATTTTGCAAATACAGATCATCTATGTTCTTATTACATGCCCTTATCCCACTGATGTCTATGTCCACACAGTAGCACTTATGTGTACAGGCTACAAACAGCTCATTGCAAGCTCCTTCTTTTAGAAGCAGCATGTAAATGTATATAATGTATCCTTGTAATATCATGTAACAAAAGAATTCCACTGTAATAGAGTTCTAGAACTGAGAAACCACTGAATAATAATTTCCGAGACGCTTGATGTAGCGTACACTATACATAAAAATATTGCACCGCTGTTATAAACTCTTCCTATGAGGCATAATTACCGTAATTGCTTTTAGATAACTGATTATATTGCTAAAAGCTTGGGCATATATGTGGGATGAATTACAGTGAGATCCATAAGAGGTATAGACTGTAATAATATAGACCTGATTCATTATATTTCAGGCTTCTGGATGGCAATTAATGAAACTGTACTGTAGCATAAAATCAATGCTTTCTACCAAGCGTGTAATAACTGTATTGAAATATAATGCTGTGACCCAAGCCACCATACAGTCTAATGGACTGCATATATTCTTGGCTCTGATACGTAGAGTTGTCACCATAGATGCTCAAAAGACAAGAAAAAATGTCAGAATATCTTTGAAGAAAATGATATTTTTGTCTCTTTGAAAATAATTTGCTGACAAACACAAATTTTTTTAATCATGGTGCTTGAGGACATGAGCAAAATAAGCATTACAGGCACTATTTCTAATCCTTTCTAGGATATCTGACATTAAGACTTCTTGAAATCCTTAATCTGGTAGCATTCCGGAGTTTACCCTCTTCCCATTTCAGCACTGTGCTTTCACATGCTATTGAAAACACTATGCTGTTTCCCCCCTGGAATCTCCATGCTGGGCTCCATCACTATGACCTGTTCACTGGCTGCTCCACTACAGACACAGCAATGGGGATTATGCAGTTGAGAAGTGCTGGAGCAGCTAATTTAAGCCATGATATGCTGCAGTTGGAGCGCCCGCAAGGGCCGTGGGGTACTCGGTACGGTGCCGGTTCTGTTCTTAAAGGGGTGGTCACGGTGGCAGTGTCCGGTCCGTGGCCCTGGGTGTCTACTTAAAGGGTATCAATTGAAATGGGAATAAAGTCTAATGTAGTATGTTTGTGACGCCACCTGTGGTATTCAACCAGGGATGGCCGACACTGCTTAAAGATGTCCTCTGGGGCTGATGGTTTGGCAGCTTAGATGGTATAGCTCTCCACAGGTAGAGCTTGGTCCCCCAGGGCAGTTAGTTGTGTGGGTGACAATGTTGCTAGTGGTAGGTAGTGGTGCAGAGTAGATGATGCCGAAAAGAAATGGAAGGACACAGCATGTTGCAGTTTTCACAGTTTTACTTACAGCATGGGCCCCCCCAGCCGGGGTGATGTGTCCTCCAGGTAAGAAGTCCAGGAAACTCTCTGGCAAGTCAGGCACCTGTCCAGAACTCCTCTTATATGTATGCCTCTCCTGGCTGTCTTTCTGCACTGGCTATCGCCTCTCCTGCCCTGCGCTTGCCACACAGTGTCCCAAGCCAGTGAACGCGGGTCTTGACAGGCGACGTACTCTCTGTCCCCCTGGACCCTATGTGTTCCACTTTTCGGTGAGTAGGTGCAAATGTGGCTGCTGCACCTGCAATCACGGCAGCCTCTGGATTCTTAGCTGTAGTGTTCCCACTAAATCAGGGGCCGGTCCCCTACTGCAGCCTGGTTCCTCCACTTTCTGTGTCTTGTCAGGAGCTGCCAGACCTGCACGTCTCTCCAGCTTCCTTTTTCCTCCCACACCTCTGACTTCCTTCTCCTTTAGTCTCTCAGGACCAACTGCTCTGACACACTTCTTCCCACCTGATTAGCTCCTCCCCTTTTTCCTACCTTCTCCACCCACTCCCCAACACCCTTTCCTATCTAGACTGGGATGAGGCCATCCTCCCTTAGGGTTCACCCAGGTGCCCCGTCTAAACTGGTGACTGTTGGGTGCGAGTGTTAGAGTTCTGCACAAGGTTCCCTTCTTACCAGAGAGTTGGGATACCACATCTCTGGCTGAGATGCAGTACCTCTGTGGCGTCTGGACCTTCAGGGGCGCCACACAGTCAATAGCAATGGCAGTATGTCAGCAGTTTTACAGAATAATGGAGCTCCTCATGTCAATTTCTGTGCTGAATATTTTTGCAGTGAATGAATGAGATTTAATAACAGCTCCACTTTGCTGTCACAGATTTTCACCATGCAGATTTGGCGAGAAAGTCTGCAGCATATTTGTGAAATGCGACCGTACCCCTAAGTTTAAAAATTCTAAATGTTAAATGGTGATATTTTCAAGGAATGGCGGGTCAGTGTAAGGGAAGGTCAATATTACATGGTCAGCGTCTACTAGCTGCATCGCTTGAAATGTGGTGGAGAATGAAGCATCTGACGGCCTGGTCTAAATATCTCATCAACCACACAACACTTGACATATGAGACTTCAGATGTCATTCACCTTGCCTAATGCTTAAAGGAAGTCTATCAGCGCAAAATGAGTGTGCAAACAAAGCACAGGAACATGGTGTACCTTTGGGTGACCAAACAGTTCAGTGCACTTTCCCATTTAAATGTTTAGCAAGTATCTGTTCCTGCCCTTCTCTGGCTCCTGTAAGCCAGAGCTGTCTATCAAGAAAAGAAGGCTGACATACATGTTAATAAAAGTACTGTAAGTATGATGTTGCAGTAAACTAATTGTCCAAGCCCAGGGTGCACTGATCGCAGGAGGTTGGTTTGAATAGTCATTTTGTGCTGACAGACTCCATTTAATCTTCCACTGTTGTTTGCAATTGTCATTGAATGTAGCTGCAAGATTGTGTGAATCCTTTCTGTCACCTGTAGACTGTGTGCATGTACTTTTTAAATATTTCCTATATTGCCGTGCCTCTGTTTTGTAATGTTTTTCCTCAGTGACTTTATGGTGCGCATTGTGCTTGAAATAGTATAATGATGACTCATTTGATTGGTCTCCTGTTGAAAGTTAAGTTCAAACAGCATCTAATATGAGGGCTAAAACTAAGATGTGTACATTTACTAATTTTATGTTATCGACACAACAATGTTCCAGAAGTATAATAAAGCCCTGTGTGTGACTGTCACTTAATGTGCATTTAATGATATCAAAGTGTGCTGCCTGGAGGCTTTAAGCCTTTGTACAACCTTTAGTGTGTTTATACTGTACAAAGCAGATCTTGTATAATATTGATTAGTCTTCATACTATTAAGTAGAACCAGAAAGAGTTTCTAAAACAAAGCCAACTTCAAAATTCATAAACTAAAGGGCTTTTTCAAAACTGTATGCTCTATTGTGTCTTATATAATACAATAAACCCGTACAGCTATATTACATCCTGCTTAGTTTTTCATATACTAGAGATCCCTGTTCAGTTAACACAATAGATCATTCTAACCCTTTTGATGAAAGGGATATAAATATTCTTTAGTTTACTGAGAATAAGAAAACAACTTCAGTTACTGCAAGTTTTATGTTTCAAATAGCCTTGTTATTGATTTTAATGGAGAATGTCTGGACCTGAAGCTGTTTTCAGGGTGTCTCTCTGCAGGATCACCTAGTAATCCTTTGCGTCATGAAAGTGAACCCAGCAGCGAATGCTGAACTTGTCTGCAAGGACACAACATGGAAAACTAAGAATTACACACATTAAAATCAGTAAGCTTCTTGTAATGCATGTACATGCATGCTCTTCATTAGTGCGACTATATTAGATGAAGTTCCTAACAGTTTTTGAATACTGCTTCAGTATAAAATATGCCGTAAGGATTAATAGTTATCCATCTAATGACTATAGATGCTTCACACAGGGTGCACTTCCTGGTGTATGGGGCCCGGCAAGCAGAGGGAGCCCGGAGAGGCCCCTTCTCTTCTGCTTACCAGGCCCCAGCGGCAGGATTCTGCCGGTTCAATAACTGAACGTGCGACCTTTCACTGTGCAGGAGGATATCTTCCCGCATGGCAACAGTTAACAGCCGCCAGCCAATCACAGGCCGGCAGCTGACGTCAGCGGGCATGTTGCTAACGTATGATGTCACTACCATACACCAGGATGATAGGCCGCTCCTCAGATGAATCTAGCAGAGGACATTGCTGGACCTCGGCCAGGTAAGGAGAAACTTTTTTTTTGTAAAGCCGTGCTATGGGGTGTATTATGCTACTATGGGGGTGCATTACACTTCTATATATGACAATGGGGTGCATTATACTACTATGGAGGTGCATTATACTGCTATATATAGTTGTGCTCAAAAGTTTGCATACACCTGCAGAATTTTTGCTTTTTTGGCCTTTTTTCGGAGAATATGAATGATAAAACCTCGCCAGCTTCAAGTCCACGCTCACTGCCGCAAAACAAACTTACTTCTCAACTCTCATTTCCTCCCTGACTCACAACCCTAAACAGCTCTTCAACACTTTCAATTCTCTACTCCGTCCCCCAGCATCTCCTCCCTCCCCTCTCATTTCTGCTGAAGAACTTGCCTCTTTCTTTAAGCAGAAGATTGATAACATCAGACAAAGCCTTATCCCACAGCCCCCAATGCCCCTCCTCTTGACTTCTCAGCCCTGTTCCAAAGCCAGCTTCTCCACAATAACACACGATCAGCTCTCCATCCTTCTGTCAAGATCACATCTCACCACTTGCACGCTTGACCCGCTCCCGTCCCACCTCATCCCTAACCTCGCAAAAGTCTTCATCCCAACCCTAACAAAACTCTTCAACCTCTCACTTACAAACGGTGTCTTTCCCTCATCCTTCAAACATGCATCAATTCCACCTATCCTCAAAAAACCCTCCCTCGACCCATCCTCTGTGTCCAGCTATCGCCCGATATCCCTTCTCAATTATTCCTCAAAACTACTGGAACAGCATGTCCATCTTGAACTGTCCTCCCACCTCTCATCCTGCTCCCTCTTTGACCGGTTACAATCTGGCTTCCGACCACATCACTCAACTGAAACTGCCTTACTAAAGTGACCAATGACCTACTAACCACCAAGAGCAAGCGACACTACTCTGTCCTCCTCCTCCTGAACCTGTCTTTTTTACCTTCGACACTGTGGACCACTCCCTCCTGTTACAGATTATCATATCTCTTGACATCACAGACTTGGCCCTATCCTGGATCTCTTCATATCTAACAGACCGGACATTCAGTGTCTCCCTCTCCCACACCACCTCCTCATCTCACCCCCTGTCTGTCGGTGTTCCCCAAGGCTCAGTTCTAGGACCCCTACTCTTATCCATCTACACCTTCGGCCTGGGACAGCTCATAGAATCCCACAGATTACAATATCATCTCTACGCTGATGACAAGCAGATCTACCTATCTGGACCCGACTTCACTTCTTTACTGACCAAAATCCCACAATGTCTGTCTGCTATTTCATCCTTCTTTTCTGCTCGTTTTCTAAAACTGAACATGGACAAAACAGAATTCATCATCTTTTCCCCTTCTCACTGTACCGCTCCACCCGACCTATCCATCAATGTCAATGGCTGCTCATTTTCCCCGGTCCCACACGCTCGGTGCCTCGGGGTGATCCTTGACTCTACCCTCTCTTTCAAGCCACATATCCAAGCCCTTGCCTCCCCTTGCCGATTCCAAATCAAAAACATTTCCCGACTCCGTGCATTCCTTGGCCATGAAACCACAAAACACTAGTACATGCCCTTATCATCTCCCGCCTCAACTACTGCAACCTCCTACTCTCTGACCTCCCCTCTAGCACTCTGGCACCACTCCAATCCATCCTAAACTCTGCTGCCCGACTAATCCACCTGTCTCCCCGTTACTCCCAAGCCTCTCCTCTCTGCCAGGCCCTTCACCGGCTTCTTATTGCCCAGAGGCTACAGTTCAAAACACTAACAATGACATACAAAGCCATTCACAACCTGACTCATCCATACATCTGTGACATGGTCTCCCGGTACCTACCTACACGCAACCTTCGATCGTCTCATGATCTCCTTCTCTACTCCTCTCTCATCTCTTCCTCCCACAACCACATCCAAGACTTCTCCTGTGCTTCCCCTATACTCTGGAACTTTCTACCCCAACACATCAGGCTCTTGCCTACCACAGAAACCTTCAAAAGGAACCTGAAGACCCACCTCATCCAACAAGCCTACAACCTGCAGTAATCCCCAGTCTACTGAACCGCCGCATGAGCAGCTCTACCCTCTCCTAGAGTATCCTCACACATCCCCTGTAGACTGTGAGCCCTCGCGGGCAGAGTCCTCTCTCCTCCTGTACTTGTGTGTACCTTGTTTTACTCATGTTTATTGTACTTGTCTATATTTGCCCTGTTCACATGTAAAGCGCCATGGAATAAGTGGCCCTATAAAAATGTATAATAATAATAATAAAACCAAAACTTTTTCTCCACTCATGGTTAGTGGTTGGGTGAAGCTATTTATTGTCAAACTACTGTGTTTTCTCTTTTTAAATCATAATGACAACTCAAAATACCCTAGTCAAAAGTTCACATACTCCGTTTCTTAATAATGTGTATTGCCCCCTCTATCATCAATGACAGCTTGAAGTCTTTTGTGGTAGTTGTGGATCAGGTTCTTTATTTTCTCAGATGGTAAAGTTGCCCACTCTTCTTGGCAAAAAGCCTCCCATTCCTGTAAATTCCTGGGCTTTCTAGTATGAATTGCGCGCTTGAGATCTCTGTTGTGAATTCTGTGGCTGAGTTCACTTCTGTGGTCACAAGTGGTATTGCAGTCTCTGGGCTTCCTCCCTCAGGTGTTTTGGTGAGCTCGTTGGCTGCCTTGCTATTTAGCTCCACCTGAGTCTGTCTTCCTTGCTCCTTGTCAATGTTCCAGTGTTGGATCTGAGCTACTGCATCTTTCCTTGGGCCTGCTGCTCTGCTAGATAAGTGCTTCTAGTTTGTTTTCTGTTTTTTTTCTGTCCAGCTTGCTATTGTCTTTTGCTGGAAGTTCTGAGAAGCAGAGGGGTGCACCGCCGTGCTGTTAGTTCGGCACGGTGGGTCTTTTTGCCCCTTTGCGTGGTTTTCGTTTTAGGGTTTTTTGTAGACTGCATAGTTCTCTTTGCTATCCTCGCTCTGTCTAGAATATCGGGCCTCACTTTGCTGAATCTATTTCATTCCTACGTTTGTCTTTTCATCTTGCTAACAGTCATTATATGTGGGGGGCTGCCTATTCCTTTGGGGTATTTCTCTGAGGTAAGTCAGGCTTGTATTTCTATCTTCAGGCTAGTCAGCTCCTCAGGCAGTGCCGAGTTGCATAGGTAGTTGTTAGGCGCAATCCACTGCTGCTTATAGTTGTGTGAGGATAGATCAGGTACTGCAGTCTACAGAGATTCCACGTCTCAGAGCTCGTCCTATTGTTTTTGGTTATTGCCAGATCTCTGTATGTGCGCTGATTACTGCACGCTGTGTTGCCTGATTGCCAGCCATAACAGTACAAGGAGCCACACCAATGATTCCCAATAGAGGGAAAAAAGAAATCCTGACATCATTTTTTTTTCTTAGCTCTGTCTTCAGTCTTTTTTTTCCCCTAGACATTAGAGTGCTTCAGGACACAGCTGTGGACATGGATATTCAGGCTCTGTGCTCCTCAATGGATAATCTCGTTGTAAATGTACAAAAGATTCAAGATACTATTGATCAGAAATCGATGCTAGAACCAAGAATTCCGATTCCTGATTTGTTTTTTGGTGACAGAACTAAGTTCCTGAGCTTCAGAAATAATTGTAAGCTATTTTTGGCCTTGAAACCTCATTCTTCTGGTAATCCTATTCAACAGGTTTTGATTATTATTTCTTTTTTGCGCGGCGACCCACAGGACTGGGCGTTTTCTCTTGCACCAGGAGATTCTGCATTGAGTAATGTTGATGCATTTTTCCAGGCGCTGGGATTGCTTTACGATGAGCCTAATTCAGTGGATCAGGCTGAGCAAAATCTGCTGGCTTTATGCCAGGGTCAGGATGATGTAGAAGTATATTGTCAGAAATTTAGGAAATGGTCAGTACTCACTCTGTGGAATGAATCTGCACTAGCGGCTTTGTTCAGAAAGGGTCTCTCTGAAGCTCTTAAGGATGTAATGGTGGGATTTCCTATGCCTGCTGGTTTGAATGAGTCTATGTCCTTGGCCATTCAGATCGGTCGTCGCTTGCGCGAGCGTAAATCTGTGCACCATCTGGCGGTACTGCCTGAGAGTAAACCTGAGCCTATGCAGTGCTACAGGACTATGACTAAAGTAGAACGGCAAGAACACAGACGTCTGAACAGACTGTGTTTCTATTGTGGTGATTCTACTCATGCTATTTCTAATTGTCCTAAACGCACTAGGCGGTTCGATAGCTCTGCCGTTATTGGTACTGTACAGTCCAAATTCCTTTTGTCCATTACCTTAATGTGCTCTTTGTCATCGTATTCTGTCATGGCGTTTGTGGATTCAGGCGCTGCCCTGAATCTGATGGATTTGGATTATGCTAAACGTTGTGGATTTTTCTTGGAGCCTTTGCGGTGTCCTATTCCGTTGAGAGGAATTGATGCTACACCTTTGGCCAAGAATAAGCCTCAGTACTGGGCCCAGCTGACCATGTGCATGGCTCCTGCACATCAGGAAGTTATTCGCTTTCTGGTACTGCATAATTTGCATGATGTGGTCGTGTTGGGGTTGCCATGGCTACAAACCCATAATCCAGTATTGGATTGGAACTCTATGTCGGTAACCAGCTGGGGTTGTCAGGGAGTACATGGTGATGTTCCATTTTTGTCTATTTCGTCATCCATTCCTTCTGACATCCCAGAGTTCTTGTCGGACTTTCAGGATGTATTTGAAGAGTCCAAGTCTGATGCCCTACCTCCGCATAGGAATTGTGATTGTGCTATCGATTTGATTCCTGGTAGTAAATTCCCTAAGGGTCGTTTATTTAATTTGTCCGTACCTGAACACACCGCTATGCGCAGTTATGTGAAGGAGTCCCTGGAGAAGGGACATATTCGCCCATCGTCGTCACCATTGGGAGCAGGGTTCTTTTTTGTAGCCAAGAAGGATGGTTCGCTAAGACCGTGTATTGATTACCGCCTTCTTAATAAGATCACTGTTAAGTTTCAGTATCCCTTGCCATTGATTTCTGACTTGTTTGCTCGGATTAAGGGGGCTAGTTGGTTTACTAAGATTGATCTTCGTGGTGCGTATAATCTGGTGAGAATCAGGCAGGGAGATGAATGGAAAACGGCATTTAATACGCCCGAGGGTCATTTTGAGTATCTGGTGATGCCGTTCGGACTTGCCAATGCTCCATCTGTTTTTCAGTCTTTTATGCATGACATTTTCCGTGAGTATCTGGATAAATTCTTGATTGTTTACTTGGATGACATTTTGATCTTCTCAGATGATTGGGAGTCTCATGTGAAGCAAGTCAGAATGGTTTTCCAGGTACTGCGTGCTAATTCCTTGTTCGTGAAGGGATCAAAGTGTCTCTTCGGTGTGCAGAAAGTTTCATTTTTGGGGTTCATCTTTTCCCCTTCTACTATCGAGATGGATCCGGTTAAGGTTCAGGCCATCCAGGATTGGACTCAGCCGACATCTCTAAAAAGTCTGCAGAAATTCCTGGGCTTTGCTAATTTTTATCGTCGCTTCATCTGTAATTTTTCTAGCATTGCCAGACCATTGACCGATTTGACCAAGAAGGGTGCTGATTTGGTTAATTGGTCTTCTGCTGCCGTGGAAGCTTTTCAGGAGTTGAAGCGTCGTTTTTGCTGTGCCCCTGTGTTGTGTCAACCTGATGTTTCTCTTCCGTTCCAGGTCGAGGTTGATGCTTCTGAGATTGGTGCAGGGGCGGTTTTGTCACAGAGAGGTTCTGGTTGCTCAGTGTTCAAACCATGTGCTTTCTTTTCCAGGAAATTTTCTGCTGCTGAGCGTAATTATGATGTGGGCAACCGAGAGTTGCTGGCCATGAAGTGGGCATTCGAGGAGTGGCGTCATTGGCTTGAGGGTGCTAAGCATCGCGTGGTGGTATTGACTGATCATAAGAACTTGACTTATCTCGAGTCTGCCAAGCGCTTGAATCCTAGACAGGCCCGTTGGTCGTTATTTTTTGCTCGTTTTGATTTTGTGATTTCATACCTTCCGGGCTCTAAAAATGTGAAGGCGGATGCTCTGTCTAGGAGTTTTGTGCCCGACTCTCCGGGGTTATCTGAGCCGGCGAGTATCCTCAAGGAAGGAGTCATTGTGTCTGCCATCTCCCCTGATTTGCGGAGAGTGTTGCAGAAATTTCAGGCTAATAAACCTGATCGTTGTCCGGCCGAGAAACTGTTCGTCCCTGATAGGTGGACTAGTAAAGTTATCTCTGAACTTCATTGTTCGGTGCTGGCCGGTCATCCAGGAATCTTTGGTACCAGGGAGTTGGTTGCTAGATCCTTCTGGTGGCCATCTCTGTCACGGGATGTGCGTGCTTTTGTGCAGTCCTGTGGAATTTGTGCTAGGGCTAAGCCCTGCTGTTCACGTGCCAGTGGGTTGCTTTTGCCCTTGCCGGTCCCGAAGAGGCCTTGGACACATATTTCGATGGATTTCATTTCTGACCTTCCCGTTTCTCAAAAAATGTCGGTCATTTGGGTGGTCTGTGATCGCTTTTCTAAAATGGTCCATCTGGTGCCCTTGGTTAAATTGCCTTCCTCCTCTGATTTGGTGCCTTTGTTCTTCCAGCATGTGGTTCGTTTACATGGCATTCCTGAGAATATTGTTTCTGACAGAGGTTCCCAGTTTGTCTCGAGGTTCTGGCGAGCCTTTTGTGGTAGGATGGGCATTGACCTATCTTTCTCCTCGGCCTTCCATCCTCAGACTAATGGCCAGACCGAACGAACCAATCAGACCTTGGAAACATATCTGAGATGTTTTGTTTCCGCTGACCAGGATGATTGGGTGTCATTTTTGCCGTTGGCTGAGTTCGCCCTTAATAATCGGGCCAGCTCGGCTACCTTGGTCTCTCCATTTTTCTGCAATTCTGGGTTCCATCCTCGTTTCTCTTCAGGACAGGTTGAGTCTTCGGACTGTCCTGGTGTGGATTCTGTGGTGGACAGGTTGCAGCAGATCTGGACTCAGGTAGTGGACAATTTGACCTTGTCCCAGGAGAAGGCTCAGCTTTTCGCTAATCGCAGACGCCGTGTGGGACCCCGACTTCGTGTTGGGGATTTGGTTTGGTTATCTTCTCGTCATATTCCTATGAAGGTTTCCTCTCCTAAATTTAAACCTCGTTTTATTGGTCCGTATAGGATTTCTGAGATTCTCAATCCGGTGTCTTTTCGTCTGACCCTCCCAGACTCCTTTTCCATACATAATGTATTCCATAGGTCGTTGTTGAGGAGATACGTGGCACCTATGGTTCCATCTGTGGAGCCTCCTGCCCCTGTTTTGGTGGAGGGGGAATTGGAGTATATTGTGGAGAAGATTTTGGATTCTCGTGTCTCTAGACGGAAACTCCAGTATCTGGTCAAATGGAAGGGTTATGCTCAGGAAGATAATTCCTGGGTTTTTGCCTCTGATGTCCATGCCCCAGATCTTGTTCGTGCCTTTCATGTGGCTCATCCTGGTCGGCCTGGGGGTTCTGGTGAGGGTTCGGTGACCCCTCCTCAAGGGGGGGGTACTGTTGTGAATTCTGTGGCTGAGTTCACTTCTGTGGTCACAAGTGGTATTGCAGTCTCTGGGCTTCCTCCCTCAGGTGTTTTGGTGAGCTCGTTGGCTGCCTTGCTATTTAGCTCCACCTGAGTCTGTCTTCCTTGCTCCTTGTCAATGTTCCAGTGTTGGATCTGAGCTACTGCATCTTTCCTTGGGCCTGCTGCTCTGCTAGATAAGTGCTTCTAGTTTGTTTTCTGTTTTTTTCTGTCCAGCTTGCTATTGTCTTTTGCTGGAAGTTCTGAGAAGCAGAGGGGTGCACCGCCGTGCTGTTAGTTCGGCACGGTGGGTCTTTTTGCCCCTTTGCGTGGTTTTCGTTTTAGGGTTTTTTGTAGACTGCATAGTTCTCTTTGCTATCCTCGCTCTGTCTAGAATATCGGGCCTCACTTTGCTGAATCTATTTCATTCCTACGTTTGTCTTTTCATCTTGCTAACAGTCATTATATGTGGGGGGCTGCCTATTCCTTTGGGGTATTTCTCTGAGGTAAGTCAGGCTTGTATTTCTATCTTCAGGCTAGTCAGCTCCTCAGGCAGTGCCGAGTTGCATAGGTAGTTGTTAGGCGCAATCCACTGCTGCTTATAGTTGTGTGAGGATAGATCAGGTACTGCAGTCTACAGAGATTCCACGTCTCAGAGCTCGTCCTATTGTTTTTGGTTATTGCCAGATCTCTGTATGTGCGCTGATTACTGCACGCTGTGTTGCCTGATTGCCAGCCATAACAGATCTCCCTATAGTGGCTCAATGATATTGAGGTCAGGAGGCTGAGATTGGCCACTCCAGAACCTTCGCTTTGTTCTGCTGTAGCCAATGACAGGTCGACTTGGCCTTGTGTTTTGGATTATTGCCATGTTGAAATTTCCAAGTACGTCCCATGCGCAGCTTCCAGGCTGACAAGTGCAAATTTGCCTGCAGTATTTGCTGATAACATGCTGCATTCATCTTTCCTCCAACTTTGCCCAAGTTTCCTGTTCCTTTGTAGCTCAAACATCCCCAAAACATCAGCGATCCACGTCGTGCTTTACAGTAGGAATAGTGTTCCTTTCATCATAGGCCTTGTTGACCGCTCTCCAAATGTAACGTTTATGGTTGTGGCCAAAAAGTTCAATTTTGGTCTCATCACTCCAAATTACGTTGTTCCAGAAGTTTTGAGGCTTGTCTCTGTGCTGTTTTGTAGGCAAAATACTTTGTGGCATTTGAGCAGTAACTCATCCATGCAGCCCATTTTTCTTCAAGTATCTCCTTATTGTGCATCTTGAAACAGCCACACCGCTAATTTTGAGAGAGTCCTGTATTTCAGCTGATGTTGTTTGTGGGTTTTAATTTGCATCCTGAACAATTTTCCTGGCAGTTGTGGACAAAATTTTTATTGGTCTACCTGACGTTTTTTGTTTTTTTTTACAGAGCCCCTGATTTTCCATTTGTTAATCACAGTTTGCACGCTGCTGACTGGCATTATCAATTCCTTGGATATATTTTTGTATCCCTTTCCTGTTTTATACAGTTCAACTACCTTTTCCCATAGATCCGTTGACAATTCTTTTGCTTTCCCCATGACTCACAATCCAGAAATGTCAGTGGCTGGATGAAAAATGCAAGAGTCTTTCTGGATCCCAGAAACTCACTCAGCTTTTATGCATTCACTGATTACAAGCAAACAGGTCACAGGTGAGGATGTTACCTTTAGTAGCCAGTCAAACCCATTTGTGTCAACTTCTGTGCATGTTATGAGGCCAAAGTCACCAGAGTATGTGAACTTTTGATCAGGGTTATTTGGATGTTTTGGGTTGTCATTATGATTTAAAAAGAGAAAATCCAGTTTTTTGACAATAAATGGCTTCACCCAACCACTAACCATGAGTAGAGAAAAAGTTTTGGTGTTATCATTCATATTCTCTGAAAAAAAAGGCCAAGGAAGCAAAAATTATGTCGGGGTATGTAAACTTTTCAGCACAACTGTATGGCTATGGGGTGCATTATACTATTATTTATGGGTATGGGGTGTATTATACTAGTATATATCTATAACTATGGGGATGCATTATACTTTATGTATGACAATGGGAGTCCACTATATTACCATGGATGACTATGGGGTGCATTATACTACTGTGGATGACCATGAGGTGCATTATACTACTGTGGATGACTATGGAGCAGTATGGCGAGATATGAGGGTAATATGGAGAGACATGGGGCAATATGGAGAGACAAGGGGCAGTATGGAGACATGAGGCAGAATGGGAGGACACGTGGGGTCCAGGATGGGAGGACGCGTGGGGTCCAGAATGAGTGGACGCATGGGGTCCAAAATGGGAGGACATGTGGGGTCCAGAATGGGAGGACACGTGGGGTCCAGAATGGGAGGACACGTGGGGTCCAGAATGGAAGGACACATGGGGTCCAGAATGGGAGGACACGTGGGGTTCAGAATGGGAGGACATGTGGGAGCAGGATGTTGGACAATATTACTGTAGGGGCTAATTAAAGGATAATATTTTTCAGAATACTGTTTTTAGTGTGGGAAAGGAGAGGTCCTCTTACTGTGTAGGGCGACCCAATCACTTTTTTTTCTTCATCTGGCATAGTTTGTAGGTTGGGGAAAAATTGGGTGTAACAACTCTGCTGGCATCACAGCATGGCCTCACATCTCTCACACAATCTTACCCACTGCTCCAGGCCATGATGTGCTTTCTCTTTAATGCCAGCTCCATGTTCTGTGTCTCTGCTCTCTGCATGCCTCATGGCTATGTGTATAGGGGGCCGGCGCCTGAACTCTCTGGTTCTTATAGGAATCAGGTGCACCTGTCCAATCAGTTCCTGACCAATTACCAAGAGGCCTCCTGTATATAGTGCAGCTCCACCCTGTGGTCTGGGCCTGTGCAATGTGTTAGCTCAGTTAGTGTTTTGCTGCTGAGTTTGCCTGGCCTTGCTCTGAGTTACTCCCTCTAAGCTTTTCTCTGTGCTTTTGCCTTGATCTTGTAGTCCGCCCTCCAGGAGGCAGAATATCCTGGTCCCTGTGTCTTTGTCCCTGTGTCTTGTTCTATTGCCTTGTCTGTGGCTTTCTTCCCTGCTTTCTTTCCTTGTGTTTTCTGTCTGCTTTCACTCCGCACTCTTGCGGCTCTGCACTCAGACCTTGCTTTGCACTCTCTGGCTTTGCTCTGTGGCTCCGCTCTTTGCGGTTCTATCTGGCTCCGCTCTTTGCAGTACTATCTGGCTCCGCCTCCTGTGTTTCTGCACTTGGCTCCGTCTCTGCTCTTGGCTCCACCTCCAGCGTCTCCGCTCTTGGCTCCGCCTCCAGCGTCTCCGCTCTTGGCTCCGCCTCCAGCATCTCCGCTCTTGGCTCCGCCTCCAGCGTCTCCGCTCTTGGCTCCGCCTCCAGCGTATCCGCTCTTGGCTCCGCCTCCAGCGTCTCCGCTCTTGGCTCCGCCTCCAGCGTCTTCGCTCTTGGCTCCGCCTCCAGCGTCTCCGCTCTTGGCTCCGCCTCCAGCGCCTCCGCTCTTGGCTCCGCCTCCAGTGTCTCCGCCCTTGGCTCCGCCTCTTGCGGCTCCGTCCTTGGCTCTGCCTTCTCCTTCTCCTCTTTGTTCCACCTTCTACTTGTTACCTTGT
This sequence comes from Ranitomeya imitator, assembly GCF_032444005.1. NCBI lineage: Eukaryota > Metazoa > Chordata > Amphibia > Anura > Dendrobatidae > Ranitomeya > Ranitomeya imitator. The sequence continues at coordinate 353,691,269 of NC_091286.1, read as the reverse complement.
TACTTGGTCCTCCTGTGTGAACAGGTCCCTACCTGTTCCTTCATTCTCCTTTCCTTCTGGCTTGTTTCCGTACCTGCATCTTCTGTGTGTACAGGTCCCTACCTGTTCCTTCATCACACTCACAATAGGACTGCACTCGGGTGTCATCAGAGTGCAGCCTGATTCATACACCACATCAACCCGTCCTGTGTATCCTGTGTTCCTGCCAGTCCTGCCGTTCCTGCCCTGCCTTCCAGTCCTGTGTTCTCTGCAGTGCCTCCCAATCCTGTGTTCCTGCCAGTCCTGCCGTTCCTGCCCTGCCTTCCAGTCCTGTGTTCCTGCTGTCCTAGACAGTCCTGTTTCCTGCCGTGTCTCTGCCAGCCCTGAGTTCTCTGCCGTGTCTCTGCCAGCCCTGTCTCAGCCGTGTCAGCCTACTCGTCTGTGTTCCAGCCGTGCTCTTCTGCCAGTCCTGCCTAATGCCCGCAGCAATCTAGGTGTTCCTGTCTCTCAAGTGGGATCAGCAGCCACAGCCAGACACCACCCTGGAGTAGCACCTGGCAGCTGCCTGCTGCACAAGCCTGTCCTCATCATCAGAGGCTCCAGTGAAAACCCAGGCAGCTGTCATAGTCACGCCCCTTCCAGGGTAGTCTGGTTTGTGGCACAGTGGGGCCACAACCCCCCGAGCTCACGCCCACCAGTCAGGGCATGAGCGTGACATTGGGGAATGTGCTCAGGAGAACTGTGTTATTTTCTGCAGAGATGAATCTTGGCTGGAAGAAGTGATGCAGTCTCTGCTCGATGAAGATGAAGGACTTCAGCTAGATACATCATCGGTGAGTCAGTGTGTTTCCTCTACACTGACACTATACACTGTATACTATATTAACCCCTTTACCCCCAAGGGTGGTTTGCACGTTAATGACCGGGCCAATTTTTACAATTCTGACCACTGTCCCTTTATGAGGTTATAACTCTGGAACGCTTCAACGGATCCCAGTGAATCTGACATTGTTTTCTCGTGACATATTGTACTTCATGACAATGGTAAAATTTCTTTGATAGTACCTGCGTTTATTTGTGAAAAAAATGGAAATTTGGCGAAAATTATGAAAATTTCGCAATTTTCCAACTTTGAATTTTTATGCAATTAAATCACAGAGATATGTCACACAAAATACTTAATAAGTAACATTTCCCACATGTCTACTTTACATCAGCACAATTTTGGAACCAAAATTTTTTTTTGTTAGGGAGTTATAAGGGTGAAAAGTTGACCAGCAATTTCTCATTTTTACAACACCATTTTTTTTTAGGGACCACATCTCATTTGAAGTCATTTTGAGGGGTCTATATGATAGAAAATACCCAAGTGTGACACCATTCTAAAAACTGCACCCCTCAAGGTGCTCAAAACCACATTCAAGAAGTTTATTAACCCTTCTGGTGCTTCACAGGAATTTTTTGAATGTTTAAATAAAAATGAACATTTAACTTTTTTTCACAAAAAATTTAATTCAGCTCCAATTTGTTTTATTTTACCAAGGGTAACAGGAGAAAATGGACCCCAAACGTTGTTGTACAATTTGTCCTGAGTACACAGATACCCCATATGTAGGGGTAAACCACTGTTTGGGCGCATGGCACAGCTGGGAAGCGAAGGAGCGCCATTTGACTTTTCAATGCAAAATTGACTGGAATTGAGATGGGACGCCATGTTTCGTTTGGAGAGCCCCTGATGTGCCTAAACATTGAAACCCCCCACAAGTGACACCATTTTGGAAAGTAGACCGCCTAAGGAACTTATCTAGAGGTGTGGTGAGCTCTTTGACCCACTAAGTGCTTCACAGAAGTTTATAATGTAGAACCGTAAAAATAAAAAATCATATTTTTTCACAAAAATTATCTTTTCGCCCCCAATTTTTTATTTTTCCAAGGGTAAGAGAAGAAATTGGACTCCAAAAGTTGTTGTACAATTTGTCCTGAGTACGCTGATACCCCATATGTGGGGGTAAACCACTGTTTGGGCGGATGGGAGAGCTCGGAAGGGAAGGAGCGCCGTTTGACTTTTCAATGCAAAATTGATAGGAATTGAGATGGGACGCCATGTCGCGTTTGGAGAGCCACTGATGTGCCTAAACATTGAAACCCCCCACAAGTGACACCATTTTGGAAAGTAGACCCCCTAAGGAACTTATCTAGAGGTGTGGTGAGCACTTTGACCCACCCAGTGCTTCACATAAGTTTATAATGCAGAACCGTAAAAATAAAAAATCATATTTTTTCACAAAAATTATCTTTTCGCCCACAATTTTTTATTTTTCCAAGGGTAAGAGAAGAAAGTGGACCTCAAAAGTTGTTGTACAATTTGTCCTGAGTACGCTGATACCCCATATTTGGGGGTAAACCACTGTTTGGGCGGATGGGAGAGCTCGGAAAGGAAGGAGCGCCGTTTGACTTTTCCATGCAAAATTGACAGGAATTGAAATGAGACTCCATGTTGCGTTTGCAGAGCCCCTAATGTACCTAAATAGTAGAAACCCCTCACAAGTGACACCATTTTGGAAACTAGACCCCCTAAGGAACTTATCTAGATGTGTGGTGAGCGCTTTGACCCACCAAGGGCTTCACAGAAGTTTATAATGGAGAGCCGTAAAAATAAAACAAAAATTTTTTCCCACAAAAATTATTTTTTAGCCCCCAGTTTTGTATTTTCCCGAGGGTAGCAGGAGAAATTGGACCCCAAAATTTGTTGTCCAATTTGTCCTGAGTGCGATGATACCCCATATGTGGGGGGGAACCACTGTTTGGGTGCATGGGAGGGCTCGGAAGGGAAGGAGCTCCATTTGGAATGCAGACTTAGATGGAATGGTCTGCAGGTGTCACATTGCATTTGCAGAGCCCCTAATGTACCTAATCAGTAGAAACCCCCCACAAGTGACACCATTTTGGAAACTAGACCCCCTAAGGAACTCATCTAGATGTGTTGTGAGAGCTTTGAACCCCCAAGTGTTTCACTACAGTTTGTAACGCAGAGCTGTGAAAATTAAAAAAAAAAATCTTTCCCCCCAAAATTATTTTTTAGCCCCCAGTTTTGTATTTTCCCGAGGGTAAGAGGAGAAATTCGACCCCAAAAGTTGTTGTCCAATTTGTCCTGAGTACGCTGATACCCCATATGTTGGGGGGAACCACCGTTTGGGCGCATGGGAGGGCTCGGAAGGGAAGGAGTGCCATTTGGAATGCAGACTTAGATGGAATGGTCTGCAGGCGTCACATTGCTTTTGCAGAACCCCTAATGTACCTAAACAGTAGAAACCCCCCACAAGTGACCCCATATTGGAAACTAGACCCCCCAGGGAACTTATCTAGATGTGTTGTGAGAACTTTGAACCCCCAAGTGTTTCACTACAGTTTATAACGCAGAGCCGTAAAAATAAAAAATCTTTTTTTTCCCACAAAAATTATTTTTTAGCCCCCAGTTTTGTATTTTCCCAAGGCTAACAGGAGAAATTGGACCCCAATAGTTGTTGTCCTATTTGTCCTGAGTACGCTGATACCCCATATGTTGGGGTAAACCCCTGTTTGGGCGCACGGGTGAGCTCGGAAGGGAAGAAGCACTGTTTTACTTTTTCAACGCAGAATTGGCTGGAATTGAGATCGGACGCCATGTCGCTTTTGGAGAGCCCCTGATGTGCCTAAACAGTGGAAACCCCCCAATTATAACTGAAACCCTAATCCAAACACACCCCTAACCCTAATTCCAACGGTAACCCTAACCACACCTCTAACCCTGACACACCCCTAACCCTAAACCCAACCCTATTCCCAACTGTAAATGTAATCTAAACCCTAACTGTAACTTTAGCCCCAACCCAAACTGTAGCCCTAGCCCTAACCCTAGCCCTAACCCTAGCCCTAACCCTAGCCCTAACCCTAGCCCTAACCTTAGCCCTAACCCTAGCCCTAACCCTAGCCCTAACCCTTGCCCTAACCCTAGCCCTAACCCTAGCCCTAACCCTAGCCCTAGCTCTAACCCTAGCCCTAACCCTAGCCCTAACCCTAGCCCTAATGGGAAAATGGAAATAAATACATTTTTTTAATTTTTCCCTAACTAAGGGGGTGATGAGGGGGGGTTTGATTTACTTTTATAGCGGGTTTTTTAGCAGATTTTTATGATTGGCAGCCGTCACACACTGAAAGACGCTTTTTATTGCAAAAAATATTTTTTGCGTTACCACATTTTGAGAGCTATAATTTTTCCATATTTTGGTCCACAGAGTCATGTGAGGTCTTGTTTTTTGCGGGACAAGTTGACGTTTTTACTGGTAACATTTTCGGGCACGTGACATTTTTTGATCGCTTTTTATTCCGATTTTTGTGAGACAGAATGATCAAAAACCAGCTATTCATGAATTTCTTTTGGGGGAGGCGTTTATACCGTTCCGCGTTTGGTAAAATTGATAAAGCAGTTTTATTCTTCGGGTCAGTACGATTACAGCGACACCTCCATTTATATCATTTTTTTATGTTTTGGCGCTTTTATACGATAAAAACTATTTTATAGAAAAAATAATTATTTTGGCATCGCTTTATTCTCAGGACTATAACTTTTTTATTTTTTTGCTGATGATGCTGAGTCGCGGCTCGTTTTTTGCGGGACAAGATGACACTTTCAGTGGTACCATGGTTATTTATATCTGTCCTTTTGATCGCGTGTTATTCCACTTTTTGTTCGGCGGTATGATAATAAAGCGTCGTTTTTTGCCTCGTTTTTTTTTTTTTTTCTTACGGTGTTTACTGAAGGGGTTAACTAGTGGGCCAGTTTTATAGGTCGGGCCGTTACGGACGCGGCGATACTAAATATATGTACTTTTATTGTTTTTTTTTATTTATTTAGATAAAGAAATGTATTTATGGGAATAATATATATATTTTTTTTTCATTATTTAGGAATGGTTTTTTTTACTTTTTTTTACACATTTGGAAAATTTTTTTTAAACTTTTTTACTTTGTCCCAGCACTCTGTCAGATCACCGATCTGATAGCAGTGCAGGCTGCTTCACAGTGCCTGCTCTGAGCAGGCTCTGTGAAGCCACATCCCTCCCTGCAGGACCCGTATCCGTGGCCATCTTGGATCCGGGCCTGGAACAAGCAGGGAGGGAGGTAAGACCCTCGCAGCAACGCGATCACATCGCGTTGCTGCGGGGGGCTCAGGGAAGCCCGCAGGGAGCCCCCTCCCTGCGCGGTGCTTCCCTGTACCGCCGGCACATCGCGATCATCTTTGATCGCGGTGTGCCAGGGGTTAATGTGCCGGGGGCGGTCCATGACCGCTCCTGGCACATAGTGCCGGATGTCAGCTGCGATAGGCAGCTGACACCCGGCCGCGCTCCCCCCGTGAGCGCCGCCGATCGCGCTGGACGTACTATCCCGTCCGTGGTCATGGGGGCCCACCCCACCTCGACGGGATAGTACGTCCCATGTCAGAAAGGGGTTAAACAAAAGAAATGGTATATAGCAGCATCATATCCATATGCTGTCATAGATCAATTCTTTTCAGATACTTTTGCTGTCAATCGTAGACATAATGCAGATCGATCGCCAAAAACTTGAAAGAACGGGGATGTGGAAACCACAAAATGCGACACAACGATCAAATATATAAGTACAAAAAAATGGTATCCAGCAGCCCCATTTTATGTCATATACGATAAAGGATTTTTTTTGTACTTATATATTTGATCGTTGTATACTATATACAGAGCTCCTCTCTATAATGTCACTGGTGATCTGATCACTGTATTATATGTGCAGTGACACTATATACGGAGCTTCTGCCTATAATGTCACTGGTAATCACTGTATTACCTGTACACTGAAGCCATATACAGAACTCCAGTTACTTTTGGTAAAATTAATATTGTGGTTTTTTTTATTAATTATCAGCATTGTAGTATTCGGTCGCTATGTGGTTGTAATATGTGGTCTCGTCATGATGTGGCAGTATTTGTAAAAAAACACACACAAAATTTCAGCTCACCCTTCTTGAATGATCTCCATGAGTTTTAATCAATCCGAGCACGGAAAGGGCTTCTGCCAAAGCTCTCTGGGAACAGTGAAAGTAAGAAAAGAATCCAGCTCAGGAAAATGTATAAAATCGAAAATTCTTTATTCCATATAAATTTTAAAACGAGAAGAAACACTGCTGACTTGCTGTGGACTAAGAACACTTTGTGTTCGAAACGCGTTCAGCTGTACCATGGTTGTCCTTCCATTTTTTGGATATTGTTGATTTGACATGCAGTGTTTCTTCTCGTTTTAAAAATTATTTGGAATAAAGAATTTTCGATTTTATACATTTTCCTGAGCTGGATTCTTTTCTTACTTTCACCGTGGCAGTATTTGTCCCTAGCATGAGGTGTTATTGGTCACTATGTCGTAGTATTATGTGGTGCGTCCGTGATGTGGCCGTATTTGTCTCTTGTATGTGGTATTATTGTTCATTTAAAAAAATGTATGTGATACATTCCCTTAAGAAGCATAAATAAAAATATACCTAAAAAGAATACAGGATATTTTAACAAATGTTTACTAGGTTAGAGTAGAATACGACCCAGCTAAAAGAGTCTACCTTGTTGTGGTGGCTTAAAAAAATCATTTAGCCAAAACAAAAGCTGCTAGCTATGTATGTGATCTGGTGTTAGATGGGAACTGATAATGTGCAATTGGTGAAGACATGGTGCAGATGTGGAGTTTTTCTATGAGCGAGCGGTGGGACTGTGAAAGATTCGAGGGTTGTAGACAGAGCTGGGGTGGAGCCTGGGTGGAGTCTCAAGTGGGCCGAAAATGTTGCCAGTATGGGACCCCGAAATTCCTTTTCGCAACCCTGGCTTCACAGGACACTTGTCGCAGGCTCATTGCCACCTACGGACACAGGTATATTGGGATAGGTAATGGGTGAAGTGCAATTCACCAATTGGTAGGCTTGTCAATCCATCCATCCCCCGCCCCCCTCCAACATTAATGAAAGGTTTAAATAGGTTTTATGGACTAAGTGAACACTGGAAAGCAGTCATACTGCCCAGAAACATGTACACCCAGCTATGACTTCCAGAGCTGAAAATTCCTCAGTCACTTGCTGCTTGATGAAACAAGGAGATGGCTCCTGGCAATGGAAATGGACAGCACAGGAATGTGGAAAGGTAATTGTGTAATTCATTATTTACTAGAATTAGGGACCACCCTGATTTAGTTCACCTTGTCATGGTGGATGGCTTTTACAGTCTTTCAGTCAAACCAGTATTAACTCAGTACTATTTGTAATCTTAGCAACTTAATCCCTGAATAATGGAGCCAATTTTGACCTTAAAGGGAACCTGTCACCCCGTTTTTTGAGATTGAGCTATAAATACTGTTAAATAGGGCCTGCGCTGTGTGTTCCTATAGTGTATGTAGTGTACCCCGATTCCCTATGTATGCTGAGAAATAACTTACCAAAGTCGCCGTTTTCGCCTGTCAATCAGGCTGGTCAGGTCGGGAGGGCGTGGTGACATCGCTGGTTCTTCCTCAGCTTTACGTTGGTGGCGTAGTGGCGTAGTGGTGAACAAGCAGCGCGCGATCTGCGCTGTAATCCCTTGCATCGGTGGGGGCGGCCATCTTCCTGGGGCCGCGCGTGCGCAGATCGAGTGCTCTGCTGCACGGGGCTTCAGGAAAATGGCCGCGGGATGCCGCGCGTGCGCATTAGAGATCGCGGCGGCCATTTTCCCAAAGCCGAGATGCAAACTCGGCTTTGGGAAAATGGCCGCCGCGATCTCTAATGCGCACGCGCGGCATCCCGCGGCCATTTTCCTGAAGCCCCGTGCAGCAGAGCACTCGATCTGCGCACGCGCGGCCCCAGGAAGATGGCCGCCCCCACCGACGAAAGGGATGACAGCGCAGATCGCGCGCTGTGTCTTCACCACTACGCCTCTACGCCACCAACGTAAAGCTGAGGAAGAACCACCGATGTCACCACGCCCTCCCGACCTGACCAGCCTGATTGACAGGCGAAAACGGCGACTTTGGTAAGTTATTTCTCAGCATACATGGGGAATCGGGGTACACTACATACACTATAGGAACACACAGCGCAGGCCCTATTTAACAGTATTTATAGCTCAATCTCAAAAAACGGGGTGACAGGTTCCCTTTAATGACCAAGCCAAATTTTACAATTCTGACCATTGTCACTTTATGAGGTTATAACTCTGGAACGCTTCAATGTTTCCCACTGATTCTGAAACTGTTTATTCGTGACATTTTGTACTTCATGATAGTGGTAAAATGTGTTCACTGTGACTTGCGTTTATTTTTAAAAAAACTAGAAATTTGGTGAAAAATTTGAAAATGTTGCAATTTTCAAACTTTTAATTCTTATGCCCTTAAATCAGAGAGATATGCGTCATGGACGTTGTTGTGGAACCACTGGGAATCGGATCGTGGAGAGCCGGGAGGGGTATGACTAAGCGAGCACCGGACTGTTCACTAGATCCTCTGATGGTGAGGCTACGCTTGGCTCCTAATGCATGCCAGGTGCCACTCCAAGGCAGGCCAATGGATGCTAGGCAGCTGGACCCAGAGGGACAGACTGGATGGTACAGCAGGCAGAGTTCATATCAGATTGCAGCAGGCAGGATCTGCACCAGAGTGCAGCAGTCAGGATCTGAATCCGAGTGCAGCAGGCAGGATCTGCACCAGAGTGCAGCAAGGACTGGTACGCAACCTTACGCAAAATAGACTGCAGAACAAGAAGGTTGCTCAGGCATCTCCCCAGTGGGGGGGAAGCAATATATACATACTTCCCCACAGCCATTGGCTGGGGAGGAAATAGCAAGGGCACGCGCTGGCCCTTTAAGATAGCGGGAGCATGCGCACGCGTGCTCTAAGAACATGGCTAGAGGCCCGGCTGGAAGCTCTGCTGGAAGCATGCGGAGCACGAGAAAGGGGAGAACCAACTGCAGTGCGGGTGAGTGAAGTGATACGCCGGAGGCCCTACCTGTCAGAACAGGGATCCAGCGTGGTGATAACAATATATCACACAAAATAGTTAATAATTAACATTTTCCACTTGTCTATTTTGCATCAGCACAATTTACAAAGCATATTTTCTTTTTGTTGGGAAGTTAGAATGATTACAAGTTGACCATCGATTTCTCATTTTTCTAACAAAATTTACAAAACTATTTTTTTTAGAGACCCCATCACATTTGAAGTTACTTTGAGGGGTCTATATGACAGAAAGTGTCCCAAAGTGACACCATTCTAAAAACTGCAGTGTCCAAAACCACATTCAAGAAGTTTATTAACCCTTCAGGTGCTTTATAGGGACTGAAGCAATGTGGAAGGAAAAAAAGAACATTTCATTGTTTTTTACCAAAATTTTACTTTAGCTCCAATTTTTTTTATTTTCACAAGATAAAAGGAGAAAATGGACACTAAAATATGTTGTGCAATTTCTACTGAATATGCCGATACCCCATGTAAGAAAACCACAGCAGGGCTCGGAGTGACGTTTTGGAAAGCAAACTTTGATGGAATGGATCTTCGGGTGTCATGTCGTGATTGGAGAGCCCCTGATGTGTCTAAACAGTGAAAACCCCCACAAGTGACTCCATTTTGGAAACTATGCCCCTCAAGGATTTTATCCAGGGGTATAGTGAGTGTTTTGAACCCACGAGTACTACAAAGAATTTGATAACATTAGGTCGTTATATTGAAAATTTTCTTTTTTTTTTCCACGAATATTTGAACTCAGCACATGTTTGCTGTGTCCAAAGCGCTGCCATCTTTTAAAGCAGGTAAATCCGCATGTGTTTACTGAACCATGCAAATTTACCGCATTCAATAAATTTCTATTGTTTAATTTCTCTTGCGGAGACTAATGTCTCTGCAAGAAAAATTGACATCCAGCGGTCTGGAAAGACCTGTCACATGTCAGTCTACACGGGTGATACGCAGGCTTCTGTGGACGCATAGTGGACATGGGATTTCTTGAAATCCCATCCACTATGATTTTACGGCTGGCCGCTTCGGGTTTGTTGCAGTTCCTGACCGTGGGCATATGCACAAAGTGCTCAGTGGAGAGCACAGGATAAATGTGAGTTGAGCCTTAAGGTACCGTCACACTAAACGATATCGCTAGCGATCCGTGACATTGCAGCGTCCTCGCTAGCGATATCGTTCAGTTTGACACGCAGCAGCGATCGGGATCCTGCTGTGATGTCGTTGGTCGCTGCAGAAAGTCCAGCACTTTATTTCGTCGCTGGACTTCCTGCTGACATCGCTGAATCGGCGTGTGTGACGCCGATTTCAGCGATGTCTTCGCTGGTAACCAGGGTAAACATCGGGTTACTAAGCACAGGGCCGCGCTTAGTAACCCGATGTTTACCCTGGTTACCATCCTAAATGTAAAAAAAAACAAACGCTTCATACTTACCTTCCGCTGTCTGTCCTCCGGCGCTGTGCTTTCCTGCACTCACTGTGAGCACAGCGGCCAGAAAGCAGAGCAGTGACGTCACCGCTCTGCTTTCCGGCCGCTGTGCTCACAGCCAGTACAGAGAAACAGAGCGCCGGAGACAGACAGCGGAAGGTAAGTATGAAGCGTTTGTTTTTTTTACTTTTAGGATGGTAACCAGGGTAAACATTGGGTTACTAAGTGCGGCCCTGCACTTAGTAACCCGATGTTTACCATGGTTACCGGCATCGTTGGTCGCTGGAGAGCGGTCTGTGTGACATCTCTCCAGCGACCAAACAGCGACGCTGCAGTGATCCAGATTGTTGTCGGTATCGCTGCAGCGTCGCTTAGTGTGACGGTACCTTTATTCCGATTTTTGGGAGGAAAAATGAACAAACAGACAGCAGTACAAGAATAGTTCTTATTTTTATTTTTGGCAGTTCACCGTGTGGTATAAGTGATATGGCGGATTTATTCTTCAGGCCGATGCGATTTTTTTCAAACTGAGTGCTTTTGGTTTTACTATTCTCTTTTGTGTCTTCAGGTTTCTTGGTGGTGTGTGAACATGTTCCTACAGACTTGTTCACTGTGCAAGCAGCCCATGTGTTCCTGTTTCCATAATTGTTCTCTTGTGTCTACAAGACTGGGGAGTTATCCACCACTCCTCTTGGGCTTTTCCTCTCTGAACCCTGTTCACACAGGTAATATACAGATGATCAGGTTTTTAAATACATCAGATAGGGATTGCATACATTAGGTAGGACTGCTCTGATATGGGTATACCGTGAAGTTTGGTAGAGCAGCTTAGTATACATTTTTTGCAAAAAACGTATCAACCAAATACCCTGTTTTTTACATCTTTTACTAGCACTTGCGGATTACTGTTGCACCATTCACCATGTGGTAAAAGTGTTAAGACCGATCTGTTCATCGGGTTGGTACGAATACAGTGATATCAAATTTATATATATTTTTTTATGCACACTAAAGCAATATTTTATCAAAATGAATTTGTTTTTGCACCACCATACTCTGAGAGCTGTAACCTTTTAACTTTTTTGCTGAATGAGCCATAGGGGTTGATTTTTTTGCAGGACAGATTGGTGTTTTCATTTGTTCCAATTTTTTTTTGCTTATGACTTTTTGATCGCTTTTTATTCACCTTTTTGTGAGTCTGTATGATGAAAAAGTGACATTTTGGGCTTTTTTTGTAATTTTTTTCAGGTGTTTGCCAAATGGAATAAATAATATGCCAGTTTTATAGAGTGGGTCGTTCTGGATGCGGCAATACCAATTATGTGTACTTTTTTGTTTATTTTTGTTTTATCTGAAACACTGCGTTTTGAGTGGTGAAATGGATTTTTAGTAATTGTTGTGTACGTTTTTATGTTTTGTTTTTTTACTTTTTAACATATTTTAATTGACTTTTTTCAATTTGTTACACTTTTTTATTGGGGGACATGTATAATTTTAACTTGTCTCATACACTTCTGTACTCATGTACAGTAGTGCATGAGACTGTCAGTGATTCACTGACACAGCCTTTGAGAACCAGCTTATTGCTTGCTCTCACAGGTCACCGTAACCTGAGGTCATCACATGGCCTCAGGGTGCCATGGTAACCATCGGTACCCGCGATTCTCATTGCGGGGGTCCGATGGTTACTAAAATGGTTTTGTGACCCACTTATAACAACTTAAATACCGCTGTCACGATAGACAGCGGTATTTAAGTGGTTTATCTGTCGCAAAATCGGTAGGGTCCGATACTGCAGGGTGTCAGCTGTCATGTACCGCTGATACCCAAGGAAATCGCTACTCCCATTTTTCCTATTGGATTGAGGTCATAAGTAGCCTTAACGACCGCTATTTTAATGCGTCTCGGTGGTCTTTAGGGGGTTAACTTTTACAACAGTCAGGTCTAGGTCTTGCTTTGCACCTTGCACTGTATTTTGAGGCCTGCTGGCACAGAGCGAGGTGACATTCTAGAGTACAGAACAATCCTGATGAGATTTTATGTAGATGGGTGGAAGAAGAGGCGGGAGGATTTAGAGGCAGAGCTCTTCCCTGCTCCTTCCCCTCATATCTACAGAGAATCTTATCAGTAGCAGCTGCCATCTTCTTTCTCAGTAATGGGAACGTCTTCACTAAATACAGATTTTACCCCAGAATTGGGAATTTTGATAATGAAAGATCAATTTTAGCAGAGAGAGAAACAGATTTTTTTCTGTTAATATATTGCAAAGTTGCTTATTTTCATGTGTACTATTGATTTATTAAATGCAAATTATAATGACTGTTACTCTTTAACTTTCATGTCATTTTATATTCCTTTTTTCTGATATTGGGGGAAAATGTAAAGAAAAGTAGGAAATAAGTCTCTATTTTTCAGGGGTTTTTTATGACTCCAAAGAATCACTAAAAAGTATTTTAAATTACATTATTCTCTCTGTAGAAATTATTGTTATATATATTGGACATTTTGTTTTTTGGGGCTAGGCTAAAAACAGTGATTTGATGACAGACACAAGAGGCAGATAGCTAGCCAAATAGCCTGGAAGAACAAGAGATAATTGTCTGAAGCCCAGCACACCCTGGCCCTGATTGGGTGACTCGACTGTCACTCACCACACTGACAGCTCAGCACACCCAAGCCTCAGATTGGAAGGCTGATCTGACACTTACCACACCGAAACGAGGTACTGTTTAGGCAGGAAGATGTACTGTCAAAAACAATGATTTTTAAGCCCTTAGTGTCCACCAATATGTTTTTTTACTGGCCTAAGATATAAGAGAATAACATCCCCATACAGCTGACAACTTTCTGCATCAGCCACTATCAGGGCTTGCACGGACCATAGCCATTTAACCGCTTTAATGCTGCTGTCATTAGTGACAGCATCTAAATGATTAAGAGAGTGTGGGGGCTCCCTCTTTAACTCGATTGGCCTCCTGAGGTCTTGATTGTGTGGTCCTGATATTTGGCAAGGCAGTTCATGGACAAATAACAGTCTAAGGGTATGTGTCCGTGGGACGGATTACATCCGTATTTAGCTGCGGATTGAACGCTGCATACAACCGAAGCATTCAACCCGCAGCGTCCAGATGTTACAGCATAGTGGAGGGGATTTCATAAAATCCCCTCCACTATGCTGTAACATCTGGACGCTGCGGGTTGAATGCTTCGGTTGTATGCAGCGTTCAATCCGCAGCTAATACGGATGTAATCCGGCATATTATTATTATTATTCCGGCATAGTGGAGACGGGAAATCCCGTCTCCACTATGCGTGCGAACACGCATCCGGCGGCCCTGCGTTTACAGACATGTGGTGCGTCTTTTTAGAACGCAGCATGTCTGTTTCCTTGCGGTGACGCTCCGTCGCCGGAAGGTAAATCACAGGGTCCTATGTATAGGGTGCAGAGATTCCGGATGTGAGCAATGAACACATCCGGAATCAACACGCGTTCAGAAGAGGGTGGCGCTTTGGGCAGAGTGGGTTTTCCGCTCCTTCCAAAGCGCCGTAAATCCGGACAGTGGACACACACCCTAACAGTCTGCCAGCTATTGCAGCCTGTTCATAAGTTATACAAATTTAGGTGGTAAAATAAACTTTTTCATTCCTGTCATGCCACTTTGCATTAATTCCTAAAAAGCACCTAAAAGGTTAGTGAGCTACCTTAAAGCAATTATGAATATGCTGAGGGGTGTGGTTTTTAAAATGGTATTACATTTGGGGGATCCCAATATATTGGACTCCAAAATTCACTTCAAAACTGAACAGGTCCCGATTAAAATAAGTTTTGAGAATTTCCTTGAAACAATGAAAAATTGCTGCTACATTTCTAAACCTTCTAAAATGCTAACAAATTTAAACAGCATTTTACAAATACGCAGCAGCAGCACGGTGGCGCAGTGGTTAGCACTACAGCCTTGCAGCGTTGGGGTCCTGGGTTCTAATCCCACTCAGGACAACATCTGCAAAGAGTTTGTATGTTCTCTCCGTGTTTGCGTGGGTTTCCTCCGGGCACTCCGGTTTCCTCCCACATTCCAAAGACATACTGATAGGAATTCTAGATTGTGAGCCCAATCGGGGACAGTGATGATAATGTGTGCAAACTGTAAAGCGCTGCGGAATATGTTAGCGCTATATAAAAATAAAGATTATTATTAGATTATTATAAATATAGCTGATGTAAAGCAGACAGGACAGAAATGTTATTTATTAATGTTTTGTGCGGTATGACTATCTGGATTAAAGGGATAATTATTCAAAGTTTGAAAATTGCAAATGTTTAAAATTTTTGACAAATTTCTGATGTTTATATAATTGAAAGCAAAATATATCAACCTAAATTCATCATCATAAAGTATGATGTGTCATGAAAAAAAATCCCTAAATCAATGAGATATATTGAAGCATTTCAGACTTATTATTACATAAAGTGACACACATCAGATTTGAAAAAAATGAGCCCAGTCACTAAGAGGTTAAGCTACATTAACCCCTTAGCGACCGCCGATACGCCTTTTAACGGCGGCCGCTAAGGGTACTTAAACCACAGCGCCGTTAATTAACGGCGCTGTGGAAAAAGTCAATAGCGCCCCCCAGAGGCCGATTTTCTCCGGGGTCTCGGCTGCCGGGGGTAGCCGAGACCCCAGAGAACATGATTCGGGTTTTTTTTAACCCACCCCGCATTTGCGATCGCCGGTAATTAATCGTTTACCGGCGATCGCAAAAAAAAAAAAAAAAAAAACGCGATCTCTTTTTAATTTCTCTGTCCTCCGATGTGATCGCACATCGGAGGACAGAGAAAAGGGGTCCCAGGTGGCCCCCCAATACTCACCTAGCTCCCCTGATGCTCCTCGTGTCTCCCGGTGGGCGCCGCCTGTTATGTTTGCTAATGACAGGTGTTATGAAGGCAATCCAGAAACACAGTGTGCTTAGCGATCAGAGCGCACACAGTGATCTGACAAATACCCAAAAATACAAGAACGAGCTCTGAGACGTGGAAACTCTGTAGACTGCACACCTGATCCTATCCTAAACACAACTAAAAGCGGCTGTGGATTGCGCCTAACAACTACCTAGGCAACTCGGCACAGCCTAAGAAACTAGCTAGCCTGAAGATAGAAAAATAGGCCTGACTTGCCCCAGAGAAATTCCCCAAAGGAAAAGGCAGCCCCCCACATATAATGACTGTGAGTAAGATGAAAAGACAAAACGTAGGGATGAAATAGATTCAGCAAAGTGGGGCCCGATATTCTAGGACAGAGCGAGGACAGTAAAGCGAACTTTGCAGTCTACAAAAAACCCTAAAGCAAAACCACGCAAAGGGGGCAAAAAAAAAACCACCGTGCCGAACTAACGGCACGGCGGTACACCCTTTGCGTCTCAGAGCTTCCAGCAAAACAAAAGACAAGCTGGACAGAAAAAAAGCAACAAAAAAGCAAAAAGCACTTAGCTATACAGAGCAGCAGGTCACAGGAACAATCAGGAGAAGCTCAGATCCAACACTGAAACATTGACAAGGAGCAAGGATAGCAGCATCAGGCGGAGTTAAGTAATGAAGCAGTTAACGAGCTCACCAGAACACCTGAGGGAGGAAGCTCAGAAGCTGCAGTACCACTTGTGACCACAGGAGTGAATTCAGCCACAGAATTCACAACAGCCGCCATCTTCAAAATGGCGGGCGCATGCGCAGTGCGCCCGCCGGCCGGCACCGGGAGAATCTTTGGGGTCTCGGCTGCCGGGGGTAGCCGAGACCCCAAAGAGCATGATCGGGGTCGGTATTACCGACCCCTGTTTTGCGATCGCCGGTAATGAACTGTTTACCGGCGACCGCAAAAAAAAAAAAAAAGTAAAGTGTAATTCTCTGTCCTCTGATGTGATCGCACATCAGAGGACAGAGAAATAGGGGGATTCGGGGACCCTAGCATACTCACCTAGGTCCCTGGATCCTCTTTCTGCTCCTCCTGGCCGCCGGCAGAAGAAAATGGTGGGCGCATGCCCAGTGCGCCCGCCATCTGTCTCCATCTGCCGGCCGGCAGGAGAACAGCAGTTGGGGCTAAAATTAGGGTTAGGGTTGGGGGTAGGGTTAGGGGTAGGGTTAGGGGTAGGGGTTGGGTTAGGGGTAGGGTTAGGGGTAGGGGTTGGGTTAGGGGTAGGGTTAGGGGTAGGGTTAGGGTTAGGGGTAGGGTTAGGGGTAGGGTTAGGGGTAGGGTTAGGAGTAGGGGTAGGGGTAGGGTTAGGGCTAGGGTCAGGGCTAGGGTTGGGGCTAAATTTAGGGTTAGGGTTGGGGCTAAATTTAGGGTTAGGGTTGGGGCTAAATTTAGGGTTAGGCTTCTTTCACACTTACGTCGGTACGGGGCCGTCGCAATGCGTCGGCCCGACATACCGACGCACGTTGTGAAAATTGTGCACAACGTGGGCAGCAGCTGTAGTTTTTCAATGCAACCGCTGCCCAATCTATGTCCTGGGGAGGAGGGGGCGGAGTTACGGCCACGCATGCGCGGTCAGAAATGGCGGATGCGTCGTACAAAAAAAACGTTTCATTGAACGTTTTTTGTGCCGACGCTCCGCCAAAACACAACTGATCCAGTGCACGACGGACGCGACGTGTGGCCATCCGTCACGATCCGTCTGCAATACAAGTCTATGGGCAAAAAACGCATCCTGCGGGCACATTTGCAGGATCCGTTTCTTGTCCAAAACGACGGATTGCGACGGAATGCCAAACGACGCAAGTGTGAAAGTAGCCTTAGGGTTAGGGTTGGGGCTAAAGTTAGGGCTAGGGTTGGGGCTAAAGTTAGGGTTAGAGCTGGGATTAGGGTTAGGGTTTGGATTAGGGTTGGTATTAGGGTTAGGGTTGGCATTAGGGTTACGCTTGGGATTAGGGTTAGGTTTGGGATTAGGGTTAAGGTTAGGGTTGTGATTAGGGGTGTATTGGGATTAGGGTTAGGTTTGAGGTTAGGGTTGAGATTAGGATTAGGGGTGCGTTGGATTTAGGGTTTTGATTAGGGTTATGGTTAGGGTTGACATTAGGGTTGTTTTGGGGTAAGGGTTGTGATTATGGTTAGTGTTAGTGATTAGGATTATGGATCAGGTTGAAATTAGGGTTAGGGGTGTGTTGGGGTTAGGGTTGGAGCTAGAATTGGGGGGTTTCCACTGTTTAGGTACATCGGGGGTCTCCAAACACGACAGCCAATTTTGCGCTCAAAAAGTCAAATGGTGCTCCCTCCCTTCTGAGCTCTGCCGTGGGTTACCCCCACATATGGGGCATCAGCGTACTCGGGATAAATTGGACAACAACTTCTGGGGTCCAATTTCTCTTGTTACCCTTGTGAAAATAAAAACTTGGGGGCTACAATATCTTTTTTGTGAAAAAAAAAATATTTTTTATTTTCACGACTCTGCATTCTAAACTTCTGTGAAGCACTTGGGCATTCAAAGTTCTCACCACACATCTAGATAAGTTCCTTGGGGGGTCTAGTTTCCAAAATGGGGTCACTTGTGGGGGGTTACTACAGTTTAGGTATATCAGGGGCTCTGCAATCGCAACATAATGCCCACAGACCATTCTATCAAAGTCTGCATTCCAAAAAGGCGCTCCTTCCCTTCCGAGCTCTGCCGTGCGCCCAAACAGTGGTTTACCCCCACATATGGCACATCAGCGTACTCGGGATAAATTGGACAACAACTATTGCAGTCCAATTTCTCCTGTTACCCTTGTGAAAATAAAAACTTGGGGGCTAAAAATCTTTTTTGCACTTGGGCATTCAAGTTTCTCACCACACATCTAGATAAGTTCCATGGGGGGTCTAGTTTCCAAAATGGGGTCACTTGTGGGGGATTTCTACTGTTTAGGCACATCAGGGGCTCTCCAAATGCGACATGGCGTCCGATCTCAATTCCAGCCAATTCTACATTGAAAAAGTAAAACGGCACTCTTTCACTTCCAAGCTCTGCGGTGCGCCCAATCAGTGGTTTACCCTCACATATGGGGTATCGACGTATTCAGGAGAAATCGCACAACAACTTTTGTGGTCTAATTTCTCCTGTTACCCTTGTGAAAATAAGAACTTGTGGGCGAAAAGATCATTTTTGTGTAAACAAAAGCGATTTTTTATTTTCACGGCTCTACGTTATAAACTTCTGTGAAGCACTTGGGGGTTCAAAGTGCTCACCACACATCTAGATAAGTTCCTTAAGGGGTCTAGTTTCCAAAATGGTGTCACTTGTGGGGAGTTTCCACTGTTTAGGCACATCAGGGGCTCTCTAAACGTGACATGGAGTCCGATCTCAATTCCAGCCAATTCTGCATTGAAAAAGTCAAACGGCGCTCCTTCACTTCTAAGTTCTGTGGTGCGCCCTAACAGTGGTTTACCCCCACATATGGGGTATTGACGTATTCAGGATAAATTACATAACAAAATTTATGGTTAAAGTTAAATGTTCATTTTTTCCTTCCACATTGTTTCAGTTCCTGTGAAGCACGTAAAGGGTTAATAAACTTCTTGAATGTGGTTTTGAGAACCTTGAGGGGTGTAGTTTTTAGAATGGTGTCACACTTCATTATTTTCTATCATATAGACCCCTCAAAATGACTTCAAATGTGATGTGGTCCCTAAAAAAAAATGGTGTTGTAAAAATGAGAAATTGCTGGTCAACTTTTAACCCTTAAAACTCCCTAACAAAAAAAATTTTGTTTCCAAAATTTTGCTGATGTTAAGTAGACATGTGGGAAATGTTATTTGTTAACTATTTTTTGTGACATATCTCTCTGATTTAAGGGCATAAAAATACAAAGTTTGAAAATTGCAAAATTTTAAAAATTTTCGCCATATTTCCGTTTTTTTCATAAATAATCGCAAGTAATATCACTAACATGAAGTACAATATGTCACGAAAAAACAGTCTCAGAATCAGCGGGATCCGTTGAAGCGTTCCAGAGTTATAACCTCATAAAGTGACAGTGGTCAGAATTGCAAAAATTGGCCTGGTCATTAAGTACCAAATTGGCTCTGTCACTAAGGGGTTAAAAGTTAATTTGACTGACAATCGAGTGTTTTCTTGTTCCTTGAGTAATTCACAGACTTTTTACACTGAGTGATTAAAGGGAACCTGTCACGCCCAGAATCGATAGTGAGGTAAGCCCACAGTCATCAGGGGCTTATCTACAGCATTCTGTAATGCTGTAGATAAGTCGCCGATGTATCCTGAAAGAGGAGAAAAAGAGGTTAGATTATACTCACCCAGGGGCGGTCCTGCTCTGATGGGTTTCTCAGGTCCGAAACAGCGCCTCCCATCTTCATTCCATGACGTCCTCTTCTGGTCTTCACGCCGCGGCTCCGGCGCAGGTGTACTTTGTCTGCCCCATTGAGGGCAGAGCAAAGTACTGCAGTGCGCAGGCACCGGAAAGGTCAGAGACCCGATGCCTGCGCACTGCAGTACTTTGCTCTGCCCTCAACAAAGTACGCCTGCGCCGGAGCCGCGGCGTGAAGACCAGAAGAGAACTTCATGGAATGAAGATAGGAGGCGCCGGAGCGGACCTGAGACATCCATTTGACTGGACCGCAGCGGGACCTCCCCTGTTATGATCTGGTGGCCTAGGAGCAGCATGTGACGTACTCTTGAGAAGGTGGTACCTGTACTGACCGCAAACCCTGAACTTAGCAGCGCAACTAGAAATAGCCGTGGGATGTACCTAACACTCCCTAGACACCTCGACACAGCCTAAGGACTAACTTCCCCTAAAGATAGAAACGGGAAAACTATCTTGCCTCAGAGAAAATCTCCAAAGGATAGACAGCCCCCCACAAATATTGACTGTGAGAGGAGAGGGAAATGACAAACGCAGACTGAAATCAGGATCAGCAAAGGAGGCCTTACTAGCTAAAAAGAAAGAATAGGACAGAGAACTATGCGGTCAGTATTAAAACACTAGAAAATATCCACCACAGAAAATACAAAACTCCACATCTGACTAAAGACATGGAGGGTATATCTGCATCTCCGGAGATACCGCTTGGTTGCAAAAAATCCTTACACAGACAAGCTGGACAAGACAAAACATGAAAATGCACTGAACTATAAGGCCCACAGCATGTGGACAGCAAAAACAAAGCCAGGACTTAACTTTGTAGAAAAGCACAGCAAACAGGAGAGACCAGAAAGGGATGTGAATCCTCCAAAAACAATGGACAACTGGCACTGACTAAAGGATCAAGCAGGACTAAATAGCTGAGTCCAAATTGCAAAAAGTGAACACACCTGATAAATGCTGCGATCCAAAGACAGCAGCACTACCACTCATAACCACCGTAGGGAGCCCAAGAGCAGAATTCACAACAGTACCCCCCCCTTGAGGAGGGGTTACCGAACCCTCACCAGAGCCCCCAGGCCGATCAGGACGAGCCAAATGAAAGGCACGAACCAAATCGTCAGCATGAACATCGGAGGCAACAACCCAAGAATTATCCTCCTGGCCATAACCCTTCCATTTGACCAGATACTGAAGCTTCCGCCTCGAAAAACGAGAATCCAAAATCTTCTCAACCACATACTCCAACTCTTCATTAATCAACACCGGGGCCGGAGAATCAACAGAGGGAACAACGGGCACCACATACTTCCGCAACAAAGATCTATGGAAAACATTATGGATGGAAAAAGAGGCTGGAAGGGCCAAACAAAAAGACACTGGATTGATAATCTCAGAAATCCTATAAGGACCAATAAACCGAGGCTTGAACTTAGGGGAAGAAACCTTCATAGGAACATGACGGGAAGACAACCAGACCAAATCCCCAACCTGAAGTCGGGAACCAACACACCGACGACGGTTAGCAAAACGCTGAGCCTCCTCCTGAGACAACACCAAATTGTCCACCACATGAGCCCTAATCTGCTGCAGCCTGTCAACCACAGAATCCACACCAGGACAATCAGAAGGCTCAACCTGCCCTGAAGAAAAACGAGGATGAAAACCAAAATTACAATAAAAAGGCGAAACCAAGGTAGCAGAACTAGCCCGATTATTAAGGGCAAACTCGGCCAATGGCAAGAAAGCCACCCAATCATCCTGATCAGCAGACACAAAGCATCTCAAATAAGTTTCCAAAGTCTGATTAGTTCGCTCGGTTTGGCCATTTGTCTGAGGATGAAATGCGGAAGAAAAAGACAAATCAATGCCCAGCCTAGCACAAAAGGCCCGCCAAAACCTAGAAACAAACTGGGAACCTCTATCGGACACAATATTCTCCGGAATGCCATGCAAACGAACCACATGCTGAAAAAACAACGGAACCAAATCAGAAGAGGAAGGCAATTTAGGCAAAGGTACCAAATGAACCCTCTTAGAAAACCGGTCACAAACCACCCAGATAACAGACATCCTCTGGGAAACCGGAAGCTCTGAAATAAAATCCATAGAAATATGCGTCCAAGGTCTCTCAGGGACCGGCAAAGACAGAAGCAACCCACTAGCGCGGGAACAGCAAGGCTTAGCCCGCGCACAAATCCCACAGGACTGCACAAAAGAACGTACATCCCGCGACAAAGAAGGCCACCAAAAGGACCTACCAACCAAATCTCTGGTACCAAAAATCCCAGGATGGCCAGCCAACACAGAACAATGAACCTCAGAAATCACTTTACTAATCCATCTATCAGGAACAAACAGTTTCCCCACTGGACAGCGTTCAGGTTTATTAGCCTGAAATTCCTGAAGAACCCGTCGTAAATCAGGGGAGATGGCAGAAAGAATCACCCCTTCCTTCAGAATCCCGACCGGCTCAAGAACCCCAGGGGAATCAGGAAAAAAACTCCTAGAGAGGGCATCCGCCTTAACATTCTTAGTACCAGGAATGTACGAGACCATGAAATCAAAACGGGAGAAAAACAGGGACCATCGAGCCTGTCTAGGATTCAGCCGTTTGGCAGACTCGAGGTAAATCAGATTCTTATGATCGGTCAGGACCACAATATGGTGCTTGGCCCCCTCAAGCCAATGTCACCACTCCTCAAATGCCCACTTCATAGCCAACAACTCCCGATTGCCGACATCATAATTGCGTTCCGCAGGCGAAAACTTCCGAGAAAAGAAAGCACACGGTTTCATCAAGGAACCATCAGAATTCCTCTGAGACAAAACGGCCCCTGCCCCAATCTCAGACGCGTCAACCTCAACCTGAAATGGAAGAGAAACATCTGGCTGACGCAACACAGGGGCAGAAGTGAATCAGCGTTTAAGCTCCTGAAAGGCAGAAACAGCCGCGGAGGACCAATTCGTCACATCAGCGCCTTTCTTCGTCAAATCGGTTAGAGGTTTAACCACACTGGAGATGTTGGCAATGAAACGACGATAAATATTAGCAAAGCCCAAGAATTTCTGAAGGCTCTTCACAGATGTGGGCTGAATCCAATCATGAATGGCCTGAACCTTAACCGGAGCCATTTCTATAGATGAGGGAGAAAAAATGAAGCCCAAAAAAGAAACCTTCTGCACTCCAAAGAGGCACTTCGACCCCTTCACAAATAAAGCATTATTACGGAGGATCTGAAATACCATCCTAACCTGTTTCACATGAGACTCCCAATCATCGGAAAAAATCAAAATATCATCCAAATATACAACCATGAATTTATCAAGATAACTCCGAAAGATATCATGCATGAAGGATTGGAACACAGATGGGGCATTAGAGAGTCCGAATGGCATCACAAGGTATTCAAAATGGCCTTCGGGCATATTAAATGCAGTTTTCCATTCGTCACCCTGCTTAATACGAATAAGATTATATGCCCCTCGAAGGTCAATCTTAGTAAACCAGCTAGCCCCCTTAATCCTAGCAAACAAATCAGTAAGCAAAGGCAAAGGGTATTGAAATTTGACCGTGATCTTATTCAAGAGGCGATAATCAATACAGGGTCTCAAGGAGCCATCCTTCTTGGCAACAAAAAAAAAACCTGCTCCCAATGGTGAAGAAGATGGCCGAATATGCCCCTTCTCCAAAGACTCCTTAATATAGCTCCGCATGGCGGCATGTTCTGGCACAGACAGGTTGAAAAGTCGGCCCTTAGGGAACTTACAACCTGGAATCAAGTCAATAGCACAATCACAGTCCCTATGCGGTGGAAGGGAACTGGATTTGGGCTCATCGAATACATCCTGTAAATCTGACAAAAACTCAGGAATTTCAGAAGAGAGGGAAGAGGAAATTGACATCAAAGGAACGTGACCATGAACCCCCTGACAACCCCAACTAGTCACAGACATAGATCTCCAATCTAACACCGGATTATGTACCTGTAACCATGGAAAACCCAGCACAATATCATCATGCAAATTATGCAACACCAGAAAACGACAATCTTCCTGATGGGCTGGCGCCATGCGCATGGTCAGCTGTGTCCAAAACTGAGGTTTATTTATAGCCAACGGTGTTGCATCAATGCCCCTTAAAGGAATAGGGTTCTGCAAAGGCTGCAAGGGTAAACCACAACGTCTGGCAAATTCTAAGTCCATTAAGTTCAGAGCGGCGCCTGAATCCACAAATGCCATGACAGAAAATGATGATAATGAGCAAATCAAGGTCACAGATAACAGAAATTTAGATTGTACAGTACTGATGGTAACAGAACTAGCGATTCTCTTTGTACGCTTAGGGCAATCAGAAATAACATGAGCAGAATCGCCGCAGTAAAAACACAACCTATTCTGACGCCTGAATCCTTGACGTTCAGCTCTAGACAAAATCCTATCACACTGCATAGGCTCAGGGCTCCGCTCAGAGGACAACGCCACACTGTGCACAACTCTGCGCTCGCGCAAGCGCCGATCAATCTGAATGGCCAGAGACATAGAATCACTCAGACCAGCAGGCATGGGGAACCCCACCATAACATCTTTAACGGATTCAGAAAGACCCTTTCTGAAAATTGCCGCCAAGGCATCCTCATTCCATTTAGTCAGTACAGACCATTTTCTAAATTTCTGGCAATACGATTCTGCCGCTTCTTGACCCTGACACAGGGCCAACAAGATCTTCTCAGCTTGATCCACAGAATTAGGCTCATCATTCAATAACCCCAATGCTTGAAAGAAAGAATCAACATTAAGCAAAGCAGGATTGCCAGTTTCCAGGGAAAATGCCCAATCCTGTGGGTCACCACGCAGCAGGGATATGATGATTTTAACCTGCTGAATGGGATCACCAGAGGACTGGGGTCTCAATGCAAAAAACAGTTTACAGTTATTTTTGAAACTCAAAAATTTGGATCTGTCACCAAAGAATAAATCAGGAGTGGGAATCTTGGGTTCTAAGGCAGGAGTCTGAACAATATAATCTGAAATACCCTGTACCCTAGCAGCAAGCTGATCCACACGAGAAACAAACTCCTGAACATTCATGTTATTACTAGGTTCCGCAGCCACCCAGAGATTAAGAGGGAGGAACAGACAAAACAGGCTAAGGAAAAAAAAATGGCTCAAAATCTTTCCTCCCTTCTTCTGAGATGCAATTAACTCATTGTTGGCCAGTTGTACTGTTATGATCTGGTGGCCTAGGAGCAGCATGTGACGTACTCTGGAGAAGGTGGTACCTGTACTGACCGCAAACCCTGAACTTAGCAGCGCAACTAGAAATAGCCGTGGGATGTACCTAACACTCCCTAGACACCTCGACACAGCCTAAGGACTAACTTCCCCTAAAGATAGAAACGGGAAAACTATCTTGCCTCAGAGAGAATTTCCAAAGGATAGACAGCCCCCCACAAATATTGACTGTGAGAGGAGAGGGAAATGACAAATGCAGACTGAAATCAGGATTAGCAAAGGAGGCCTTACTAGCTAAAAAGAAAGAATAGGACAGAGAACTATGCAGTCATTATTAAAACACTAGAAAATATCCACCACAGAAAATACAAAACTCCACATCTGACTAAAGACATGGAGGGTATATCTGCATCTCCAGAGATACCGCTTGGCTGCAAAAAATCCTTACACAGACAAGCTGGACAAGACAAAACATGAAAATGCACTGAACTATAAGGCCCACAGCATGTGGACAGCAAAAACAAAGCCAGGACTTAACTTTGTAGAAAAGCACAGCAAAAAGGAGAGACCAGAAAGGGATGTGAATCCTCCAAAAACAATGGACAACTGGCACTGACTAAAGGATCAAGCAGGACTAAATAGCTGAGTCCAAATTGCAAAAAGTGAACACACCTGATAAATGCTGCGATCCAAAGTCAGCAGCACTACCACTCATAACCACCGGAGGGAGCCCAAGAGCAGAATTCACAACACTCCCCTGGGTGAGTATAATCTAACGTCTTTTTCTCCTACTTCAGGTAACATCGGGGGCTTATCTCATGCATTACAGAATGCTGTAGATAAGCCCCTGATGACGGTGAGCTTACCTCACCATCGATTTTGGGGGTGACAGGTTCCCTTTAATGAAAAATAAGCGTTCATAGAAACATTTGCTCATGAGAATTGAGTTGTGGAAATGCACCCTTAGGCAGAACTCTCTTTTGATAATATTATCATGGTAGTGTTTTTTGTTTAGTGCAGGCTTTTTTTGTGATTATATCACAGCAGCTTTTGTCTTTATTTCTAGGTTGAAGTATTTTTGTGGTAAGATAATGATGTTTGGCTAGTGTCATTACTATGATAATGCCAGAGTATTTCCCTGGGCAAAGTTTCATTATGTTCATGTCTCTGTAATGGTTTTCTTTTTCCT
This sequence comes from Ranitomeya imitator, assembly GCF_032444005.1. Classification (NCBI taxonomy): domain Eukaryota; kingdom Metazoa; phylum Chordata; class Amphibia; order Anura; family Dendrobatidae; genus Ranitomeya; species Ranitomeya imitator. The sequence goes on along the minus strand of NC_091286.1, from coordinate 353,665,058 downwards.
AGCCTCAATTTGTGATTCTCACACTGTAGTATTTGCCATTATTCCTTGCCAGAGTTTCATTGTGTGTATTCATGGCTGATCTTCTAGGCTTATGTTCTTGCATAAAAATGGGCTTTAGAGGTTTAGTAATTTTTAATAATATTTTTAATTGGAAAATTATGTTTTTCTAACAGAAAATGTGCTATGTAAATAATTATGGGGTGATCGCTTTATTTGCAATAGAATTGTAGGTAAAGCCATTGCATAACTGAACATTACTTGTGATTATTTGCATTCTTTGATTACACCCGTCTTACTACAGTTGTAATTACTACTAACTTAACAAAGAGGCATTTTATGACCACATTGACCTCAGAGCTTAAACCTGATAGGTCACATATGCACTGAGGCTTTGGATGGGATTTATGGATCATCAGAGCTATGCAAGTACGATTAAAGAAAAAATTACAAACACATATTACTATACAAGCCTCAAAAAAGGGTTGGGAAAGCTTGCCAATAGAACTAGTAGTGTAAAAATACACCTTGTTTCAACACATAGTTCACATGAAGTCCATTGTAAAGGCATATGAGATCAACTTCATCATACTGCATACACACTCCTCAACATTGCAACTGCAATAACAAGAAAGAAGAGTCATGGAAGAAAATCGTAGTATCCCTTGCAATTGCCGACCACTGATATCCAAGATATGTTCGATGGGAGACAAGTTTGGAGACACTGCAGGCCTCGCTGGCTGCTCACATTATCATAAGTAACATAACCCTTGGCGTAGTCAAGTTGAAATATTTTCTCCAAGTGCATTCAGCATGGCAGAACGGTGTGGCAGAACTAATGTCTAGAGATTGGTGAACATGCCTGGCACTGCTTGATATTTGATCAAGCATCCTGGCGCTCGAGATGCTCGGTACTCGATCGAGTTGTTATTCGCCAATTCCCCTCTCTGCAAGTTTCACGGTTGATTTTCAGCCACTAAACAGGTGGGAAATGCCTGCCAATCATGGTAATGCCATAGCCATGGTGGATACTGGCATTACTGTGATTGGCCATAGCATCATTGGGTGTATATAAGAACTGATGATGCCATGTTCAGTGCATTGTACCTGAAAATAGTGTAGGGGGAGTTTCTGCTGCAGAAGGGACAGCGTATTGTATTTCCTTAGGGTATGTGCACACGTCAGGATTTCTTGCAGAAATTTTCCTGACAAAAACCGGACATTTCTGCCAGAAATCCGCATGCGTTTTTACCGCGATTTTGACGCGTTTTTGATGCGTTTTTTGTGCGTTTTTTTCCCAAAAGCATAGAATTGCGGGAAAAACGCAGAAAATCCGCAAAAATAATGAACATGCTCATTTTTTTTTACCGCGATGCGTTTTTTTTCGCGGAAAAAAACGCATCCATGTGCACAAAACATGCAGAATGCATTCTAAATGATAGAATGCATAATGTATGCATTTTTAATGAGTTTTTATAGCGCTTTTAGTGCGAAAAAATGCAAAAAAAAAAACGCGAAAAAACCTATACGTGTGCACATAGCCTAACAGTACCTGCTCATGCCACATTAAAACAATAGTCCTTTTCAGGGCTATTTCAATTAGATTCTATTCAACAATAATACTGCTATTAGCTTCAATTAGTGTAGGATTAGCTGCTAGAGTAGGGATAGTGTATTAGAGGCATTTAGGCAGAGTTCATTACATTACATTCCTTGGTGCAGCCAAAAGTCCTTTCAGGGCCAATTTAAATAGATTCTATTTTATAATAATACTGAGTTTAGCTGCAATTCATGTACTGTTAGCTGGCAGAGTAGAGATGGTGTATTAGAGGCATTTAGTCAGGGTTCATTTAGTTAATCCTTGATGCTGCAATGCACAAGCAAAAGTCCTTTCACTGCCAATTTATATAGATTCTATTCTATAATAATACTGCTCTTAGCTTCAATTAGTGTAGGGTTAGCTGCTAGAGTAGGGATAGCGTATTAGAGGCATCTAGTCAATATTGCCTTGCAGTCCTCGCTGCTGCAACTTAAAACCAACAGTCCTTATCAGGGTTATGGTATGTCTATTCCCTATTAAAACAGCTGTTAGCTGAATTTAGTGTATGGCTAGATGCTGGAGGAGGGATAGTTTGGGATTAGAGGAGAAGGTGGACAAGAAAAAGAAGAAACCATGAATTGTATACCATTTTTTGGATGGGAAAGGGTGCTTGAGTATACACCAGAAAAAAGTAAAAATTTCAATTGGCTTTCTGTTCCACTGCTGTCAGCCTGTGGGGTGGAGAAGTCTGGGCCAATTCAGTTGACAGGCGGTCAGTTGAGTCTAATGAAAGTATCCTAGAACATTGATAGTGGTCTCCTGCCTCTGTTGGACCTGGAGTGTGTCTCCCTCGTCTCTGACCTCTGTCGCCAGCATTGTCAAATGGTAATTTTTATACTAATTGTTCGACTAGGGGCTTCTGGCATTGCACTATTTTACTAGCCCTCTCTGCCACATGAAGGAGATATGGAAATTTCTCCTTATAGCATGGGTCAAAATGGGTGAACAACCAGTAATCAGTGTTCAGCAAAATGCATGTAATTCGAGGGAAAAAGGAAAGGCAGCAGGACATAAAGTCAGACTTAAAACAAGCAAGACTTCTCTCCCCACGAAGAGGATAAATATCCTTCTTCTCCCTATCCTCCTCTTCAGTCATTCCACGCTGAACAGATGGGACAAGTAGGGCAGTTCCTATCCTTACAACTGGGACATCTCCTTGTTCTATCAGGAGTTGCTAAAGTTTGTCAGGGAACACCAACTGTAGGGACTCAAACTCAACTTATGGAAAGAAACCAAAGATCATCCATAAGCTTATCTGAGCCAAGAACTCAAGAGTGTCTATTCCAGTGCTCACTGTGGCCACAGACGAACTATGTTGAAAATGTGACTTCTGGCAGGTTAATCAAAAAGCACAAAGACCAGGCATGGCTGGCTATACATGGGGGTCTATCCCTGAGAACTTCATGCATATCTAGAAACTATGTAAAACTAGCTACTGCTCAAGATGCCCGTTTGCTAAGGAAACACCCTTACATCTTTTTTGGCAGTGCCCATTCACACAAGCCCTGTTGGATGCCCTGGAAAATTACCTCAGAGTCTCTGTCCCATGAAGCAACCTAAACCACATTTTGGAGCTCTACAGACTATTTCACGGGAACATACAATACGGGCTATTCAGGAGGCCTGTTTTTTTTTATGAACTGCGTTAAGGGCGCTTTGTGGCTACCAGGGCATGCCTGGTCATGAACTGGGTGAACATGTCAATCCAAGACTGCCACAGGCTGGCTCACAGCCGGTTCAGGGACTATAACATCATAGACTGACTGTATTTCAATGAAGAATAGGAATGATACCCCTCTCCTTCTCCTCTCAATATGTACAACTAGCTATTGAACCCGTTCTACGCCCAGGTGGCGAGCATCTATATTGGTATATGGTCTCCATCCTGGTATGTGCTGCTCCATCCTGCGTCCTCATCCTGTCATGAGCTGCTCCATCCTGCGTCCCCATCCTGTCATGAGCTGCTCCATCCTGCGTCCCCATCCTGTCATGAGCTGCTCCATCCTGCGTCCCCATCCTGTCATGTGCTGCACCCATCCTGCACCCCCATTCTGACATGTGCTGCTCCAATCCTGCACCCCCATTCTGACATGTGCTGCTCCATCCTGCGTCCCCATCCTGTCATGTGCTGCACCCATCCTGCGCCCCCATCCTGCCATGTGTTGCACCCATCTTGCGCCCCCATTCTGTCATGTGTCGCACCCATCCTGTGCCCCCATTCTGTCATGTGCTGCTCCCATCCTGCGCCCCCATTGTGACATGTGCTGCTTCCATCCTGCGCCCCCATTGTGACATGTGCTGCTCCATCCTGCGTCCCCATCCTGTCATGAGCTGCTCCATCCTGCGTCCCCATCCTGTCATGAGCTGCTCCATCCTGCGTCCCCATCCTGTCATGAGCTGCTCCATCCTGCGTCCCCATCCTGTCATGTGCTGCACCCATCCTGCACCCCCATTCTGACATGTGCTGCTCCAATCCTGCACCCCCATTCTGACATGTGCTGCTCCATCCTGCGTCCCCATCCTGTCATGTGCTGCACCCATCCTGCGCCCCCATCCTGCCATGTGTTGCACCCATCTTGCGCCCCCATTCTGTCATGTGTTGCACCAATCCTGCGCCCCCATTCTGTCATGTGCTACTCCCATCCTGCGCCCCCATTGTGACATGTGCTGCTCCCATCCTGCGCCCCCATTCTGACATGTGCTGCACTCATCCTGCGCCTCCATTCTGACATGTTCTGCACCCATCCTGCGCCTCCATTCTGTCATTTGCTGCTCCCATCCTGCACCCCCATCCTGTCATGTGCTGCTCCCATCCTGTGCCCCTGTTCTGTCATCTGCTGCTCCCATCCTGCGCCCGTTCTGTCATGTGCTGCTTCCATCCTGCACCCCCGTTCTGTCATGTGCTGCCCTATTCTGTCATGTGCTGCTCCCATCCTGCGCCCCCGTTCTGTCATGTGCTGCTCCCATCCTGCGCCACCATTCTTTAATTTGCTTCTCCCATCCATATGCCCCATAAGCTGCTCCATTATGGTTGATGGCCCCCATAAGATGCTCCATAGTGTATGCCCCCTGTACACTGCTCCATAAAGGTTTATGGCCCCCGTAAGATGCACCATAGTGTATGCCCCCCCGTACACTGCTCCATAAAGGTTGATGGCCCCCATAAGATGCTCCATAGTGTATGCCTCCGTACACTGCTCCATAAAGGTTTATGGCCCCCATAAGACGCTCCAGTGTGTATGCCCGCGTACACTGCTCCATAAAGGTTTATGGCCCCCATAAGATGCTCCAGTGTGTATGCCCCCGTACACTGCTCCATAAAGGTTTATGGCCCCCATAAGACGCTCCAGTGTGTATGCCCCCATTCACTACTCCATAAAGGTTTATGGCCCCCATAAGATGCTCCATAATATATGCCACCGTACACTGCTCCATTATGGTTGATGGCCCCATAAGATGCTCCATTGTACTATATGACCCCCATAAGATGCTCCATTGTATTATATGCCCCCCATAAGATGCTCCATTGTATTATATGCCCCCCATAAGATGCTCAATTGTATTATATGCCCCCCATAAGATGCTCCATTGTATTATATGCCCCACATAAGATGTTCCATTGTATATGCCCCGTATGCTGCTGCCATATATAAAAAAAAAATACCATACTCACCTATGGTCGCTGGGCACCGAGTGCTGGGGGCCTGAGCAGGCGGGGACACCGGCGCGCTGTGGGGGTCAGGTGCCGGTATCACCGCTAGCTCAGGCCCCCCAGCACTTGCTATACTCACCTGTCTGTCCCGTTCCACCGCTGCGCGCCGCCATCTTCCGGCTCCTCTGGCTGTGACTGTTCAGTCAGAAGGCGGCGCCGGCGTGCATTAAGCGCGTCATCGCGCCCTCTGAACTGTGAACATCACAGCAGAGGACCCGGGAGACGGAGCCGCACGCAGCGCTGGAACGGGGGACAGGTGAATATACTTACCCTCCTGGCGGTCCCTGACTCTCCGGTGGAGATCGCGGTGTGCGTTCAGTGTTTACGCATACCGCGATCTCCTGGGAGCGTCACTCTGTGGGGGCCAGACTGCACCGGCGCTTGCGCAGTCTATAAAGGCTTCGGACAGAGTGACGCTCCCAGCGTTATAGATATGTAGTTTCTTCCTCTGTCTCCACCTGGTCCACATGCAAAGCTTCCCCTTTAATTGTGAGTAGACACAGAAGCGGGATAGTTTATTATAGTGTAATCGCAGCTCATTATCTTGGTTGATCGCTCAAAGTTTTTTAAAGAATTTCACAGATATCAGACATCCATGCCAACTCTTCAGTTGTTGTGTGTGGAGGTTGACCATTTGGCATGTTGTTGCTGGTATTTAACTATTGCCCTCTGCTGCTTACAAAGCCTTTGCCATCATGCGTAATGTGGATTTCCAGCTCGTCGTCACACCGCACTCCTGTTCGTGAACTGACACTTCCAAGTGCTGCTGCAGCACTGCTAGACTGGAGGAAGCTGTAGCTAACTTGCAGAAATGGGCAAACATGTGGCGTACCTTCACAAGTAGCTCTGGTAAATGTGGATATGTTTTCAGAATCTGCTGAAGCACTAAGTTCAGCATGTGGCCCAGGCATGCAACGTGTGTGAGTTTGCCAAGCTTCAGAGCTGCTTCCAAGTTATTGTCATTATAACTGTGGGTCCGACTCTGTCCCGATCTCCACAAAGTTCACCAAGTGTGCTGTCAGTGAAATGTAGCATCCCTGGTCACTAGCACTTGTCCACGTGTTGGTCATTAAGAGGAACTTCTGAGTATCTGTGATAGTCAGGTCATGGGTGATGTTATGGGACACATGCTGGTGTAAGGCGGTGACAGCACATTGGAAAAAATGTGGCATCTGGGGCCGAGTATCGGGGAACAGCTCCGCCATGAGGTTGTGGAAAGTCTCAGTGTCCACAAGCCTAAAAGGAAATATTTCCAGTGCGAGTAGTCTGGAAATTAATTTAGTGCTATTAGCTGCTTGCCGGCCCTCTAAAATTAATTTTTGTATGAGGGCCGCATGATGACCCTCCAAAATGTATGACTGGGGGTTGCCTGATGGCCCTCCAAAATTTATAAGTAAGAGCTGCCTGATGGCCCTCAAAAATTGTGTGACTTATGGCCCTCAAAAAATTTGGAGTGAGGGCTGCTTGTTAACCATGTTGATATGTAGGAGGATAAGACAAAAAATAAACCATGAACCGTATACACTTTTTTGGGGATGGGAAAGGGTGCATGGGAATGCACAAAAAAAATTATATTGTCTTTATGTTCCGCTGCTGTCATCTGATGAGGTTGAGAAATCTTGGGTAATCCAGGCCTTGTTCATTTTGAGAACAGTCATCCTGTTAGCATTTTCAGTTGACAGGCGGATGTGCTTATTAGTTGTTATGCCCCCGGCGGCACTAAAAACCGCAGAATCAACTTAAGCAGGGAGTGAACAGTGACTGCACCTGAGAGACTCAGATCTGCCTCAGTTACGTGTGAAATAAAAATGAAGATGCATTCATACAATGGGAGAAAGGCCCAAATGCACCTCTTTTGTGGATAAATGGGGAAAGTACTTGTGGTGTTCTTTCTCCAGGATTGGGTTGGGGAAGTTTCTCCCACATAGTTCATGAATTTTTATTGGTAAAGGTCTCCAAGAAAAAATAATGTTTTGAGACCCTTTTTTCTATCTATTTGAAGCCACGGGGATGCCTGATACCCTGAGCCAGCACAGGAGGAACTACCGCCTACCTTAGCTGGAGCAAAATCGGAGTCAGATGCCTGAAGATCCTTGTTGTGCCAGTTGTACCCTGAGTAGTAGCCTCGGATCCGGAACTCCTTGTTGTTGACCACAGAAGTTGCACTCCTTCTAAATGTAAATGTTTTGAGGCCATACTCTGTGTTCCAGGGTAGATTGCAGTGCCTCCTTCTAGTTTTTGGAAGCTCTTGCACATAGTGCATACACTTTACCAGTCTAGGAGTCCCACTCTTCCAAATGGGGGAAAATTGTTTTCTGAGGCCATGCTCTACGTGTATTCCAGAGTGTATTGCAATCCCTCCTTTCAATCGTTGAAAGGCCTTACACTTAGTGCATATGGTTCACAAGTCTATGAGTCCAACTCCTTATAAATGGGGGAAAAAAAAAAATCAGAAATCGATTGCACACAATTCCTTATTCTTTTTTTTCCTTACTGAAATGGAAACTGCTGCATTTTTGAGAGAAGGAGCATGTCAATTCTTTCAGCATTTTTGAAGTATTTTGCAACATTTTTCCCCCTTAAAAAGCAATGAGAAAGCGTTTTTGCTGCGCTTTTGCCCTATGTGTGAACATAGCCTAAGAGGTTGAGGAGGCTGTGTTTTTTTTATCTCTTTTAATTTGCCTTACAAACACATCATTATACTGGAAATAATGTTTCCAAACCTTTTTTCCTATAAAATCCATTTTATCTTCGCTTTAGTATATTTTATTGACAGTCCGTAAAAGTGGCATAATACTCTGATACCACTGTTAACAGGAGCGACCTGTGAGTTAGAGATGAGTCCACTCATCTTCCTCATGCTGCTCCCATTCCACTTGAGCATTTTTTCCATTAATTTCAGCTATTTTATTACTCCCCCCAGACCTCCTTGGAGGGTCTGCCGTTAGAAAAATGCTTGCGTTTCCCATTGAGTTGCATTATACTCGTTACTAGTGTTGAGCATTCCGATACCGCAAGTATCGGGTATCGGCTGATATTTGCGGTATCGGAATTCCGATACCGAGTTCCGATACTTTTGTGGTATCGGGAATCGGTATCGGATCCATATTAATGTGTAAAATAAAGAATTAAAATAAAAAATATTGATATGCTCACCTCTCCGGAGGCCCCTGGACATCACCGCTGGTAACCGGCAGCCTTCTTTGTTTAAAATGAGCGCGTTTAGGGACTTCCATGACATCACGGCTTCTGATTGGTCCCGTGCCGCTCATGTGACCGCCACGCGACCAATCAGAAGCAGCGACGTCATTCTTAGGTCCTAAACTCCTCATTCTAGGAATTTAGGACCTGAGAATGACGTCGCGGCTTCTGATTGGTCGCGTGGCGGTCACATGAGCGACACGCGACCAATCAGAAGCCTGTTATGTTTGCTAATGACAGGTGTTATGAAGGCAATCCAGAAACACAGTGTGCTTAGCGATCAGAGCGCACACAGTGATCTGACAAATACCCAAAAATACAAGAACGAGCTCTGAGACGTGGAAACTCTGTAGACTGCACACCTGATCCTATCCTAAACACAACTAAAAGCGGCTGTGGATTGCGCCTAACAACTACCTAGGCAACTCGGCACAGCCTAAGAAACTAGCTAGCCTGAAGATAGAAAAATAGACCTGACTTGCCCCAGAGAAATTCCCCAAAGGAAAAGGCAGCCCCCCACATATAATGACTGTGAGTAAGATGAAAAGACAAAACGTAGGGATGAAATAGATTCAGCAAAGTGGGGCCCGATATTCTAGGACAGAGCGAGGACAGTAAAGCGAACTTTGCAGTCTACAAAAAACCCTAAAGCAAAACCACGCAAAGGGGGCAAAAAAAACCCACCGTGCCGAACTAACGGCACGGCGGTACACCCTTTGCGTCTCAGAGCTTCCAGCAAAACAAAAGACAAGCTGGACAGAAAAAAAGCAACAAAAAAAGCAAAAGGCACTTAGCTATACAGAGCAGCAGGACACAGGAACAATCAGGAGAAGCTCAGATCCAACACTGAAACATTGACAAGGAGCAAGGATAGCAGCATCAGGCGGAGTTAAGTAATGAAGCAGTTAACGAGCTCACCAGAACACCTGAGGGAGGAAGCTCAGAAGCTGCAGTACCACTTGTGACCACAGGAGTGAATTCAGCCATAGAATTCACAACAGTACCCCCCCCTTGAGGAGGGGTCACCGAACCCTCACCAGAGCCCCCAGGCCGACCAGGATGAGCCGCATGAAAGGCACGAACAAGATCGGAAGCATGAACATCAGAGGCAAAAACCCAGGAATTATCTTCCTGAGCATAACCCTTCCATTTAACCAGATACTGGAGTTTCCGTCTAGAAACACGAGAATCCAAAATCTTCTCCACAATATACTCCAATTCCCCCTCCACCAAAACCGGGGCAGGAGGCTCAACAGATGGAACCATAGGTGCCACGTATCTCCGCAACAACGACCTATGGAATACATTATGTATGGAAAAGGAGTCTGGGAGGGTCAAACGAAAAGACACAGGATTGAGAACCTCAGAAATCCTATACGGACCAATAAAACGAGGTTCAAATTTAGGAGAGGAAACCTTCATAAGAATATGACGAGAAGATAACCAAACCAGATCCCCAACACGAAGTCGGGGACCCACACGGCGTCTGCGATTAGCGAAACGTTGAGCCTTCTCCTGGGACAAGGTCAAATTGTCCACTACCTGAGTCCAGATCTGCTGCAACCTATCCACCACAGAATCCACACCAGGACAGTCCGAAGACTCAACCTGTCCTGAAGAGAAACGAGAATGGAACCCAGAATTGCAAAAAAATGGAGAAACCAAGGTAGCCGAGCTGGCCCGATTATTAAGGGCGAACTCAGCCAACGGCAAAAAGGACACCCAATCATCCTGGTCTGCAGAAACAAAACATCTCAGATATGTTTCCAAGGTCTGATTGGTTCGTTCGGTCTGGCCATTAGTCTGAGGATGGAAAGCCGAGGAAAAGGATAGGTCAATGCCCATCCTACCACAAAAGGCTCGCCAAAACCTCGAAACAAACTGGGAACCTCTGTCAGAAACAATATTCTCAGGAATGCCATGCAACCGAACCACATGCTGAAAGAACAAAGGTACCAAATCAGAGGAGGAAGGCAATTTAGCCAAGGGCACCAGATGGACCATTTTAGAAAAGCGATCACAGACCACCCAAATGACTGACATCTTTTGAGAAACGGGAAGGTCAGAAATGAAATCCATCGAAATATGTGTCCAAGGCCTCTTTGGGACCGGCAAGGGCAAAAGCAACCCACTGGCACGAGAACAGCAGGGCTTAGCCCTAGCACAAATCCCACAGGACTGCACAAAAGTACGTACATCCCGTGACAGAGATGGCCACCAGAAGAATCTAGCCACTAACTCTCTGGTACCAAAGATTCCAGGATGACCAGCCAACACCGAACAATGAAGTTCAGAGATAAGTTTATTAGTCCACCTATCAGGGACGAACAGTTTCTCTGCTGGACAACGATCAGGTTTATTCGCCTGAAATTTTTGCAGCACCCGCCGCAAATCAGGGGAGATGGCAGACACAATGACTCCTTCCTTGAGGATACCCGCTGGCTCAGATAAACCCGGAGAGTCGGGCACAAAACTCCTAGACAGAGCATCCGCCTTCACATTTTTAGAGCCCGGAAGGTACGAAATCACAAAGTCGAAGCGGGCAAAAAATAACGACCAACGGGCCTGTCTAGGATTCAAGCGCTTGGCAGACTCGAGATAAGTCAAGTTCTTATGATCAGTCAATACCACCACGCAATGCTTAGCTCCTTCAAGCCAATGACGCCACTCCTCGAATGCCCACTTCATGGCCAGCAACTCTCGATTGCCCACATCATAATTACGCTCAGCGGGCGAAAACTTCCTGGAAAAGAAAGCACATGGTTTCATCACTGAGCAATCAGAACCTCTCTGTGACAAAACCGCCCCTGCTCCAATCTCAGAAGCATCAACCTCGACCTGGAACGGAAGAGAAACATCTGGCTGACACAACACAGGGGCAGAACAAAAACGACGCTTCAACTCCTGAAAAGCTTCCACAGCAGCAGAAGACCAATTAACCAAATCAGCACCCTTCTTGGTCAAATCGGTCAATGGTTTGGCAATGCTAGAAAAATTACAGATGAAGCGACGATAAAAATTAGCAAAGCCCAGGAACTTTTGCAGACTTTTCAGAGATGTCGGCTGAATCCAATCCTGGATGGCTTGGACCTTAACTGGATCCATCTCGATAGTAGAAGGGGTAAAGATGAACCCTAAAAATGAAACTTTCTGCACACCGAAGAGACACTTTGATCCCTTCACAAACAAAGAGTTAGCACGCAGGACCTGAAAAACCATTCTGACCTGCTTCACATGAGACTCCCAATCATCTGAGAAGATCAAAATGTCATCCAAGTAAATAATCAGGAATTTATCCAGATACTCACGGAAGATGTCATGCATAAAAGACTGAAACACAGATGGAGCATTGGCAAGTCCGAACGGCATCACTAGATACTCAAAATGACCCTCGGGCGTATTGAATGCAGTTTTCCATTCATCTCCTTGCCTGATTCTCACCAGATTATACGCACCACGAAGATCTATCTTAGTGAACCAACTAGCCCCCTTAATCCGAGCAAACAAGTCAGATAACAATGGCAAGGGATACTGAAATTTAACAGTGATCTTATTAAGAAGGCGGTAATCAATATACGGTCTCAGCGAACCATCCTTCTTGGCTACAAAGAAGAATCCTGCTCCCAGTGGTGATGACGATGGGCGAATATGTCCCTTCTCCAGGGATTCCTTCACATAACTGCGCATAGCGGCGTGTTCGGGCACGGATAAATTAAATAATCGACCTTTAGGGAATTTACTACCAGGAATCAAATTGATAGCACAATCACAATCCCTATGCAGAGGTAGAGCATCGGACTTGGGCTCTTCAAATACATCCTGATAATCAGATAAGAACTCTGGGACCTCAGAAGGGGTGGATGACGAAATCGACAAAAATGGAACATCACCATGTACCCCCTGACAACCCCAGCTGGATACCGACATGGAATTCCAATCCAATACTGGATTATGGGTTTGTAGCCATGGCAACCCCAACACGACCACATCATGCAGATTATGCAACACCAGAAAGCGAATAACTTCCTGATGTGCAGGAGCCATGCACATGGTCAGCTGGGCCCAGTATTGAGGTTTATTTTTGGCCAAAGGTGTAGCATCAATTCCTCTCAATGGAATAGGACACCGCAAAGGCTCCAAGAAAAACCCACAACGTTTAGCATAATCCAAATCCATCAGATTCAGGGCAGCGCCCGAATCCACAAACGCCATGACAGAAAACGACGACAAAGAGCATATCAAGGTAATGGACAGAAGGAATTTGGACTGTACAGTACCAATGACGGCAGACCTAGCGGACCGCTTAGTGCGCTTAGGACAATCAGAAATAGCATGAGTGGAATCACCACAGTAGAAACACAGACCATTCAGACGTCTGTATTCCTGCCGTTCAACTCTAGTCATAGTCCTATCGCATTGCATAGGCTCAGGTTTAACCTCAGGCAGTACCGCCAAATGGTGCACAGATTTACGCTCGCGCAAGCGTCGACCGATCTGAATGGCCAAAGACAAAGACTCATTCAAACCAGCAGGCATAGGAAATCCCACCATGACATCCTTAAGAGCCTCAGAGAGACCCTTTCTGAACAAAGCTGCCAGCGCAGATTCATTCCACTGAGTGAGTACTGACCATTTCCTAAATTTCTGACAATATACTTCTATATCATCCTGACCCTGGCACAAAGCCAGCAAATTTTTCTCAGCCTGATCCACTGAATTAGGCTCATCGTACAGCAATCCGAGCGCCAGAAAAAACGCATCGACACTACTCAATGCAGGGTCTCCTGGCGCAAGAGAAAATGCCCAGTCTTGAGGGTCGCCGCGCAAAAAAGAAATAATAATCAAAACCTGTTGAATAGGATTACCAGAAGAATGAGGTTTCAAGGCCAGAAATAGCTTACAATTATTTTTGAAACTTAGAAACTTAGTTCTATCTCCAAAAAACAAATCAGGAATAGGAATTCTTGGTTCTAACATAGATTTCTGATCAATAGTATCTTGAATTTTTTGTACATTTATAACGAGATTATCCATTGAAGAGCACAGACCCTGAATATCCATGTCCACACCTGTGTCCAGAATCACCCAAATGTCTAGGGGAAAAAAAAAAAAAGTGAACACAGAGCAGAAAAAAAAAAAAAATGATGTCAGAACTTTTTCTTTCCCTCTATTGAGAATCATTAGTTTGGCTCCTTGTACTGTTATGTTTGCTAATGACAGGTGTTATGAAGGCAATCCAGAAGCACAGTGTGCTTAGCGATCAGAGCGCACACAGTGATCTGACAAATACCCAAAAATACAAGAACGAGCTCTGAGACGTGGAAACTCTGTAGACTGCACACCTGATCCTATCCTAAACACAACTAAACGCGGCTGTGGATTGCGCCTAACAACTACCTAGGCAACTCGGCACAGCCTAAGAAACTAGCTAGCCTGAAGATAGAAAAATAGACCTGACTTGCCCCAGAGAAATTCCCCAAAGGAAAAGGCAGCCCCCCACATATAATGACTGTGAGTAAGATGAAAAGACAAAACGTAGGGATGAAATAGATTCAGCAAAGTGGGGCCCGATATTCTAGGACAGAGCGAGGACAGTAAAGCGAACTTTGCAGTCTACAAAAAACCCTAAAGCAAAACCACGCAAAGGGGGCAAAAAAAACCCACCGTGCCGAACTAACGGCACGGCGGTACACCCTTTGCGTCTCAGAGCTTCCAGCAAAACAAAAGACAAGCTGGACAGAAAAAAAGCAACAAAAAAGCAAAAGGCACTTAGCTATACAGAGCAGCAGGACACAGGAACAATCAGGAGAAGCTCAGATCCAACACTGAAACATTGACAAGGAGCAAGGATAGCAGCATCAGGCGGAGTTAAGTAATGAAGCAGTTAACGAGCTCACCAGAACACCTGAGGGAGGAAGCTCAGAAGCTGCAGTACCACTTGTGACCACAGGAGTGAATTCAGCCACAGAATTCACAACAGAAGCCGCGACGTCATTCTCAGGTTCTAAACGCGCTCATTTTAAGCAAAGAAGGCTGCCGGTTACCAGTGGTGATGTCCAGGGGCCTCCGGAGAGGTAACTATATCAATATTTTTTATTTTAATTCTTTATGTTACACATTAATATGGATCCCAGGGCCTGAAGGAGAGTTTCCTCTCCTTCAGACCCTGGGAACCATCAGGATACCTTCCGATACTTGGTGTCCCATTGACTTGTATTGGTATCGGGTATCGGTATCGGCGATATCCGATACTTTTCGGGTATCGGCCGATACTATCCGATACCGATACTTTCAAGTATCGGACGGTATCGCTCAACACTACTCGTTACTCGAATCGAGCACCCAAGCAGTCCTACCTGCTTGATTCAAGTAACGAGTACCAGAGCATTTTAGTGCTCGCTCATCACTACTAATGACCTAATTGATAGCATGCCAATGCATGTAAGTATGAATATTTCTGTACATGGTGTTAATAAATCAAGTTATTTTGAAAGTTTTGTTTTCATTTTTACATCATATACATTTCATTAACTTGTCTCTGGACCTTGTGATTTTGATAATTCCATGACTTTTCCTTAAAGGTGTTGCAGTTTCAATGTTGAGGACTTTACAGTTTTAATAAAATAGCATGGCGTAAAATGGGAGATTAATAAATTAATTGTGCAGCAAACAAATCTGTGCAGTTCAGTTACGGAATGTTGATAAGGACCAGGATGTCTAAGCAGCCTCGAAGGGTACATGCCCAAGATCAGGAATTGCTATGTTTTTGACGTTGCGTATTTATGCAGCGTCAAAAACGCAGTGGCCAGAAGTTACAGCATAGTGGATGGGATTTCTAGAAATCCCATGTGCACCATGCGTGTTTGTGAACCTGCGGATCACCCGCTAAAACTGACATGGGTTTGCGATCAGCAGCATGTCAACTTCTCTTGCACAGATGGTAGTCTCTGCGACATAAATTTCAACAATAGAATATATTTGGATGCGGTAAATCCGCATGGTTCCTCCGCGGACACTGACATGCGGCGCGTCTCTACACACTGCAGTATGTCAATTTCTCTTGCAGAGACGTGGTGGATCTACGTGATTCAGTGATAACATGCGGATTCACCTGCGTTCAATAGACAGCGCTCCACCCAGGTGTAGAAATCTTCAAAATACGCTTTTATTGAGCCATGGTACAGCAACGTTTCGACCACCACTTGGTCTTTGTCATGTCCGGCACGGTTCCCTGGATAGACGGCAGCGCCTTGGACGCAGCGAACATGCCAGTGCCGGATCGTGGGCACACAGCCATAGGAATGTTTCCAGCTCCTTTTGTAACCCATTCTATAAATGATCTACTGTGTTCTAAAGACACATGTGGCTAAATGGGTACCAGGAGAATTACTAGTTTTCAGCATGTGCTATGAAATCCTGGAATGACCCCAAATAACTTCTGATAGATGATGCACAATACTTTTCACTTGCTCATTTTTATTGTATTCCTTACATAAAAGTCTTCTGATAAAACATTGTACAAAGAATATCTTTTTTTTTTCTTGAAGTTGACTGTGTGCCTAGCAAGGCACTGTAATATATTTACCTGAAGAGAATAGGATGCTACAGCAAAGTATCCAGGCAACTGTGAAATGTATAGGCTGGATGTAACAATACAGTAGGCAGGTGTCCCTGGAGTATCATAATTGTACTTCAAGATAAAAGATTTTTTTAATATTTGGAACTGTGCTATAGATTACTTTGTTTGAGACACTTAATGTGATTACTTGCATACTGAAAAGACCTTCTAATACATAGGAAGCAAAAGTAAGATATACAGAAAACCAAGAGTCTAATTAAATATGGGTTATATATGAGGTGTCAAATCATTTTTCTTTGATATACATTCTAATAAATAATTCAAATATTATTTCTAACCATTTGTAATAAGTAAAATTGAAGATATAGGGAACTATTTTGTGAAGTAACCACTTGTTTAACTAAATGGTGTATTATTTGCTAGAAAAGATAGAATGAACATAGACAACTTTTTGTGTGAGTTACCCACCTTACTGTCTTGCACTGCAGAACTTCAAAACTGAGGGATCAGGTTACAACTGCATATTGAAGTTTTTGGAAAGGAAAGGGATAGATACAAAATGAGCAGTGAAAGAGAGGCAGAGAAACGATTTCTGCTTTCTTGGAAGTCCTTATATCACCCTAGTGCTGAATTCGCAGCTCCATTGTACAGTACTGCTATATAATATCTTAGACAGATGCATGTACACTACTGCTGCTTTTGATGGTATGTGCCCCTGACAACATTTTGAAGTAGATACCACATGGAACTCGTCTTTAAGGCTATGTGCCCACGTAAGGATTTCTGGCAGAAATTTTCCTGACAAAAACCTGACATTTCTGCCAGAAATCCGCATGCATTTTTTGCGCGTTTTTGATGCGTTTTTTCTTGCGTTTTTTCCAAATGCATAGGATAGCGGGAAAAACGCGAAAAAAACCCGCAAAATTAATGAACATGCTGCTTTTTTTACCGCGGTGCGTTTTTTTCGTGGAAAAAATGCATCATGTGCACAAAAATTGCAGAATGCATTCTAAATGATAGGATGCATATGTCTGCAGTTTCTAATGTGGTTTTATCGCGTTTTTATCACGAACAAACGCGAAAAAAATGTGAAAAAAAATTAACGTGTGCACATACCCTGAACGTGGGTCCCCATTAATCCCTTCCGCTGCATTAATTAATTACCCGTCCACTTCAATCCACCAAGGGGGAGTCCAGGACCTCTTGCGATCCCCCTCCAACCCACCATTTATCAGCACCACCAACTTCGAGGACCTCCCCCCATGCCCTACTGCCTTGACATATAATTGTACAAACTTTGAAGATAAACATTATCACCATCCCCAAAAAAACATTGCCACAATCCCCAACGCTTCTAGAAACAAAAGAAAAACAAGCATCCTCATCACCCATCGTAACTAGATAAGGGAGGCTGAGTGGGAGCTTCCTATCACTATGAGGGGGCAGCTAAAATGGTTGCCCCACTAAGGTAGCTGACCCTCTTATAACGATGCCCGTGACCCCACCTCTGACCCCTCCTCCTCTCCATACCTAATAGCAGCCCCACCTCATTCAAATGTATTAACCCCCGCTATACTAGCCAATTACCCACCCCCAGCTCACCACATCCCTCTCAACCCAGTCATGTCGTCCTCTCCTTAAGGCCGGTGGCCCAGTACGGCCTCACTAGACATCATGAATGGGGCCTCACTTTGCTGGGACAGTAAAATGCCACATTTTTTATAGCAAAAATCCCCCGAAGAAAACGTTGCAACAAACATTTTACAACAAATTCCATTTTACAGAGTAGTTACATTTGCTTATTCCCAAATGCTTAAGGTACCTTCACACTGAACAACTTTCCAACGAGAACGACAGTGATCCATGACGTTGCAGCGTCCTGGATAGCGATCTCATTGTGTTTGACACGCAGCAGCGATCAGGATCCCGCTGTGACATCGCTGGTCGTCGCTGAAAGTCCGGAACTTTATTTGGTCGTGAGGTCGGCATGATTCGTCATGTTTGACAGCAAAAGCAACGATGCCTGCAATGGTTTTCAATGGAGCGAACAACCAGTAAGAACGATGAGTACGTCACTGGATCGCTCCTGCATCGCTCAGCTGTTGCCGGTGTCTGACGTCTCCTAGCGACCTAAACAGCGACGCTGCAGCGATCGGATCGTTGTCTATATCGCTGCAGCGTCGCTAAATGTGACGGTACCTTTACTGTAGCTCTGTGAAGGTTTGTTGTTGGACTATGTATATCAGTATCAGATAATGCTGTTGTTTTGCTACCAATAGGAAGTAATACACAGTGACTTTCTGATAAGTGGAATAAATTGCGTCATCATCACTTGTTCATGCTAATCTTTTATGTGCAATAGAAAACAGTTCTGGTGTGATTAAGTGTAACACAAAGATAAGAGCCTTTTTAATAATCTGTTCTCATTTCTTCCATCTGTATTTGTTTTCTAAGCAAACACGAATCAATGTGTTTGTTGGCTACCATTCAAATGAAATCCTTGTTAAGTCCACAGTCATCTCCAGTGACAATTCTGTAAAGGAGTTCTAGACTTTTTTTTAGGTGTGACCTTGTAATATATTTTTTGTTTCCTATTTTTTTCTCTTTATTAGCTCATTAAATGCAGAGCAATAATAAATCCTGTTTAGGACTTGGCTACTTAATAACAGTGGCATTTTCCCTTGGCTTTAAACCTGTGAGTATGTGGCTGAGGTGTAAAACGCATGCTATTGCAATGTGGCAGGAGCTTTCAGCGTGCCTGTTGTTTTGTAGTCTACATAGTGCTCAATGAGCACTACTCATTGAACAGAGACATAACAGCAATTTACCTGCCTATTTTGGACTTAACATTGCAGAGCTTAGCTCTGTCACTGACTAAAGTCACCAAATCATGCCGTCCTTTTTAGTTTTTTTTTTACTTCTTATTTTCTATTGCTTTGCAAAAGCCATACTTTTTTATTTTTCCGTTTACATAGCCTTATGAGGGCTTGTTTTTTGTTGGCCAAGTTGCAATTTTGAAAGACATCATTCACTTTGCATTATAATTTATGTGAAAATTTTTAGTGAGGTGGAATGGTAAAAAAAAAAAAAAATCTGCAATTGTATTTTTGGCTTTATTAATTTTATTCCTTTTTTTTTCAGAGGTGATGTGACAAAAATAGAAATTATGATGTTTTGATTTTTTTTCCTTTACAGAATTTGCTGTATTAAATAAATTATTTTATATACTACCATTCAAAAGTTTAGGGTCACTTAGAAATGTCCTTATTTTTTAAAGAAAAGCACAGTTTTTTCTAATGAAGCTAACATTAAATGATTCAGAAATACACTCTATACATTGTTAATGTGGTAAATGACTATTCTAGCTGCAAACGTCTGGTTTGTAATGCAATATCTTCATAGGTGTATAGAGGCTCATTTCCAACAACCATCACCCCAGTGTTCTTATGGTACTTTGTGTTTGTTATGTGTGTAAGAAGGCTAATGGATGGTTAGAATACCGTTGAAAACCCTTGTGCAAGTATGTTAGCACAGCTGAAAACAGTTTGGCTGATTAGAGAACCTATAAACCTGACCTTCCTTTTGAGCTAGTTTAGAATCTGGAACATTCCATTTGTTGGTTCCATTATACTCTCAAAATGGCCAGAAAAAAAAAACCTTCATGAGAAACATGACAGTCTATTCTTGTTCTTAGAAATGAAGGCTATTCAATGCGAGAAATTGACAAGAAACTGAAGATTTCCTTCAACGGTGTGCACTACTCCCTTCAGAGGAGAGCACAAACAGGCTCTTACCAGAGTAGAAAGAAGTGGGAGGCCCCGCTGCACAACTGAGCAACAAGACACGTACATTAGAGTCTGTAGTTTGAGAAATCAACACCTCACAGGTCCTGAACTGGCAGCTTCATTAAATAGTACAGGCAAAACGCCAGTGTCAGCGTCTACAGTGAAGAGGCGACTCTGGGATGCTGGCCTTCAGGGCAGAGTGGCAAAGAAAAAGCCATATCTGAAACTGGCTAATAAAAGGAAAAGATTAATATGGGCAAAAGAACACAGACATTGGACAGAGGAAGATTGGAAAAAAGTGTTATGGACAGACAAATCCAAGTTTGAGGTGTTTTGATCACACAAAAAAACATTTGTGAGACGCAGAACAACTGAAAAAATGCTGGAAGAGTGCCTGACGCCATCTGTCAAGCATGGTGGAGGTAATGTGATGGTCTGGGGTTGCTTTGGTGCTGGTAAAGTGGGAGATTTGTACCAGGTAAAAGGGATTTTGAATATGGAAGGCTATCACTCCATATTGCAACGCCATGCCATACCCTGTGGACAGCGCTTGATTGGAGCCAATTTCATCCTACAACAGGAAAATGACCCAAAGCACACCACCAAATTATGCAAGAACTATTTAGGGAAGAAGCAGGCAGCAGGTATTCTATCTGTAATGGAGTGGCCAGCGCAGTCACCAAATCTCAACCCCATTGAGCTGTTGTGGGAACAGCTTGACCGTACAGGGAACAGGTGCCGACTAAAAAGATTAGGTGTTTTGCAAACAACAAGCCATGGATAACAAAGGAATTGAAGCATTTGCTCAACAGGAAAAAAAAGGCATTTAAAGTAGGTGACAAAGAGAAAATTAAAATGATACAGCATGAATTGAAGCATAAAATAAAGGAGGCCCAGGAAGCCTTCAGAATTAAACTTGAAAAGAAACTGTCCCACAATAATACCAGAGAGGTTTGGGCAGGAATGAAATTACTGACTGGGCTTAAGCTGAGGCCTGAAAATGATCCAGGAACAATGGACAAGGCTAATGAGATGAATGAGTATTTCAACAGGTTCAGCAGTACATGTGTACATGTGCCAACTGATAGTGGAGGGGACCTGGGTGCAAATTCTGCAACATCGATATTGGAGGATGAGCAGACTAATTTTAGAGTATCCGAAAATGATGTGAGGAGGCAGTTTAAGTCACTTAACATTGGTAAAGCTGCAGGACCAGATGGACTCAGCTCACGTGTCCTTAAAGTTTGTGCAGACCAGCTGTGTACTGTCTTTACGCGCCTATTTAATGGAAGTATACAAACACAGAGGGTACCTGTGTTATGGAAAACTTCCTGTCTGGTGCCGGTACCCAAGACTTCTTCTCCTGCAACCCTAAATGACTATCGTCCTGTAGCCTTAACATCTCACGCTATGAGGGCCTTGGAAAGATTAGTGCTTGCTCACTTAAGACCAAGGGTCAATGCTTTTATCGATCCCCTTCAGTTTGCCTACCGACATAGATTGGGGGTGGATGATGCTATTCTTTCCCTGTTACATTGGGTACATTCATTTCTGGAGATTGACGGAACCACGGTGCGAGCGATGTTCTTCGATTTCTCGAGTGCATTTAACTCCCTGCAGCCACTTTTACTACACAAAAAGATGACTGATATGAAGGTGGAGGTGGGGATGAGAAATTGGATAACTGACTACCTATCAGATCGGCCACAGTTTGTACAGATGGGAGCAGTTGTGTCAAGCAGATTATTGAGCAGTGTAGGTGCCCCCCAGGGAACGGTGCTTGCACCCTTTCTATTCACACTGTATACTTCAGACTTTCAGTATAAATCTGAACTTTGCCACCTTCAAAAATTTTCGGATGACTCCGTGGTTGTGGGATGCATTAGGGGAGATCAGGGGGATGAGGAATACAGAAGTGTGGTGTCGAATTTCGTGGATTGGTGCAATGGTAACTATCTGCAACTAAATGTTAAGAAAACTAAGGAGTTGGTGGCCAACTCTAGCAGGATTAAGTTGGAATGCTTACCGATCACTATTGCTGGTCAGGAGGTCGAGCAGGTGGAGAGTTACAAATATTTGGGGGTCCATTTGGATAGCAAACTGGACTGGAGATGCCACTCAGAGTTTGTCTACAAGAAGGGGATGAGCAGATTGTATTTCCTAAGGAAACTGAGGTCTTTTAATGTGTGCAGCAAAATGTTAGAAATGTTCTACCAATCTGTAGTGGCAAGTGCCATCTTTTTTGCAATCACATGCTGGGGTAGTAGTGTGCGGGCCTCTGATGCTAATAAGCTGAATAAGATTATCAAGAAGGCAAGTTCTGCTGTGGGCTGTAATCTGGACTCTTTTGGGGAGGTAGTGGAGAGAAGAATTCTGAAAAAGTGTATGGCAATTATGAACAATAATGCACATCCACTATATGAGCTATTCATGAGACAGAAGAGCACCTTCAGTAACCGGCTAATACTTCTGAGGTGTAAGAAGAAAAAATATAGGAAATCGTTTGTGCCAACTGCCATGGGAATGTACAATTATAACATTAGAGTTAAACCACCAAGGTGAATGTCTACTTATTTCTCTACATTTCAGTTCACTCGTTGTGTATGTCCTATTCTAATGTTTAATGTTCTTCTGTCAACAAACTGTCATGTCAACTATGTAATTCCTTTATGATTTTTATGATTTAAGTTGTGCTGCTGTGATACCATAATTTCCCACGGGATCAATAAAGTGTATCGTATCGTATCGTATCGTATGGTACGCAAAAAAAGTGCCCATCAAGGCAAACCAACTTGTGTGAGGGGCTTCTGGAAACATGGGGTGAAATTTCTCCAGATTACTTCAGCAAATTAACTGCTGGAATGCCAAAGGTCTGCAATGCTGTAATTGCTGCAAAGGGAGAATTCTTTGACGAAAGCAAAGTTTGAAGGAGAAAATTATTATTTCAAATAAAAATCTTTTTTTTCGAACCTTGTCAATGTCTGGACTAGATTTTAAATTCATGTGGCAACTCATTTGATTAACCCCTATCTGACCTCGGACGGGATAGTACGTCCGAGGTCAGATCCCCTGCTTTGATGCAGGGCTCCGCGGTGAGCCCGCATCAAAGCCGGGACATGTCAGCTGTTTTGAACAGCTGACATGTGCCCGTAATAGGCGTGGGCAGAATCGCGATCTGCCCGCACCTATTAACCCTGCTGTTCTGTTCGGTCTGGGGAGACCTATTTTGAACTTTGGTATTTTTTGGGGTGTTCAAGATGCGGTTCTGAAACTTGTGGTTGATTGACTTAAAGGAGGATGGGTCGGTCGGCCACGGGTTTCAGAGCCGCATCTTGAATATTTTAAAGAATATTGAAGTTCAAAGTCGGTCATTTTTGACCAACAGAACAGCAGGGTTAACTAGTTAAATGCCGCTGTCAAACGCAGACAGCGGCATTTAACTACCGCTTCCGGCCGGGCGGCTGGAAATGACGTCATCGCCGACCCCCGTCACATGATCGGGGGTCGGCGATGCGTCTCCACTGTAACCATAGAGGTCCTTGAGACCTCTATGGTTACTGATCGCCGGTGGCTGTGAGCGCCACCCTGTGGTCGGCGCTCACAGCACACCTCCATTTCTGCTACATAGCAGCGATCAGCAGATCGCTGCTATGTAGCAGAGGCGATCGTGCTGTGCCTGCTTCTAGCCTCCCATGGAGGCTATTGAAGCATGGCAAAAGTAAAAAAAAAAAGTTGAAAAAAATGTTAAAAAAATAAAAAAATATAAAAGTTTAAATCACCCCCCTTTCGCCCCAATCAAAATAAATCAATAAAAAAAATATAAAATCTACGCATATTTGGTATCGCCGCGCTCAGAATCGCCCGATCTATCAACTAAAAAAAAGCATTAACCTGATCGCTAAACAGCGTAGCGGGAAAAAAATTCAAAATGCCAGAATTACGTTTTTTTTGGTCGCCGTGACATTGCATTAAAATGCAATAACGGGCGATCAAAAGAACGTTTCTGCACCGAAATGCTATCATTAAAAACGTCATCTCGGCACGCAAAAAATAAGCCCTCAACCGACCCCAGATCACGAAAAATGGAGACGCTACGGGTATCGGAAAATGGCGCAATTTTTTTTTTATTTATTTATTTTTTTTTAGCAAAGTTTGGAATTTTTTTTCACCACTTAGATAAAAAATAACCTAGTCATGTTAGGTGTCTATGAACTCGTAATGACCTGGAGAATCATAATGGCAGGTCAGTTTTAGCATTTAGTGAACCTAGCAAAAAAGCCAAACAAAAAACAAGTGTGGGATTGCACTTTTTTTGCAATTTCACCGCACTTGGAATTTTTTTCCCGTTTTCTAGTACACGACATGCTAAAACCAATGATGTCATTCAAAAGTACAACTCGTCCCGCAAAAAATAAGCCCTCACATGGCCAAATTGACGGAAAAATAAAAAAGTTATGGCTCTGGGAAGGAGGGGAGTGAAAAACGAACACGGAAAAATGAAAAATCCCAAGGTCATGAAGGGGTTAATGAAAGTATGAGTTTTCATGAAAAACACAAAATTGTCAGGGTGACCCTAAACTTTGGAACGGTAGTGTATTTAATTTCAGACATTTAAGGACACATTGATACCAAATATGCTTTTTATTTTCAAATTGAGAAAAAATCTTTTTTTTGTAATAATTCAGTGACCTAATTGTATGCTGTCAAAAGTTAGATTCAAGAGTGAGATTAGTGAGTCTCAGAGCATGTCCTATTTTGATCTAATTTATGGATAAGACTTGGCTATTCAAGTCAATGGGGATTGCTTAGAAGAACTCTTTTGCAACCATTTAGCATCCATGTTTCTCAGATCTGTTGCTTAGTGGTAAACTTAAATAAAAATGTGACTTTCCAAGGGTTTCTTATTTGCTTGGAAGGAAGCACACCTCTGCAGAAAAAAAACAGAAGAAAAAAAACCAGAAGCAACTTTGATGCAACTAGGGTGACGCCTGAGAAAAAAAACAATCAGTCAATGTCTTTTGTATTGTAACAATCATAGTGTTATTACTTAGCCCAAACAATTGGGGATGTTAAACCTGCACACCACAGCTTAACCCCTTCATGACCCCATCTTTCTTCGGTTTTGCGTTTTCATTTTTCGCTCCCCTCCTTTCCAGAGCCATACAATAACTTTTATATTTTTCCATCAATATGGCCATGTGAGGGCTTGTTTTTTTGTGGGATGAGTTCTACTTCTGAGCGACATCATTGGTTTTATGGGTACTAGAAAACAGGAAAAAAATGCCAAGTGCGGTGAAATTAGAAAAACTGCAATAACGCAATAACACACTTGTTTTTTGTTTGGCTTTTTTGCTAGGTTTACTAAATGCTAAAACTGACCTGCCATTAGGATTCTCCAGGTCATTACGAGTTCATAGACACCAGACATGTCTAGGTTATTTTTTATCTAAGTGGTGAAAAAAAAATTCCAAACTTTAATAAAAAAAACAAAAAACGCAATTTTCCAATACCCGTAGCGTCTCAATTTTTCGTGATCTGGGGTCGGGTGAGGGCTTAAATTTTGCGTGCCGAGCTGACGTTTTTAATGATACCATTTTGGTGCAGATATGTTCTTTTGATTCCCCGTTATTGCATTCTGGCGTAATTCTGGCGTTTCAAATTTTTTATCGCTACGCCGTTTAGCGATCAGGTTGATCCTATAATGATAGATTGGGTGATTCTGAACGCGGTGATACCAGATCTATAGGTATAATTTTTTTTTAATTGTTTTTCTTTGAATGGGGGTGATTTAAATTTTTATGAATTTTTTTATTTTTTTCATATTTTTTAAAACATTTTTTTTTACTTTTGCCATGCTTCAATAGCTTCCATGGGAGGCTAGAAGCTGGCATAACCTGATCGGCTCTGCTACATAGGAGCGATGCTCAGATCACTCCTATGTAGTAGAATTGCTGCATTGCTATGAGCGCCGACCACAGGATGGCGCTCATAGCAATCTGGCATCAACAAACATAGAGGTCTTCAATAGATCTCTGGTTGTCATGCTGACGTATCGCTGACCCTCAATCATGTGAGGGAGTCAGCAATGCGCGCATTTCTGGCCTGATTGCCGGAAGCACTAGTTAAATGCCGCTGTCAGCGTTTGACAGCGCATTTAATTAGTTAATAGCGGTGGGTGGATCGCGATTCCACCTGCCGCTATTGCGGGCACATGTCAGTTGTACAAAACAGCTGACATGTCCCGGCTTTTATGCGGGCTCACCGCCGGAGCCCACATCAAAGTGTGGGTTCTGACCTCAGACGTACTATCCCGTCCGAGGTCAGAAAGGGGTTAATATACAGACTAGGCGAATCCCTACCCTGACCCTGATTTGACCCTACCTGACATTGGAGGTTGGCACCCTAAAATAACACTATACCATCCCCACTCAACGTCGGCTCACCCTGAGTGATCTTAACTGCACCTTCAACTATACACAAAGTGTAACTGAAAACAACAACAATGGAATAGAGTGCACACAGACACTGGGTGAGGCACAGGGCTACAGATGTGTTCACAGTCATACATGAAAAATGGAAGAAAAGGAAAGGTACCCAAAAAGAACTTCGGTATACGTGAAAACCCACAGAACCTGAATTTAACAAAATGGGAAAAGTGCTAAGAAGGGGAAAACACACAAACAAACTGCACAAGAAGCAGTAGAGATAACCTCTCGGCTTATACTCGAGTCATACCCAGGGATCGGCAGGGGAGGGAAAGCGGCAGCTGTGTAATAATACTCACCTGCTCCTGGCATGATCCCTGCACGTCTGTTTCCCGGCGCCGGCAGCTTCTTCCTGTAGTGAGCTTTCACATGGTACCGCTCATTACAGTAATGAATATGGACCCGACTCCACTTCCATAAGGGTGCAGCCGCATATTCATTACTGTAATGAGCGGTACCATGTGACCGCTCACTACAGGAAGAAGTTGCCGTCGCCAGGGAACAGACGTGCAGTGACGGTGCCAGGAGCAGGTGAGTATGACGGGGGGGCAGTGTGCGATATTCACCTGCTCCTCGTTCCACCATCGGTGCCGCTGCATCTTCCACGTCCTCTGCAGTGATGCTCAGGTCAGAGGGCGCGATGACGCCATTAGAGCACGCTGCCCTCTGCCTGAACGTCGGTGCAGAGGATGGGAAGACATCGGCGGTCGGCGCTGGAATGCGGAGCAGGTGAATATAGCAAGTACCAGGGACCTGAGAGGTGAGTATGTGATTTTTTTTATTTTTTTAATCACAGCAACAGCATATGGGGCAAATATCTGTATGGAGCATCTTATGGGGACATGTGCAGCATTATATGGGACAATTATCTGTATGGAGCATCTTATGAGGCCATGTGCAGCATTATGGGCAAATATCTGTATGTAGCATCTTATGGGGCCATGTGCAGCATTATATGGGGCAAATATCTGTATGGAGCATCTTATGGGGCCATGGGCAGCATTATATGGGGCAATTATCTGTATGGAACATCTTATGGGGCCATGTAACATAGTAACATAGTAACATAGTTAGTAAGGCCGAAAAAAGACATTTGTCCATCCAGTTCAGCCTATATTCCATCATAATAAATCCCCAGATCTACGTCCTTCTACAGAACCTAATAATTGTATGATACAATATTGTTCTGCTCCAGGAAGACATCCAGGCCTCTCTTGAACCCCTCGACTGAGTTCGCCATCACCACCTCCTCAGGCAAGCAATTCCAGATTCTTACCGCCCTAACAGTAAAGAATCCTCTTCTATGTTGGTGGAAAAACCTTCTCTCCTCAAGACGCAAAGAATGCCCTCTTGTGCCCGTCACCTTCCTTGGTATAAACAGATCCTCAGCGAGATATTTGTATTGTCCCCTTATATACTTATACATGGTTATTAGATCGCCCCTCAGTCGTCTTTTTTCTAGACTAAATAATCCTAATTTCGCTAATCTATCTGGGTATTGTAGTTCTCCCATCCCCTTTATTAATTTTGTTGCCCTCCTTTGTACTCTCTCTAGTTCCATTGCAGCATTATATGGGACAATTATCTGTATGGAGCATCTTATGGGGCCATGTACAGCGTTATATGCGACAAATATCTGTATAGAGCATCATATGGGGCCATATGCAGCATTATATGGGACAATTATCTGTATGGAGCATCTTATGGGGCCATGTGCAGCATTATATGAGACAAATATCTGTATAGAGCATCATATGGGGCCATATGCAGCATTATATGGGACAATTATCTGTATGGAGCATCTTATGGGGCCATGTGCAGTATTATATGGGACAATTATCTGTATGGAGCATCTTATGGGGCCATGTGCAGCATTATATGGGGCAATTATCTGTATGGAGCATCTTATGGGGCCATGTGCAGCATTATATGGGGCAAATATCTATATGGAGCATCTTATGGGGCCATGTGCAGCATTATATGGGACAAATATCTGTATGGAGCATCTTATGGGGCCATGTGCAGCATTATATGGGGCAATTATCTGTATGGAGCATCTTATGGGGCCATGTGCAGCATTATATGGGGAAAATAGCTGTATGGAGCATCATATGGGGCCATGTGCAGCATTATATGGGGCAATTATCTGTATGGAGCATCTTATGGGGCCATGTGCAGCATTATATGGGGAAAATAGCTGTGTGGAGCATCTTATGGGGCCATGTGCAGCATTATGAGGGGAAAATAGCTGTATGGAGCATCTTATGGGGCCATGTGCAGCATTATATGGGACAAATATCTGTATGGAGCATCTTATGGGGCCATGTGCAGCATTATATGGGGCAATTATCTGTATGGAGCATCTTATGGGGCCATGTGCAGCATTATATGGGGAAAATAGCTGTATGGAGCATCTTATGGAGCCATGTGCAGCATTACAGTGGTGTTCAAAAGTCCTGCATAGGCGTGAAGAAAACTATGTTTCATACTTCTGCATCTCTACAGTGAAACTGGTGGAACAGATATGTTTTTGTAATCCCTCATTGTATGCCATACTCATTTTTGAATGTCCCAAGTGTATAAATTGTTATGGTATGTGCATTTTTGATAATTTTTTTACAGCATAACCATACCTACATTAGTACAGTGTGTAGAATGGTGAACAGGTTTCTAAGTTCATTAACTTCCAATGCAAGTTCACACAGACTTAAATTTTACTTTTTAAGATTTATTATTTTTTATTTAATTCAGAGTGTTGAGCAGAAGGCAGCATTTTCTTATTAAGGCTTTATATGTATTTTTTTGCATTAAGCATACCCTGCACAATATGAAGCCTTCCAACACCATTGGCTGCCATACAGCCCCAGACCATTACTTTCATCGGATGTTTCACAGAGAAGCTCAAACACTCTGGCTTGTACTCTTGATGTGGGAACCTTCTCACGTAAGACTTGCCATCATTTCCTAAAATGCAAAAAGTGCTTTCATCACTAAATAGCACTTTTTCCCACTCCTCCTTCCTCCATTTTAACTATTTCAATGCCCACAGTTTTCGCCTTTGTCTTTTTATGGCTGTCATCAATGGCTTCTTTCGTTCCTTGCACCCTCTCAATCCTGCTTCCAAACATCTCTTCCTAACAGTTGATGTTGCTACCTCAATATTGCACTTTTCTTGCCATTCTCGCAGAAGCTGAGGAGAGGTGAGCTTTCGATTGGCAAGGGATGTTCTTATCAGTACTCTATCCTCCCTTTTAGTTGACTTTCTGGGCCGACCAGATGTGGGCCTGTCCTGGTTAATTCCAAGCTGCTTATGTTTCTGCCAAATTCTTACGCCTGTACTCTGATTACAGCCGACCTTCCTTGCGATCTGGGGGCCAGTATAACCCTCTTCATGTAGCACCACAACTCGCACACGATCCTCCGCTGGCAAAAATCTGAAGGCTCCCATCATAAAACTCTACAGTACGATTCACTAGATAGACCAACAGATAAAACAAACAAACAAAGCAGCAGATGTGATGCAATGTAATGCAATGTGATTGGCTGCCATATCCAGGTTATGATTGGTCACAAGAACCTCATCTGTGATTGGCTAATTTTGGATCTGAAGCTGTACAATGTTTAGTTCTGCTTTCAATTCCCATATTGTTGCAATAATTTCAGGCAAAACTGCTTCAAAAGCTAAAAATATTACAGGGAAAGAATGCAAAATTGTATTCTGAACAAAACGATATATAATATTTCATATTAGCATCGAAAATATTCGACAGAAAACGTTTAAAACTTGAAAAATCAATCAATTTATCCTATGCAGGACTGTGTGGAGCATCTTATGGGGCCATGTGCAGCCTTATATGGGGCAATTATCTATATGGGGCATCTTATGGGGCCATGTGCAGCATTATATGGGGCAAATATCTGTATAAAGCATCTTATGGGGCTGTGTGCAGCATTATATGGGGCCATGTGCAACATTATATGGGGCAAATATCAGTATGGAGCATCTTATGGGGCCATGTGCATCATTATATGGGGCAAATATCTGTATGGAGCATCTTATGGGGCCATATGCAGCATTACATGGGGCAATTAAGTGTATGGAACATCTTATGGGGCCATGGGCAGCATTATATGGGGCAATTATCTGTATGGAACATCTTATGGGGCCATGTGCAGCATTATTTGGGGCAATTATCTGTATGGAGCATCTTATGGGGCCATGTACAGCATTATATGAGACAAATATCTGTATAGAGAATCATGTGGGGCCATATGCAGCATTGTATGGGACAATTATCTGTATGGAGCATCTTATGGAGCCATGTGCAGTATTACAGGTCCTTCTCAAAAAATTAGCATATAGTGTTAAATTTCATTATTTACCATAATGTAATGATTACAATTAAACTTTCATATATTATAGATTCATTATCCACCAACTGAAATTTGTCACGTCTTTTATTGTTTTAATACTGATGATTTTGGCATACAACTCCTGATAACCCAAAAAACCTGTCTCAATAAATTAGCATATTTCACCCATCCAATCAAATAAAAGTGTTTTTTAATAACAAACAAAAAATCCATCAAATAATAATGTTCAGTTATGCACTCAATACTTGGTCGGGAATCCTTTGGCAGAAATGACTGCTTCAATGTGGCGTGGCATGGAGGCAATCAGCCTGTGACACTGCTGAGATGTTATGGAGGCCCAGGATGCTTCAATAGCGGCCTTAAGCTCATCCAGAGTGTTGGGTCTTGCGTCTCTCAACTTTCTCTTCACAATATCCCACAGATTCTCTATGGGGTTCAGGTCAGGAGAGTTGGCAGGCCAATTGAGCACAGTAATACCATGGTCAGTAAACCATTTACCAGTGGTTTTGGCACTGTGAGCAGGTGCCAGGTCGTGCTGAAAAATGAAATCTTCATCTCCATAAAGCATTTCAGCCGATGGAAGCATGAAGTGCTCCAAATCTCCTGATAGCTAGCTGCATTGACCCTGCCCTTGATGAAACACAGTGGACCAACACCAGCAGCTGACATGGCACCCCACACCATCACTGACTGTGGGTACTTGACACTGGACTTCAGGCATTTTGGCATTTCCTTCTCCCCAGTCTTCCTCCAGACTCTGGCACCTTGATTTCCGAATGACATGCAAAATTTGCTTTCATCAGAAAAAAGTACTTGGGACCACTTAGCAACAGTCCAGTGCTGCTTCTCTGTAGCCCATTTCGGCACCTGTAGCCCATTTCCTGCACACGCCTGTGCACGGTGGCTCTGGATGTTTCCACACCAGACTCAGTCCACTGCTTCCTCAGGTTCCCCAAGGTCTGGAATCGGTCCTTCTCCACAATCTTCCTCAGGGTCCAGTCTCCTCTTCTCGTTGTACAGCGTTTTCTGCCACATTGTTTCCTTCCAACAGACTTACCATTGAGGTGCCTTGATACAGCACTCTGGGAACAGCCTATTTGTTGAGAAATTTCTTTCTGGGTCTTACCCTCTTGCTTGAGGGTGTCAATGATGGCCTTCTTGACATCTGTCAGGTCGCTAGTCTTACCCATGATGGGGGTTTTGAGTAATGAACCAGGCAGGGAGTTTATAAAAGCCTCAGGTATCTTTTGCATGTGTTTAGAGTTAATTAGTTGATTCAGAAGATTAGGGTAATAGGTCGTTTAGAGAACCTTTTCTTGATATGCTAATTTATTGAGACAGGTTTTTTGGGTTATCAGGAGTTGTATGCCAAAATCATCAGTATTAAAACAATAAAAGACGTGACAAATTTCAGTTGGTGGATAATGAATCTATAATATATGAAAGTTTAATTGTAATCATTACATTATGGTAAATAATGAAATTTAACACTATATGCTAATTTTTTGAGAAGGACCTGTATATAGGGCAAATATCTATATGGAGCATCTTATGGGGCCATGTGCAGCATTATATGGGACAAATATCTATATGGAGCATCTTATGGGGCCATGTGCAGCATTATATGGGATAAATATCTGTATGGAGCATCTTATGGGGCCATGTGCAGCATTATATGGGGCAAATATCTTTATGGAGCATCTTATGGGGCCATGTGCAGCATTATATGGGGCAAATATCTGTATGGAGCATCTTATGGAGCCATGTGCAGCATTATATGGGGCAATTATCTGTATGGAGCATCTTATGGGGCCATGTGCAGCATTATATGGGGCAATTATCTGTATGGAGCATCTTATGGGGCCATGTGCAGCATTAAACTGTATGGGACAAATATCTGTTTGGGGCCATGTGCAGCATTAAATGGGGCAAATATCTGTATGGAGCATCTTATGGGGCCATGTGCAGCATTATTTGGGGCAATTATCTGTGTGGAGCATCTTATGGGGCCATGTGCAGCATTATATGGGGCAATTATCTGTATGGAGCATCTTATGGGGCAATGTGCAGCATTATACGGGACAAATATCTGTGTGGAGCATCTTATGGGGCCATGTGCAGCATTATATGGGGCAAATATCTGCATGGAGCATCTTATGGGGCTGTGTGCAGCATTATATGGGGCCATTTGCAGCATTATATGGGGCAAATATCTGTATGGAGCATCTTATGGGGCCATGTGCAGCATTATATGGGGCAATTATCTGTATGGAGCATCTTATGGGGCCATGTGCAGCATTATATGGGGCAATTATCTGTGTGGAGCATCTTATGGGGCCATGTGCAGCATTATATGGGGCAATTATCTGTATGGAGCATCTTATGGGGCCATGTACAGCATTATATGGGGCAATTATCTGTATAGAGCATCTTATGGGGCCATGTGCAGCATTATATGGGGCAATTATCTGTATGGAGCATCTTATGGGGCCATGTGCAGCATTATACTGTATGGGACAAATATCTGTATGGGGCCATGTGCAGCATTAAATGGGGCAAATATCTGTATGGAGCATCTTATGGGGCCATGTGCAGCATTATATGGGGCAATTATCTGTGTGGAGCATCTTATGGGGCCATGTGCAGCATTAAATGGGGCAAATATCTGTATGGAGCATCTTATGGGGCCATGTGCAGCATTATATGGGGCAATTATCTATGTGGAACATCTTATGGCGCCATGTGCAGCATTATATGGGGCAATTATCTGTATGGAGCATCTTATGGGGCAATGTGCAGCATTATACGGGACAAATATCTGTGTGGAGCATCTTATGGGGCCATGTGCAGCATTATATGGGGCAATTATCTGTATGGAGCATCTTATGGGGCCATGTGCAGCATTATATGGGGCAAATATCTGCATGGAGCATCTTATGGGGCTGTGTGCAGCATTATATGGGGCCATTTGCAGCATTATATGGGGCAAATATCTGTATGGAGCATCTTATGGGGCCATGTGCAGCATTATATGGGGAAAATAGCTGTGTGGAGCATCTTATGGGGCCATGTGCAGCATTATGAGGGGAAAATAGCTGTATGGAGCATCTTATGGGGCCATGTGCAGCATTATATGGGACAAATATCTGTATGGAGCATCTTATGGGGCCATGTGCAGCATTATATGGGGCAATTATCTGTATGGAGCATCTTATGGGGCCATGTGCAGCATTATATGGGGAAAATAGCTGTATGGAGCATCTTATGGAGCCATGTGCAGCATTACAGTGGTGTTCAAAAGTCCTGCATAGGCGTGAAGAAAACTATGTTTCATACTTCTGCATCTCTACAGTGAAACTGGTGGAACAGATATGTTTTTGTAATCCCTCATTGTATGCCATACTCATTTTTGAATGTCCCAAGTGTATAAATTGTTATGGTATGTGCATTTTTGATAATTTTTTTACAGCATAACCATACCTACATTAGTACAGTGTGTAGAATGGTGAACAGGTTTCTAAGTTCATTAACTTCCAATGCAAGTTCACACAGACTTAAATTTTACTTTTTAAGATTTATTATTTTTTATTTAATTCAGAGTGTTGAGCAGAAGGCAGCATTTTCTTATTAAGGCTTTATATGTATTTTTTTGCATTAAGCATACCCTGCACAATATGAAGCCTTCCAACACCATTGGCTGCCATACAGCCCCAGACCATTACTTTCATCGGATGTTTCACAGAGAAGCTCAAACACTCTGGCTTGTACTCTTGATGTGGGAACCTTCTCACGTAAGACTTGCCATCATTTCCTAAAATGCAAAAAGTGCTTTCATCACTAAATAGCACTTTTTCCCACTCCTCCTTCCTCCATTTTAACTATTTCAATGCCCACAGTTTTCGCCTTTGTCTTTTTATGGCTGTCATCAATGGCTTCTTTCGTTCCTTGCACCCTCTCAATCCTGCTTCCAAACATCTCTTCCTAACAGTTGATGTTGCTACCTCAATATTGCACTTTTCTTGCCATTCTCGCAGAAGCTGAGGAGAGGTGAGCTTTCGATTGGCAAGGGATGTTCTTATCAGTACTCTATCCTCCCTTTTAGTTGACTTTCTGGGCCGACCAGATGTGGGCCTGTCCTGGTTAATTCCAAGCTGCTTATGTTTCTGCCAAATTCTTACGCCTGTACTCTGATTACAGCCGACCTTCCTTGCGATCTGGGGGCCAGTATAACCCTCTTCATGTAGCACCACAACTCGCACACGATCCTCCGCTGGCAAAAATCTGAAGGCTCCCATCATAAAACTCTACAGTACGATTCACTAGATAGACCAACAGATAAAACAAACAAACAAAGCAGCAGATGTGATGCAATGTAATGCAATGTGATTGGCTGCCATATCCAGGTTATGATTGGTCACAAGAACCTCATCTGTGATTGGCTAATTTTGGATCTGAAGCTGTACAATGTTTAGTTCTGCTTTCAATTCCCATATTGTTGCAATAATTTCAGGCAAAACTGCTTCAAAAGCTAAAAATATTACAGGGAAAGAATGCAAAATTGTATTCTGAACAAAACGATATATAATATTTCATATTAGCATCGAAAATATTCGACAGAAAACGTTTAAAACTTGAAAAATCAATCAATTTATCCTATGCAGGACTGTGTGGAGCATCTTATGGGGCCATGTGCAGCCTTATATGGGGCAATTATCTATATGGGGCATCTTATGGGGCCATGTGCAGCATTATATGGGGCAAATATCTGTATAAAGCATCTTATGGGGCTGTGTGCAGCATTATATGGGGCCATGTGCAACATTATATGGGGCAAATATCAGTATGGAGCATCTTATGGGGCCATGTGCATCATTATATGGGGCAAATATCTGTATGGAGCATCTTATGGGGCCATATGCAGCATTACATGGGGCAATTAAGTGTATGGAACATCTTATGGGGCCATGGGCAGCATTATATGGGGCAATTATCTGTATGGAACATCTTATGGGGCCATGTGCAGCATTATTTGGGGCAATTATCTGTATGGAGCATCTTATGGGGCCATGTACAGCATTATATGAGACAAATATCTGTATAGAGAATCATGTGGGGCCATATGCAGCATTGTATGGGACAATTATCTGTATGGAGCATCTTATGGAGCCATGTGCAGTATTATATAGGGCAAATATCTATATGGAGCATCTTATGGGGCCATGTGCAGCATTATATGGGACAAATATCTATATGGAGCATCTTATGGGGCCATGTGCAGCATTATATGGGATAAATATCTGTATGGAGCATCTTATGGGGCCATGTGCAGCATTATATGGGGCAAATATCTTTATGGAGCATCTTATGGGGCCATGTGCAGCATTATATGGGGCAAATATCTGTATGGAGCATCTTATGGAGCCATGTGCAGCATTATATGGGGCAATTATCTGTATGGAGCATCTTATGGGGCCATGTGCAGCATTATATGGGGCAATTATCTGTATGGAGCATCTTATGGGGCCATGTGCAGCATTAAACTGTATGGGACAAATATCTGTTTGGGGCCATGTGCAGCATTAAATGGGGCAAATATCTGTATGGAGCATCTTATGGGGCCATGTGCAGCATTATTTGGGGCAATTATCTGTGTGGAGCATCTTATGGGGCCATGTGCAGCATTATATGGGGCAATTATCTGTATGGAGCATCTTATGGGGCAATGTGCAGCATTATACGGGACAAATATCTGTGTGGAGCATCTTATGGGGCCATGTGCAGCATTATATGGGGCAAATATCTGCATGGAGCATCTTATGGGGCTGTGTGCAGCATTATATGGGGCCATTTGCAGCATTATATGGGGCAAATATCTGTATGGAGCATGTTATGGGGCCATGTGCAGCATTATATGGGGCAATTATCTGTATGGAGCATCTTATGGGGCCATGTGCAGCATTATATGGGGCAATTATCTGTGTGGAGCATCTTATGGGGCCATGTGCAGCATTATATGGGGCAATTATCTGTATGGAGCATCTTATGGGGCCATGTACAGCATTATATGGGGCAATTATCTGTATAGAGCATCTTATGGGGCCATGTGCAGCATTATATGGGGCAATTATCTGTATGGAGCATCTTATGGGGCCATGTGCAGCATTATACTGTATGGGACAAATATCTGTATGGGGCCATGTGCAGCATTAAATGGGGCAAATATCTGTATGGAGCATCTTATGGGGCCATGTGCAGCATTATATGGGGCAATTATCAGTGTGGAGCATCTTATGGGGCCATGTGCAGCATTAAATGGGGCAAATATCTGTATGGAGCATCTTATGGGGCCATGTGCAGCATTATATGGGGCAATTATCTATGTGGAACATCTTATGGCGCCATGTGCAGCATTATATGGGGCAATTATCTGTATGGAGCATCTTATGGGGCAATGTGCAGCATTATACGGGACAAATATCTGTGTGGAGCATCTTATGGGGCCATGTGCAGCATTATATGGGGCAATTATCTGTATGGAGCATCTTATGGGGCCATGTGCAGCATTATATGGGGCAAATATCTGCATGGAGCATCTTATGGGGCTGTGTGCAGCATTATATGGGGCCATTTGCAGCATTATATGGGGCAAATATCTGTATGGAGCATCTTATGGGGCCATGTGCAGCATTATATGGGGCAATTATCTGTATGGAGCATCTTATGGGGCCATGTGCAGCATTATATGGGGCAATTACCTGTGTGGAGCATCTTATGGGGCCATGTGCAGCATTATATGGGGCAATTATCTGTATGAAGCATCTTATGGGGCCATGTGCAGCATTATATGGGATAAATATCTGTATGTGGCCATGTGTAGCATTATATGGGGCAAATATCTGTATGGAGCATCTTATGGGGCCATGTGCAGCATTGTATGGGGCAATTATCTGTGTGGAGTATCTTATGGGGCCATGTGCAGCATTATATGGGGCAATTATCTGTGTGGAGCATCTTATGGGGCCATGTGCAGCGTTATATGTGGCAATTATCTGTATGGAGCATCTTATGGGGCAATGTGCAGCATTATATGGGATAAATATCTGTATGTGGCCATGTGTAGCATTATATGGGGCAAATATCTGTATGGAGCATCTTATGGGGCCATGTGCAGCATTGTATGGGGCAAATATCTGTATGGAGCATCTTATGGGGCCATGTGCAGCATTTTATGGGGCAATTATCTGTATGGAGCATCTTATGGGGCTATGTGCAGCATTATATGGGACAAATATCTGTATGGGGCCATGTGCAGCATTGTATGGGGCAAATATCTGTATGGAGCATCTTATGGGGCCATGTGCTGCATTTTATGGGGCAATTATCTGTATGGAGCATCTTATGGGGCTGTGTGCCGTATTATATGGGGCCGTGTGCAGCATTGTATGGGGCAAATATCTGTATGGAGCATCTTATGGGGCTATGTGCAGCATTATATGGGGCAATTATCTTTATGGAGCATCTTATGGGGCCATGTGCAGCATTTTATGGGGCAATTATCTGTATGGAGCATCTTATGGGGCTATGTGCAGCATTATATTGGACAAATATCTGTATGGGGCCATGTGCAGCATTATATGGGGCAAATATCTGTATGGAGCATCTTATGGGGCCATGTGCTGCATTTTATGGGGCAATTATCTGTATGGAGCATCTTATCGGGCTGTGTGCCGTATTATATGGGGCCGTGTGCAGCATTGTATGGGGCAAATATCAGTATGGAGCATCTTATGGGGCCATAATCCACATTTGTGGAGCATTATACAAGGCAAATGTGTCTATGGAGCATCTTATGGGGCCATAATCAGCATTTGTGCAGCATTATATGGGGCATATTGTAATATGGAGCATCTTATGGAGCCTGTTATGGCTGGCAATCAGGCAACACAGCGTGCAGTAATCAGCGCACATACAGAGATCTGGCAATAACCAAAAACAATAGGACGAGCTCTGAGACGTGGAATCTCTGTAGACTGCAGTACCTGATCTATCCTCACACAACTATAAGCAGCAGTGGATTGCGCCTAACAACTACCTATGCAACTCGGCACTGCCTGAGGAGCTGACTAGCCTGAAGATAGAAATACAAGCCTGACTTACCTCAGAGAAATACCCCAAAGGAATAGGCAGCCCCCCACATATAATGACTGTTAGCAAGATGAAAAGACAAACGTAGGAATGAAATAGATTCAGCAAAGTGAGGCCCGATATTCTAGACAGAGCGAGGATAGCAAAGAGAACTATGCAGTCTACAAAAAACCCTAAAACGAAAACCACGCAAAGGGGCAAAAAAGACCCACCGTGCCGAACTAACAGCACGGCGGTGCACCCCTTTGCTTCTCAGAGCTTCCAGCAAAAGTTAATAGCAAGCTGGACAGAAAAAACAGAAAACAAACTAGAAGCACTTATCTAGCAGAGCAGCAGGCCCAAGGAAAGATGCAGTAGCTCAGATCCAACACTGGAACATTGACAAGGAGCAAGGAAGACAGACTCAGGTGGAGCTAAATAGCAAGGCAGCCAACGAGCTCACCAAAACACCTGAGGGAGGAAGCCCAGAGACTGCAATACCACTTGTGACCACAGAAGTGAACTCAGCCACAGAATTCACAACAGTACCCCCCCCTTGAGGAGGGGTCACCGAACCCTCACCAGAACCCCCAGGCCGACCAGGATGAGCCACATGAAAGGCACGAACAAGATCTGGGGCATGGACATCAGAGGCAAAAACCCAGGAATTATCTTCCTGAGCATAACCCTTCCATTTGACCAGATACTGGAGTTTCCGTCTAGAGACACGAGAATCCAAAATCTTCTCCACAATATACTCCAATTCCCCCTCCACCAAAACAGGGGCAGGAGGCTCCACAGATGGAACCATAGGTGCCACGTATCTCCTCAACAACGACCTATGGAATACATTATGTATGGAAAAGGAGTCTGGGAGGGTCAGACGAAAAGACACCGGATTGAGAATCTCAGAAATCCTATACGGACCAATAAAACGAGGTTTAAATTTAGGAGAGGAAACCTTCATAGGAATATGACGAGAAGATAACCAAACCAGATCCCCAACACGAAGTCGGGGTCCCACACGGCGTCTGTGATTAGCGAAAAGCTGAGCCTTCTCCTGGGACAAGGTCAAATTGTCCACTACCTGAGTCCAGATCTGCTGCAACCTGTCCACCACATAATCCACACCAGGACAGTCCGAAGACTCAACCTGTCCTGAAGAGAAACGAGGATGGAACCCAGAATTGCAGAAAAATGGAGAGACCAAGGTAGCCGAGCTGGCCCGATTATTAAGGGCGAACTCAGCCAACGGCAAAAATGACACCCAATCATCCTGGTCAGCGGAAACAAAACATCTCAGATATGTTTCCAAGGTCTGATTGGTTCGTTCGGTCTGGCCATTAGTCTGAGGATGGAAGGCCGAGGAAAAAGATAGGTCAATGCCCATCCTACCACAAAAGGCTCGCCAGAACCTCGAGACAAACTGGGAACCTCTGTCAGAAACAATATTCTCAGGAATGCCATGTAAACGAACCACATGCTGGAAGAACAAAGGCACCAAATCAGAGGAGGAAGGCAATTTAACCAAGGGCACCAGATGGACCATTTTAGAAAAGCGATCACAGACCACCCAAATGACCGACATTTTTTGAGAAACGGGAAGGTCAGAAATGAAATCCATCGAAATATGTGTCCAAGG
Organism: Ranitomeya imitator; assembly: GCF_032444005.1. Classification (NCBI taxonomy): domain Eukaryota; kingdom Metazoa; phylum Chordata; class Amphibia; order Anura; family Dendrobatidae; genus Ranitomeya; species Ranitomeya imitator. The sequence goes on along the minus strand of NC_091286.1, from coordinate 353,624,559 downwards.
CCTCTTCGGGACCGGCAAGGGCAAAAGCAACCCACTGGCACGTGAACAGCAGGGCTTAGCCCTAGCACAAATTCCACAGGACTGCACAAAAGCACGCACATCCCGTGACAGAGATGGCCACCAGAAGGATCTAGCAACCAACTCCCTGGTACCAAAGATTCCTGGATGACCGGCCAGCACCGAACAATGAAGTTCAGAGATAACTTTACTAGTCCACCTATCAGGGACGAACAGTTTCTCGGCCGGACAACGATCAGGTTTATTAGCCTGAAATTTCTGCAACACTCTCCGCAAATCAGGGGAGATGGCAGACACAATGACTCCTTCCTTGAGGATACTCGCCGGCTCAGATAACCCCGGAGAGTCGGGCGCAAAACTCCTAGACAGAGCATCCGCCTTCACATTTTTAGAGCCCGGAAGGTATGAAATCACAAAATCAAAACGAGCAAAAAATAACGACCAACGGGCCTGTCTAGGATTCAAGCGCTTGGCAGACTCAAGATAAGTAAGGTTCTTATGATCAGTCAAAACCACCACGCGATGCTTAGCACCCTCAAGCCAATGACGCCACTCCTCGAATGCCCACTTCATGGCCAGCAACTCTCGGTTGCCCACATCATAATTACACTCAGCAGCAGAAAATTTCCTGGAAAAGAAAGCACATGGTTTGAACACTGAGCAACCAGAACCTCTCTGTGACAAAACCGCCCCTGCACCAATCTCAGAAGCATCAACCTCGACCTGGAACGGAAGAGAAACATCAGGTTGACACAACACAGGGGCACAGCAAAAACGACGCTTCAACTCCTGAAAAGCTTCCACGGCAGCAGAAGACCAATTAACCAAATCAGCACCCTTCTTGGTCAAATCGGTCAATGGTCTGGCAATGCTAGAAAAATTACAGATGAAGCGACGATAAAAATTAGCAAAGCCCAGGAATTTCTGCAGACTTTTTAGAGATGTCGGCTGAGTCCAATCCTGGATGGCCTGAACCTTAACCGGATCCATCTCGATAGTAGAAGGGGAAAAGATGAACCCCAAAAATGAAACTTTCTGCACACCGAAGAGACACTTTGATCCCTTCACGAACAAGGAATTAGCACGCAGTACCTGGAAAACCATTCTGACTTGCTTCACATGAGACTCCCAATCATCTGAGAAGATCAAAATGTCATCCAAGTAAACAATCAAGAATTTATCCAGATACTCACGGAAAATGTCATGCATAAAAGACTGAAAAACAGATGGAGCATTGGCAAGTCCGAACGGCATCACCAGATACTCAAAATGACCCTCGGGCGTATTAAATGCCGTTTTCCATTCATCTCCCTGCCTGATTCTCACCAGATTATACGCACCACGAAGATCAATCTTAGTAAACCAACTAGCCCCCTTAATCCGAGCAAACAAGTCAGAAATCAATGGCAAGGGATACTGAAACTTAACAGTGATCTTATTAAGAAGGCGGTAATCAATACACGGTCTTAGCGAACCATCCTTCTTGGCTACAAAAAAGAACCCTGCTCCCAATGGTGATGACGATGGGCGAATATGTCCCTTCTCCAGGGACTCCTTCACATAACTGCGCATAGCGGTGTGTTCAGGTACGGACAAATTAAATAAACGACCCTTAGGGAATTTACTACCAGGAATCAAATCGATAGCACAATCACAATTCCTATGCGGAGGTAGGGCATCAGACTTGGACTCTTCAAATACATCCTGAAAGTCCGACAAGAACTCTGGGATGTCAGAAGGAATGGATGACGAAATAGACAAAAATGGAACATCACCATGTACTCCCTGACAACCCCAGCTGGTTACCGACATAGAGTTCCAATCCAATACTGGATTATGGGTTTGTAGCCATGGCAACCCCAACACGACCACATCATGCAAATTATGCAGTACCAAAAAGCGAATAACTTCCTGATGTGCAGGAGCCATGCACATGGTCAGCTGGGCCCAGTACTGAGGCTTATTCTTGGCCAAAGGTGTAGCATCAATTCCTCTCAACGGAATAGGACACCGCAAAGGCTCCAAGAAAAATCCACAACGTTTAGCATAATCCAAATCCATCAGATTCAGGGCAGCGCCTGAATCCACAAACGCCATGACAGAATATGATGACAAAGAGCACATTAAGGTAATGGACAAAAGGAATTTGGACTGTACAGTACCAATAACGGCAGAGCTATCGAACCGCCTAGTGCGTTTAGGACAATTAGAAATAGCATGAGTAGAATCACCACAATAGAAACACAGTCTGTTCAGACGTCTGTGTTCGTGCCGTTCTACTTTAGTCATAGTCCTGTCGCACTGCATAGGCTCAGGCTTACTCTCAGACAATACCGCCAGATGGTGCACAGATTTACGCTCGCGCAAGCGACGACCGATCTGAATGGCCAAGGACATAGACTCATTCAAACCAGCAGGCATAGGAAATCCCACCATTACATCCTTAAGAGCTTCAGAGAGACCCTTTCTGAACAAAGCCGCTAGTGCAGATTCATTCCACAGAGTGAGTACTGACCATTTCCTAAATTTCTGACAATATACCTCTACATCATCCTGACCCTGGCATAAAGCCAGCAGATTTTTCTCAGCTTGATCCACTGAATTAGGCTCATCGTAAAGCAATCCCAGCGCCTGGAAAAATGCATCAACATTACTCAATGCAGAATCTCCTGGTGCAAGAGAAAACGCCCAGTCCTGTGGGTCGCCGCGCAAAAAAGAAATAATAATCAAAACCTGTTGAATAGGATTACCAGAAGAATGAGGTTTCAAGGCCAAAAATAGCTTACAATTATTTCTGAAGCTCAGGAACTTAGTTCTGTCACCAAAAAACAAATCAGGAATCGGAATTCTTGGTTCTAGCATCGATTTCTGATCAATAGTATCTTGAATCTTTTGTACATTTACAACGAGATTATCCATTGAGGAGCACAGAGCCTGAATATCCATGTCCACAGCTGTGTCCTGAAGCACTCTAATGTCTAGGGGAAAAAAAAGACTGAAGACAGAGCTAAGAAAAAAAAATGATGTCAGGATTTCTTTTTTCCCTCTATTGGAAATCATTGGAGGGCTCCTTGTACTGTTATGGCTGGCAATCAGGCAACACAGCGTGCAGTAATCAGCGCACATACAGAGATCTGGCAATAACCAAAAACAATAGGACGAGCTCTGAGACGTGGAATCTCTGTAGACTGCAGTACCTGATCTATCCTCACACAACTATAAGCAGCAGTGGATTGCGCCTAACAACTACCTATGCAACTCGGCACTGCCTGAGGAGCTGACTAGCCTGAAGATAGAAATACAAGCCTGACTTACCTCAGAGAAATACCCCAAAGGAATAGGCAGCCCCCCACATATAATGACTGTTAGCAAGATGAAAAGACAAACGTAGGAATGAAATAGATTCAGCAAAGTGAGGCCCGATATTCTAGACAGAGCGAGGATAGCAAAGAGAACTATGCAGTCTACAAAAAACCCTAAAACGAAAACCACGCAAAGGGGCAAAAAAGACCCACCGTGCCGAACTAACAGCACGGCGGTGCACCCCTTTGCTTCTCAGAGCTTCCAGCAAAAGTTAATAGCAAGCTGGACAGAAAAAACAGAAAACAAACTAGAAGCACTTATCTAGCAGAGCAGCAGGCCCAAGGAAAGATGCAGTAGCTCAGATCCAACACTGGAACATTGACAAGGAGCAAGGAAGACAGACTCAGGTGGAGCTAAATAGCAAGGCAGCCAACGAGCTCACCAAAACACCTGAGGGAGGAAGCCCAGAGACTGCAATACCACTTGTGACCACAGAAGTGAACTCAGCCACAGAATTCACAACAGGAGCCCATCATAAACTGTATGGAGCATTATATGGGGCTCCTGATTCAATATGGATATTCAAAAACACTTAACCTCCTGATGTCTCAATTAATTTTACTTTTATTGATATCTATTTTTATTTTTGAAATTTACCGGTAGCTGCTGCATTTTCCACCCTAGGCTTATACTCGAGTCATTAAGTTTTCCCAGTTTTTTGTGGCAAAATTAGGGGGTCGGCTTATACTTGAGTCGGCTTATACTTGAGTATATACGGTACTTCATCTATGTCACATAGGATACAGTATTGAGATGCAATATTCATCTTTGTTTTCTAAAACAGTGTATCAGTGGCGGGTGAAGCTCTAATGTTGTTCCTAAGTTGTCTGGCCTATGTATTGGTGACCAGGCATGCATTCTATGAGATAGGTGACACAGTTTCAGCAATATTATAATTAGTGGTTGATAACAACAATATTCTCTCTAGTTATATTGGATTGAAGTAACTCATGTTATGTTTAGTGACACAAACATCTTTATTTATAAAGTACCACTCTTGGGGTATTTTTTTATTTCACCTCAGGAGTGGTATTGTTAGGCTATGTGCCCACGTTCCGGATTTTTCGATTTTTTTAGCGTTTTTTTCGGCGGTTTTTCCACTGCAAAAATGCTTAAAAACCGCTTACATTAAGCGTGCCATCAATTTAATGCATTCCGCAATTTTTGTGCCCATGCTGCGTTTTTTTCAGCGAAAAAAATGCATCACGGAAAAAAACGCAGCATGTTCATCAATTTTGTGGAAAATCTGCAGATTTGCCGCTAAATTATTGTATTGGGAACCTCCAGAAAAAAAACAAGAAAAATCCGCAAATAATGCGCAAAAAACACAATAAAAACGTGAAAAAAACTTGAATAATACGTGAGCAGATTTCCTGCGAAAGTAGTCCGGATTTGCTCAGGAAAATTCTTCAAACTTTCCTGAACGTGTGCACATAGCCTTAATGCATGTTCCCTGTGTGTAGTTAAATACTTATTGGGTGATGTCTCCTACTGTTACCGACACAACTCCAAAGATGGAGCCGGCCAATCTATTCACCTCTGTCTGCATCCTGAGGGTGTAAGTAGCGGAGATATTGGGACACGGGAAGGGCATAGTGTGGTCCGTGGACCACTATTTTCAGCCCTTCTGATGTCTCGGTCCGTGGGCTGGAGTAGAACAGCCACAGGGCCAGCGTTTCGTGGGCCATAATTTGCCTACATACGGTCTTCTGTATTCATTGGCTCAGCTATCTCCATAAACCTTAGCTGTACATGTATGGAGACATGGCAATACTTTGTAAATGGCTGCTATAAAGTGTTATTGTTGAGGAAAACTGTTCAAATGAGAGGTTTACAGTTTCAGATTTTTTTAGAACTACATCATGGTAGCTCTGCCAGTCCTGTTCCTGAAAATTTAAAGTGAATATGTCACCAGGTTTTTGCTACCCAATAAGCAGCATAATGTAGGGGCGGTTTGCAGCAATGTATTACTTACTGGGCTGCTTGATATCATTTTGATAAAATCACAGTTTAATCCGCTGCATATCTACTAGTTCTCTAGTTCTACTAGATCTCTGAATGTTGAGCTCTGTATAACCCCTCCCCATCACTGATTTGCAGCTTTCTTCCCAAATAAAGTGTACACAGAAAGTTGTCAGTCAGTGATGGGGTGGGATTGTACAGAGCTCAGGAATATGTTTAACCACATGGCAATAGGTTCACTAATCCTTTAATGGTAATCTCCTGCTCAGTCTAAAGGTACCTTCACACTGAACAACTTTCCAACGAGAACGACAACGATCCGTGACTTTGCAGCGTCCTGGATAGCGATCTCGTTGTGTTTGACACGCAGCAGCGATCAGGATCCCGCTGTGACATCGCTGGTGGTCGCTGAAAGTCCGGAACTTTATTTGGTCGTCAGGTCGGCGTGATTCGTCATGTTTGACAGCAAAAGCAACGATGCCTGCAATCTTTTTCCATGGAGCAACAACCAGCGAGAACGATAAGTACGTCACTGGATCGCTCCTGCATCGTTCTGGTGTTGCCGGTGTTTGACGTCTCCTAGCGACCTAAACAACGACGCTGCAGCGATCGGCTCGTTGTCTATACCGCTGCAGCGTCGCTTAATGTGACGGTACCTTTACTCAGTGAGATTATCAAAACTACATTAAGCACCCCAGTAATGGTACCGTTACACTAAACGATTTACCAACGATCACGACCAGCGATACGACCTGGCCGTGATCGTTGGTAAGTCATTGTGTGGTCGCTGGAGAGCTGTCTCGCAGACAGCTCTCCAGCGACCAACGATACCGAAGTCCCCGGGTAACCAGGGTAAACATCGGGTAAAAAAAAAACACTACATACTCACGGCCGGCGCTCACAGTCAATGCGGGAAGCTGACGGCGAGGGACGTGACAGACACCGGAATGTGAGTATGTAGTGGTTTTTTTTTTTACATTTACAACGGTAACCAGGGTAAACATCGGGTTACTAAGCGCGGCCCTGCGCTTAGTAACCCGATATTTACCCTGGTTACCAGTGAACACATTGCTGGATCGGAGTCACACACGCCGATCCAGCAATGACAGCGGGTGATCAGCGACCAAAAAAAAGGTCCTGATCATTCCCAGCGACCAACGATCTCCCAGCAGGGGCCTGATCGTTGGTCGCTGTCACACATAACGATTTTGTTAACGATATCATTGCTACGTCACAAAAAGCAACGATATCGTTAAAGAAATTGTTATGTGTGAAGGTACCTTAAGTGATACATCACTGGAATCAAGGTCTCTGTCTTTACACTGAGCTGCTCTCAGATTAGGTGACAAAATCCTGGTGACATATTCTCTTCAATGGTGAAGAAGCCTTGGATTGTGCAGATGTATTTTTCAGCTTGATTCAACATACGATACGATACACTTTATTGATCCCAAGGGAAATAATGTAATATCATAATTTCCCTCGGGATCAATAAAGTGTATCGTATCGTATGTTGAATCAAGCTATAAAATACTTATACTGTGAAAAGTTTAGGCTATACTGATGCTGGTTCAGCAGTATACACTTACACTATAGTAATTCATTTTTTTTATCTTATGCAAGTTAATTAATATTTTATTGCATTTTGAACAAAATGCAGTATTGATGACATAACTTGTGATATTGTCAAAATAAAATTAATTTTTGTAATAATGATTAATAAAGTGATTTAAAGGAAACCTGTCAGCAGATTTTAAGCATATTTTATGATGTAGCTACTGCTGTGAAAGGCAGTAGCTGCATCTTATAGTGGCAAAATCTGCTGACAGGTTCTCTTTAAGTGGTTAAGTGTTTTTTTTTTACTTGATTAAATTAACTTTGCAAAAAAAACCTTGAATTTTATTAATTTCTTCCAGTTGTCAGTCGATAGATCTTTTCTGCATTTTGCTAACATGAAGTAAATGTTCATAACCATGTGCACTATATGTACACATTCTTCCTAAGCCTATGACATACTGAAAGGACCTTTTCCACTCTATGGAGAGTATCTGGCCACTAAATAAACTAATGTAAGATGTGCAAAACTTATTAAGAGGTGTATGAGTTTAGAGAAACTTTTGGGTTGTCCATGTGGTAGGATCATAAATGTCCATTGCTATCAGAGCTACCACCTACTTCCCAAATCACATCACTGGCCATTTCTCATGATGGTTACAATCACGACTGACGTAGACTCAGGAAGTGCTGTTCAGGTCGGGATCCATGTCCAAGAGTACGGTAACACTTACGTTTTAAAATGAGTCTTCACAGTTGGTGGCTGATAAGGTCCATTAGAATGCTTAGACTTTCTGAATGGAGGAAAGCATGGCTTTCTCCCCTCCAATAAAAAGAAAGGACATGACATAAAAACTTCCTATTTTAGCAGCTGCACTTCTACACCAGGTAATTTCAATGCTATACCAGTCGCCACTGAGGAAAATAGAACACTGTTTAAACATCCACTCCACAGGTATCCAAGAAGTATTGTTTCTCCTTGAGGAGACTTACATGATGCTAGGTGGCACTAGAGTTCTAGTTCTCTTCCTCTCTGAAGAGACAGATTGCATAATTAACATCCACAGGGAAACAGTCCAATTTCTCATCATTTAGAAAAATAAAATGTGACGTCATGGTTTACGTTACGTTTATTAAGGGGTTGGCTCATTTTAAAAAAATCAAACATTTTACTAAAACCTAGTTATGAAATACTTAGTTAATACAAGAGGATTCTACAGTTATATGAAAATGTTTGGGCACCCCTATTAATCTTAAGCTTAATGTTTTATAAAAATTGTTTTTTTTTTGCAACAGCTATTTCAGTTTCATATATCTAATAACTGCTGGACACAGTAATGTTTCTGCCTTGAAATGAGGTTTATTGTACTAACAGAAAATGTGCAATCTGCATTCAAACAAAATTTGACAGGTGCATAAGTAAGGGTACCCTTATCATTTTCTTGTTTTAAATACTCCTACCTACTTTTTACTGACTTACTAAAGCACTTTTTTTGGTTTTCTAACCTCATTGAGCTTTGAACTTCATAGCTAGGTGTATGCAATCATGAGGAAAGCTACTTAAAGTGGCCACTTGCAAGTTGTTCTCCTGTTTGAATCTCCTCTGAAGAGTGGCATCATGGGCTCCTCAAAACAACTGTCTAATGATCTGAAAACAAAGATTATTCAACATAGTTGTTCAGGGGAAGGATACAAAAAGCTATCTCAGAGATTTAACCTGTCAATTTCCACTGTGAGGAACATAGTAAGGAAATGGAAGAACACAGGTACAGTTCTTGTTAAGGCCAGAAGTGGCAGGTCAAGAAAAACATCAGAAAGGCAGAGAAGAAGAATGGTGAGATCAGTCAAGGACAATCCTCAGACCACCTCCAGAGAGCTGCAGCATCAACTTGCTGCAGATGTTGTCACTGTGCATCGGTCAACTATACAACGCACTTTGCACAAGGAGAAGCTGTATGGGAGAGTGATGCGAAAGAAGCCGTTTCTGCAAGCACGCCATAAACAGAGTCGGCTGAGGTATGCAAAAGCACATTTGGAGAAGCCAATTTCTTTTTGGAAGAAGGTCCGGTGGACTGATGAAACCAAGATTGAGTTGTTTGGTCATACAAAAAGGTGTTATGCATGGCGGCCAAAAACCACAGCATTCCAAGAAAAAAAACACTTGCTACCCACAGTAAAATGCCGACAGCGGGAATCTTGTTAAAGTTGAGGGACGCATGGATTCCTCTCAGTATCAGCCGATTCTTGACAATAATGTTCATGAATCAGTGACAAAGTTGAAGTTACGCAGGGGATGGATCTTTCAGCAAGACAATGATCCAAAACACCGCTGCAAATCTACTCAGGCATTCATGCAGAGGATCAATTACACTGTTCTGGAATGGCCATCCCAGTCCCCAGACCTGAATATCATTGAACATCTGTGGGATCATTTGAAGAGGGCTGTCCATGCTCTGCGACCATCAAACTTAACTGAACTGGAATTGTTTTGTAAAGAGGAATGGTCAAAAATACCTTCATCCAGGATCCAGGAACTCATTAAAAGCTACAGGAAGCGACTAGAGGCTGTTATTTTTGTAAAAGGAGGATCTACTAAATATTAATGTCACTTTTCTGGTGGGGTGCCCATACTTATGCACCTGTCAAATTTTGTTTGAATGCAGATTGCACATTTTCTGTTAGTACAATAAGCCTCATTTCAAGGCAGAAACATTACTGTGTCCATCAGTTATTAGATATATGAAACTGAAATAGCTGTTGCAAAGAAATCAATTTTTATAAAACATTAAGCTTAAGATTAATAGGGGTGCCCAAACTTTTTCATATAACTGTATGCTTCTTTCTCTGGAGGACTATTTCTGTCCTCCATTACACAAACACCTTATTAAATACAGAAGAATGGGCCCTTAAAAAATGTTTTATTTTTGTTGCAATAGCGATGCAAAGAAATTGAACTCTTACTACCATGCTTCCCCACCTATACTGATCAAAATTCCCTCATAAATAACAATTATCCAAAGTCGACAACCACTTAAAAATAATAAACAGTAATGTTAACCCCTTTACCCCCAAGGGTGGTTTGCATGTTAATGATCAGGCCAATTTTTACAATACTGACCACTGTCCCTTTATGAGGTAATAATTCTGGAACGCTTCCATGGATCCTGGTGACTCTGACATTATTTTATTGTAACATATTGTACTTCATGATAGTTGTAAAATTTCTTATTTGTGAAAATATTAGAAATTTGGCAAAAATTTTCAAAATTTTGCAATTCTCCAACTTTGAATTTTCATGCCCTTAAATCACAGAGATATGTCACATAAAATATTTAATAGGTAATATTTCCCACATGTTTACTTTACATCAGCACAATTTTGGAACCACATTTTTTTTGTTAGGAAGTTATAAGGGTTAAAATTTAAACAGCGATTTCTCATTTTTACAACACCATTTTTTTAGGGACCACTGTTGTGAATTCTGTTGTCGAACTCCCTCCTGTTGTCGTGAATGGTACTTCGGCGAGTTCTGTCTATGGGCTCCCTCTGGTGGCTGTGAGTGAAGCTGCTGCTTCTGAGGTTCCTTACACAGGTGACGTGGTTTATCCTTTGGTTGACTGCTCTATTTAACTCCTCTCAGATCGTTACTCCATGCCAGCTGTCAATGTTTTTGCATTGGTTCAGTTCGCTCCTGGATCTCTCTGGTGACCTGCCTTCTCCTGCAGAAGCTAAGTTCCGGATAGTCATTATTTGTTCACTGTTTTCTTGTCCAGCTGGTTTTCATGATTTTGTCTTGCTAGCTGGAAGCTCTGGGATGCAGAGTGGCCCCTCCGCACCGTGAGTCGGTGCGGAGGTCTTTTTTGCACACTCTGCGTGGTCTTTTGTAGGTTTTTGTGCTGATCGCAAAGTTACCTTTCCTATCCTCTGTCTATTTAGTAAGTCTGGCCTCCCTTTGCTGAAACCTGTTTCATTTCTGCGTTTGTGACTTTCATCTTTACTCACAGTCAATATATGTGGGGGGCTTCCTTTTCCTTTGGGGAATTTCTCTGAGGCAAGGTAGGCTTTATTTTCTATCTATAGGGCTAGATAGTTCTTAGGCTGTGACGAGTCGCCTAGGTCTGGTCAGGAGCCCTCCACGGCTATTTCTAGTGTGTGAGATAGGATTAGGGCTTGCGGTCAGCAGAGCTCCCACATCCCAGAGCTCGTCCTGTATGAGGTTTAACTATCAGGTCATTCCGGGTGCTCCTAACCACCAGGTCACAACAGTACAGCTGGCCCAAAGTATTAATGCATCTCAATAGAGGGATAAGAGAACTTCTGAGATCATTTTTTTTTCTTTGCACTGTGTTTTGTCTTTCTTTTCCCCTAGACCTTTGGGTGGTTCAGGACACAGGTGTAGATATGAACATTCAAGGTCTGTCCTCTTGTATGGATCATCTCTCTGCAAGGGTACAAAACATTCAAGATTTTGTGGTTCAGAATCCTATGTTAGAGCCTAAAATTCCTATTCCTGACTTATTTTCTGGGGATAGATCTAGGTTCTTGAATTTCAAAAATAATTGTAAACTGTTTCTAGCTTTGAAACCCCGCTCCTCTGGTGACCCCGTTCAACAGGTAAAAATCATTATTTCTTTGTTGCGTGGTGACCCTCAAGACTGGGCATTTTCCCTTGCGCCAGGAGATCCGGCATTGCGTGATGTTGATGCGTTTTTTCTGGCGCTTGGATTGCTTTATGATGAACCAAATTCAGTGGATCAGGCAGAGAAAATCTTGCTCGCTTTGTGTCAGGGTCAGGATGAAGCGGAGATGTACTGTCAGAAGTTTAGAAAGTGGTCTGTGCTTACTCAGTGGAATGAATGTGCCCTGGTGGCAATTTTCAGAAAGCGTCTTTCTGAAGCCCTTAAGGATGCCATGGTGGGATTTCCCACGCCTGCTGGTCTGAATGAGTCTATGTCTTTGGCCATTCAGATCGATCGGCGCATGCGTGAGCGCAAAGCTGTGCACCATCTGGCGGTATTCTCTGAGCATAGGCCTGAGCCTATGCAGTGTGATAGGACTTTGACCAGAGCTGAACGGCAAGAACACAGACGTCGGAATGGGCTGTGTTTTTACTGTGGTGAATCCACTCATGCTATCTCCGATTGTCCTAAGCGCACTAAGCGGTTCGCTAGGTCTGCCACCATTGGTACGGTGCAGTCTAAATTTCTTTTGTCCGTTACTCTGATTTGCTCTCTGTCGTCCTATTCTGTAATGGCATTTGTGGATTCAGGCACTGCCCTGAATTTGATGGACTTGGAGTTTGCCAGGCGCTGTGGTTTTTTCTTGGAGCCCTTGCAGTATCCTATTCCATTGAGAGGAATTGATGCTACGCCTTTGGCCAAGAATAAGCCTCAGTACTGGACTCAATTGACCATGTGCATGGCTCCTGCACATCAGGAGGATATTCGCTTTTTGGTGTTGCATAATCTGCATGATGTGGTCGTTTTGGGGTTGCCATGGCTACAGGTCCATAATCCAGTGTTGGATTGGAAATCTATGTCTGTGTCTAGCTGGGGTTGTCAGGGGGTACATGGTGATGTTCCATTGCTCTCAATTTCACCTTCCACTCCTTCTGAAGTCCCTGAGTTTTTATCAGATTACCAGGATGTATTTGAAGAGCCCAAATCTGGTGCCCTACCTCCTCATAGGGATTGCGACTGTGCTATTAATTTGATTCCTGGTAGTAAGTTTCCTAAGGGCCGACTGTTTAATTTATCTGTGCCAGAGCATGCCACTATGCGGAGTTATATAAAGGAATCCTTGGAGAAGAGTCATATTCGCCCGTCGTCGTCACCATTGGGAGCAGGGTTCTTTTTTGTGGCCAAGAAGGATGGTTCTTTGAGACCTTGTATTGATTACCGCCTTCTTAATAAAATCACAGTCAAATTTCAGTATCCTTTGCCGCTGCTGTCTGATTTATTTGCTCGGATTAAGGGGGCTAGTTGGTTCACCAAGATAGATCTTCGTGGTGCGTATAATCTTGTGCGAATTAAACAGGGTGATGAATGGAAGAAGGCATTTAATACGCCCGAGGGCCATTTTGAGTACCTGGTTATGCCATTCGGGCTTTCTAATGCTCCATCTGTGTTTCAGTCCTTTATGCATGACATCTTCCGAGAGTACCTGGATAGATTCATGATTGTATATTTGGATGACATTTTGGTCTTTTCGGATGATTGGGAATCTCATGTGAAGCAGGTCAGAATGGTGTTCCAGGTCCTTCGTGCAAATTCCTTGTTTGTGAAGGGGTCAAAGTGTCTCTTTGGAGTTCAGAAGGTTTCATTTTTGGGGTTCATTTTTTCCCCTTCTACTATCGAGATGGACCCTGTTAAAGTTCAGGCCATTTACGATTGGACTCAGCCGACATCTGTGAAGAGCTTGCAGAAGTTCCTGGGCTTTGCTAATTTTTATTGTCGCTTCATCGCTAACTTTTCCAGTGTTGCTAAGCCGTTGACTGATTTGACCAAGAAAGGTGCTGATGTGGTCAATTGGTCCTCTGCGGCTGTAGAGGCTTTTCAGGAGTTGAAGCGTTGTTTTGCTTCTGCCCCTGTGTTGTGCCAGCCAGATGCTTCGCTCCCTTTTCAGGTGGAGGTTGATGCTTCTGAAATTGGAGCAGGGGCTGTTTTGTCGCAAAGAAGTTCTGATGGCTCGGTGATGAAACCCTGTGCCTTCTTTTCTAGAAAATTCTTGCCTGCTGAGCGCAATTATGATGTGGGCAATCGGGAGTTGTTGGCCATGAAGTGGGCATTCGAGGAGTGGCGACATTGGCTTGAAGGAGCTAAACATCGCGTGGTGGTCTTGACGGATCACAAGAATTTGACTTATCTCGAGTCTGCCAAACGGTTGAATCCTAGACAGGCTCGATGGTCGCTCTTTTTCTCCCGTTTTGATTTTGTGGTTTCATACCTTCCGGGATCTAAGAATGTGAAGGCTGATGCCCTGTCAAGGAGTTTTGTGCCTGACTCTCCGGGTGTTCCGGAGCCGGCGGGTATTCTTAAAGAAGGGGTAAATTTGTCTGCCATTTCCCCTGATTTGCGGCGTGTGCTGCAAAAGTTTCAGGCTGATAGACCTGACCGTTGTCCTACGGAGAAACTGTTTGTCCCTGATAGATGGACTAGTAGAGTTATCTCGGAGATTCATTGTTCAGTATTGGCTGGTCATCCTGGAATCTTTGGTACCAGAGATTTGGTGGCCAGATCCTTTTGGTGGCCTTCTTTGTCACGGGATGTGCGTTCTTTGTGCAGTCCTGTGGGATTTGTGCTCGGGCTAAGCCCTGCTGTTCTCGTGCCAGTGGGTTGCTTTTGCCCTTGCCGATCCCGAAGAGGCCCTGGACGCATATTTCCATGGATTTTATTTCTGATCTCCCTGTTTCTCAAAAGATGTCGGTCATTTGGGTGGTTTGTGATCGCTTCTCTAAGATGGTCCATTTGGTACCCTTATCTAAACTGCCTTCCTCCTCTGATTTGGTGCCATTGTTTTTCCAGCATGTGGTTCGTTTGCATGGCATTCCAGAGAACATCGACAGAGGTTCCCAGTTTGTTTCGAGGTTTTGGCGGTCCTTTTGTGCTAAGATGGGCATTGATTTGTCTTTTTCTTCGGCTTTCCATCCTCAGACTAATGGCCAAACCGAACGAACTAATCAGACTTTGGAGACATATCTGAGATGCTTTGTTTCTGCTGATCAGGATGATTGGGTGTCTTTCTTGCCTTTGGCTGAGTTCGCCCTTAATAATCGGGCCAGCTCGGCTACTTTAGTTTCTCCTTTTTTCTGTAATTCTGGTTTCCATCCTCGTTTCTCTTCAGGGCAGGTTGAGCCTTCGGACTATCCTGGTGTGGATGCGGTGGTGGACAGGTTGCAGCAGATTTGGACTCATGTGGTGGACAATTTGACATTGTCCCAGGAGAAGGCTCAACGTTTCGCTAACCGCCGGCATTGTGTTGGTCCCCGACTTCGTTTTGGGGATTTGGTTTGGTTGTCATCTCGTCACGTTCCTATGAAGGTTTCCTCTCCTAAGTTTAAGCCTCGTTTCATTGGACCATATAAGATTTCTGAAGTTCTTAATCCTGTATCATTTCGTTTGGATCTTCCAGCTTCTTTTGCCATCCATAATGTGTTCCATAGGTCGTTGTTGCGGAGATACGTGGCGCCTATGGTTCCCTCCGTTGATCCTCCTGCCCCGGTGTTGGTCGAGGGGGTGTTGGAGTATGTGGTGGAGAAGATTTTGGATTCTCGTGTTTCGAGACGGAAACTCCAGTACCTGGTCAAGTGGAAGGGTTATGGTCAGGAAGATAATTCCTGGGTTTTTGCCTCTGATGTTCATGCTGCCGATCTTGTTCGTGCCTTTCATTTGGCTCATCCTGATCGGCCTGGAGGCTCTGGTGAGGGTTCGGTGACCCCTCCTCAAGGGGGGTACTGTTGTGAATTCTGTTGTCGAACTCCCTCCTGTGGTCGTGAATGGTACATCGGCGAGTTCTATCTATGGGCTCCCTCTGGTGGCTGTGAGTGAAGCTGCTGCTTCTGAGGTTCCTTACACAGGTGACGTGGTTTATCCTTTGGTTGACTGCTCTATTTAACTCCTCTCAGATCGTTACTCCATGCCAGCTGTCAATGTTTTTGCATTGGTTCAGTTCGCTCCTGGATCTCTCTGGTGACCTGCCTTCTCCTGCAGAAGCTAAGTTCCTGATAGTCATTATTTGTTCACTGTTTTCTTGTCCAGCTGGTTTTCATGATTTTGTCTTGCTAGCTGGAAGCTCTGGGATGCAGAGTGGCCCCTCCACACCGTGAGTCGGTGCGGAGGTCTTTTTTGCACACTCTGCGTGGTCTTTTGTAGGTTTTTGTGCTGATCTCAAAGTTACCTTTCCTATCCTCTGTCTATTTAGTAAGTCTGGCCTCCCTTTGCTGAAACCTGTTTCATTTCTGCGTTTGTGACTTTCATCTTTACTCACAGTCAATATATGTGGGGGGCTTCCTTTTCCTTTGGGGAATTTCTCTGAAGCAAGGTAGGCTTTATTTTCTATCTCTAGGGCTAGATAGTTCTTAGGCTGTGACGAGGCGCCTAGGTCTGGTCAGGAGCGCTCCACGGCTATTTCTAGTGTGTGTGATAGGATTAGGGCTTGCGGTCAGCAGAGCTCCCACATCCCAGAGCTCGTCCTGTATGAGGTTTAACTATCAGGTCATTCCGGGTGCTCCTAACCACCAGGTCACAACAGACCACATCACATTTGAAGTCACTTTGAGGGGTCTATATGATAAAAAATACCTAAAAGTGACACCATTCTAAAAACTGCACCCCTGAAGGTGCTCAAAACCACATTCAAGATGTTTATTAACCCTTCTGGTGATTCACAGGAATTTTTGGTTTGTTTAAAGAAATAATTAACATTTAACTTTTTTTCACACTAAATTTATGTCAGATCCAATTTTTTTTATTTTTCCAAGGGTAACTGAAGAAATTGGATTCCAAAAGTTGTACAATTTGTCCTGAGTATGCCTATACCCAATATATGCAGGTAAACCACTGTTTGGGTGCATGGCAGAGCTCGGAAGGGAAGGAGCGCCGTTTAACTTTTCAATGCAAAATTGGCTGGAATTGTGATCGGACGCTATGTTGTGTTTGAAGAGCCCCAGATGTGCCTAAACAGTGGAAATCCCCAACAAGTTACACCATTTTAGAAAGTAGACCCCCTAAGGAACTTATCTAGATGTGTGGTGAGCACTTTGATCCCCCAAGAGCTTCACAGAAGTATATAATGTAGAGCCGTAAAAATATAAAATCATATTTTTTTCAAAAACATGATTTTTCGCCCCCAATTTTTTCTTCCAAGGGTAACAGAGAAATTTGACCCCAACAGTTGTTGTGTTATTTGTCCTGAGTATGCTGATACCCCAAATGTGGGGGTAAACCACTGTTTGGGCGCAGGGCAGAGCTCGAAAGGGAAGGAGCGCTGTTTTACTTTTTCAACGCAAAATTGGCTGGAATTAAGATCGGAAGCCATGTCCCGTTTGGAGAGCCCCTGATGTGCCTAAATAGTGGAAACTCCCCACAAGTAACACCTTTTTAGAAACTAGACCCCCTAAGGAACTTATCTATATTGGGGTGAGCACCTTGAACCTCCAAGTGCTTCACAGAAGTTTATAACATAGAGCTGTAAAAATAAAAAATCATATTTTTTTACAAAAAGGATCTTTTCGCCCCCAATGTTTTTTTCCCAAGGGTAACAGGGGAATTTTGACCCCAAACGTTGTCCAATTTATTCTGAGTACGCTGATACCCCATATGTGGGGGTCCAGATACTTCTGCGCGCTCCTCTGCCCTCTCCAACTCTCCTTCAAGGATGACCAATTTACGGGCAACCTCTTCATATTTACGGTTTGCTTCTTCTGCAATGTGTTTGGCTTCCTTAAGCTACATTTCTTGGATTTCCATTTTTTCCTCATCCTTCATGGCCCTGTTTTTGATTACTTTCATTCCTCTTTCAGTCTCATCAGCTGCCTTTTCGGCTTCTTCCAGTTTCTGTAACGCTGTAGCTAGATGCTCCTGAGCATGATCCAACTCCTCCCCTACAAGCTGGATACGACGGTTTAGTGCAGCGACCTCCCCTTCTGCTTTCTCACACATCTCCCGTTCAGTGCCCAGTTCCCTCTGCAGCCCCTGCGCTCTGTCTTCAGCATCGTCGGCCTGCTGCTGTAGAGCCTGGATCTTCCTCTTCACCGCTTCCAGGGAGTTGAGTCCAGCCATTGTGTCAGGGAGTGGGAACGTGTGTGCTCCGCATAGTGACTGGAGTGCAGGTTACAGGCTACACTTCATATTCCAAGTCTGCAGCCACTCCCGGCACAGCAGCAGCAGCCTGAGGGACTAAGGCTGAGGAGAATGCAGTCACTGAGTGAGTGATGCTCAGGAGCGTCTAGCTACAGCGTTACAGAAACTGGAAGAATCCGAAAAGGCAGCTGATGAGAGTGAAAGAGGAATGAAAGTAATCGAAAACAGGGCCATGAAGGATGAGGAAAAAATGGAAATCCAAGAAATGCAGCTTAAGGAAGCCAAACACATTGCAGAAGAAGCAGACCGCCCATATGTGGGGGTATATCACTGTTTGGGTTCACAGCAGAGCTCGGAAGGGAAGGAGCACCATTTGACTTTTTTAATACAGAATTGGCTGGAATTGAGATCGGACGCCTAGTCGCGTTTGGAGAGCCCCTGATGTGCCAAAACAGTGGAAACCCCCCAACTCCAACCTCAACCCCAACACACCCCTAACCCTAATCTCAACCGTAACCTTAACCCTAACCACAAACCTAACCCTACCACACCCCTAACTCTAATCTCAACCCTAATACAAACTCTAGCCCCAACCCTAACCCTAACTTTAGCCCCAACCCTAACCCTAAAGGTACCGTTACACTAAACGATTTACCAACTATCACGATCAGTGATACGACCTGGCCATGATCGTTGGTAAGTCGTTGTGTAGTCGCTGGAGAGCTGGCACACAGACAGCTCTCCAGCGACCAACGATGCCGAAGTCCCCGGGGAGTCAGGGTAAACATCGGGTTACTATTCGCAGGGCCGCGCTTAGTAACCCGGTGTTTACCCTGGTTACCATTGTAAATGTAAAAAAAAAAAAAACACTACATACTCACATTCCGGTGTCTGTCACGTCCCCCGCCGTCACCTTCCCGCACTGACTGTCAACGCCAGCCGGCCGTAAAGCAGAGTACAGCGGTGACGTCATGACGTCACCGCTGTGCTCTGCTTTATGGCCGGCCGGCGCTGACACAGTCAGTGCGGGAAGCTGACGGCGGGGGACGTGACAGACACCGAAATGTGAGTATGTTGTGTTTTTTTTTTACATTTATAATGGTAACCAGGGTAAATATCGGGTTACTAAGCGCGGCCCTGCGCTTAGTAACCCGATGTTTACCCTGGTTACAAAGTTCTGGCCTTCTAGCTCCGACCAGCGATGTCACAGCAGGATCCTGATCGCTGCTGCATGTCAAACACAATGAGATCGCTTTCCAGGACGCTGCAACGTCACGGATCGCTATCGTTATCGTTCAAAAGTTGCTCAGTGTGAAGGTACCTTAACTTTCGCCCCAACCCTAACCCTAACTTTAGCCCAACTCACTTAAGCCCAACTCTAACCCTAATGGGAAAATGGAAATAAATACATTTTTTTCATTTGATTATTTTTCCCTAACTAAGGGGGTGATAAAGGGGGGTTTGATTTACTGCAACACCGGGTCGGTAAAAACTGACCCGAATCATGTTTTCTGGTGTCTCGGCCATCCCCGGCAGCCGAGACCCCAGAGAAATTTTGATGCTGGGTGGCGCTATAACTTTAAACCTCAGCACCATTAAAAAGTGGAGCTGTGGTTTAAGTACCCTTAACTGCCACTGTTAAAAGGCGTATCGGCGGTCTTTAAGGGGTTAAACGTAACTCATCATTCTCCCCTGCTCATGCCGATCACCGGCAGAGCAGGAGAGAATGATGAGAGCCGTGTTCAGCACCCGCCGCCGGGGAGCAGCGCTTACTGCATGCTTCTTCCCTGGCACCCGTCCATGTGGTACTGATGCGGCACACATACCAGACGTGTGCCGCAAGTTTTACACACTTACACACATGGACACTGACATCTCTGGTACCAGAAAAATCAGGACGAGTGAAAGAGACCTTATAGCTGGTTTTTATGTTTGGCATCTGTCACACACTAAAAGACGCTTTCTATACCAATTTTTGGGAGACAGAATCAGCATAAAACAGCAATTCATGAATTTCTTTTGGGGGGCGTTTACACCATTCCGTGAGTAGTAAAATTGATAAGACAGTTTTATTCTTCAGGTCAGTATGATTACAGCAATACCTCATTCATTTTTTTTATGTTTTGGCGCTTTTGTATAATAAAAGCTATTTTACAGAAAAAATAATTGTTTTTGCATCATTTTATTCTAATAGCTATAACTTTTTATTCTTTGCTGATGACGCTTTATGACGGTTCGTTTTTTGTGGGACAAGATGACATTTTCAGCGGTACCATGTTTATTTATCTTCTTTTTGATCGCGTGTTATTCTAATTTTTGTTCGGCGGTATGATGATAAAGCAATGTTTTTTAGCTTTTGTTTTTATATGGTGTTCATTAAAGGGGTTA
This sequence comes from Ranitomeya imitator, assembly GCF_032444005.1. Taxonomy (NCBI): domain Eukaryota; kingdom Metazoa; phylum Chordata; class Amphibia; order Anura; family Dendrobatidae; genus Ranitomeya; species Ranitomeya imitator. Next base: position 353,604,475 of record NC_091286.1, on the reverse strand, counting down.
AATAGTGGGTCAGTTTTATAGGTCGGGTCGTTTAGGATGCGGCGATACCAAATATGTGTTCTTTTATTTTTTTTATATTTATTTCTCATTCAAATATTTATTTAGTGATAGAATAAATATTGATTTTATTATTATTATTATTTTTTATATATATATATATATATATATTTACAATTATTTAAAAAACATTTTTTTTACTTCATTCTTACTTTTACACTTTGTCCCACTATGGGACACTCATTTTTTGCAGGCTGATCACTTCTATAGCATGCAGATGAAGCAACATCTGCATGCTATAGAAGCTGTCAGCGCTGCAATCAGAGCACACTGACCTGAGAGACTTCCTGACATGCACTGCACATGACAGGAAGTCTCTCAGCTCTGGAGATATCCAAAGGCAGAGGGGCTGCCAGGCCTGTGCCTGCTCCCAAAATTTTGCAATCTTGTTCAATTGCAGTGTTCCAGGGGTTAAAGTGCCGGGAGCGGTCTGTGACTGCTCCTGACACTTAGTGCCGGGTGTCAGCTGTGAGAATCAGCTGACACCCGGCCGCGATCAGCCGCACACCACCCGTGTGTGCGGCCGATCGCTGAGACGTACTATTCCGTCCATGGTCAATTTGGCCCAGGGCACATGGACTTATTAGTACTTCTCATGTCAGAAAGGGGTTAAAGAGGTTTTACCGCAATAATAAATTAATACAATGTACAAATTCTTGAAAAACAATGCTCTTTTTAAATAAAATTCATTTTAAAAAATGCATTTTTTTTATTTCAGTCCTTGTAGCCTGACCACTCTTTGCCTTACTTCCTTCTAACCACATACTTCGTCACCCTGCTCTGTCCTATCTTTCTAAAAGAAGTAAAAGATGATATACCTCTTTAAATATAATATAATATATAGAAATCTTTGGTAGTAAAGAGTAATTTCTTACTCAAAATATCAGAATGATGCAGACCTTCACAATAGCTGGTGGAAGAATTTTACTCTTAAAGGGAACCTGTCACCCCGTTTTTTGAGATTGAGCTATAAATACTGTTAAATAGGGCCTGCGCTGTGTGTTCCTATAGTGTATGTAGTGTACCCCGATTCCCCACCTATGCTGAGAAATAACTTACCAAAGTCGCCGTTTTCGCCTGTCAATCAGGCTGGTCAGGTCGGGAGGGCGTGGTGACATCGCTGGTTCTTCCTCAGCTTTACGTTGGTGGAGTTTGCATCTCGGCTTTGGGAAAATGGCCGCCGCGATCTCTAATGCGCACGCGCGGCATCCCGCGGCCATTTTCCTGAAGCCCCGTGCAGCAGAGCACTCGATCTGCGCACGCGCGGCCCCAGGAAGATGGCCGCCCCCACCGACGAAAGGGATGACAGCGCAGATCGCGCGCTGCATGTTCACCACTACGCCACTACGCCACCAACGTAAAGCTGAGGAAGAACCAGCGATGTCACCACGCCCTCCCGACCTGACCAGCCTGATTGACAGGCGAAAACGGCGACTTTGGTAAGTTATTTCTCAGCATAGGTGGGGAATCGGGGTACACTACATACACTATAGGAAAACACAGCGCAGGCCCTATTTAACAGTATTTATAGCTCAATCTCAAAAAACGGGGTGACAGGTTCCCTTTAAGGAGACAGTGAGCTTCATGGTACAAGAGTTTTACATGAGGCAGCAGGCTTGTTAGTTTTAATAGTTTTGTATAAGAAACAGGTTGAATTGAACCCTTACAGGTGGATGCACTGTTCACAGTTAGAAATAAGCCTTTATGCTCTCTTCCTTGTCTCTCTAATGGTGGATCATTGTCAACATAAATATTGTACAGTACTAGACGAAAAGTTTTGTAGTGAAGTAATAAATTAATAATCATTACATATCGAAAGCAAAATAGCAAAATATTAAACAGAACGTTTGCGCTAAATAATGAGACTTTAACAATTACATTTTACACTTTCATGTAAAATAAATTTAGTGTGCCCTTTAAAAGCCCTTATCATTACCGAACAATTCATAATTTTTATTCCAGTTTCTCAATTAAAGATCACTGTTTGGTTTGTCTACTGGTATTTTGACAATTTAAAGGGTAATTAAATGCATCAGTTGCAAGCCTTAAAACCTCATACACTATGGCACTATTTAGGCTCCCTTCAGATCAGCTTACTTGAACCATCTGCCCAATAACACTGTACAATTACAACGTGATTGGTTTTATATTAATTGAGCTTGCAGTAAACTAATGAAATAAAATCAGAGGGATTTAGCTTTAATATGTTAAATTAATTCAATTCAGATAATGGTAGCTGAAAGCATAATGGTATATTCACACTAAATAGAAGACTAAAGTGCTAGTTTAATTTAAAGTGTTATTATGGTGCTGTTAACATGCTGGTATTTAATCTGTCACTATATATGTAACAATTATTTCCCGTATGAACTTTTTCTAACTTAAGTAAAACAAGTATTAGTAGACAGTGGGGTTGAGCGACCTTGACCTTTTTAGAGTCGAGCCGTGTTTCGCGAAACCCGACTATCTTAGCAGTCGAGTAGAGTGGAATCGGCCGATTATCGCGAAAAGTCGGGTATCGCCCGAAACACGAAACCCAATGCAAGTCAATGGGGGAGCATAGTCGGCAGTGAGTGGAGGCCAGGAAAACACCTACACTGCCCATTTTAATGGCAAAAACATCCATTCTTGTTAAAGAAGCTTGTCAATCGTAATTTACCTTATAATAATTGGAAGGCATTTGAAATTGGGGGTCATTTGGCTAAAGTTGTGGGGGGTAGGGCTGGTTCAAGTAATTAGTGGGCCCAGTAAATCTGGACCACGTCACGGCAGTGGAGCAGGGAGAGGTAAGTATTTAAACTTTGCAAGTGCTGTGATCCTGAGCAAGCAGGGGGGGCCCACTCGTTGGCACTGGCACAGGGCCCCTCAAAGTACAGCGGTGTGTTTGCACGGCGGGGGCGCCTCCCACCGGCAGCAACACTTTTGCGTACTATGAGAGGCCCTGTGCCAGTGACGTCGCCAACTAGTATTCCTCCCCCCACCTGATGAAGGAACCTGCACTTTCATCTGCACCTTCCTCTTTGTCCCCGTGTAAGGTGGTATGGTATGCGGGAAGAGGAACCTGACTTTCAGCAGGGTCACAATCTTGCTGTGTAGCGTGCACGGGGAATTTTGCGTTATTGGTCAATGTACCAGCAGACTCATCTATCACTGGCTGGGCAATGGGCAGGATGAGGAGGAAACACAGATATAGGCCCAAAGAATAAAGTGGGCTAAATGCAGTTCAAAATTGGTAACACAGGACTAACCAGGGGGCATTGCAGTGGAGGACAACTGGAATGAGAGGCTGACACAGAGAGTAGGCCCAAATCAGTAAGTAGTCGACATGCAGTTCAAAATTGGCAACCGTAGTAAACAGGCGGCCCAGCTTTGTTCAGTTGAGGAGAACAGCAAGGAGTGGCAGACACCGATAGCAGGCCCCAACCCAACTAGTAGGCCAAATGCAGTCTAACATTAACAACTACTTAACGAGAGCCTGAAAAAGGAATTTCAGGACAGGAAACCAGGAGAACAGCAAGGAGCGGCAGACACTGTTAGTAGGCCCCAAACCAACTAGTACGCCAAATGCAGTTGTTCCATTTAACTACAATTTAATGAGAGCCTGAAGATAGAAGTTCAGGAAAGGCAACCTGGAGAACACCTTGGAGTGGAACACACCATCTCTCTACACCCCATACCCAATTTGTAGGCCTAATGCAGCGTAGTTTCCAACAACTACTAAACGAGAGCATGAAGATCGAAGCAATGGAGAGGAAACCTGGGGAACACCTTGGAGTGGAACACACCATCTCTCTACACCCCATACCCAATTTGTAGGCCTAATGCAGCGTAGTTTCCAACAACTACTAAACGAGAGCATGAAGATTGAAGCAATGGAGAGGAAACCTGGGGAACACCTTGGGGAGGCAGACACCGTTAGTAGGCCCTACCAAAGTTGTACACCCAATGCAGTTTTAAAATTCCTAGAGGCTGAAAACAAGACTATTGACGCTCAGCTTTTTTCAAAGGAACACAGCTGAATTGAGTGGCGCAGACAGACACAGGTAGTAGGACTCAAACCAAAAATGTGGCTCACTGCAGCAGAAAAAAGTTACAGGGGTACACAAGCTGCAGTGCTCTGGGCAGTGGAGGACAATTTCAATAGTGAACCGCAGACAGACTTTGTACGCCTACTATTAAAAAAAGGATGCTCTATGCAATTATAAATAGGTTCCAGGGGTACACGGGCAGCAGTGGTGTGGTCAGTGGAGGCCTAGTGGAAGGAGTGACCGCAGACAGGCATCGAAGGCCTAAAATAATAACACATGACTGTAGGCAATTTTAAATTGGTTCCAGGGGTACACGGGCAGCAGTGGTGTGGTCAGTGGAGGCCTAGTGGAAGGAGTGACCGCAGACAGGCATCGAAGGCCTAAAATAATAACACATGGCTGTAGGCAATTTTAAATTGGTTCCAGGGGTACACGGGCAGCAGTGGTGTGGTCAGTGGAGGCCTAGTGGAAGGAGTGACCGCAGACAGGCATCGAAGGCCTAAAATAAAAAAATTGGGCTGGCTGTAGGCAATTTTAAATTGGTTCCAGGGGTACACGGGCAGCAGTGGTGTGGTCAGTGGAGGCATATTGTAAGGAGTGACCGCAGACAGGCATCGAATGCCTAAAATAATAACACATGGCTGTAGGCAATTTTAAATTGGTTCCAGGGGTACACGGGCAGCAGTGGTGTGGTCAGTGGAGGCCTAGTGGAAGGAGTTACCGCAGACAGGCATCGAAGGCCTAAAATAATAACACATGGCTGTAGGCAATTTTAAATTGGTTCCAGGGGTACACGGGCAGCAGTGGTGTGGTCAGTGGAGGCCTAGTGGAAGGAGTGACCGCAGACAGGCATCGAAGGCCTAAAATAAAAAAATTGGGCTGGCTGTAGGCAATTTTAAATTGGTTCCAGGGGTACACGGGCAGCAGTGGTGTGGTCAGTGGAGGCCTAGTGGAAGGAGTGACCGCAAACAGGCATCGAAGGCCTAAAATAAAAAAATTGGGCTGGCTCTAGGCAATTTTAAATTGGTTCCAGGGGTACACGGGCAGCAGTGGTGTGGTCAGTGGAGGCCTAGTGGAAGGAGTGACCGCAGACAGGCATCGAAGGCCTAAAATAAAAAAATTGGGCTGGCTCTAGGCAATTTTAAATTGGTTCCAGGGGTACACGGGCAGCAGTGGTGTGGTCAGTGGAGGCCTAGTGGAAGGAGTGACCGCAGACAGGCATCGAAGGCCTAAAATAATAACACATGGCTGTAAGCAATTTTAAATTGGTTCCAGGGGTACACGGGCAGCAGTGGTGTGGTCAGTGGAGGCATAGTGGAAGGAGTGACCGCAGACAGGCTTCGACGGCCTAACATAACAAAAATGTCAATACAATGGTATTGTCAGTGGCAGGCATTGAAGGATGTCAGCGCATACACTAAACATTGGTGGAGCTGTGAGATAATTTTGCAAGTGGTAGAGCACTGTTTTTGCTGGGGGGGGGGAACTGTCTTGTGGCCGGCGGTACAGGCCCAGGGCCCCTCATATTACAACGGTGTGTCTGACGTTGGGTGCGCACCACCACTGCCAGAGACACTTTATTGTACTAGGAGGGACCCAGTGGCAATGCCGTCGACCAAAAGCGGGCACACCCACCTCTTCAGACAAAAAGCACTCTCACGGGTGCTGTCGCCAAGTGTCGATACCACGGCCCCATGTGGGGAGTTTGGCCATTTAGTGAGGTGTAAACATGTTGTATGCTGGACAATCAGGTGCAGAAAATTACGAGATTGGAAAAGGCATTCAGAATAGTCCACAGGCAAGACCTTTTCATAGGAAAGCTAGGTGTCAGCCGGGCAAGGTGGGGCAAAAGATTTCGAAATCCAGTTGTGGTTCATTTTAATGAAGGTTAGATCATCTACATTTTGGGTAGCCAGACGAGTCCTTTTTTCTGTTAGTATTGAACCTGCAGCACTGAATACTCTTTCTGATAGGACACTAGCTGCCGGGCAAGCAAGCTCCTGCAATGCATATTCTGCCAATTCTGGCCAGGTGTCTAATTTTGATGCCCAGTAATCAAATGGGAATGACGGTTGAGGGAGAACATCGATAAGGGATGAAAAATAGTTTGTAACCATACTGGACAAATGTTGTCTCCTGTCACTTTGAATTGATGCTGCAGTACCTGTCCTGTCTGCGGTCATAGCAAAATCACTCCACAACCTGGTCAGAAAACCCCTCTGGCCAACGCCACTTCTGATTTCTGCCCCTCTAACTCCTCTGGTCTGCTGGCCCCTGCAGCTCGTGTGAGAACGATCACGGGCGCTGTGTGCAGGGAATGCCAGAAGCAAACGGTCAACAAGAGTTGATTGTTTGGTTGCTAATATTAGTTCCAAGTTCTCATGTGGCATTATATTTTGCAATTTGCCTTTATAGCGAGGATCAAGGAGGCAGGCCAACCAGTAATCGTCATCGTTCATCATTTTAGTTATGCGTGTGTCCCTTTTGAGGATACGTAAGGCATAATCCGCCATGTGGGCCAAAGTTCCAGTTCTCAAATCTGCGGTTGTGCTTGGTTGAGGGGCAGTTTCAGGCAAATCCACGTCACTTGTGTCCCTCCAAAAACCAGAACCCGGCCTTGCCGCGCCACCAATTTCCAGTGGCCCCGGAAAAGCTTCCTCATTACAAATATAATCATCCCCATCATCCTCCTCGTCCTCCTCCTCCTCTTCGCCCGCTAACTCGTCCTGTACACTGCCCTGGCCAGACAATGGCTGACTGTCATCAAGGCTTTCCTCTTCCTCAGCTGCAGACGCCTGATCCTTTATGTGCGTCAAACTTTGCATCAGCAGACGCATTAGGGGGATGCTCATGCTTATTATGGCGTTGTCTGCACTAACCAGCCGTGTGCATTCCTCAAAACACTGAAGGACTTGACACATGTCTTGAATCTTCGACCACTGCACACCTGACAACTCCATGTCTGCCATCCTACTGCCTGCCCGTGTATATGTATCCTCCCACAAAAACATAACAGCCCGCCTCTGTTTGCACAGTCTCTGAAGCATGTGCAGTGTTGAGTTCCACCTTGTTGCAACGTCTACGATTAGGCGATGCTGGGGAAGGTTCAAAGAACGCTGATAGGTCTGCATACGGCTGGAGTGTACGGGCGAACGGCGGATATGTGAGCAAAGTCCACGCACTTTGAGGAGCAGGTCGGATAACCCCGGATAACTTTTCAGGAAGCACTGCACCACCAGGTTTAAGGTGTGAGCCAGGCAAGGAATGTGTTTCAGTTGGGAAAGGGAGATGGCAGCCATGAAATTCCTTCCGTTATCACTCACTACCTTGCCTGCCTCAAGATCTACAGTGCCCAGCCACGACTGCGTTTCTTTCTGCAAGAACTCGGACAGAACTTCCGCGGTGTGTCTGTTGTCGCCCAAACACTTCATAGCCAATACAGCCTGCTGACGTTTGCCAGTAGCTGCCCCATAATGGGAGACCTGGTGTGCAACAGTGGCAGCTGCGGATGGAGTGGTTGTGCGACTGCGGTCTGTGGACGAGCTCTCGCTTCTGCAGGAGGACGAAGAGGAGGAGGAGGGGGTGCGAACGGCTACAGCCAACTGTTTCCTAGACCGTGGGCTAGGCAGAACTGTCCCAAACTTGCTGTCCCCTGTGGACCCTGCATCCACAACATTCACCCAGTGTGCCGTGATGGACACGTAACGTCCCTGGCCATGCCTACTGGTCCATGCATCTGTTGTCAGGTGCACCTTTGTGCTCACAGATTGCCTGAGTGCATGGACGATGCGCTCTTTAACATGCTGGTGGAGGGCTGGGATGACTTTTCTGGAAAAAAAGTGTCGACTGGGTAGCTCGTAGCGTGGTACAGCGTAGTCCATCAGGGCTTTGAAAGCTTCGCTTTCAACTAACCGGTAGGGCATCATCTCTAACGAGATTAGTCTAGCTATGTGGGCGTTCAAACCCTGTGTACGCGGATGCGAGGCTAAGTACTTCCTTTTTCTAACCATAGTCTCATGTAGGGTGAGCTGGACTGGAGAGCTGGAGATCGTGGAACTAGCGGGGGTGCCGGTGGACATGGCAGACTGAGAGACGGTGGGAGATGGTATTGTTGCCGCCGGTGCCCTAGATGCAGTATTTCCTACTACGAAACTGGTGATTCCCTGACCCTGACTGCTTTGGCCTGGCAAAGAAACCTGCACAGATACTGCAGGTGGTGCGGAAAATGGTGGCCCTACACTGCCGGAAGGGATGTTGCGTTGCTGACTAGCTTCATTGGCCGAGGGTGCTACAACCTTAAGGGACGTTTGGTAGTTAGTCCAGGCTTGCAAATGCATGGTGGTTAAATGTCTATGCATGCAACTTGTATTGAGACTTTTCAGATTCTGTCCTCTGCTTAAGGTAGTTGAACATTTTTGACAGATGACTTTGCGCTGATCAATTGGATGTTGTTTAAAAAAATGCCAGACTGCACTCTTTCTAGCATCGGATACCTTTTCAGGCATTGCAGACTGAGCTTTAACCGGATGGCCACGCTGTCCTCCAACAGGTTTTGGCTTTGCCACGCGTTTTGGGCAAGATACGGGCCCGGCAGATGGAACCTGTTGCGATGTTGATGCCTGCTGCGGCCCCTCCTCCTCCGCTTCAGAACTGCTGCCGCCTGCACCCTGTTCCCCCAATGGCTGCCAATCGGGGTCAAGAACTGGGTCATCTATTACCTCTTCTTGTAGCTCGTGTGCAACTTCGTCTGTGTCACCGTGTCGGTCGGTGGTATAGCGTTCGTGATGGGGCAACATAGTCTCATCAGGGTCTGATTCTTGATCATTACCCTGCGAGGGCAATGTTGTGGTCTGAGTCAAAGGACCAGCATAGTAGTCTGGCTGTGGCTGTGCATCAGTGCACTCCATGTCAGATTCAACTTGTAATGGGCATGGACTGTTAACTGCTTCACTTTCTAAGCCAGGGACGGTATGTGTAAAGAGCTCCATGGAGTAACCCGTTGTGTCGCCTGCTGCATTCTTCTCTGTTGTTGTTTTTGCTGAAGAGGACAAGGAAGCGACTTGTCCCTGACCGTGAACATCCACTAACGACGCGCTGCTTTGACATTTACCAGTTTCACGAGAGGAGGCAAAAGAGCTAGAGGCTGAGTCAGCAAGATAAGCCAAAACTTGCTCTTGCTGCTCCGGCTTTAAAAGCGGTTTTCCTACTCCCAGAAAAGGGAGCGTTCGAGGCCTTGTGTAGCCAGACGACGAACCTGGCTCCACAGCTCCAGACTTAGGTGCAATATTTTTTTTCCCACGACCAGCTGATGCTCCACCACTACCACTACCCTCATTACCAGCTGACAATGAACGCCCCCGCCCACGACCTCTTCCACCAGACTTCCTCATTGTTTTAAAAACGTAAACAAACTAACGGTATTTGTTGCTGTCACACAACTTACACGGTGAGCTATAACTTCAGTATGATTTAGCTACCCCTTTACAGGTGAGTGAGACCACAACGAAAATCAGGCACAATGTTACACACTCTGTTGTTGGTGGCAACAAATGAGAGAGATGCCACACACGCAGGACTGTCACTGAAGCACAAATGTAAAAATTAATCCCCCACTGATTTGATTTTTTTTTTTTTTTCAGGGAGACTTTAGGAAAAAAAAATAATAGAGTAAAATGATTTTTTCAGGAAGAATTTAGAAACCAAATAAAATAAAATGATTTTTTCAGGGAGAATTTAGAAAACAAATAAAACAAAAAAAGGCTTTCTATGGCCCACTGAGTGAGAGATGACGCACACAGGAGTCAGGAGTGGCACACAAGCCCAGAGGCCAATATTTATCTCCCACTGATTCATGTAGTGATTTTTTCAGGTAGATTTTGGAACCCAAATCAAGCAAAAAAAATAATAGGCTTTCTATGGCCCACAATTGGAGAGAGAGAGAGAGATGGCACACCCAGGAGTCAAGACTGGCACACAAGCAGAAAGGGCAATATTAATCTCCCACTGATTTGTTTTTTGTTTTTTTTTTCAGGGAGACTTTAGGAAAAAAAAATAATAGAATAAAATGATTTTTTCAGGAAGAATTTAGAAACCAAATAAAATAAAATGATTTTTTCAGGGAGAATTTAGAAAACAAATAAAACAAAAAAAGGCTTTCTATGGCCCACTGAGTGAGAGATGACGCACACAGGAGTCAGGAGTGGCACACAAGCCCAGAGGCCAATATTTATCTCCCACTGATTGATGTAGTGATTTTTTCAGGTAGATTTTGGAACCCAAATCAAGCTAAAAAAATAATAGGCTTTCTATGGCCCACAATTGGAGAGAGAGAGAGAGATGGCACACCCAGGAGTCAAGACTGGCACACAAGCAGAAAGGGCAATATTAATCTCCCACTGATTTGTTTTTTTTTTTTCAGGGAGACTTTAGGAAAAAAAAATAATAGAATAAAATGATTTTTTCAGGAAGAATTTAGAAACCAAATAAAATAAAATGATTTTTTCAGGGAGAATTTAGAAAACAATTAAAAGAAAAAATAGGCTTTCTATGGCCCACGGAGTGAGAGATGACGCACACAGGAGTCAGGAGTGGCACACAAGCCCAGAGGCCAATATTGTTCTCCCAATGATTGATGTAGTGATTTTTTCAGGTAGATTTTGGAACCCAAATCAAGCTAAAAAAATAATAGGCTTTCTATGGCCCACAATTGGAGAGAGAGAGAGAGATGGCACACCCAGGAGTCAAGACTGGCACACAAGCAGAAAGGGCAATATTAATCTCCCACTGATTTGATTTTTTTTTTTTTTTTCCAGGGAGGCTTTATAAAAAAAAAATAATAAAAAAAAAAAAGATTTTTTCAGGAAGAATTTAGAAACCAAATAAAATAAAAATGATTTTTTCAGGGAAAATTTATAAAACAAATAAAACAAAAAATAGGCTTTCTATGGCCCACTGAGTGAGAGATGACGCACACAGGAGTCAGGAGTGGCACACAAGCCCAGAGGCCAATATTTATCTTCCACTGATTGATTTATTGATTTTTTCAGGTAGAATTTAGAACCCAAATCAACCAAAAACATAAATAGGCTTTTTATGGCCCACTATTTGTGAGAGAGATGGCACGCTCAGGACTGGCACACAAGCCCAGAGGCCAATATTAATCTCCCACTTTTTTTTTTTTGTTCCATGGAAAATTTATAAACCCAATAAAAAAAATAATAAATAGGCTTTCTATGGCCCACTATCTGAGAGAGAGAGATGGCACGCTTAGGACTGGCACACAAGCCCAAAGGCCAATATTAATCTCCCTTTTTTTTTTCAGGGAGAATTTATAAAACCAAAAAAAAATAAATAAATAGGCTTTCTATGGCCCACTATTTGTGAGAGAGATGGCACGCTCAGGACTGGCACACAAGCCCAGAGGCCAATATTAATCTCCCACTTTTTTTTTTTGTTCCAGGGAAAATTTATAAACCCAATAAAAAAAATAATAAATAGGCTTTCTATGGCCCACTATCTGAGAGAGAGAGATGGCACGCTTAGGACTGGCACACAAGCCCAAAGGCCAATATTAATCTCCCACTGATTGATTTATTGATTTTTTCAGGTAGAATTTAGAACCCAAATAAAGCAAAAAAAAAAAAAAATGGGCTTTCTATGGCCCACTGAGTGAGTGATGATGCACACAGGAGTCAGGAGTGGCACACAAGCCCTGAGGCCAATATTTTTCTCCCACTGATTGATGTAGTGATTTTTTCAGGTAGATTTTAGAACCCAAATCAAGCAAAAAAATAAATAGGCTTTCTATGGCCCACTGACTGAGAGATGGCGCACACACAGGAGTCAAGAGTGGCACACAAGCCCTGAGGCCAATATTTTTCTCCCACTGATTGATGTAGTTATTTTTTCAGGTAGATTTTATAACCCAAATCAAGCAAAAAAATAAATAGGCTTTCTATGGCCCACTGACTGAGAGATGGCACACACAGGAGTCAAGAGTGGCACACAAGCCCTGAGGCCAATATTTTTCTCCCTCTGATTGATGTAGTGATTTTTTCAGGTAGATTTTATAACCCAAATCAAGCAAAAAAATAAATAGGCTTTCTATGGCCCACTGAGTGAGAGATGGCACAGACAGGGATGGCACTCTAGCAGAAATGTCAATCTTAATCTCCCACAAAAAAAAAAAAAACAGGGAGTGTCCTACAATTACTATCTCCCTGCAGTAATCTCAGCCAGGTATGGCAGGCAGCAATAAGGAGTGGACTGATGCACAAATTAAATAAAAAGTGTGGACAAACAAAAAAGATAGCTGTGCAGAAAGGAAGGAACAAGAGGATTTGTGCTTTGAAAAAAGCAGTTGGTTTGCACAGCGGCGTACACACAGCAATGCAGCTATCAGGGAGCCTTCTAGGGCAGCCCAATGAGCTACAGCGCTGAGGAAAAAAAAAATGTAGCTTCCACTGTCCCTGCACACCGAAGGTGGTGTTGGGCAGTGGAAATCGCTACAGCACAAGCGGTTTGGTGGTTAATGGACCCTGCCTAACGCTATCCCTGCTTCTGACGAAGCGGCAGCAACCTCTCCCTAAGCTCAGATCAGCAGCAGTAAGATGGCGGTCGGCGGGAACGCCCCTTTATAGCCCCTGTGACGCCGCGGACAGCAAGCCAATCACTGCAATGCCCTTCTCTAAGATGGTGGGGACCAGGACCTATGTCATCACGCTGCCCACACTCTGCGTTTACCTTCATTGGCTGAGAAATGGCGCTTTTCGCGTCATTGAAACGCGACTTTGGCGCGAAAGTCGCGTACCGCATGGCCGACCCCGCACAGGGGTCGGATCGGGTTTCATGAAACCCGACTTTGCCAAAAGTCGGCGACTTTTGAAAATGAACGACCCGTTTCGCTCAACCCTAGTAGACAGCAGAGATGATTGATTGGATGCAAATCGAATTCAAGTTATCAAGTCAAATTTTATTAACTTTATATAATCCATGCACTGGGGTCCACTTAACTTAAAGCCCCATTTTAACAACTTATAAGAAAACTTAGTCCCACAGTGTACACTGATGTTAATAGCTGACAGTAACTTAATCACGTAGGTGGATGATTAAATATAGTTTGTGATATTATCCATTCCACTTATTGCGAAAAAAGCTATCTTTGTTCTGATAGGAGCCTCAAGGAATAGTATCCTGTGGTTGGTATCCAATAGGTCACATGTTATAAGGATAGTCCAGAAGTCCTTGCTGCAGTTGGAGAGCCTCTCTCTGGCCCATAGTTCGACTGTCATGAAAGATAGACAGAACAAAGGAATTCCCGGTGTGTGATGTGACAGATAGGTTAAATTGCTTAACAGTGGCTTTTGGTGGCCTTCGTCTCAATATTCCTAAACGTTATATTTTTAATTATTGCTAATAAAGATTAGATTTTAAATCGTGATCAGAAGCAGTGGGAATAGTATTGATCCACTAGCTTAGGTTTTACAGCCAGCGATCAGTACGTGTATAAGGAGGAATTCTCAGAGTGGCAGACTCCTTTACATAGAGAACTGAAGATTTCCGAAACATGTAGGAGTAATTGGGATTCTGACCATCAGAGGAAGTTCTCGCATTTGTGATGTCGCATGCCGGGAATCCTCTTGTTCTGTTTATCATCGTGAAAGCTGCGCCACTGGCCGGAGCGCAGCTCTCCAACTACTGCAAGGACTTCTGGACTGTACTTAGATAATTTGACTTATTAAATCACAACAATGGGATACTATTCCTTCAGATTATCAGAACAATGAGAACTTCATGCTAAGTGCAATTGATAGCAGTCGAAAGTTTAAAGAAGCACTCCAATGAAGATTTTTTTCAATAAATATGTGTATGTAATGAGGAGTGTATGTGTTATTATACCCTCATAGAGCCATCCCATTGCTCTTCTTAGTGACTGCACAGCTCTTCAGAATATTCTGCTCACTCCATGCGTGAGCCAGAAATCTCTTTTATAATGTACAGTAAGCCTATGGTGCCTTGTTTTGACACTCCATAGACTTACTTTGTAAAAGCCATTTCCAGGTTACGCAAGGCGCAGTGTGACCTGGAGAGTCTGAAGAGCAGTGATGTCACTTAGAAGAGTAGCAGAACTGCACTGGATCCCGAAGAAGGCAACAATAGGTGCGTATATTAGTACATACACAATATAAACATGCACACAAATTTATAAAAAACAATGTTCTTCGGAATGCTTCTTTAATTATAGTGTGTAATTATAGTGTTGTACAAAATTTGTGGTAAAAGTATAAGTATCAATGCCATTGGACAAGGTTGTGTAAAAAAATAACATACTACGATGAAGAATGTGGGAACAGCTAGCAAAAGCAATGGCAGTGGAAGCACTTCTACCATTATTGGCATCAGGTACAGTATCCAGGTAGTAGTATTACCAAATGCAGACCAAAACTGGCCTCCTTTGCACCCAAAAAGCGTATAGGTGGAGAAGAAGCAGAGGGAATTACGGACTATATACTGTAGAAAATCACTCAGCTCAATCACACCAAAATCATGTTACCTCTAACAGTGACACCATCGCTTTGAGTGAGTATTCTGCACAGAACAGTATGTTCACAAATGACTAAGGGATCATGTTTGATCTTTTTTTTTAATAAAAAAAAAAATAGGTCTGGTAGTGTGCAGTATTATTAAATAGCTTCTGGTCACTACTGGGTTACTATCCTTTTCTATGGTGAGGTCTAAAGATGAGCCGATGAGGAAAAATTCGAATTTGCTGGTTTCCTTTTTTTTTTCATGGGGAAATTTGATTAATAGAAAGGTTATTCTCCATGTGTTTAACCCCTTCACGACCTTGGACGTACTCAGTACGTCACGGTTGACTGGTACTTACTGACCTTGGAAGTACGTCCAGGCTATTTTGCGAGGAGCTGTGCGCATAAGATCACCTCCGGGTGTCAGATGATTCTGACACCTGTCACTTCCTGCACTTTAACCCCCTAAATGCTGCGATTGATAACCTTTGCAGCATTTATAGGGCGACATTATCGTGGGGGTCCAATCGTTACCATGGTATCACGATGTCCTGACAAGATCCTTGTCACCAGGCTACCGCAGCAGAACATGCGCAGAGCATGGTCTAAGGGGCTTGTGTCAGTGCAGCATGACCGTTATTTGTCATGGCAATGCTCGTGCCTTCCAATGGTTTATAACAATGATTAGGCTGCTGAAAGTGAAAGTGAAAAAGTAAAAAAAAAGTAAAATTGTATGAACTTAAAAAAATAAAAAATCAGAAAATAATATATATATACAGTATATATATATATATATATATATATATATATATATATATATATATATTGTATTGATACATTTATATTTTTATATAAAAAAAAGTACACGTTTTGCATCACCGCATCCAGGACGACTTGCCCCATAAAAACTGTCACACTAGTTAACCCCTTCAATGAGCAAAAGAAAAGGTAAAAACGGGGCAAAAAAGTGATGCTTTTTCATCATATCGCTAAACAAAAAGTGAAATAAAACGCGATCAAAAAAACAAATGTAAATAAAAATTGTATAGATAAAAACATCATCTTATCCTGCAAAAAACAATCTGCTACATAGATCCATCAGCTGAAAAATAAAAAAGTTATAGCTCTCAGAGTGAAGCGATGCAAAAATAATTATTTTTTCTATAAAATAGTTTTTACTGTGTAAAAGCACCAAAGCATGAAAAAAAATTTATAAATGTGGTATTGCTGTAATTGTACTAACCTGAAGAGTAAAGTTGCCTTATCAATTTTACCATACACGGAACGGCTGACTACAACACACTAGTCACTACAACTTACTGGGCACTACAATGACAGTTTGCAATATACTCAGTAACATGCACAACTGCTTGTGTCTGGAAAACACCCATGGAGCCAAAAGTTAAAATCATTACTACAACTGTAGATAAATTCCCAAAGGGGTATAATTTCAAAATTGGGTCACTTGAAGAGGATTTCTGCTCTTTTAGTGTGGCACCCCTGAGGTCCAGTTGCCATAGAGGTACTGCACCTCGGACGAGGTGTAGTGCTCCGCTCTCATGTAAGTAGGGGGGAATTACCCAGAACTCACACACTTACTTCCAACACCAGACCTCTCAAGGCTAGGGTGGAAATAGGTAGAGGGTGCGGGTGGAGAAAGTAGAGTTGTTATGGAAACAGAGAGGAGTTAGGAAAGGTCTAGAAAATTAGTGAGTCTGTGGGGAGAAGTGAAGCAGAGCAGATGTGAGAGAGAGTTGGAGCTGGGGACTTGAGTAGTGAGGAGCTCGTCCCAGCACCAGAGGTCAGAGAGAGAGAGCAAAGAGGATAGAGAGAAGCTCCTGAGTGAAAGAAGAGAGTGAAGGGGTCCTAGGGGCACAGGTAGTGAGGAATCCACCCGTGGGGTCCGAATCCACACCTGACTATAGTTGGGTGGAGGGACCAGGTCGCAGTGGGGAACCAGCCCCAGACTAGTGGAGGACTAGGCTTAGCTAGCCAGCCGGAGGCTGTGGTATCTGTACGTGCCAAAACCTCACACACTCACTGAAAAGGCAGCCACATAGGGTCAAGGGGTCAACGAGGACGTCGCCTGAAAGGATCTGAGGCTGCTGGCTTGGGACACTGTGTGAAGGCTCAGGGCAGGAGAGGCAAGAGTCAGCGCAGTGAGACAGCCAGGGAAGGACATAAGAAGGGGGTTCTGGCAAAGTGGACCTCAAATTACCTGAGAGCTGCCTGGATCACAGACCAGATCACTGGATTTACTGTGAGTAAAGTGTGGAAACTTTACTGTGAGTAAAGTGTGGAAACTGCACCCTGCTGTGTCCTCTGAATTATTGCTGTGCCACCTGCCCTGCACCACACCATCCACCATCTTATTTAACACCAACACTGCCCTGGGGCCTAGCTCTACCCGTGGAGAGCTATACCAACTCTGCTGCATCACCAACTGCCCCAGTGGACCGGAACCACAGCGTTGGCTATCCATTGCCAAACACCACAGGTGGCGTCGCAAACTAATCCCCTATAAACTTTATTTTCTCCAATTTCATTGCCTTTTATTGGACGCCTAGGATCGGGTCACTGCTGCCGTGACCACCCCCTTAAGACCCGTTGGATCCGGCTCAAGTGCCCCACGGCCCTGGCGGGCGCTCCACTAGCATTTAGGAGCTGTGTCCGGAGTCTGCAAACTATTCTAGTAAAATCTGGGCCCCAGGGGGCAAATAGCCCCTCACAAGTTTTGCTGTATTGCTAAACAGCACTGTGCAGCCATATATGGGGCATTTCTACCTTCAGAAAATTGTAGGACAAATTATGGTGCCATAATTACCCATTTCTCCTTGTGAAAATGTAATACATGGTGCTAAAACAAAATTTTTGTGGTAAAAATGTAATTATTTTTTTCTTCCATTGCCCAATGGTATGAAATAATGTGACACACCTGTGGTGTCAATATGATAACTGCAACTTTAGATTAATTCATTAAGATGTGTAGTTTGCAAAATGGGGTCACTTATGAGGAGTAGAGTTGAGCGACCTTGACCTTTTTAGAGTCGAGCCGGGATTCGCGAAACCCGACTATCTCAAAAGTCGGGTCGAGTGAAATCGGCCGATTATGACGTAAAGTCGGGATCGACCGAAACACGAAACCCAATGCAAGTCAATGGGGCAGCATAGTCGGCAGTGAGTGGGGGCCAGGAAAACACCTAGAGTGCCCATTTTAATGTCAAAACCATCCATTCGTCTTAATGAAGCTTGTCAAGCGTAATTTACCTTATAATAATTGGAAGGCATTTGAAATTGGGGGTCATTTGGCTAAAGTTGTGGTGGGTAGGGCTGGTTCAAGTAATTAGTGGGCCCAGGAAATCTGGACCACGTCACGGCAGTGGAGCAGGCAGAGGTAAATATTTCAACTTTGCAAGTGCTGTGAACCTGAGCAAGCAGGGGGGGCCCACTCGTTGGCATTGGCACTGGCACAGGGCCCCTCAAAGTACAGCGGTGTGTTTGCACGGCGGGGGCGCCTCCCACCGGCAGCAACACTTTTGCGTACTATGAGAGGCCCTGTGCCAGTGACGTCGCCAACTAGTATTCCTCCCCCCACCTGATGAAGGAACCTGCACTTTCATCTGCACCTTCCTCTTTGTCCCCGTGTAAGGTGGTATGGTATGCGGGAAGAGCAACCTGACTTTCAGCAGGGTCACAATGTTGTTGTGTAGCGTGCACGGGGAATGTTGCGTTATGGGTCAATGTACCAGCAGACTCATCTATCACTGGCTGGGCAATGGGCAGGATGAGGAGGAAACACAGATGTAGGCCCAAAGAATAAAGTTGGCTAAATGCAGTTCAAAATTGGTAACACAGGAATAACCAGGGGGCATTGCAGTGGAGGACAACTGGAATGAGAGGCTGACACAGAGAGTAGGCCCAAATCAGTAAGTAGTCGAAATGCAGTTCAAAATTGGCAACCGTAGTAAACAGGCGGCACAGCTTTGTTCAGTGGAGGAGAACAGCAAGGAGTGGCAGACACCGATAGTAGGCCCCAACCCAACTAGTAGGCCAAATGCAGTCTAACATTAACAACTACTTAACGAGCGCCTGAAAACGGAATTTCAGGACAGGAAACCAGGAGAACAGCAAGGAGTGGCAGACACCGATAGTAGGCCCCAAACCAACTAGTACGCCAAATGCAGTTGTTCCGTTTAACCACAATTTAATGAGAGCCTGAAAATAGAAGTTCAGGAAAGGCAACCTGGAGAACACCTTGGAGTGGAACACACCATCTCTCTACACCCCATACCCAATTTGTAGGCCTAATGCAGTGTAGTTTCCAAGAACTACTAAACCAGAGCCGGAAGATCGAAGCTCAGGAAAGACAACCTGGAGAACACCTTGGAGTGGAACACACCATCTCTCTACACCCCATACCCAATTTGTAGGCCTAATGCAGTGTAGTTTCCAAGAACTACTAAACGAGAGCCGGAAGATCGAAGCTCAGGAAAGGCAACCTGGAGAACACCTTGGAGTGGAAAACACCATCTCTCTACACCCCATACCCAATTTGTAGGCCTAATGCAGTGTAGTTTCCAACAACTACTAAACGAGAGCCGGAAGATCGAAGCTCAGGAAAGGCAACCTGGAGAACACCTTGGAGTGGAACACACCATCTCTCTACACCCCATACCCAATTTGTAGGCCTAATGCAGCCTACTTTCCGACAACTACTAAACGAGAGCATGAAGATCGAAGCATTGGCGAGGAAACCTGGGGAACACCTTGGAGTGGAACACACCATCTCTCTACACCCCATGCCCAATTTGTAGGCCTAATGCAGCGTAGTTTCCAACAACTACTAAACGAGAGCCGGAAGATCGAAGCTCAGGAAAGGAAACCTGGAGAACACCTTGGAGTGGAAAACACCATCTCTCTACACCCCATACCCAATTTGTAGGCCTAATGCAGTGTAGTTTCCAAGAACTACTAAACGAGAGCCGGAAGATCGAAGCTCAGGAAAGGCAACCTGGAGAACACCTTGGAGTGGAACACACCATCTCTCTACACCCCATACCCAATTTGTAGGCCTAATGCAGTGTAGTTTCCAACAACTACTAAACGAGAGCCGGAAGATCGAAGCTCAGGAAAGGCAACCTGGAGAACACCTTGGAGTGGAACACACCATCTCTCTACACCCCATACCCAATTTGTAGGCCTAATGCAGCCTACTTTCCGACAACTACTAAACGAGAGCATGAAGATCGAAGCATTGGCGAGGAAACCTGGGGAACACCTTGGAGTGGAACACACCATCTCTCTACACCCCATACCCAATTTGTAGGCCTAATGCAGCATAGTTTCCAACAACTACTAAACGAGAGCCGGAAGATCGAAGCTCAGGAAAGGCAACCTGGAGAACACCTTGGAGTGGAAAACACCATCTCTCTACACCCCATACCCAATTTGTAGGCCTAATGCAGTGTAGTTTCCAAGAACTACTAAACGAGAGCTGGAAGATCGAAGCTCAGGAAAGGCAACCTGGAGAACACCTTGGAGTGGAACACACCATCTCTCTACACCCCATACCCAATTTGTAGGCCTAATGCAGTGTAGTTTCCAAGAACTACTAAACGAGAGCCGGAAGATCGAAGCTCAGGAAAGGCAACCTGGAGAACACCTTGGAGTGGAACACACCATCTCTCTACACCCCATACCCAATTTGTAGGCCTAATGCAGTGTAGTTTCCAACAACTACTAAACGAGAGCCGGAAGATCGAAGCTCAGGAAAGGCAACCTGGAGAACACCTTGGAGTGGAACACACCATCTCTCTACACCCCATACCCAATTTGTAGGCCTAATGCAGTGTAGTTTCCAACAACTACTAAACGAGAGCCGGAAGATCGAAGCTCAGGAAAGGCAACCTGGGGAACACCTTGGAGTGTAACACACCATCTCTCTCCACCCGATACCCATTTTGTAGGCCTAATGCAGTGTAGTTTTCTACAACTACTAAAGGAGAGTCGGAAGACCGAAGCAATGGCAAGGAAACCTGGGGAACACCTTGGAGTGTAACACACCATCTCTCTCCACCCCATACCCAATTTGTAGGCCTAATGCAGCCTACTTTCCGACAACTACTAAACGAGAGCATGAAGCTCGAAGCTCAGGAAAGGCAACCTGGGGAACACCTTGGAGTGTAACACACCCTCTCTCTACACCACGGAAGGGCTGATTCTTAGGAAGGAAGGCTGTCGGAAAGAAGCAGGGCGCGTCCGAGGGTGATTATATTCTTATTAGGTATATACTCACCCTCGGACGCGCCCTGCTTCTTTATTTGTAATGAATGTTTATTTGCAATGTGGTTTTGACTTACTCTATTTTTTTGGTAAATAATGATTTTATTATTTTCATTGTTTTGCATCTTCTTGGCAATAATATAAAGAAGACGCGACAGGACAACACTCGGTGGATGCCATATCTGTGTTTTAAATTGAAAAAAACTTTCAGTTAACTACTTGCAGGAGAAAGTTATTGTAGCTGGTGGCCATTTTTAGTACTGTACCAGATTTTTGTTGTATGTGTTTGTTTTTAATGTTAAAATGTCTGCATTTGATATCTCTCCAGTATTTTCTTTTTTATAAGCAAAATACTTATTTTTATATTTTCTGATGTTGGTTCAAGTGGTACGCGGGCAGCAGTAGACAGGTCAGTGGAGGCCTAGTGGAAGGAGGGACCGCAGACAGGCTTCAAAGCCCTAACATAATAAATTGGGCTGGCTGTAGGCAATTTAAAATTGGTTCCAGGGGAACACGGGCGGCAGTAGCCAGGTCAGTGTAGTAGTAGTGGAAAGAACGGGCCGCAGACAGGCTTCGAAGGCCTAACATAACAAAAATTGGGCTGTAGGCAATTTAAAATTGGTTCCAGGGGAACACGGGCGGCAGTAGCCAGGTCAGTGTAGTAGTAGTGGAAAGAACGGGCCGCAGACAGGCTTCGAAGGCCTAACATAACAAAAATTGGGCTGTAGGCAATTTAAAATTGGTTCCAGGGGAACACGGGCGGCAGTAGACAGGTCAGTGGATGCCTAGTGGAAGGAGGGACCGCAGACAGGCTTTGAAGCCCTAACATAATAAATTGGGCTGGCTGTAGGCAATTTAAAATTGGTTCCAGGGGAACACGGGCGGCAGTAGACAGGTCAGTGGAGGCCTAGTGGAAGGAGGGACCACAGACAGGCTTCGAAGCCCTAACATAATAAATTGGGCTGGCTGTAGGCAATTTAAAATTGGTTCCAGGGGAACACGGGCAGCAGTAGACAGGTCAGTGGAGGCCTAGTGGAAGGAGGGACCGCAGACAGGCTTCGAAGCCCTAACATAATAAATTGGGCTGGCTGTAGGCAATTTAAAATTGGTTCCAGGGGAACACGGGCAGCAGTAGACAGGTCAGTGGAGGCCTAGTGGAAGGAGGGACCGCAGACAGGCTTCGAAGCCCTAACATAATAAATTGGGCTGGCTGTATGCAATTTAAAATTGGTTCCAGGGGAACACGGGCAGCAGTAGACAGGTCAGTGGAGGCCTAGTGGAAGGAGTGACCGCAGACAGGCTTCGAAGGCCTAACATAAGAAAAATGTCAATACAATGGTATTGACAGTGCCAGGCATTGAAGGATGTCAGCGCATAGACTAAACATTGGTGGAGCTGTGAGAGAAAATTTTGCAAGTCGTAGAGCACTGTTTGACCTGGGGGGGGACTGTCTTGTGGCCGGCGGTACAGGCCCAGGACCCCTCATATTACAACGGTGTGTCTGACGTTGGGTGCGCACCACCACCGCCAGACACTTTATTGTACTATGAGGGACCTAGTGGCAGTGCCGTCGACCAAAAGCGGGCACACCCACCTCTTCAGACAAACAGTACTCTCACGGGTGCTGGCGCCAAGTGGCGAAACCACGGCCCCGTGTGGGGACTTTGGCCATTTAAGGGAGGTGTTAACATGTCGGATGCTGGACAATCAGGTGCTGCAAATTACGAGATTGGAAAAGTCATTCAGAATAGTCCACAGGCAAGACCTTTACATAGGAAAGCTAGGTGTCAGCCGGGCAAGGTGGGGCAAAAGATTTCGAAATCCAGTTGTGGTTCATTTTAATGAAGGTTAGATCATCTACATTTTGGGTAGCCAGACGAGTCGTTTTTTCTGTTAGTATTGAACCTGCAGCACTGAATACTCTTTCTGATAGGACACTAGCTGCCGGTCAAGCAAGCTCCTGCAATGCATATTCTGCCAATTCTGGCCAGGTGTCTAATTTTGATGCCCAGTAATCAAATGGGAATGACGGTTGAGGGAGAACATCGATAAGGGATGAAAAATAGTTTGTAACCATACTGGACAAATGTTGTCTCCTGTCACTTTGAATTGATGCTGCAGTACCTGTCCTGTCTGCGGTCATAGCAAAATCACTCCACAACCTGGTCAGAAAACCCCTCTGGCCAACGCCACTTCTGATTTCTGCCCCTCTAACTCCTCTGGTCTGCTGGCCCCTGCAGCTCGTGTGAGAACGATCACGGGCGCTGTGTGCAGGGAATGCCAGAAGCAAACGGTCAACAAGAGTTGATTGTTTGGTTGCTAATATTAGTTCCAAGTTCTCATGTGGCATTATATTTTGCAATTTGCCTTTATAGCGAGGATCAAGGAGGCAGGCCAACCAGTAATTGTCATCGTTCATCATTTTAGTTATGCGTGTGTCCCTTTTGAGGATACGTAAGGCATGATCCGCCATGTGGGCCAAAGTTCCAGTTCTCAAATCTCCAGTTGTGCTTGGTTGAGGGGCAGTTTCAGGCAAATCCACGTCACTTGTGTCCCTCCAAAAACCAGAACCCGGCCTTGCCGTGCCACCAATTTCCAGTGGCCCCGGAAAAGCTTCCTCATTACAAATATAATCATCCCCATCATCCTCCTCGTCCTCCTCCTCCTCTTCGCCCGCTAACTCGTCCTGTACACTGCCCTGGCCAGACAATGGCTGACTGTCATCAAGGCTTTCCTCTTCCTCAGCTGCAGACGCCTGATCCTTTATGTGCGTCAAACTTTGCATCAGCAGACGCATTAGGGGGATGCTCATGCTTATTATGGCGTTGTCTGCACTAACCAGCCGTGTGCATTCCTCAAAACACTGAAGGACTTGACACATGTCTTGAATCTTCGACCACTGCACACCTGACAACTCCATGTCTGCCATCCTACTGCCTGCCCGTGTATGTGTATCCTCCCACAAAAACATAACAGCCCGCCTCTGTTCGCACAGTCTCTGAAGCATGTGCAGTGTTGAGTTCCACCTTGTTGCAACGTCTATGATTAGGCGATGCTGGGGAAGGTTCAAAGAACGCTGATAGGTCTACATACGGCTGGAGTGTAAGGGCGAACGGCGGATATGTGAGCAAAGTCCACGCACTTTGAGGAGCAGGTCGGATAACCCCGGATAACTTTTCAGGAAGCACTGCACCACCAGGTTTAAGGTGTGAGCCAGGCAAGGAATGTGTTTCAGTTGGGAAAGGGAGATGGCAGCCATGAAATTCCTTCCGTTATCACTCACTGCCTTGCCTGCCTCAAGATCTACAGTGCCCAGCCACGACTGCGTTTCTTTCTGCAAGAACTCGGACAGAACTTCCGCGGTGTGTCTGTTGTCGCCCAAACACTCCATAGCCAATACAGCCTGCTGACGTTTGCCAGTAGCTGCCCCATAATGGGAGACCTGGTGTGCAACAGTGGCAGCTGCGGATGGAGTGGTTGTGCGACTGCGGTCTGTGGACGAGCTCTCGCTTCTGCAGGAGGACGAAGAGGAGGAGGAGGGGGTGCGAACGGCTACAGCCAACTGTTTCCTAGACCGTGGGCTAGGCAGAACTGTCCCAAACTTGCTGTCCCCTGTGGACCCTGCATCCACCACATTTACCCAGTGTGCCGTGATGGACACGTAACATCACTGGCCATGCCTACTGGTCCATGCATCTGTTGTCAGGTGCACCTTTGTGCTCACAGATTGCCTGAGTGCATGGACGATGCGCTCTTTAACATGCTGGTGGAGGGCTGGGATGGCTTTTCTGGAAAAAAAGTGTCGACTGGGTAGCTCGTAGCGTGGTACAGCGTAGTCCATCAGGGCTTTGAAAGCTTCGCTTTCAACTAACCGGTAGGGCATCATCTCTAACGAGATTAGTCTAGCTATGTTGGCGTTCAAACCCTGTGTACGCGGATGCGAGGCTAAGTACTTCCTTTTTCTAACCATAGTCTCATGTAGGGTGAGCTGGACTGGAGAGCGGGAGATCGTGGAACTAGCGGGGGTGCCGGGGGACATGGCAGACTGAGAGACGGTGGGAGATGGTATTGTTGCCGCCGGTGTCCTAGATGCAGTGTTTCCTACTACGAAACTGGTGATTCCCTGACCCTGACTGCTTTGGCCTGGCAAAGAAACCTGCACAGATACTGCAGGTGGTGCGGAAAATGGTGGCCCTACACTGCCGGAAGGGATGTTGCGTTGCTGACTAGCTTCATTGGCCGAGGGTGCTACAACCTTAAGGGACATTTGGTAGTTAGTCCAGGCTTGCAAATGCATGGTGGTTAAATGTCTATGCATGCAACTTGTATTGAGACTTTTCAGATTCTGTCCTCTGCTTAAGGTAGTTGAACATTTTTGACAGATGACTTTGCGCTGATCAATTGGATGTTGTTTAAAAAAATGCCAGACTGCACTCTTTCTAGCATCGGATACCTTTTCAGGCATTGCAGACTGAGCTTTAACCAGATGGCCACGCTGTCCTCCAACAGGTTTTGGCTTTGCCACGCGTTTTGGGCAAGATACGGGCCCGGCAGATGGAACCTGTCGCGATGTTGATGCCTGCTGCGGCCCCTCCTCCTCCGCTTCAGAACTGCTGCCGCCTGCACCCTGTTCCCCCAATGGCTGCCAATCGGGGTCAAGAACTGGGTCATCTATTACCTCTTCTTGTAGCTCGTGTGCAACTTCGTCTGTGTCACCGTGTCGGTCGGTGGTATAGTGTTCGTGATGGGGCAACATAGTCTCATCAGGGTCTGATTCTTGATCATTACCCTGCGAGGGCAATGTTGTGGTCTGAGTCAAAGGACCAGCAAAGTAGTCTGGCTGTGGCTGTGCATCAGTGCACTCCATGTCAGATTCAACTTGTAATGGGCATGGACTGTTAACTGCTTCACTTTCTAAGCCAGGGACGGTATGTGTAAAGAGCTCCATGGAGTAACCCGTTGTGTCGCCTGCTGCATTCTTCTCTGTTGTTGTTTTTGCTGAAGAGGACAAGGAAGCGACTTGTCCCTGACCGTGAACATCCACTAACGACACCCTGCTTTGACATTTACCAGTTTCACAAGAGGAGGCAAAAGAGCTAGAGGCTGAGTCAGCAAGATAAGCCAAAACTTGCTCTTGCTGCTCCGGCTTTAAAAGCGGTTTTCCTACTCCCAGAAAAGGGAGCGTTCGAGGCCTTGTGTAGCCAGACGACGAACCTGGCTCCACAGCTCCAGACTTAGGTGCAATATTTTTTTTCCCACGACCAGCTGATGCTCCACCACTACCACTACCCTCATTACCAGCTGACAATGAACGCCCCCGGCCACGACCTCTTCCACCAGACTTCCTCATTGTTTTAAAAACGTAAACAAACTAACGGTATTTGTTGCTGTCACACAAATTACACGGTGAGCTATAACTTCAGTATGATTTAGCTACCCCTTTACAGGTGAGTGAGACCACAACGAAAATCAGGCACAATGTTACACACTCTGTTGTTGGTGGCAACAAATGAGAGAGATGACACACGCAGGACTGTCACTGAAGCACAAATGTAAATATTAATCTCCCACTGATTTGATTTTTTTTTTTTTTTCAGGGAGACTATAGGAAAAAAAAATAATAGAATAAAATGATTTTTTCAGGAAGAATTTAGAAACCAAATAAAATGATTTTTTCAGGGAGAATTTAGAAAACAAATAAAACAAAAAAAGGCTTTCTATGGCCCACTGAGTGAGAGATGACGCACACAGGAGTCAGGAGTGGCACACAAGCCCAGAGGCCAATATTTATCTCCCACTGATTGATGTAGTGATTTTTTCAGGTAGATTTTGGAACCCAAATCAAGCTAAAAAAATAATAGGCTTTCTATGGCCCACAATTGG
This sequence comes from Ranitomeya imitator, assembly GCF_032444005.1. Classification (NCBI taxonomy): domain Eukaryota; kingdom Metazoa; phylum Chordata; class Amphibia; order Anura; family Dendrobatidae; genus Ranitomeya; species Ranitomeya imitator. The sequence goes on along the minus strand of NC_091286.1, from coordinate 353,577,699 downwards.
AGAGAGAGAGAGAGAGATGGCACACCCAGGAGTCAAGACTGGCACACAAGCAGAAAGGGCAATATTAATCTCCCACTGATTTGTTTTTTTTTTTTTTTCAGGGAGACTTTAGGAAAATAAAATAATAGAATAAAATGATTTTTTCAGGAAGAATTTAGAAACCAAATAAAATAAAATGATTTTTTCAGGGAGAATTTAGAAAACAAATAAAACAAAAAAAGGCTTTCTATGGCCCACTGAGTGAGAGATGACGCACACAGGAGTCAGGAGTGGCACACAAGCCCAGAGGCCAATATTTATCTCCCACTGATTGATGTAGTGATTTTTTCAGGTAGATTTTGGAACCCAAATCAAGCTAAAAAAAAATAGGCTTTCTATGGCCCACAATTGGAGAGAGAGAGAGAGATGGCACACCCAGGAGTCAAGACTGGCACACAAGCAGAAAGGGCAATATTAACCCCTTTACCCCCAAGGGTGGTTTGCACGTTATGGACCGGGCCAATTTTTACAATTCTGACCACTCTCCCTTTATGAGGTTATAACTCTGGAACGCTTCAACGGATCCCGGTGATTCTGACATTGTTTTCTTGTAACATATTGTACTTCATGATAGTGGTAAAATTTCTTCGATATAACTTGCGTTTATTTGTGAAAAAAACGGAAATTTGGCGAAAATTTTGAAAATTTCGCAATTTTCCAACTTTTAATTTTTATTCTGTTAAGACAGAGAGATATGTGACACAATATAGTTAATGAATAACATTTCCCACATGTCTACTTTACATCAGCACAATTTTGGAGACAACATTTTTTTTTTCTACAAAGTTATAAGGGTTAAAATTTGACCAGCAATTTCTCATTTTTACAACAAAATTTAGAAAACCATTTTTTTTAGGGACCACCTCACATTTGAAGTCATTTTGAGGGGTCTATATGGCAGAAAATACCCAAAAGTGACACCATTCTAAAAACTGCACCCCTCAAGGTGCGCAAAACCAAATTCAAGAAGTTGATTAACCCTTCAGGTGTTTCACAGCAGCAGAAGCAACATGGAAGGAAAAAATTAACATTTTACTTTTTAGTCACAAAAATGATCTTTCAGCAATAATTTTATTAATTTCCCAAGGGTAAAAAGATGAAATGGACCTCAAAAGTTGTTGTCCAATTTGTCATGAGTACGCTGATACCCCACATGTGAGGGGGAACCACTTTTTGGGCGCACGGCAGGGCTCAGAAGGAAAGGAGCGCCGTTTGACATTTTCAATCTAAAATTGGCTGGAATTGAGATCGGACGCCATGTCGCGTTTGGCGAGCCCCTGATGTGCCTAAACAGTGGAAACCCCCCACAAGTGACCCCATTTTGGAAACTAGACCCTCTAAGGAACTTATCTAGATGTGTCATGAGCACTTTTATCCCCCAAGTAACATAGTAACATAGTAACATAGTTAGTAAGGCCGAAAAAAGACATTTGTCCATCCAGTTCAGCCTATATTCCATCATAATAAATCCCCAGATCTACGTCCTTCTACAGAACCTAATTGTATGATACAATATTGTTCTGCTCCAGGAAGACATCCAGGCCTCTCTTGAACCCCTCGACTGAGTTCGCCATCACCACCTCCTCAGGCAAGCAATTCCAGATTCTCACTGCCCTAACAGTAAAGAATCCTCTTCTATGTTGGTGGAAAAACCTTCTCTCCTCCAGACGCAAAGAATGCCCCCTTGTGCCCGTCACCTTCCTTGGTATAAACAGATCCTCAGCGAGATATTTGTATTGTCCCCTTATATACTTATACATGGTTATTAGATCGCCCCTCAGTCGTCTTTTTTCTAGACTAAATAATCCTAATTTCGCTAATCTATCTGGGTATTGTAGTTCTCCCATCCCCTTTATTAATTTTGTTGCCCTCCTTTGTACTCTCTCTAGTTCCATTATATCCTTCCTGAGCACCGGTGCCCAAAACTGGACACAGTACTCCATGTGCGGTCTAACTAGGGATTTGTACAGAGGCAGTATAATGCTCTCATCATGTGTATCCAGACCTCTTTTAATGCACCCCATGATCCTGTTTGCCTTGGCAGCTGCTGCCTGGCACTGGCTGCTCCAGGTAAGTTTATCATTAACTAGGATCCCCAAGTCCTTCTCCCTGTCAGATTTACCCAGTGGTTTCCCATTCAGTGTGTAATGGTGACATTGATTCCTTCTTCCCATGTGTATAACCTTACATTTATCATTGTTAAACCTCATCTGCCACCTTTCAGCCCAAGTTTCCAACTTATCCAGATCCATCTGTAGCAGAATACTATCTTATCATGTATTAACTGCTTTACATAGTTTTGTATCATCTGCAAATATCGATATTTTACTGTGTAAACCTTCTACCAGATCATCAATGAATATGTTGAAGAGAACAGGTCCCAATACTGACCCCTGCGGTACCCCACTGGTCACAGCGACCCAGTTAGAGACTATACCATTTATAACCACCCTCTGCTTTCTATCACTAAGCCAGTTACTAACCCATTTACACACAATTTCCCCCAGACCAAGCATTCTCATTTTGTGTACCAACCTCTTGTGCGGCACGGTATCAAACGCTTTGGAAAAATCGAGATATACCACGTCCAATGACTCACCGTGGTCCAGCCTATAGCTTACCTCTTCATTAAAACTGATTAGATTGGTTTGACAGGAGCGATTTCTCATAAACCCATGCTGATATGGAGTTAAACAGTTATTATCATTGAGATAATCCAGAATAACATCCCTCAGAAACCCTTCAAATATTTTACCAACAATAGAGGTTAGACTTACTGGCCTATAATTTCCAGGTTCACTTTTAGTGCAAGTGCTTCACGAAAGTTTATAATGCCCGGGCGTGAAAATAAAAAATCCTATTTTTTCCACAAACATGATCGTTTAGTCCCCAATTTTTTATTTTCTCAAGGGTAAAAGGAGAAATTGGACCCCAAAAGTTGTTGTCCAATTTGTCCTGAGTACGCTGATACCCCATATGTGGGGGGGAACCACTGTTTGGGCGCATGGCAGGGCTCAGAAGGAAAGGAGCGCCGTTTGACATTTTCAATCTAAAATTGGCTGGAATTGAGATCGGACGCCATGTCACGTTTGGCGAGCCCCTGATGTGCCTAAACAGTGGAAAACCCCCACAAGTGACCCCATTTTGGAAACTAGACCCCCTAAGGAACTTATCTAGATGTGTCATGAGCACTTTTATCCCCCAAGTGCTTCACGAAAGTTTATAATGCTCGGGCGTGAAAATAAAAAATCCTATTTTTTCCACAAACATGATCGTTTAGTCCCCAATTTTTTATTTTCTCAAGGGTAAAAGGAGAAATTGGACCCCAAAAGTTGTTGTCCAATTTGTCCTGAGTACGCTGATACCCCATATGTGGGGGGGAACCACTGTTTGGGCGCATGGCAGGGCTCAGAAGGAAAGGAGTACCGTTTGACATTTTCAATCTAAAATTGGCTGGAATTGAGATCGGACGCCATGTCACGTTTGGCGAGCCCCTGATGTGCCTAAACAGTGGAAAACCCCCACAAGTGACCCCATTTTGGAAACTAGACCCCCTAAGGAACTTATCTAGATGTGTCGTGAGCACTTTTATCCCCCAAGTGCTTCACGAAAGTTTATAATGCCTGGGCGTGAAAATAAAAAATCCTATTTTTTCCACAAACGTGATCGTTTAGTCCCCAATTTTTTATTTTCTCAAGGGTAAAAGGAGAAATTGGACCCCAAAAGTTGTCCAATTTGTCCTGAGTACGCTGATACCCCATATCTGGGGGGGAACCACTGTTTGGGCGCATGGCAGGGCTCAGAAGGAAAGGAGTACCGTTTGACATTTTCAATCTAAAATTGGCTGGAATTGAGATCGGACGCCATGTCACGTTTGGCGAGCCCCTGATGTGCCTAAACAGTGGAAAACCCCCACAAGTGACCCCATTTTGGAAACTAGACCCCCTAAGGAACTTATCTAGATGTGTCGTGAGCACTTTTATCCCCCAAGTGCTTCACGAAAGTTTATAATGCCTGGGCGTGAAAATAAAAAATCCTATTTTTTCCACAAATGTGATCGTTTAGTCCCCAATTTTTTATTTTCTCAAGGGTAAAAGGAGAAATTGGACCCCAAAAGTTGTCCAATTTGTCCTGAGTACGCTGATACCCCATATGTGGGGGGGAACCACTGTTTGGGTGCATGGCAGGGCTCAGAAGGAAAGGAGCGCCGTTTGACATTTTCAATCTAAAATTGGCTGGAATTGAGATCGGACGCCATGTCACGTTTGGTGAGCCCCTGATGTGCCTAAACAGTGGAAAACCCCCACAAGTGACCCCATTTTGGAAACTAGACCCCCTAAGGAACTTATCTAGATATGTCGTGAGCACTTTTATCCCCCAAGTGCTTCACGAAAGTTTATAATGCCTGGGCGTGAAAATAAAAAATCCTATTTTTTCCACAAACATGATCGTTTAGTCCCCAATTTTTTATTTTCTGAAGGGTAAAAGGAGAAATTGGACCCCAAAAGTTGTTGTCCAATTTGTCCTGAGTACGCTAATACCCCATATGTGGGGGGGAACCACTGTTTGGGCGCATGGCAGGGCTCAGAAGGAAAGGAGCACCGTTTGACATTTTCAATCTAAAATTGGCTGGAATTGAGATCGGACGCCATGTCACGTTTGGCGAGCCCCTGATGTGCCTAAACAGTGGAAAACCCCCACAAGTGACCCCATTTTGGAAACTAGACCCCCTAAGGAACTTATCTAGATGTGTCGTGAGCACTTTTATCCCCCAAGTGCTTCACGAAAGTTTATAACGCCTGGGCGTGAAAAAAAACAACCCTATTTTTTCCCACAAACATGATCATTTAGTCCCCAATTTTTAATTTTCCCAAGTGTAACAGGAGAAGTTGGACCCCAAATGTTGTTGTCCAATTTGTCCTGAGTACGCTGATACCCCACATGTGGGAGAAAACTACTGTTTGGGTACACTTCGGGGTTCGGAAGGGAAGTAGTGACGCTTTGAAAAGCAGACTTTGATGGAATGGTACGCGGACATCATGTTCCGTTTGCAGAGCCCCTGATGTGCCTGAACAGTAGAAATCCCCCACAAGTGACCCCATTTTGGAAACTAGACCTAACTGGGAACTTATCTAGGTGTGTGGTGAGAATTTTGAACCCCCAAGTGTTTCACTTAAATTTATAACGCCCGGGCGTGAAAATAAAATATCCTATTTTTTCCTACAAAAATGATCATTTAGTCCCCAATTTTTAATTTTCCCAAGTGTAACAGGAGAAATTGGACCCCAAAAGTTGTTGTCCAATTTGTCCTGAGTACGCTGATACCCCACATGTGGGAGAAAACTACTGTTTGGGTACACTTCGGGGTTCGGAAGGGAAGTAGTGACGCTTTGAAAAGCAGACTTTGATGGAATGGTACGCGGACATCATGTTCCGTTTGCAGAGCCCCTGATGTGCCTGAACAGTAGAAATCCCCCACAAGTGACCCCATTTTGGAAACTAGACCTAATTGGGAACTTATCTAGGTGTGTGGTGAGAATTTTGAACCCCCAAGTGTTTCACTTAAATTTATAACGCCCGGGCGTGAAAATAAAATATCCTATTTTTTCCTACAAAAATGATCATTTAGTCCCCAATTTTTAATTTTCCCAAGTGTAACAGGAGAAATTGGACCCCAAAAGTTGTTGTCCAATTTGTCCTGAGTACGCTGATACCCCACATGTGGGAGAAAACTACTGTTTGGGTACACTTCGGGGCTCGGAAGGGAAGTAGTGACGCTTTGAAAAGCAGACTTTGATGGAATGGTACGCGGACATCATGTTCCGTTTGCACAGCCCCTGATGTGCCCAAACAGTAAAAAAAAAAACCACAAGTGACATTTTGTAAACTAGACCCCCAATGAACTTACATACTGTGGATGTGCCCCTTTTTTGGAACTAATCTACTGTTTCCTGTAAAGTAAATTAGTAGTGCATGGAGGTGTGGTACAATCTGAAGCAATCCTTCATACACAGACCAGGTTTTTCGGGGCAGGTGTCGCATTGATAAGTGGTGTCCTTGCGTATTCCCCTTTTGTAACACACTCGGCACCTTTTTTGCGACCTACCTCTTTTTGCAGTTTGCGGGACCTCCCCCGGGAAATGCTGACCTGGTACGATACGAGCACCTTCAGTTCCGGAAGTACTGGGGCCCTCTCCTTCCCTCGTGCCAAATAACAGGGCCTTAACCACTACCTCCTGGAACTGAAGGTACGACGTATCGCTGTGGCGTGCACATTGTGACAGCAGGAAAGCGTTGAGCATTGCCATTTGTACGATGTACACGGACAGCTTTTTGTACCACACCTTGGCCTTCCTCAAAGCACTGTACGGTTGGAGGAGCTGATCGGAGAGATCAACGCCCCCCATGCTTTTGTTGTACCCCAGTACACAGTCCGGTTTGCAGACCTGTGTAGAGGTACCCCGTACAGTGCTGAGGGCACTGCCATCACCGTGTATGGTGGTCAAGAGAAGGACATCCCTCTTGTCCTTGTACTTGACCACCAGCAGGTGGTCGCTACATTGGGCTCTGCTCTCACCTTTTCTGAGCATCTGCCCAAGTAGCGTCTTTGGGAGGCCTCCCTGATTTTTGCGGACAGTACCGCAGGCTGCGGTACCTCGCGCAGAGAGGGATTTGTAGAGTGGGATGCTGGTATAAAAGTTATCAGTATAGAGGTGATAACCTTTATCCAGCAGTGGGTGCACCAAATCCCACACTATTTTCCCACTCACTCCCAGGACAGGGGGACACTCAGGCGGTTCAATCCTGCTGTCCTTCCCCTCGTAGACTCTAAAGCTGTAGGTGTACCCTGAGGTACTCTCACACAGCTTGTAGAGTTTGATTCCGTACCTGGCCCTCTTGCTGGGCAGGTATTGACGGAATCTGAGCCGCCCCTTAAAATGAACCAAGGACTCATCCACGCAGATGTCCCTTTTGGGCACGTACACTTCACCGAACTTTTTGTTGAAGTGTTCGATGACAGGCCGAACTTTGAACAGACGGTCAAAGTTGGGGTCATCTCGTGCGGGACACTGTGCATTATCGGAATAATGCAGGAATTTATGGATGGCCTCAAAACGCGTTCGGACCATGACCATTCGGAACACTGAAGTGTTGAATAAAATATCAACACTCCAATATTGCCGAACTTCTGGCTTCTTCAGGAGCCCCATATGAAGCATCAGGCCCCAAAACTGCATCATTTCAACTGCGTCTACAGGAGACCAGTTAGAATATGATGAACTGGTGTTTTGCTCCAAAAATTGACGAGCATACAAATTAGTTTGCTCCACCATGAGGTTAACAAAATCCTCAGAGAAAAAGACTTTGAAAAAGTCTATTTCTGTGAGGCCGGTGGTGTCAAACCTGATTCCTGATTCTGCCACAAAATCAGGAATCAGTGGCTCGTAATTTTCGGGGGGCGAGGTCCATACGGGGTCCGAAGAGGGGCGCGCTGGTTCATCTTCAGGAGTGGGCCCTGCCTCATCTTCATCTTCATGAATGATGGGCACTTCTTCTGTCCTGCGGCGTCTGCGTGGCGGTTCCGCAGGGCCGGAGGAGGAAGATGAGGAGGAGGAAGAGGATGAGGAAGAATCAGAAAAATAATGAAAAGTGGGATCCTCTCCCTCGCTATCAGTGTCGGAGGCAAGGAAAGCATATGCCTCCTCCGCTGAATAGCGCTGTTGGGACGAACGGGACGAGCGGGACATTTTTTTTATGAGTATGGTGCTTGGGTGTAATTTATTGGGAACTATGTGTACGTGTGGGGGGATAGTGTTTGGTGCAAACTATTCTTAAAAGAAAAAGCTAAAGGGAAAGAAAAAGTAAAGGGGAGAAAAAAATACCTGTGAAAGGAAAAGTCTAAAACAGCAGGCCCTAGCTCTGATAAGTGAACCGCGTCAAATTTCGGCGCCTGCTGGGTGTACGAACGGGGATGTGGAAAAAACGCCAGGCACGAGAGCTCTAAGTGACACGGTTCACTTATCAGAGTTCGGTGGCTGCTGGGTGTGCGAACGGGGATGTGAAAAGGGAAGGCACAGATTAGACGCGGCGGCTGGGGGAGCGCAAGGGGATGGGGGAAAAAAAAAGAAAAGGCACGGATTAGACGCAGCGGCTGGAGGAGCGCACGGAGATGGGGAAAGAAAAAAAAGAAAAGGGAAGGCACAGATTAGATGCGGCGGCTGGGGGAGCGCAAGGGGATGGGGGAAAAAAAAAAGAAAAGGCACGGATTAGACGCAGCGGCTGGAGGAGCGCACGGAGATGGGGAAAGAAAAAAAAAGAAAAGGGAAGGCACAGATTAGATGCGGCGGCTGGGGGAGCGCAAGGGGATGGGGGAAAAAAAAAAAGAAAAGGCACGGATTAGACGCAGCGGCTGGAGGAGCGCACGGAGATGGGGAAAGAGAAAAAAAGAAAAGGGAAGGCACAGATTAGATGCGGCGGCTGGGGGAGCGCAAGGGGATGGGGGAAAAAAAAAAGAAAAGGCACGGATTAGACGCAGCGGCTGGAGGAGCGCACGGAGATGGGAAAAGAAAAAAAAAAGAAAAGGGAAGGCACAGATTAGACGCGGCGGCTGGGGGAGCGCAAGGGGATGGGGGAAAAAAAAAAAGAAAAGGGAAGGCACAGATTAGATGCGGCGGCTGGGGGAGCGCAAGGGGATGGGGGAAAAAAAAAGAAAAGGCACGGATTAGACGCAGCGGCTGGAGGAGCGCACGGAGATGGGGAAAGAAAAAAAAAAGAAAAGGGAAGGCACAGATTAGATGCGGCGGCTGGGGGAGCGCAAGGGGATGGGGGGAAAAAAAAAGAAAAGGCACGGATTAGACGCAGAGGCTGGAGGAGCGCACGGAGATGGGGAAAGAAAAAAAAAAGAAAAGGGAAGGCACAGATTAGACGCGGCGGCTGGGGGAGCGCAAGGGGATGGGGAAAAAAAAAAGAAAAGGCACGGATTAGACGCAGCGGCTGGAGGAGCGCACGGAGATGGGGAAAGAAAAAAAAAAGAAAAGGGAAGGCACAGATTAGACGCGGCAGCTGGGGGAGCGCAAGGAGATGGGGGAAAAAAAAAAAGAAAAGGCACGGATTAGACGCAGCGGCTGGAGGAGCGCACGGAGATGGGGAAAGAAAAAAAGAAAAGGGAAGGCACAGATTAGACGCGGCGGCTGGGGGAGCGCACGGGGATGGGGAAAAAAAAAGCGAGCACGAGTGTTGATAGGTGAACTGCGTCACCAATCAACGCTCGGCGGCTGCTAAATTTGGGCACGGATACGGCGCAAGGAGGGGGGATTGGAGAAGGGGGGATGGGAGAAGGGGGGATGGAAGAAGGGGGGATGGGAGAAGGGGGGACGGGAGAAGGGGGGATGAATAGAGATCGGGCCGGGATCGGGGTATCAACACTTACGGTTTGTAGTCTCTCTTCTTTCTTCTCTCTTCTTTCTTTAGCTAGAATTGTGGTGTCACAGGCTACTGTGGCACCACAAGTCTCAGCACAGGAGGGGATCTCAAAGCGTGACCGCTCTGAAGGAATCCTCACCAAGTGTGAGGATTCCTTCAGAGCAGTTACACAGGTCAGGGGCAGGTGAGACAGGTCACAGAGCGGTCACACCGCTGCTGTGACCTGTGATTGGTGGGATCGATGATCACATCGATCCCACCAATCAAAGAAGGCCCTGGTAACGCTGGTGTTGCTATGCACCAGCCTATGATCGGAGCTCACAGCTCCGATCATAGGCAGGTCACCGGCAGGTCACCAGCAGGTGACAGGCAGGTGACAGGCAGGTCACCGGCAGGGCACCGGCAGGGCACAGCGCGGTCACACCGCTGCTGTGCCCTGTGATTGGCGCGATCGACGATCACATCGATCGCGCCAATCAGACTGGGAACACGGGGCTGCAGAGCGCGCAGGTAGGCAGGACACAGCAGCGGCGGTAACACCGTCGCTGTGTCCTGCGATTGGCGCGATCGATGTGATCGTCAATCGCGCCAATCAGAGTTGAATGCTCCGGAGCCATGGCAGGAGATCCGGAGCCATGGCCCGGGGCTGCAGAGTGCGCAGATAGGGGCAGGGCACAGAGCGGTAACACCGCCGCTGTGCCCTGCGATTGGCGCGATCGATCTATCGCGATCGCGCCAATCCCGGGGGGGTTTGGGCCCATGCCTGGCATTGCCAGGCACTGGCCTAGGATCGAGTACATCGGTACTCGATCCTAGGCTGGGACCTCACTGTTTCAGCCAAATTGATTGGCTGAAACAATGAGAAAGGCTGCGATTGGCTGCTCAGAATTGAGCAGCCAATCACAGCGATCGGGAGGCCGGGGGGGCGGCGACAGGCCCTAGGATGCCGACACCATCTTCCTGCAGGTAAGATGGCGTCGGAATTTTAATGCGATCACTGCGACTTAAGTCGCAGTGTCGCATTAAAGGGCATGACGTACTATTGCGTCCTTGGGAAGTAGGGCCCACCCCACATGGACGCAATAGTACGTCAGATGGCAGAAAGGGGTTAATCTCCCACTGATTTGTTTTTTTGTTTTTTTTTCAGGGAGACTTTAGGAAAAAAAAATAATAGAATAAAATGATTTTTTCAGGAAGAATTTAGAAACCAAATAAAATAAAATGATTTTTTCAGGGAGAATTTAGAAAACAAATAAAACAAAAAAAGGCTTTCTATGGCCCACTGAGTGAGAGATGACGCACACAGGAGTCAGGAGTGGCACACAAGCCCAGAGGCCAATATTTATCTCCCACTTTTTTTTTTTTGTTCCAGGGAAAATTTATAAACCCAATAAAAAAAATAATAAATAGGCTTTCTATGGCCCACTATCTGAGAGAGAGAGAGAGATGGCACGCTTAGGACTGGCACACAAGCCCAAAGGCCAATATTAATCTCCCTTTTTTTTTTCAGGGAGAATTTATAAAACCAAAAAAAAAATAAATAAATAGGCTTTCTATGGCCCACTATTTGTGAGAGAGATGGCACGCTCAGGACTGGCACACAAGCCCAGAGGCCAATATTAATCTCCCACTTTTTTTTTTTTTGTTCCAGGGAAAATTTTTAAACCCAATAAAAAAAATAATAAATAGGCTTTCTATGGCCCACTATCTGAGAGAGAGAGAGAGATGGCACGCTTAGGACTGGCACACAAGCCCAAAGGCCAATATTAATCTCCCTTTTTTTTTCAGGGAGAATTTATAAAACCAAAAAAAAATAAATAAATAGGCTTTCTATGGCCCACTATTTGTGAGAGAGATGGCACGCTCAGGACTGGCACACAAGCCCAGAGGCCAATATTAATCTCCCACTTTTTTTTTTGTTCCAGGGAAAATTTATAAACCCAATAAAAAAAATAATAAATAGGCTTTCTATGGCCCACTATCTGAGAGAGAGATGGCACGCTTAGGACTGGCACACAAGCCCAAAGGCCAATATTAATCTCCCTTTTTTTTTTCAGGGAGAATTTATAAAACCAAAAAAAAATAAATAAATAGGCTTTCTATGGCCCACTATTTGTGAGAGAGATGGCACGCTCAGGACTGGCACACAAGCCCAGAGGCCAATATTAATCTCCCACTTTTTTTTTTTTTGTTCCAGGGAAAATTTATAAACCCAATAAAAAAAATAATAAATAGGCTTTCTATGGCCCACTATCTGAGAGAGAGAGATGGCACGCTTAGGACTGGCACACAAGCCCAAAGGCCAATATTAATCTCCCACTGATTGATTTATTGATTTTTTCAGGTAGAATTTAGAACCCAAATAAAGCAAAAAAAAAAAAAATGGGCTTTCTATGGCCCACTGAGTGAGTGATGATGCACACAGGAGTCAGGAGTGGCACACAAGCCCTGAGGCCAATATTTTTCTCCCACTGATTGATGTAGTGATTTTTTCAGGTAGATTTTAAAACCAAAATCAAGCAAAAAAATAAATAGGCTTTCTATGGCCCACTGACTGAGAGATGGCACACACAGGAGTCAAGAGTGGAACACAAGCCCTGAGGCCAATATTTTTCTCCCACTGATTGATGTAGTGATTTTTTCAGGTAGATTTTATAACCCAAATCAAGCAAAAAAATAAATAGGCTTTCTATGGCCCACTGAGTGAGAGATGGCACACACAGGGATGGCACTCTAGCAGAAATGTCAATCTTAATCTCCCACAAAAAAAAAAAAAAAAAAAACAGGGAGTGTCCTTCAATTACTATCTCCCTGCAGTAATCTCAGCCAGGTATGGCAGGCAGCAATAAGGAGTGGACTGATGCACAAATTAAATAAAAAGTGTGTACAAACAAAAAAGATAGCTGTGCAGAAAGGAAGGAACAAGAGGATTTGTGCTTTGAAAAAAGCAGTTGGTTTGCACAGCGGCGTACACACAGCAATGCAGCTATCAGGGAGCCTTCTAGGGCAGCCCAATGAGCTACAGCGCTGAGGGGAAAAAAAAAAAATGTAGCTTCCACTGTCCTTGCACACCGAAGGTGGTGTTGGGCAGTGGAAATCGCTACATCACAAGCGGTTTGGTGGTTAATGGACCCTGCCTAACGCTATCCCTGCTTCTGACGAAGCGGCAGCAACCTCTCCCTAAGCTCAGATCAGCAGCAGTAACATGGCGGTCGGCGGGAACGCCCCTTTATAGCCCCTGTGACGCCGCAGACAGCAAGCCAATCACTGCAATGCCCTTCTCTAAGATGGTGGGGACCAGGACCTATGTCATCACGCTGCCCACACTCTGCGTTTACCTTCATTGGCTGAGAAATGGCGCTTTTCGCGTCATTGAAACGTGACTTTGGCGCGAAAGTCGCGTACCGCATGGCCGACCCCGCACAGGGGTCGGATCGGGTTTCATGAAACCCGACTTTGCCAAAAGTCGGCGACTTTTGAAAATGAACGACCCGTTTCGCTCAACCCTAATGAGGAGTTCTGCTGTTCTGGCACCTCAGGGGCTCTCCTAGTAGATCATGGCAATCAAACCATAATAGTAAAATCTGCACTAGAATAAGGTGATTCTTCCCTTCTGAGCTTTGCACTGTGCCTGAAAAGTATTTCCTATTTATATGTAGGGCATTGGCGCACTTAGGAGAAATTTTTCAACGGGTCAATTTTTTCCTGTTAGTCCTTAAAAAAATTAAAAACTTGAGACTAAAAGAACATTTTATTGGTAAAAAATGTAATTATTCTTTCTTCACCGCCCAATAGTATAAAATTCTGTGGGGCACATGTGGTGTCATTATGATCACTGGACTCCTAGATTAATTCATTGGGGAGTGTATTTTGTAAAATGTGCTAATATATGGGGGTTCTAGCACCTCAGGTGCTCTGCCAATGTGACATGGCACCCTTCGACCATTTTAGCAAAATCTGAACTTCAATATGGCGCTTCTTTCGTTCTGATCTTCGCACTGTGCCTCAACAGTAGTTTTCAACCACATATGAAGTATCGGGGTATTCAGGAGAAATTTCCCAATGAATTTTGGTGTCCATTTTCTTCTGCTTACCTTATGAAAATGAAAAAAATTGGGTCTAAAATTGAGTCTAAAACAACAGTTTTGTAGGATTTTTTTTTTCATTTTCACAGATAAACCTAAAATTCTGTGAAGCACCTGGGGGTTCATCGTGCTTACAACTCATCTATATAAATTTTCTGAGAGGTCTAGTTTCCAAGATGGGGTAAATTGTGGGGCTTGTCTACTGTTTAGGCACACCAGGGTCTCTCCAAACACGACATGACATCAGCACACAACTCCATCAAAGTCTGCATTCCAAAACTTCACTCCTTCCTTTCTGAGCCCTGCCATGCGCACAAACAGTAATTTTCTTCCACATATGGAGTATCAGCGTACTCAGGAGAAATTGCAAAACTATTTGTTATTGTGTAATTTCTCCCGTTACCCTTGTGAAAATAAAAAAAAATGGGGCTAAAATACAGTTTTTGGGGGAAAAATTTGATTTTATTATGCTCACAGCTCAACTTCTGTGAAGCACCTGGTGGTTCAAGGGGCTCACCACACATCTAGATACATTCCTTGAGGGGTCTATTTTCCAAAATGTGGTCACTTGTTGGGGGTTTCTCCTGTTTAGGCACATCAGGGGTTTTCCAAACGGTTTATGGTGTACACTAATCTTTCCAGCATATTTTGCTTTCAAAAAGTCAAGTTGCATTCCTTCTCTTCTGAGCTCTGCCATGCTCCCAAGCAGTAGTTCCCCCCCCCCACATATGGAGTATTGGCATACTCAGAAGAAATTGCAAAACTATTTTTGGGGTCCATTTTCTCTTGTTCCCTTTCTGAAAATAAAAAAAATTGGGATAGAGGAACATTTTTGGGGAAAAATGTGATTTTTTTTTTTATTTTCATGGCGCAACGTTAGAAATTTCTGTGAAGCACCTGGGGTTACTCACCACACATCTAGATACGTTCCTTGAGGGGTTTAGTTTCCAAAATGGGTCACTTATCTCACAAATCTCAAAATCAGTGATATCCGTTGAAGCATTCCAGAATTATTAAATCATAATTTGAAACTGGTCAGAATTGTAAAATTTCGCCTCGTCATGAACGTGTAAACAGTCTTGGGGGTACAGGGGTTAATGTCCCTTTTTATGCACTGTGGTCTCTTCAGACCCGATAGCATAATAAAAGTAAGATGTAAAAAAATAGTTAATTCATTATATTCACCTCACTTATGATCTCAGCAGTCCCTCCACTACTAACCGCCACCATATGATCGCTTGCTTCATTTAGTGCAAACCTTTTCCTTGGTCCTTGGTCCCATGGTGTTCAGTGAATACACTTGTATTCACTTTGAATTACTTTTTTTTTACCATATTATAACTCCACAACACATACAGGGTGGGCCATTTATATGGATACATCTAAATAAAATGGGAATGGTTGGTGATATAAATTTCCTGTTTGTGGCACATTCTTATATGGGAGGGGGAAACCGTTCAAGATGGGTGATGACCATGGTGGCCATTTTGAGTCTGCGAAGAAAAACAATGGTGTGCTTGGTTTTAACGTAACATTATTCTTTCATGAGTTATTTACAAGTTTATGACCACTTATAAAATGTGTTCAAAGTGCTGCCCATTGTGTTGGATTGTCAATGCAACCCTCTTCTCCCACTCTTGACACACTAATAGCAACACCACAGAAGAAATGCTATCACAGGCTTCCAGTATCCGTTGTTTCAGATGCTGCACATCTCGTATTTTCACGGCATAGACAATTGCCTTCAGATGACACCAAAGATAAAAGTCTAAGGGGGTCAGATTGGGAGGCCTTGGTGGCCATTCAACTGACCAATGACGACCAAACCACTTTCCAGGAAACTGTTCATGTAGGAATGCTCGGACCTGACACCCATAATGTGGTGGTGCACCATCTTGCTGAAAAAACTCAGGGAACGTGACATCTTCAGAGTATTTTCAGCCACTGATGTTTCTTCATTAGTGAACGTTTTCTTGCTTCCACATTTTGGCAAATCCAACACTGAACCTGTTTCACTAAACTTGGCAAGCAGTTTGCTAGCTGTAGCAAGGGAGATGGGTGGTCTCGTAGGGTGTCTTGCATTGAAATCTGCTGTAATGACTCGGGTACTGCTTTCATCAGACATCAACACAATTTCTATCCGCTCCTCACGTGTTAACCTCTGCGACATGTCAATGGCTGTAAACAAAGAGAAACTTGTAAATAACTCATGAAAGAATAAAGTTACGTTAAAACCAAGCAGACCATTGTTTTTCTTTTGAAATTCTCAATAAGTTTGATGTGCCACATGACCCTCTTCCCATTGAAAAAAATAAAGTTGGATCCAAAATGGCCTCCATGGTCACCACCCATCTTGAAAAGTTTTCCCCCTCCTATATACTAATGTGCCACAAACAGGACGTTGATGTCACCAACCATTCCCATTTTATTTAGGTGTATCCATATAAATGGCCCACCCTGTATAATGCAAGGAGCCCAGAAATGTCTGTCTGCTACTGAGGACCAACCTAGAATTCATTCCTGATATCAAATCAAACTTGGGAAATGTAGTCAAGTGGAGTCTTGACTGTTGACAACAAAAATGTATTGTTTCCCTTTTTTTCTCCAATAGTTCATTGATATTAAGTTAATATTATTATATATTATTATAAAAATGTATAATAATAATAATATTATGTGTAAGTTTGTGGGGGGTTTTAAGTGAAAAGTTTTGAGAAATTGTCCCACTATAAAAGGTATGATTCTACTATTTAATGAGATCCACATTATTACTTTTCTAAAGGCAGATTTTTTTGCCCTTTCTCAAATCTCCTATTTCTTCTTTTCTTGATCTTATGCTGTTATGTTATGTACATCCAGACTTAAAAACAATCAATGGTTTAACCCCTTTCTGACCTCGGACGGGATAGTACGTCCGAGGTCAGATCCCCTGCTTTGACGCAGGGCTCCGCAGTGAGCCCGCATCAAAGCCGAGACATGTCAGCTGTTTTGAACAGCTGACATGTGCCCGCAATAGGCGCAAGCAGAATCGCCATCTGCCCACGCCTATTAACTAGTTAAATGCCGCTGTCAAACGCAGACAGCGGCATTTAACTACCGCTTCCGGCCGGGCGGCTGGAAATGACGTCATCGCCGACCCCGTCACATGATCGGGGGTCGGCGATGCTTCAGAATTGCAACCATAGAGGTCCTTGAGACCTCTATGGTTACTGATCGCCGGCAGCTATGAGCGCCACCCTGTGGTCGGCGCTCACAGCACACCTGATTTTCAGCTACATAGCAGCGAGCAGCAGATCGCTGCTATGTAGCAGAGGCGATCGTGCTGTGCCTGCTTCTAGCCTGCCATGGAGGCTATTGAAGCATGGCAAAAGTAAAAAAAAAAGTTAAAAGAAATGTGAAAAAAATAAAAAAAATATAAAAGTTTAAATCACCCCCCTTTTGCCCCAATCAAAATAAATCAATAAAAAAAATCAAATCTACGCATATTTGGGATCGCCGCGCTCAGAATCGCCCGATCTATCAACTAAAAAAAAGCATTAACCTGATTGCTAAACAGTGTAGCGAGAAAAAAATTCGAAACGCCAGAATTACGTTTTTTTGGTCGCCGCGACATTGCATTAAAATGCAAAAACGGGCGATTAAAAGAACGTATCTGCACCAAAATGCTATCATTAAAAACGTCATCTCGGCACGCAAAAAATAAGCCCTCAACCGACCCCAGATCATGAAAAATGGAGATGCTACGGGTATTGGAAAATGGCGCATTTTTTTTTTTTTTTTTTTTCGCAAAGTTTGGAATTTTTTTTCACCACTTAGGTAAAAAATAACCTAGTCATGTTAGGTGTCTATGAACTCATACTGACCTGGAGAATCATAATGGCAGCTCAGTTTTAGCATTTAGTGAACCTAGCAAAAAAGCCAAACAAAAAACAAGTGTGGGATTGCACTTTTTTTGCAATTTTACCGCACTTGGAATTTTTTTCCCGTTTTCTAGTACACGACATGCTAAAACCAGTGATGTCGTTCAAAAGTACAACTCGTCCCGCAAAAAATAAGCCCTCACATGGCCAAATTGACGGAAAAATAAAAAAGTTATGGCTCTGGGAAGGAGAGGAGTGAAAAACAAAAAATACCAAGGTCATGAAGGGGTTAATAAGACTACTCTGAAAATAAATATCTGCATTTTCTCATCCTTTGATTTATTTAAAGGGCCACTGTCACCCCCCTGCAGCCGTTATAAACTAAAAGAGCCACCTTGTGCAGCAGTAATGCCGCATTCTAACAAGGTTGCTCTTTTAGTTTTGTGTTCAGGTATTACTAAAATAAAGCGCTTTGAAACTTTGCAAAAATACCTGTCTTTGTCCACGGAGGCGGGTCCTCAATCCCCAGTTTGAAGGGTATTCTGCCGTCACTCACATCTTCAGGGGCTTTCGGCGCCGCCCCCTCCGCGCTGTTTTCTCTTCAAATCCGCCGCCGGCGCTGTGTAAATGTTTGTGGGGCAGGCGCAGTAAGCTCTGGCGGTCTGACGTCCCAGCCAGGCTTGCAGACTGCGCCTGTGCGGGCAGTGCGCCCACCCACCTCGGGAATCCCTGCCCCGCACTGTGTTATGCATTGTGCACAGTGCGGGGCTAGGATTCCTGGGCATGCGCACTGCGCTTCTCAGCCTGTCACCCAGGTCCCCTGCCCCCCGCCTTACAGCATCTTTATACTGTAATCAGCTGATCATGCCTCCTCCTTCTCCCACTAGCAGTCCGGGAAAGAACCAACATTGGCAACTTGCCTGCTAGCTGGTGTGTGTTTTTTCTAGGTGTATTCTTTAGGTGTATGGATATGTTACTAAATTGGTGGCGAAATTTACCCAGCGAGAATGAAAGTTACATACTGATGTGGACATAACTTATACCGCACTGTGGATGCATATTGGTTGCTGGGGGGCATTAGACCACACTGTAGAAGAATATATGGAGATATTGGGGAGCATTATGCTGCACATATGCCGTATATTCAGCTGCAGTGTGGTCTAATGCCCCCCAACAACCAATACGCATCCACAGTGCGGTATAAGTTATGTCCACATCAGTATGTAACTTTCATTCTCGCTGGGTAAATTTCGCCACCAATTTAGTAACATATCCATACACCTAAAGAATACACCTAGAAAAAACACACACCAGCTAGCAGGCAAGTTGCCAATGTTGGTTCTTTCCCGGACTGTTAGTGGGAGAAGGAGGAGGCATGATCAGCTGATTACAGTATAAAGATGCTGTAAGGCGGGGGGCAGGGGACCTGGGTGACAGGCTGAGAAGCGCAGTGCGCATGCCCAGGAATCCTAGTCCCGCACTGTGCACAATGCATAACACAGTGCGGGGCAGGGATTCCCGAGGTGGGTGGGCGCACTGCCCGCACAGGCGCAGTCTGCAAGCCTGGCTGGGACGTCAGACCGCCAGAGCTTACTGCGCCTGCCCCACAAAGATTTACACAGCGCCGGCGGCGGATTTGAAAAGAAAACAGCGCGGAGGGGGTGGCGCCGAAAGCCCCTGAAGATGTGAGTGACGGCAGAATACCCTTCAAACTGGGGATTGAGGACCCGCCTCCGTGGACAAAGACAGGTATTTTTGCAAAGTTTCAAAGCGCTTTATTTTAGTAATACCTGAACACAAAACTAAAAGAGCAACCTTGTTAGAATGCGGCATTACTGCTGCACAAGGTGGCTCTTTTAGTTTATAACGGCTGCAGGGGGGTGACAGTGGCCCTTTAAGGTAATTTATTGAAAAGGGGCTCAGATATTTATTTTAAACTGTCAAATTTGTGAGACCGTGAATCTTGTGGGTCCTATTGATAGGACTTACTTAGTTTTGAAAACCCATACGTATCTCTAGTTTACCCACATTAAATTTTCACAAAACATTTACAATGCCTAAATTATTAGCAGACTCATTAAGAGGTCTCGAAGATTCCATTTGCTTGGGCACCATGAGGGGCATTGGTCATTGTATATATTTACAGTATATACATATATTTATGTCTGTAATATTTGTTTTTTATTTTCTTTTTCAGTTTCAAATGCAGCAATTCAAAATGGATAGTCTGTACCAGCTGGGAAAGTGTCAAATGTTGCAGGGGTCATTAATAAATCTACTTTTTACAGAAATTAAGCATTGTGTGGATGATCTTCTTCAGCCAGAGGTTTGTTTGTCCTATTTTATTAGTTTTCAAAGCTATTTAGATATTATTGTCTACACTCTGTGCAGTTGAATCTTGAATTGAACTTTTTTAAAGAGTATCTTTCAATACATTTTTCTTTTATCTAATTATAGGCACTATCTATCATGTGTGGCAAATTTGTGTGGGTCAGTTTTGAGACCCCCACTGATTGCTCAAAAAGCAACTTTGCAATGCACTTGTGAGCAGGCAGACTTTCTATTGAACCCTTACACAGCTCTGTGCACATGGCTATGCAACAGTTCAGTGTTCCTGCTTACTGAGCAATCCCCCGCCGAACATCTTTTTGAGAAACTGGTGTGGGTCTCAGGATTCAAACCCCCCAAAAAACTGCTACATATATTAGGTAGAAACTTACATTGCTAAAAGAAAAGAATAGTCAATCTTTATCACTGCGTAAAAAAAACAGGTTATTTGAATCACTGTATAAAAAAGTGAAAACCTTGGAAAAATAAAAACATAAATGGTGCAACTGTAAGACCACAGGCATCCTGTGAACCTTCATTCACTGCAGTGATGTTTTGTCCATTATTAAGTTAGAAGAGGCAATTTGTATAACTTGTTTACCAGGATCATTGCACAGCTACTAAACCTCCTCACACTAGCATGCCAGGCCACAAGAAAAAATGTTATCCCCCCAGTCCCCTGTCAGAGGCCTTTTGTACAGAAAAATCTGATGCTTTGCACTGAGGAGGGGCAACACACCAAAATATGTGTCTGCAAATAGAGGTTGTGACTTGGCTTTTATCCTAAATCATGTGGCCAGGATTGTTAAAGGGTTTGGTAGGTGCCAAGGTTCGCCCACTGCACGGGGTAGATCCCAAGCCTTGCCTGCATCTGCGGTCTCCCATCCAGCTTTGGCCGTTGCGGGTGCTGCTGAGCATAGACGTCAGTCCCACCGTCTTGCTCAGGCTCGTGCTATTTGTCTGGTTACTGCTGGCTCTTCAGTAAAGCCTATGGTAACCAGTGGTAGGCAGCGATGAGCGAACGCTCTGGAGACTAAGCCCAGAAATCACCCTAATGAGGATGCTCGTGATGTGACGACGTCTCATTGTTGGTTGTTCGTCAGCTGCTCTGGTGATGTGGCAGCTCTGGATTGGGCTACGGGCAAGGTCCTGTCCGACTGGACTTGAGCTTACATATAAAAGGCTCTCAGAGGCGCACACCGGTGCGCTAGTATCCATCATTTTACATGTGTGTTTGTGACATTGCAACAATGTGGTCTATGTCGGCATGTGCTCAGGGTCGGCGGTAAGCCGTTAGTATTTCGTCACCTCCGGAGAGGAATAGGTTGAGTGTTTTTGCTGGCTGTGTGACCACTGTTTGCTATCTACCCTGTGTGCGGGTTTCGATCTCCTGTGAGGTTAACAGGAATCGTATCTAGCGTCATTTCTATTCCATTACTGTGTGCGACTGACAAAGCTCTATAGCGGAGCATCTTTTTCGATACTGTGTGTTAGTGACACAGCTCTATAGCAGAGCATCTATTCTGTCTCTGTGTGCAAGTGACTCAGCTTCGTATGCTGTTCACTGAGTGATGTGTAACTCAGTGCGAGTTAGCTATCACTGGCTGTGTTCCACCATTGTTCACATTAGCTGCAGTTTTACATCACTGCACAGTGGATCCCGGGTTGTGATTGCGCTTCTTTATTAAATTTATTTAGTGCAATTCGCCAACCATAACAGAGTTGATATTGACTTTTAGTGGCACTAGAGTTCAAGACCTCTTCCTCTCTAAAGAGGCAATTTGCATACGTTAGATCACATGACAGCCTTTTGAATCATTTGATGTGATATTATTATTATTTTTGTAATTATTATTATTATTTATTTTTAAAGCACCATTCATTCCAGGGTTATGGGTTACATCCATATAACATACATACAGTGGGGCAAAAAAGTATTTAGTCAGTCAGCAATAGTGCAAGTTCCACCACTTAAAAAGATGAGAGGCGTCTGTAATTTACATCATAGGTAGACCTCAACTATGGGAGACAAACTGAGAAAAAAAAATCCAGAAAATCACATTGTCTGTTTTTTTAACATTTTATTTGCATATTATGGTGGAAAATAAGTATTTGGTCAGAAACAAAATTTAATCTCAATACTTTGTAATATATCCTTTGTTGGCAATGACAGAGGTCAAACGTTTTCTGTAAGTCTTCACAAGGTTGCCACACACTGTTGTTGGTATGTTGGCCCATTCCTCCATGCAGATCTCCTCTAGAGCAGTGATGTTTTTGGCTTTTTGCTTGGCAACACGGACTTTCAACTCCCTCCAAAGGTTTTCTATAGGGTTGAGATCTGGAGACTGGCTAGGCCACTCCAGGACCTTGAAATGCTTCTTACGAAGCCACTCCTTCGTTGCCCTGGCGGTGTGCTTTGGATCATTGTCATGTTGAAAGACCCAGCCACGTTTCATCTTCAATGCCCTTGCTGATGGAAGGAGGTTTGCACTCAAAATCTCACGATACATGGCCCCATTCATTCTTTCATGTACCTGGATCAGTCATCCTGGCCCCTTTGCAGAGAAACAGCCCCAAAGCATGATGTTTCCACCACCATGCTTTACAGTAGGTATGGTGTTTGATGGATGCAACTCAGTATTCTTTTTCCTCCAAACACGACAAGTTGTGTTTCTACCAAACAGTTCCAGTTTGGTTTCATCAGACCATAGGACATTCTCCCAAAACTCCTCTGGATCATCCAAATGCTCTCTAGCAAACTTCAGACGGGCCTGGACATGTACTGGCTTAAGCAGTGGGACACGTCTGGCACTGCAGGATCTGAGTCCATGGTGGCGTAGTGTGTTACTTATGGTAGGCCTTGTTACATTGGTCCCAGCTCTCTGCAGTTCATTCACTAGGTCCCCCCGCATGGTTCTGGGATTTTTGCTCACCGTTCTTGTGATCATTCTGACCCCACGGGGTGGGATTTTGCGTGGAGCCCCAGATTGAGGGAGATTATCAGTGGTCTTGTATGTCTTCCATTTTCTAATTATTGCTCCCACTGTTGATTTCTTCACTCCAAGCTGGTTGGCTATTGCAGATTCAGTCTTCCCAGCCTGGTGCAGGGCTACAATTTTGTTTCTGGTGTCCTTTGACAGCTCTTTGGTCTTCACCATAGTGCAGTTTGGAGTCAGACTGTTTGAGGGTGTGCACAGGTGTCTTTTTATACTGATAACAAGTTTAAACAGGTGCCATTACTACAGATAATGAGTGGAGGAAAGAGGAGACTCTTAAAGAAGAAGTTACAGGTCTGTGAGAGCCAGAAATCTTGATTGTTTGTTTCTGACCAAATACTTATTTTCCACCATAATATGCAAATAAAATGTTAAAAAAACAGACAATGTGATTTTCTGGATTTTTTTTTCTCAGTTTGTCTCCCATAGTTGAGGTCTACCTATGATGTAAATTCCAGACGCCTCTCATCTTTTTAAGTGGTGGGACTTGCACTATTGCTGACAGACTAAATACTTTTTTGCCCCACTGTATACCATATATAAGATAAACAAACTAACAGACTGGTACAGGGTGAGAGAACCCTGCCCTCACGGGCTTACAATCTACATGGTAATGGAGAGGAGACAATTTTACTATGGATCCTACAACTTTGTAGTTAATAGGCAGACATCACATATATTGACGTGGAGTTCTGAAAGATGCTTTGTAAAAAAAAAAAACCGGCACATCCAGGAGAGAAATATATTAATTAAAATATTTGTCATCTTTAATAAGCATTTGTGCAGAGATACATATATGCTACAGACTAAGGCATATTAAAAAAACAAAGTGTAACATAGCAGCAGTCCATGCTAGAATACTCGATTATTTTCACCATCAACATGGGAAGTTTGGGGTTCATTTAGCACAAACTATATGTCCAAGGGTATTATCTAAACTCCCCTGAAACCCACAATCTTCAGCCCTTAAACTCTCTTAACAATCCTACAGCACATATTGTACAATCCTATCCCTATGTCGAGACAATAAGAAGATCTCTCTAATTGACCCTCAGGGCCCATTATACCCAATATCAGACAATCCCACCTTTTTACTGCTGTTATCTTCCAATCGATTTCTGGGTAGAAGTAAATATCACCCTCTTCACTTTGCTCATGTACTATCTAACGCATCTTTAATACCCCTCAACGAGATATTTCGGGACTGCTCTATCCCTCCAAGAGCCGACTATGACTATAGACAGTTGCAACATTTCTTTTCCCATGTTAGAAAAGATAGACGGCTCAATAGGGATCTTAGAAATTTTGAGAAACTATCCCTGTCGTCGTCTCCACCCTTGCACTCCATCTCATTGCTCTATAAACACCTAATAGCCCATACTACAACTGTCAGACCTTCCTATTGCGATGCATGGGAAAGAGAACTGGGCAAATCTATTGAAGGCTCACAATGGGCTAAATATTTTCAATTTGGTCACAAAATGTCAATTGCAACCAATGCTCAAGAGCCCTCCTTTAAGATCATCTCCAGATGGTATCGGGTTCCCATATCTAATATATAATTGCCTAGAATACTACTTCCTGCAATTTGTGCCAACTTCCGTGGCTTTGTCCGGAGCTAATGTCCGGAGCTAATGTCCGGAGCTAATGTCCGGAGATAATGTCCGGAGCTAATGTCCGGAGCTAATGTCCGGAGCTAATGTCCGGAGATAAGTGACGTCAACAGTGTCCAGTGTCTGATTGGTTGCCGCCTGCTGCGAGCGACCAATCAGAAACGTGCCGTACTGTGACACACTCCGCCCGCCATTTTGGTGTGATTTTTGAATTTTTACCTCACAGCAAGTTTCTACTGCGTGGAGGCGGGCCCAGTGACGTTGCTCTTCAAGCTCCTGCCGAATTTCGTCAAAAAAATGATAATACCATTTACCAAAACTATATATATTTAGTTGTGAAGTGGTTCAGTGACATTTTCACACCAATTTTGAACTTTTGTTTGGTGTTTTCTCCATATACTGCCTATTATTTTTGTTCTTTCTTACTATTATTTATTAATTGTATTATTCTTACATTTGAATAAATAAAGTATATATGGATTCTAGACTCCCGATTCTTTAGAATCGGGCTGCCATCTAGTCTAATATATAATTGCCTAGAATACTACTTCCTGCAATTTGTGCCAACTTCCGTGGCTTTGTCCGGAGCTAATGTCCGGAGCTAATGTCCGGAGCTAATGTCCGGAGATTAATTGCCTAGAATACTACTTCCTGCAATTTGTGCCAACTTCCGTGGCTTTGTCCGGAGCTAATGTCCGGAGCTAATGTCCGGAGCTAATGTCCGGAGCTAATGTCCGGAGATAAGTGACGTCAACAGTGTCCAGTGTCTGATTGGTTGCCGCCTGCTGCAAGCGACCAATCAGAAACGTGCCGTACTGTGACACACTCCGCCCGCCATTTTGGTGTGATTTTTGAATTTTTACCTCACAGCAAGTTTCTACTGCGTGGAGGCGGGCCCAGTGACGTTGCTCTTCAAGCTCCTGCCGAATTTCGTCAAAAAAATGATAATACCATTTACCAAAACTATATATATTTAGTTGTGAAGTGGTTCAGTGACATTTTCACACCAATTTTGAACTTTTGTTTGGTGTTTTCTCCATATACTGCCTATTATTTTTGTTCTTTCTTACTATTATTTATTAATTGTATTATTCTTACATTTGAATAAATAAAGTATATATGGATTCTAGACTCCCGATTCTTTAGAATCGGGCTGCCATCTAGTTACTTCATAAGTGCTTTCCCGCAGTATCAGATAGATGCTGGAGATGTGGAGTGGAAGATGGGACGATGACACACTTTTGGTGGAGCTGTCCCATAATAAGAGGTTTCTGGACTCAGGTAATTCAGGCTATTAAAAAAATGACTAGTTTCTCTGTGCCAGACTCTCCTGAAACTATTTTGCTCTTTATGATCCCAACTAGTTTCACCAAATACAAAAGGTCTTTAATAAGCTACCTTATACAGGCTGCTAAGAATTTCATTCCTCGTCACTGAAAAAGTACTTCTCCACCTACTCTGGAGGAGTGGTTCTGTGAGATAGCCCTACTAAATAGGATGGGACATTTGATTGCCCAATCCCCCACTGGCTGTGATAGATACTGTGAGACTTGGAGAGACTGGATTGAATTCCAAGAATCCGATGCCTACCGTCTTACATGAGACTGATGTGACCCACCCGTTCTTCTCTGTCCGGATTGTGCTCCACGTTGGTTCGCGCCTGGCTACGCTATGTATGGTTTCCCCTGGATTTCAGTAACTTCATAATTGTATTACTGATGGCCTAAAATTTTCCCTTCCCTCTGTTTTCTTCCAATAACTTGATATTTTATTGGACTTCATGCTTATATTTTATGATATATTGATGCTGATATTGTCCTAGCTATTCTATTCTTTTTGTTGTATTTTTGTTATTTGAAAATTATTTATCCTTTTAATAAAAGTTGAATTTTGAAAAAATTAAGTGTAAGCACATGAGTTGCTTAGCAGCCAAAATAAACATCACCCAAAGGGAAACCCAAAAAGTGAAACATAAATGTCTGACCACTAGGACTATACAAGTAGTAATAATATGTCCAATGCATTAAAGTTGTCTGCCTGAAAGGCTAATCAACCCTATAAAACTCTATTGTATAAGAAAAAAGTGCAAATATGACAATAGTACAGTGTCAGAATATAAGTGTATTTTAGGTCAAGGCAGCGTAGAGAAGTATGAAAAATGCTGGAAAAAATGTAGTGGATACCTTGTCCAGAGTAGTAGACAAGAGGAATTTCTGTGGGAAAAGAGGTCTCTATACTTTTGCAGCCTTGTTTTTACAATCAAAGCATTGATTAAATAAAGAGCTTGAGTTGTAAAATAAATTTAAAATGTTTGGTTGGTGATAAGAAGTCTTTTGACATATGTTGCACAGAGACCCAGGAAATTCTCAGTCCACTTTTACATACTGTAGCTTTTAACCTTCGGATTATAATTAAAGCAATTAATGTAACTAATGAGAGTATACTTCTTGCCAAATTAATCCACCTGGAGCTTCCGCCTAAATTTCCGCTGCTTTTTACAATGTTAGAAAAGCTATGAGATTTCAGATATCTCATTGCTACAATTGTTTTTTAAAAAATTCAGAATAAAAAAAAAGAAAATTGCACTGTTTTTGAAATCTGCAGCATGTCAATTTTTGTGAGGATTTTTTCACTCATAAAAAACAATGATAAGAGGGCAAAAATGCTGCAAAAAATGCAGTTAACAGGTTTTGCTATTTTTTTGCAGCTTTTTTGCTGCTTTTTGCCAAATAAATCTAACTTTATTAAACACTGTACTGTGAACAAAACATACAGGTGCTTCTCACAGAATCAGAATATAATCAGAAAGTTAATTTATTTCATTTCTTCAATGCAAAAAGTGAAACTCATATATTATATAGAGTCATTGCAAACAGTGATCTATGTCAAGTGATCATTTCTGTTAATGTTGATGATTATGACTTACAGCCAATGAAAACCCAAAAATCATTATCTCAGTAATGTGGAATACTTTATAACACCAGCTTGAAAAATTATTTTAAAATCCGCAATGTTGGCCCACTGAAATGTATGTTTACTAAATGCCCTAATAATAATAATAATAATCTTTATTTATATAGCGCCAACATATTCCGCAGCGCTTTACAGTTTAACAGTTTCAAACACAAAAGTCATAAGTAACAACGTTAACAATACAATAATTAAAGCAAAATAAGACGACCCTGCTCGCGAGAGCTTACAATCTACAATGAGGTGGGGGAGATGCAAAGTACAGGTGTGTATTTACAATGATGTATTTACAATCATGGTCCAGCCATCTTCAGGGGTTGGGGAATAGATGGGGATAGTGAATGGGCTACACACACACAAACATAACATAACTTTGATTAGTGAACGTGATAGGCCGCTCTGAACAAATGTGTTTTGAGCGAGCGCCTAAAACTATGCAAATTATGGATGGTCCTAATATCTTGGGGTAGAGCATTCCAGAGGATTGGCGCAGCACGGGAGAAGTCTTGGAGTCGGGAGTGGGAGGTACGGATTAGTGCAGAGGTTAATCGAAAGTCATTTGCAGAGCGCAGTGGTCTGTTAGGCTGATAGACAGAAATGAGGGAGGAGATGTAAGGGGGTGCCGCACTGTGGAGAGCTTTGTGGGTGAGAAGAAGTACTTTGAATTGTATCCTGTAATGAATGGGTAGCCAGTGTAATGACTGGCGAAGAGCGGACGCGTCCGAGTAACGATTAGCCAGATGGACGACCCTGGCTGCTGCATTAAGGATGGACTGGAGAGGGGAAAGTCGAGTGAGGGGGAGGCCAATTAATAGAGCATTACAGTAGTCCAGGCGGGAGTGGATCAGGGCGACAGTGAGGGTTTTAGCTGTCTCCATGGTGAGAAAAGGACGGATTCTGGAGATGTTCTTTAGGTGTAAGCGGCACGAGCGGGCAAGAGATTGTATATGGGAGGTGAAGGAGAGATCGGAGTCAAACATAACACCCAGACAGCGCGCCTGCTGCCGGGGTGTTATTATGGTGCCACCCACGGAGAGGGAAATGTCAGATTTAGGGAGGTTAGTAGATGGTGGGAGCAGAAGAAGTTCAGTTTTGGAGAGGTTGAGTTTCAGATAGAGAGCGGACATGATGTTGGAGACTGCAGACAGACAGTCAGTGGCGTTCTGTAGTACAGCGGGGGTAAGGTCAGGGGATGACGTATATAGTTGTGTGTCGTCGGCATAAAGATGGTACTGAAAGCCAAATCTGCTGATTGTCTGTCCAATTGGGGCCGTGTAGAGAGAGAACAGAAGGGGGCTAAGGACTGAGCCCTGAGGTACCCCAACAGTGAGAGGAAGAGGAGATGAAGTGGAGCCAGAGAACAGAACACTGAAGGAGCGGTCAGAAAGGTAGGAGGAGAACCAGGAGAGAGCAGTGTCCTTAATGCCTAGTGACTGGAGCCTAGAGAGAAGGAGAGGGTGGTCAACAGTGTCGAAAGCTGCAGAGAGATCGAGAAGAATGAGCAGAGAGTGGTCACCATTACGTTTTGCTGTCAGAAGGTCATTGGTCACTTTGATGAGTGCAGTTTCTGTCGAATGTAGGGGGCGGAAACCGGACTGTGAAGGGTCTAGGAGGGAGTGAGTGGAGAGGTAACGGGTAAGGCGGGAGTATATCAGGCGCTCCAAGAGTTTAGAGATGAAGGGGAGATTGGAGACCGGTCTGTAGTTGTTTGTGCAGGATGGGTCGAGGGTGGGTTTCTTTAGTAATGGAGTAATGATAGAGTGTTTGAAGGAGGAGGGGAAAATGCCAGAGGAGAGGGAGAGATTAAAATTGTAGTTCGGTGACTTGTGACAACTGGAGAGAGAGACTGGAGGAGATGTGAGGGAATGGGGTCGGTAGCGCATGTAGTCGGACGAGAAGAGGAGAGGAGCTTGGAGACTTCTTCTGTGATGGGATCGAATGTAGAGAGTGAGCCAGGGGCAATGAGGGGAGGAATGGGAGTCACTGAACTTAGTTGTTGGGAGCGGATTTCCTGACGGATATTGTCTATTTTCTCTATAAAGTGGGAGGCCAGGTCACCAGCACAAATATCTGTGATAGGGGCTTGTGCTTTTCGCCTGAGGAGGGAGTGAAAAGTGTCAAAAAGTTTCTTGGGGTTGTTGGATAGTGAGGAGATCAGAGTGGTAAAGTAGGTCTGTTTAGCGAAGTGAAGGGCAAAGTTATAGGTCCTTAACATAAATTTGAAGTGTATGAAGTCTTCTGGTGTGCGTGTTTTCCTCCATAAGCGTTCAGCACACCTAGAGCATCGCTGGAGAAATCGGGTTTGCGATGTGAGCCAGGGCTGTTTTATTCTGTGTTTGGAGGTTCTGAGGGTGAGGGGAGCTACTTGGTCAAGGGTGCTTTTAAGAGTGTCAATATTTAGTCAGGGCTCCTTTTGTATCAATTACTGCATCAATGGGGATTCAAGCTTGAGGAGGATAATTTGCATATTCCAGGTGCCTTCTGGGAAAAGCGAAGAGTCTCCCTAAGCAAGAAGATCGTTGGGTACAGCCGGGACCAGCTGCTTGGAAAGCATCACCAAACCAGGGATTCAAGCTTGAGGAGGATAATATGCATATTCCAGGTGCCTTCTGGGAAAAGCGAAGAGTCTCCCTAAGCAAGAAGATCGTTGGGTACAGCCGGGACCAGCTGCTTGGAAAGCATCACCAAACCAGGGATTCAAGCTTGAGGAGGATAATTTGCATATTCCAGGTGCCTTCTGGGAAAAGCGAAGAGTCTCCCTAAGCAAGAAGATCGTTGGGTACAGCCGGGACCAGCTGCTTGGAAAGCATCACCAAACCAGGGATTCAAGCTTGAGGAGGATAATTTGCATATTCCAGGTGCCTTCTGGGAAAAGCGAAGAGTCTCCCTAAGCAAGAAGATCGTTGGGTACAGCCGGGACCAGCTGCTTGGAAAGCATCACCAAACCAGGGATTCAAGCTTGAGGAGGATAATTTGCATATTCCAGGTGCCTTCTGGGAAAAGCGAAGAGTCTCCCTAAGCAAGAAGATCGTTGGGTACAGCCGGGACCAGCTGCTTGGAAAGCATCACCAAACCAGGGATTCAAGCTTGAGGAGGATAATTTGCATATTCCAAGTGCCTTCTGGGAAAAGCGAAGAGTCTCACTAAGCAAGAAGATCGTTGGGTACAGCCGGGACTTTTTGCCTGTAGGACATTATTGCAAGAAAGCTTGGCTGAGTAGATAACACAAGAAGGAAAACACACAGCAAGTCAGCAGGATCTAGGAGCAACATGGCAGATGTGACAACCTACATGGTCAGTTGCAGCATGTGCTACATGTTCGCAGATCGACCAGAAGAAGAATCCAATTTCACCTGTCAGAAGTGTAGACTTGTGGCCCTTTTAGAAGAAAAGGTGCGGGGTCTGGAAGAAAGAATAGCAACTTTGAAACTCATCAAAGAGAATGAAGACTTCCTAGACAGAACAGAAGTATCTCTACTGGTCACAGAAGGTGAAAAAAGTGTCAGAGAACCTCCAAAAGCAGATGAGTGGAAGCATGTGACCAAAAGAAGCAAGAAGACGATGGAGAAATCACCAACCACACAACTGAAGAACCGATATCAAATCTTTGTAGAGGATGAAGATGGCACACCTAAGGATGAAGCGATACCAGCAAGCAAAAAAGAAAAGGGCACACAGCAACAAGTGACAGCAAAAAGTACAGCCAAGAAGCAAAAAAGAGTGGTGGTGGTGGGAGACTCACTACTGAGAGGCACAGAAGCAGCCATCTGCAGACCGGACATAACCGTAAGAGAAGTATGCTGCCTTCCAAGTGTGATGATCAAGGATGTGACCGATAGGATACCAAAGCTCTCCAGCTCCAAGGACATCCACCCATTTCTTCTGATACATGTTGGCACCAATGACACGGCAAGGAAGGACCTACCGACAATCTGCAAGGACTTTGAAGAGTTGGGGAAGAAAGTAAAGGAACTGGATGCACAGGTAGTTTTTTCTTCTATCCTTCCAGTAGACGGGCATGGCACCAGGAGATGGAACAGGATCCTTGATGCAAACAACTGGCTAAGACGATGGTGCAGACAAAAAGGATTCGGATTCCTGGACCACGGTGTGAATTACTTGTACGATGGACTCCTCGCCAGAGATGGACTACACCTCAACAAACCTGGGAAACACACATTCGCCAGAAGTCTCGCTACACTCATCAGGAGGGCGTTAAACTAGGAGAAGAGGGGACGGGAAGAAAAACATTAGACTCGAACAAAGAAGAACCAGGAAAACATACTCAGAAGGGAGGTAAGAACATTTCTAAAACAATCCACAGCAAAGAGATTGGAACAAAACAAAATCCTCTAAACTGCATGCTCGCAAACGCCAGAAGCCTGACAAACAAGATGGAAGAACTAGAAGCAGAAATATCTACAGGTAACTTTGACATAGTGGGAATAACCGAGACATGGTTAGATGAAAGCTATGACTGGGCAGTTAACTTACAGGGTTACAGTCTGTTTAGAAAGGATCGTAAAAATCGGAGAGGAGGAGGGGTTTGTCTCTATGTAAAGTCTTGTCTAAAGTCCACTTTAAGGGAGGATATTAGCGAAGGGAATGAGGATGTCGAGTCCATATGGGTCGAAATTCATGGAGGGAAAAATGGTAACAAAATTCTCATTGGGGTCTGTTACAAACCCCCAAATATAACAGAAATCATGGAAAGTCTACTTCTAAAGCAGATAGATGAAGCTGCAGCCCATAAGGAGGTCCTGGTTATGGGGGACTTTACCCGGATATTAACTGGGAAACAGAAACCTGTGAAACCCATAAAGGCAACAGGTTTCTGCTAATAACCAAGAAAAATTATCTTTCACAATTGGTGCAGAATCCAACCAGAGGAGCAGCACTTTTAGACCTAATACTATCTAATAGACCTGACAGAATAACAAATCTGCAGGTGGTCGGGCATCTAGGAAATAGCGACCACAATATTGTACAGTTTCACCTGTCTTTCACTAGGGGGACTTGTCAGGGAGTCACAAAAACACAGAACTTTAGGAAGGCAAAGTTTGACCAGCTTAGAGATGCCCTTAATGTGGTAGACTGGGACAATATCCTCAGAAATAAGAATACAGATAATAAATGGAAAATGTTTAAGAACATCCTAAATAGGCACTGTAAGCGGTTTATACCTTGTGGGAATAAAAGGACTAGAAATAGGAAAAACCCAATGTGGCTAAACAAAAATGTAAGACAGGCAATTAACAGTAAAAAGAAAGCATTTGCACTACTAAAGCAGGATGGCACCATTGAAGCTCTAAAAAACTATAGGGAGGCAAATACTTTATCTAAAAAACTAATTAAAGCTGCCAAAAAGGAAACAGAGAAGCACATTGCTAAGGAGAGTAAAACTAATCCCAAACTGTTCTTCAACTATATCAATAGTAAAAGAATAAAAACTGAAAATGTAGGCCCCTTAAAAAATAGTGAGGAAAGAATGGTTGTAGATGACGAGGAAAAAGCTAACATATTAAACACCTTCTTCTCCACGGTATTCACGGTGGAAAATGAAATGCTAGGTGAAATCCCAAGAAACAATGAAAACCCTATATTAAGGGTCACAAATCTAACCCAAGAAGAGGTGCAAAACCGGCTAAATAAGATTAAAATAGATAAATCTCCGGGGCCGGATGGCATACACCCACGAGTACTAAGAGAACTAAGTAATGTAATAGATAAACCATTATTTCTTATTTTTAGGGACTCTATAGCGACGGGGTCTGTTCCGCAGGACTGGCGCATAGCAAATGTGGTGCCAATATTCAAAAAGGGCTCTAAAAGTGAACCTGGAAATTATAGGCCAGTAAGTCTAACCTCTATTGTTGGTAAAATATTTGAAGGGTTTCTGAAGGATGTTATTCTGGATTATCTCAATGAGAATAACTGTTTAACTCCATATCAGCATGGGTTTATGAGAAATCGCTCCTGTCAAACCAATCTAATCAGTTTTTATGAAGAGGTAAGCTATAGGCTGGACCACGGTGAGTCATTGGACGTGGTATATCTCGATTTTTCCAAAGCGTTTGATACCGTGCCGCACAAGAGGTTGGTACACAAAATGAGAATGCTTGGTCTGGGGGAAAATGTGTGTAAATGGGTTAGTAACTGGCTTAGTGATAGAAAGCAGAGGGTGGTTATAAATGGTATAGTCTCTAACTGGGTCGCTGTGACCAGTGGGGTACCGCAGGGGTCGGTATTGGGACCTGTTCTCTTCAACATATTCATTAATGATCTGGTAGAAGGTTTACACAGTAAAATATCAATATTTGCAGATGATACAAAACTATGTAAAGCAGTTAATACAAGAGAAGATAGTATTCTGCTACAGATGGATCTGGATAAGTTGGAAACTTGGGCTGAAAGGTAGCAGATGAGGTTTAACAATGATAAATGTAAGGTTATACACATGGGAAGAAGGAATCAATATCACCATTACACACTGAACGGGAAACCACTGGGTAAATCTGACAGGGAGAAGGACTTGGGGATCCTAGTTAATGATAAACTTACCTGGAGCAGCCAGTGCCAGGCAGCAGCTGCCAAGGCAAACAGGATCATGGGGTGCATTAAGAGAGGTCTGGATACACATGATGAGAGCATTATACTGCCTCTGTACAAATCCCTAGTTAGACCGCACATGGAGTACTGTGTCCAGTTTTGGGCACCGGTGCTCAGGAAGGATATAATGGAACTAGAGTGAGTACAAAGGAGGGCAACAAAATTAATAAAGGGGATGGGAGAACTACAATACCCAGATAGATTAGCGAAATTAGGATTATTTAGTCTAGAAAAAAGACGACTGAGGGGCGATCTAATAACCATGTATAAGTATATAAGGGGACAATACAAATATCTCGCTGGGGATCTGTTTATACCAAGGAAGGTGACGGGCACAAGAGGGCATTCTTTGCGTCTGGAGGAGAGAAGGTTTTTCCACCAACATAGAAGAGGATTCTTTACTGTTAGGGCGGTAAGAATCTGGAATTGCTTGCCTGAGGAGGTGGTGATGGCGAACTCAGTCGAGGGGTTCAAGAGAGGCCTGGATGTCTTCCTGGAGCAGAACAATATTGTATCATACAATTATTAGGTTCTGTTGAAGGACGTAGATCTGGGGATTTATTATGATGGAATATAGGCTGAACTGGATGGACAAATGTCTTTTTTCGGCCTTACTAACTATGTTACTATGTTAATGCGGTGTGGCATGGAGGTGATACAGTGATACAGTGGTTTTTAAACCAGGTATTGGTACTTTTGGTTTTGTGGTCAGGTGCCAAGTCTTGCTGGAGAATGGAATTTCCATCTCCAAAAAGCTTGTCTGCAGTGGGAATTATGAAGTGCTCAGAAATTTCCAGGTAAACGGCTGCATTGACTTTGGTCTTGATAAAACAGTTGACCAACACCAGCAGATGACATGGCTTCCCAAACCATCACAGAGTGTGGAAACTTCACACTGGATCTCAAGCAGATTGGATTGTGGTCTCTCCACTCTTCCTCCAGACTCTGGGACCTTAATTTCCAAATGAAATGCAAAATTTACTTTCATCTGAAAACAACGCCTTGGACCACTGACAACAGTCCAGTTCTTTTTCTCCTTGGCCCAGGTAAGAAGCTCCTGGCATTGCCTCTTGGTCAGGAGTGGCTTGATACAAGGAATGCAACACTTGTAGCCCATGTCCTGGATGCTTCTGTGTGTGGTGGCTCTTAAAGCATTGACTCCAGCAGCAGTCCGCTCCTTGTGAATCTCCCCTAAATTTTTCAATGGCCTTTTCTTAACAATCCTTTCAAGGCTGCAGTTATCCTGGTTGCTTGTACACCGTTTTGTACCACACTTTTACTTTCCACTCAACTTTCCATTAAAATGCTTGGATACAGCACTCTGTGAACAGCCAGCTTCTTTAGCAGCAACATTTTGTGGCTTACCTTCCTTGTGGAGTGTGACATCTGTCAAGTCAGCAGTCTTCCCCATGATTGTGGAGCCAACGGAAACAGACTAAGGTACCTTTTTAAACGCTTAGGAAGCCTTTGCAAGTTTATTTTGTTATTGTAATTTACTGTGATAATGACTTTTGTGTTTTCATTGGCTGTAAGCCATAATCAACATTAACTCCTTTCTGACATCAGACATAATATTCCGTGCATGTGCTCTGGGCCTATTTGACAAGGGACAGAATATTACATCATCAGGATCGCCTGCGCACAGAAAGGGGTGTGCGGGTGATCATCGCTGGGTGCCAGCTGATTCTGACAGCTGACACCTGGCACTAAGTGCCAGGAGTGGTCACAGATCACTCCTAGCACTTTAACCCCCAAAATGCTGCGATTGATTACGATCGCAGCATTCTGGAGCCTACAGAGAGCTGACAGCCCCTCTGCCTTTGGATCGGAGACCCCACGGCGTGCCATTGGTGTCGTCATGACAACAACTGGGTCACCAGAGCTAGGAAACTTTCTGATCATGAGCAGTGCATGATCAGCAAGTCTCTCTGACAGTGCAGAGCTGACAGTTTCTGCAGCCTAGAGATGCTGCTTCATCTCCATTGTGCAAAAGCGACCAGCCTGCAAAAAATGATTGTTCCATAGTGGGACAAAGAAAAAAAGTAAAAAAAAAAGTAAAAAATATCTTTTAAATAATTGTAAAAATATTTAAAAAAAATCAAAAATAATGATAATAAAAATCTAAATGTATCTAAATAAATATTTGAATGAAAAATAAAATATAAACAGTAAAAGTACACACATTTGGTATTGCTGCATCCGCAACGACCCAGCCTATAAAACTGTCCCACTAGCTAACCCTTTTAGTGAACACCATAAAAAAACAAGGTAAAAAAACAATGCTGTATCAGTTTCTCCTGTTATCCTTTGGAAAATACAAAAAATTGGATTTATAGTAATTTTTTTGTGAAAAAAATTTAAATGTTCATTTTTTTCTTCCAGATGTTCCTGTGAAGCACCTGAAAGGTTAATAAACTTCTTGAATGTGGTTTTGAGCAACTTATGGGGTGCTGTTTTTAAAATGGTGTCACTTTGGGGTATTTTCTATCATATAGACCCCTCAAAGTGACTTCAAATGTGAGGTGGTCCTTAAAAAAACCAAATGGTATTGTAAAAATGAGAAATCGCTGGTCAGCTTTTAACCCTTATAATTTCCTAAAAAAAAAAAATTTACTCCAAAAATTGTGCTGATGTAAAGTAGGCATGTGGGAAATGTTATTATTTCAGTATTTTGTGTGACATCTGTGGAAATTAACCCCTTAAGCCCCAAGGGTGGTTTGAACGTTAATGACCGGGCCAATTTTTACAATTCTGACCACTGTCCCTTTATGAGGTTATAACTCTGGAACGCTTCAATGGATCCTGATGATTCTGACAATGTTTTCTCGTGACATATTGTACTTCATGATAGTGGTAAAATTTGTTTGATATCACCTGTGTTTATTTGTGAAAAAAAAGAAAATTTGGCGGAAATATTGAAAATTTTGCAATTTTCCAACTTTGAATTTTTATGCCCTTAAATCACAGAGATATGTCACACAAAATAATTAATAACTAACATTTCCCACATGTCTACTTTATATCAGCACAATTTTGGAACCAATTTTTTTTTTCAGGGAGTTATAAGGGTTAAAAGTTGACCAGCATTTTCTCATTTTTACAACACCATTTTTTTTAGGGACCACATCTCATTTGAAGACATTTTGAGGGGTTTATATGATAGAATATAACCAAGTATGACACCATTCTAAAAAGTGCACCCCTCAAGGTGCTCAAAACCACATTCAAGAAGTTTTTTAACCCTTCAGGTGTTTCACACGAATTTTTGAAATGTTTAAATAAAAGTGTACATTTAACTTTTTTTCACACAAAATTTAATTCAGCTCCAATTTGTTTTATTTTACCAAGGGTAACAGGAGAAAATGGACCCCAAAAGTTGTTGTGCAATTTGTCCTGAGGACGCTGATACCCCATATGTGGGGGTAAACCACTGTTTGGGTGCATGGCAGAGCTCAGAAGGGATGGAGCGCCATTTGACTTTTCAATGCAAAATTGAGTGGAATTGAGATGGGACACCATGTTGCGTTTGGAGAGCCACTGATGTGCCTAAACATTGAAACCCCCCCAAAAGTGACACAATTTTGGAAAGTAGACCCCTTAAGGAACTTATCTAGATGTGTTGTGAGAGCTTTGAACCCCCAAGTGTTTCACTACAGTTTATAACGCAGAGCCGTGAAAATCAAAATTATTTTTTTCCCACAAAAATTATTTTTTAGCCCCGAGTTTTGTATTTTCCCAAGGGTAACAGGAGAAATTGGACCCCAAAAGTTGTTGTCCAATTTGTCCTGAGTATGCTGATGCCCCATATGTGGGGGGGAACCATCGTATGGGCACATGGCTGAGCTCCGAAGGGAAGGAGCGCCATTTGGAATGCAGACTTAGATGGAATGGTCTGCAGGCATCACATTGCATTTGCAGAGCCCCTATTGTACCTAAACAGTAGAAACCCCTACAAGTGACCCCATATTGGAAACTAGGCCACCCATGGAACTTATCTAGATGTGTTGTGAGAATTTTGAACCCCCAAGTGTTACACTACAGTTTATAACGCAGAGCCGTGAAAATAAAAAATCATTTTTTCCCCACAAAATGTTTTTTTAGCCCCCCAAATTTTTATTTTCCCAAGAGTAACAAGAGAAATTGGACCCCAAAAGTTGTTGTTCAGTTTGTCCTGAGTATGGTGATAAACCCCTTCTTTGGGCTCACGGGAGAGCTCGGAAGGGATGGAGCACTGTTTTACTTTTTCAATGCAGAATTTGTTGGAATTGAGATCGGACGCCATGTCGCGTTTGG
Organism: Ranitomeya imitator; assembly: GCF_032444005.1. Classification (NCBI taxonomy): domain Eukaryota; kingdom Metazoa; phylum Chordata; class Amphibia; order Anura; family Dendrobatidae; genus Ranitomeya; species Ranitomeya imitator. The sequence continues at coordinate 353,539,483 of NC_091286.1, read as the reverse complement.
AGAGCCCCTGATGTGCCTAAACAGTGGAAACCCCCAATTTTAACTGAAACCCTAGCCCCAACCCTAACCCTAGCCCCATTCCTAGCCTTAACCCTAACCTTTGCCCTAACCCTAGCCATAATCCTAACCCTAGCCCTAACCCTAATGGGAAAATGGAAATAAATACATTTTTTTATTTTATTATTTTTCCCTAACTAAGGGGGTGATGAAGGGGGGTTTGATTTACTATTTATAGTGTTTTTTGCGTGGATTTTTATGATTGACAGCTGTCACAGACTAAAAGACGCTTTTTATTGCAAAAAATAGTTTTTGCGTCTCCACATTTTGAGAGCTATAATTTTTCCATATTTTGATCCACAGAGTCATGTGAGGTCTTGTTTTTTGCGGGACAAGTTGACGTTTTTATTGGTAACATTTTCGGGCACGTGACATTTTTTCATCGCTTTTTATTCTGATTTTTGTGAGGCAGAATAACCAAAAACCAGCTATTCATGAATTTCTTTTGGGGGGAGCGTTTATACCGTTCCTCGTTTGGTAAAATTGATAAAGCAGTTTTATTCTTCTGGTCAGTACGATTACAGCGATACCTCATTTATATCATTTTTTATGTTTTGGCGCTTTTATACGATAAAAACTATTTTATAGAAAAAATTATTATTTTTGCATCGCTTTATTCTGAGGACTATAACTTTTTTATTTTTTCGCTGATGATGCTGCATGGTGGCTCCTTTTTTGTGGGACAAGATAACGTTTTCAGCAGTACCATGTTTATATATATATATTCATCTTTTTGATCGCGTATTATTCCACTTTTCGTTCGGCGGTATGATAATAAAGCGTTGTTTTTTGCCTCGCTTTTTTTTTTACCGCGTTCACCAAAGGGGTTAATTAGCAGTTTGATAGGTGGGGTCGTTACGGATGCAGCGATACTAAACGTGTCATTTTATTGTTTTTCTTTTTATTATTTAGATAAAGAAATGTATTTATGGGAACAATATTTTTTTTCTTTATTTAGGAATTTTTTTTATTATTTTTTACACATGTGAATATTCTTTTATTTTATAACACTGCCCCGGGGGGGAAGACATCATGTTATAGGGTCAGATCGATGATCTGACACTTTCCAGAGCACTGTGTCAGATCAGCGATCTGACATGCAGGGCTGCAGGCTTAGCAGTGCTTGCTCTGAGCCATTTTGGATCCGGGGCCTGCAGGGAGGAGACGCCCGGTACAAGGTGAGCACATCGCCTTGTACCGAGGGTCTAAGGGAAGCACGCAGGGAGCCCCCTCCCTGCGCGATGCTTCTTTGTACCGCCGGAACGCTGCGATCATGTTTGATCGCAGTGTTCCGGGGGTTAATTGTTGTGAATTCTGTGGCAGAGCTCCCTCCTGTGGTCACAAGTGGTACTTCGGCTGATTCTCTCTGTGAGCTTCCGTTGGTGGAGGGAAGCGGTACTGCGGCTTCTGAGTTTCCTCCCTCAGGTGATGTGGTGAGGTCGTTAGGGGCTGCTCTACTTGACTCCACCTAGTGCTTTGATCCTGGCTTCCTGTCAATGTTCCAGTATTGGACTTGTTTTCCTCCTGGATCGTTCCTGTGGCCTGCTGCTCTGCATAGCTAAGTTTTCCTTTGCTATTTTGTTTGCTTTTCTTCTGTCCAGCTTATCTATTTGCTTGCTGGAAGCTCTGGGACGCAGAGGGTGTACCTCCGTGCCGTTAGTTCGGTACGGAGGGTCTTTTTGCCCCCTTTGCGTGGTTTTTAGGGTTTTGTGTTGACCGCAAAGTTACCTTTCCTATCCTCGCTCTGTTCAGAAAGTCGGGCCTCACTTTGCTAAATCTATTTCATCTCTACGTTTGTCTTTTCATCTTAACTCACAGTCATTATATGTGGGGGGCTGCCTTTTCCTTTGGGGTATTTCTCTGAGGCAAGGTAGGCTTATTTTCTATCTTTAGGCTAGCTAGTTTCTCAGGCTGTGCCGAGTTGCATAGGTAGCGTTAGGCGCAATCCACAGCTGCCAAAAGTACTAATGATTCTCAATAGAGGGAAAAAAGAAGTTCTGAGACCATTTTTTTTTCTCTGCACTGTGTTTTGCCTTTTTTTTCCCCTAGACATTTGGGTGGTTCAGGACACAGGTGTAGCAATGGACATTAGAAGTCTGTCTTCATGTGTGGATCAGCTCTCGGCAAGAGTACAAAAGATTCAAGACACTATTGATCAGAAATCTATGTTAGAACCAAGAATTCCTATTCCTGATTTTGTTTTTTGGTGATAGAACTAAGTTTCTGAGTTTCAAAAATAATTGTAAACTATTTCTGGCCTTGAAACCTCGCTCCTCTGGTGATCCAGTTCAACAGGTTTTGATCATTATTTCTTTTTTGCGTGGCGACCCTCAGGACTGGGCATTTTCTCTTGCGCCAGGAGATCCTGCATTAAGTAATATCGATGTGTTTTTCCTGGCGCTCGGATTGCTGTACGATGAACCTAATTCAGTGGATCAGGCAGAAAAAAATTTGCTGGCTCTTTGTCAGGGTCAGGATGAGATAGAGTTATATTGTCAGAAATTTAGAAAGTGGTCCGTGCTCACTCTATGGAATGAATCTGCGCTGGCAGCTATGTTCAGAAAGGGTCTCTCTGAAGCCCTTAAGGATGTCATGGTGGGATTTCCTATGCCTGCTGGTTTGAATGAGTCTATGTCTTTGGCCATTCAGATTGGTCGACGCTTGCGTGAGCGTAAATCTGTGCACCATTTGGCGGTATTACCTGAGCTTAAACCTGAGCCTATGCAGTGCGATAGGACTTTGACCAGAGTTGAACGGCAAGAACACAGACGTCTGAATGGGCTGTGTTTCTACTGTGGTGATTCCACTCATGCTATCTCTGATTGTCCTAAGTGCACTAAGCGGTTCGCTAGGTTTGCCACCATTGGTACAGTACAGTCAAAATTTCTTCTGTCCGTTACCTTGATCTGCTCTTTGTCATCGTATTCTGTCATGGCATTTGTGGATTCAGGCGCTGCCCTGAATTTGATGGACTTGGAGTATGCTAGGCGTTGTGGGTTTTTCTTGGAGCCCTTGCAGTGTCCTATTCCATTGAGAGGAATTGATGCTATGCCTTTGGCCAAGAATAAGCCTCAGTACTGGACCCAGCTGACCATGTGCATGGCTCCTGCACATCAGGAGGTTATTCGCTTTCTGGTGTTGCATAATCTGCATGATGTGGTTGTGTTGGGGTTGCCATGGCTACAAGTCCATAATCCAGTATTAGATTGGAAATCCATGTCGGTGTCCAGCTGGGGTTGTCAGGGGGTACATGGTGTTGTTCCATTTTTGTCAATTTCGTCATCCACCCCTTCTGAGGTCCCAGAGTTCTTGTCTGATTACCGGGATGTATTTGATGAGCCCAAGTCCGATGCCCTACCTCCGCATAGGGATTGTGATTGTGCTATCAATTTGATTCCTGGTAGTAAGTTCCCAAAAGGCCGATTGTTTAATTTATCTGTGCCTGAGCACGCCGCTATGCGCAGTTATGTGAAGGAGTCCCTGGAGAAGGGGCATATTCGCCCGTCATCGTCGCCATTAGGAGCAGGGTTCTTTTTTGTAGCCAAGAAGGATGGTTCGCTGAGACCTTGTATAGATTACCGCCTTCTAAATAAGATCACGGTTAAATTTCAGTACCCCTTGCCGTTGTTATCTGATTTGTTTGCTCGGATTAAGGGGGCTAGTTGGTTCACCAAGATAGATCTTCGTGGTGCGTATAATCTTGTGCGAATTAAGCGAGGCGATGAATGGAAAACTGCATTTAATACGCCCGAGGGTCATTTTGAGTATCTGGTAATGCCATTCGGACTTGCCAATGCTCCATCAGTGTTTCTGTCCTTTATGCATGACATCTTCCGAGAGTACCTGGATAAATTCCTGATTGTGTACTTGGATGACATTTTGATCTTCTCGGATGATTGGGAGTCTCATGTGAAGCAGGTCAGAATGGTTTTTCAGGTCCTGCGTGCTAATTCTTTGTTTGTGAAGGGATCAAAGTGTCTCTTTGGTGTGCAGAAGGTTTCATTTTTGGGGTTCATCTTTTCCCCTTCTACTATCAAGATGGATCCTGTTAAGGTCCAAGCCATCCATGATTGGACTCAGCCTACATCTCTGAAAAGTCTGCAAAAGTTCCTGGGCTTTGCTAATTTTTATCGTCGCTTCATCTGCAATTTTTCTAGTATTGCTAAACCATTGACCGATTTGACCAAGAAGGGTGCTGATGTGGTCAATTGGTCTTCTGCTGCTGTGGAAGCTTTTCAAGAGTTGAAGCGTCGTTTTTCTTCTGCCCCTGTGTTGTGTCAACCAGATGTTTCGCTTCCGTTCCAGGTCGAGGTTGATGCTTCTGAGATTGGAGCAGGGGCTGTTTTGTCGCAGAGAGGTTCTGATTGCTCAGTGATGAAACCGTGCGCCTTCTTTTCCAGGAAGTTTTCGCCTGCTGAGCGAAATTATGATGTGGGCAACCGAGAGTTGCTGGCCATGAAGTGGGCATTCGAGGACTGGCGTCATTGGCTTGAAGGAGCTAAGCATCGCGTGGTGGTATTGACTGATCATAAGAACTTGACTTATCTCGAGTCTGCCAAGCGGTTGAATCCTAGACAGGCTCGTTGGTCACTGTTTTTTGCCCGTTTTGACTTTGTGATTTCGTACCTTCCAGGCTCTAAAAATGTGAAGGCGGATGCTCTGTCTAGGAGTTTTGTGCCCGACTCTCCAGGTTTGTTTGAGCCGGCGGGTATCCTCAAGGAAGGAGTAATTGTGTCTGCCATCTCCCCTGATTTGCGGCGAGTGCTGCAAAAATTTCAGGCTAATAAACCTGATCGTTGTCCAGCGGAGAAACTGTTTGTCCCTGATAGGTGGACGAATAAAGTTATCTCTGAGGTTCATTGTTCGGTCTTGGCTGGTCATCCTGGAATCTTTGGTACCAGAGAGTTAGTGGCTAGATCCTTTTGGTGGCCATCTCTGTCGCGGGATGTGCGTACTTTTGTGCAGTCCTGTGGGATTTGTGCTCGAGCTAAGCCCTGCTGTTCTCGTGCCAGTGGGTTGCTTTTGCCCTTGCCAGTCCCGAAGAGGCCTTGGACACATATCTCTATGGATTTTATTTCAGATCTTCCCGTTTCTCAAAAGATGTCAGTCATTTGGGTGGTCTGTGATCGCTTTTCTAAGATGGTCCATTTGGTACCCTTGTCTAAATTGCCTTCCTCCTCTGATTTGGTGCCATTGTTCTTCCAGCATGTGGTTCGTTTACATGGCATTCCAGAGAATATCGTTTCTGACAGAGGTTCCCAGTTTGTTTCGAGGTTTTGGCGAGCTTTTTGTGGTAGGATGGGCATTGACTTGTCTTTTTCCTCGGCTTTCCATCCTCAGACTAATGGCCAGACCGAACGAACCAATCAGACCTTGGAAACATATCTGAGATGTTTTGTTTCTGCTGATCAGGATGACTGGGTGTCCTTTTTGCCTTTGGCTGAGTTCGCCCTTAATAATCGGGCCAGCTCGGCTACCTTGGTTTCGCCATTTTTCTGCAACTCTGGGTTCCATCCTCGTTTCTCGTCAGGACAGGTTGAGTCTTCGGACTGTCCTGGTGTGGATACTGTGGTGGACAGGTTGCAGCAGATTTGGACTCAGGTAGTGGACAATTTGACCTTGTCCCAGGAGAAGGCTCAACGTTTTGCTAATCGCAGACGCTGTGTGGGTCCCCGACTTCGTGTTGGGGATCTGGTTTGGTTATCTTCTCGTCATATTCCTATGAAGGTTTCCTCTCCTAAGTTTAAACCTCGTTTCATTGGTCCGTATAGGATTTCTGAGGTTCTTAATCCTGTGTCTTTTCGTCTGACCCTTCCAGATTCTTTTTCCATACATAACGTATTCCATAGGTCATTGTTGCGGAGATACGTGGCACCTATGGTTCCATCTGTTGACCCTCCTGCCCCGGTTTTGGTGGAGGGGGAGTTGGAGTATATTGTGGAGAAGATTTTGGATTCTCGTGTTTCAAGACGGAAACTCCAGTATCTGGTTAAGTGGAAGGGTTATGCTCAGGAAGATAATTCCTGGGTCTTTGCCTCTGATGTCCATGCTCCCGATCTTGTTCGTGCCTTTCATGTGGCTCATCCTGGTCGGCCTGGGGGCTCTGGTGAGGGTTCGGTGACCCCTCCTCAAGGGGGGGTACTGTTGTGAATTCTGTGGCAGAGCTCCCTCCTGTGGTCACAAGTGGTACTTCGGCTGATTCTCTCTGTGAGCTTCCGTTGGTGGAGGGAAGTGGTACTGCGGCTTCTGAGTTTCCTTCCTCAGGTGATGTGGGGAAGTCGTTAGGTGCTGCTCTATTTAACTCCACCTAGTGCTTTGATCCTGGCTTCCTGTCAATGTTCCAGTATTGGACTTGTTTTCCTCCTGGATCGTTCCTGTGGCCTGCTGCTCTGCATAGCTAAGTTTTCCTTTGCTATTTTGTTTGCTTTTCTTCTGTCCAGCTTATCTATTTGTTTGCTGGAAGCTCTGGGACGCAGAGGGTGTACCTCCGTGCCGTTAGTTCGGTACGGAGGGTCTTTTTGCCCCCTTTGCGTGGTTTTTAGGGTTTTGTGTTGACCGCAAAGTTACCTTTCCTATCCTCGCTCTGTTCAGAAAGTCGGGCCTCACTTTGCTAAATCTATTTCATCTCTACGTTTGTCTTTTCATCTTAACTCACAGTCATTATATGTGGGGGGCTGCCTTTTCCTTTGGGGTATTTCTCTGAGGCAAGGTAGGCTTATTTTCTATCTTTAGGCTAGCTAGTTTCTCAGGCTGTGCCGAGTTGCATAGGTAGCGTTAGGCGCAATCCACGGCTGCCTCTAGTGTTGTTGGAGAGGATCAGGGATTGCGGTCAACAGAGTTCCCACGTCTCAGAGCTCGTTCTATGTTTTTGGATTATTGTCAGATCACTGTATGTGCTCTGACCTCTATGTTCAGTGTGGTACTGAATTGCCTAATCATAACAGTTAATGTGCCAGGGTCGGTCAGTGACTGCGATAGTCAGCTGACACCCGACCACGATCATCTCATGACATACTATCCCGTCACTGGGAATTAAGTCCCAGCTCACCTCGACGGGATAGTACGTCATAGGCTCCTGCTCTTCTGGTGCGAGTGGGAGCTGAGTGTCATGCTACTGTGCTCTGATCCTCTCATATGACAGAATCTGAGCACAGCTACGGAGGAGATGGAGAAAGTAATTTCTCCATCTCCTCTGCTGTCGGCGTCGAAGTCAATCGCACGGAAATCGATGTTTCGCACCCATAGCCTTTTATAGGTGCAAGTGAACTGGGTCTCACTGCAAATCGCATGAGAAATCGGCACGAGAAATTAATCACTTATCTGAGCTGCCCCATAGAATAACACTGGGCCAAGTGTTATGTGATGTTTTATCGCATTACACTTGGTTGTGTTATTCGATAGTGTGACTCCAGCCTAAGTTTGCTGGCATTTTTACAAGGTTTTATTAGTCAGAATAATGCAGAAAAACAATATATGTGGTACAATAAATATTTTTTCCATAATGCAACACTAAGAGCTTGTAATTTTAGAAGTATCTGAAAATATACTTAAAGTACCGGTAATTAGTTTTGCGTAATTATTAAAAGTACTTTGACATTTAGGAAATAATTAAACTACTATTTGTTTAGTGATATTTTGAGATAACAAACATTCTTTAGGTAAAACAAATCTTGTATTAATTACCCATGGAGCCTTTTCTAGTAAACCTCTACGACTCATTTTTTACCTTTGGGAAATACTGATGTTTCATATGAGACATAATGAGTGCATTGAAAGTTGTCTAATAAATAAAACATTCTTATTCTTGAGTTTTGTTGATTTATTATGCTCAACATGTAATAGCTGCGAATGAGAACTTTTATTGGCTCTTTCAACAATGACAGATCACAAAATCTCTATCTCCTTTATCTGAAGCCTTACTTCAAAAACCAGCATTTAACCTACGTGAAAAGCATTATAAATGTTTCCATTGCAATAATGGCTTATACTTTCTATTTATAAATGTGTTTGTAAAATGAGGAAAAAGGCAACTAACTGTGAGTTTATACAGTGCAGTTACATAATGGTACAGAAAATGAATCATACAAAGGTCTTTCTACAAACTTATACATTTTATTTTTATTACAATTCATTTCTGCATTGATGTTACAGAAGTCACTCTACAATTGTATCATTACGTATTGAAGTGGTTTGGGTTAAACTGTAAATGTCAGAAATATTTTAAATATCTCTTCATTATATTGAATATGAATTATCTGAATTAATTAATTCAAATGTAAATTTAAAATATCCCCATGTTTGTTAATCTTTCCACCAACAATCTACAAATGGCATTCAGTCTGCAAATGGGACGCATTGCTACATAGAATAATGTTGAATAGGGAAAGAAGTATAATATTTATTGATTTTCCCATGCCCTCATGCAAAAGATTTTGGAGATCTCCAGTAGCAGAAGTAGGAGATACTGTTAATAATATTGCACTTTATTTTAGTAAATGCACTGCTCGAATCTGTCGATAAATCTGTCTGTAGTAAAGTATTAAGTGACACCTTCTGCCAATAAGTCTATGGAAAGAGGAGAGGGAAAAGCTGTCATGAGAGAAAAGCAGGGCACACAAAGAGAAGATGCCTCTAGTGCGGAGTAAAAACAATGGACCATGAATGTGACCATGGAAGAGTAAAGATATGCACTTCATAGCTTCTACACACTAGCTGCATAAATACACTGTGCAGAATTATTAGGCAAGTTGTATTTTAGAGGATTATTTTTATTATTGATCAACAACTATGTTCTCAATCAACCCAAAAGACTCATAAATATCAAAGCTTAATATTTTTGGAAGTTGGAGTGTTTTTTTTTAGATTTGGCTATCTTAGGAGGATATCTGTTTGTGCAGGTAACTATTACTGTGCAGAGTCATTAGGCAACTTAATAAAAACCAAATATATTCCCATCTCACTTGTTTATTTTCACCAGGTAAACCAATATAACTGCACATAATTTAGAAATAGACATTTCTGACATGCAAAAACAAAACCCCCCAAAATTAGTGACCAATATAGCCACCTTTCTTTATGATGACACTCAACAGCCTTCCATCCATAGATTCTGTCAGTTGCTTGATCTGTTTACGATCAGCATTGCGTGCAGCAGCCACCACAGCCTCCCAGACACTATTCCAAGAGGTGTACTGTTTTCCCTCCCTGTAGATCTCACATTTTATGAGGGACCACAGGTTCTCTATGGGGTTGAGATCAGCTGAACAAGGGGGCCATGTCATTATTTTTTCTTCTTTGAGACCTTTACTGGTCAGCCATGCTTTGAGGTAGTTGGAGGCATGTGATGGAGCATTGTCCTGCATGAAAATCACGTTTTTCTTGAACGATACCGATTTCTTCCTGTACCACTGCTTGAAGAAGTTGTCTTCCAGAAACTGGCAGTGAGTCTGGGAGTTGAGCTTCACTCCATCCTCAACCCGAAAAGGTCCCAAAAGTTCATCTTTAATGATACCAACCCATAATAGTACCCCACCTCCACCTTGCTGGCGTCTGAGTCGGAGTGGAGCTCTCTGCCCTTTACTGATCCAGCCTCTGGCCCATCCATCTGGCCCATCAAGAGTTACTCTCATTTCATCAGTCCATAAAACCTTTGAAAAGTCAGTCTTAAGATATTTCTTGGCCCAGTCTTGACATTTTATCTTATGTTTCTTGTTCAAAGGTGGTCATTTTTCAGCCTTCCTTACCTTGGCCATGTCCCTGAGTATCACACACCTTGTGCTTTTTGTTGCAGCTCTGAAATATGGCAAAACTGGTGGCAAATGGCATCTTGGCAGCTTCACGCTTGTTTATTGTCAATTCATGGGCAGTTATTTTGCGCCTTTTTTGCCCAACACGCTTCTTGCGACCCTGTTGGCTATTTGCCATGAAACACTTGATTGTTCAGTGATCACGCTTCAAAAGTTTGGCAATTTCAAGACTGCTGCATCCCTCTGCAAGATATCTCACAATTTCGGACTTTTCAGAGCCCATCAAATCTCTCTTCTAACCCATTTTGCCAAAGGAAAGGAAGTTGCCTAATAATTAAGCACACCTTAGATAGGGTTTTGATGTCATTAGACAACACCCCTCCTCATTACAGAGATGCACATCACTTGATTTACTTAATTGGTAGTTGGCTCTCAAGCCCGAACAGCTTGGAGTAGGACAACATGTATAAAAAGTATCATCTGATCAAAATACAACTTGCCTAATAATTCTGCACTCAGTGTAGAATAGTTGCACAGAAACGCTACAGCAGAAGAGAGCTACACAGCAGTTAAGAAATGTATAAGTGGTGGATCCACTGGCTGTGGATCTTCACGGCAACACTGAGGACTATTCCTGTGTTCTCTTCGGGTCTTTCAAACAAACTTCAGAGGAGCAGACCCAGGACTTCCTGTCATAGCCTTCAGATGGCCCATACATCTACCAACTTGAGGCTTTGGGGATGTTCTTTGGCCTCTTTTCCAAAAGCTGAGGAGCTGAGCAATATGGAAACTGCAAGAACTCACCCCACCCCAATATTGGAGACTCCCATATGGTGCCACGATCTCCATAATGCAGGGAAGCTTTCTGACCCTCCTCAACCTTTGATAATCTCATGGGTTTTCCCCAAAACAACAGACCCTTTTTCTTGTTTTTCTGGCTCCCATGCTATTACGGGCAGAGTCCATCATTGGACGATTCCCCCTGCTTGTTGCGGGCTCTGGCGATGAACCCGCACCTTTTCTGGCACATGACAGCTGATCTGATCCGCTGACATGTGCCCCTAACAACTGCTGGTAGAAATTTGATCTACCCGTGGCTGTTAACATGTTTAATGCCGCTGTCAAACTCTGACATGGCATGTCAACCCAGGATCAGCAGGAGACCCCTGTGGTTTTCATAGCTATGCAAGTGAGCATACCGATTACATAGAACAGGGCTGCAGCCCTGCTTTGTGTAGCACAAGCGATCAGATAATTTCAGCTTTTAGTCTCCCATGGGTATTATTGAAGCAAGTAAATAGTTTAAAAAAGTTATTAAAAATATAAAAAAAAATACGTAAGAGTTCTAATCACCCCCCTTTCAAAATAAAACAATAAAAAAAAAATATACACATATTTGGTATCGCCGCATCCAGAATCGCCTGATCTATCAATATGAAAAAAGAATCCAATCAGTAAACGGCATAGCGAGAAAAAAGACTGAAACGCCAGAATTACGGTTTTTGGTCATTGCAACATTGCAATAAAATGCAATAACAGGCAATCAAAAGATCATATACACCCCTAATACACTGTAGAATGCAATCTGAGAAGCTTTCAATTAAGCTTATTAGTATAAATATAAATTCAGTGTTGCTTTCAAGTGGACTGAATAATTATGGTTATATACCTTGAATAAACGTTGACAGGTGACTATGCTAGCTTAACCCCTTCCCGACCTGTGACGCCACGTAGGCGTCATGAAAGTCGGTGCCAATCCGACCTGTGACGCCTATGTGGAGTCATGGAGGGATCACATCCCTGCAGATCGGGTGAAAGTGTAAACTCCAATTTCACCCGATCTGCAGGGACAGGGGGAGTGGTACTTTAGCCCAGGGGGGGTGGCTTTGCCCCCACGTGGCTACGATCACTCTGATTGGCTGTTGAAAGTGCAACAGCCAATCAGAGCAATTTGTAATATTTCACCTATGAAATTTGGTGAAATATTACAATCCAGCCATGGCCGATGCTGCAGTATCATCAGCCATGGCTAGAGACCGTGCTCTGACCCCCCCACCGACTGACAGCGGCGATCTGCCGCCGCTGTTAGTCTTTCCTCCCCTCCGTTTTGTGCTCTGCTGCTTTCCTCTCCTCTCCACTCCGGTGCCCCCCCCGCTGTCCGATCCCACCCCTCCGTACCACTGGAGTCCCAGGGACCCTCCCAGTGTCCGTCCGGCATCTTCGATGGGTGCCGCCATCTTCCAAAATGGCGGGTGCATGCGCAGTGCGCCCGCCAAATCTGCCAGGCGGCAGATTCTTTACAGGTACATTTTGATCACTGTGATATAACCTATCACAGTGATGTGATCAAAATAAAAAAAAGTAAATAAAGACCCCCCTTATCACCCACATAGGTAGGGAAAATAATGAAATAAATAAAATAAAATATATTTATTTTTATTTTTCTACTAGGGTTAGGGTTAGAACTAGGGTTAGGGTTAGAACTAGGGTTCGGGTTAGAACTAGGGTTAGGGTTAGTGCTAGGGTTAGGGCTAGGGTTAGGGATACGGCTAGGGTTAAGGTTAGGGTTACGGCTAGGGTTGCAATTAGGGTTAGAATTAGGCTATGTGCACACGGTGTGGATTTGGCTGCGGATCCGCAGTGGATTGGCCGCTGGGGATTTGTGGCAGTTTTCCATCACGTTTACAGTACCATGTAAACCTATGGAAAACCAAATCTGCTGTGCCCATGGTGCGGAAAATACCGTGCAGAAACACTGCGTTGTATTTTCCGCAACATCTGAATTCTTTGTGCGGATTCCGCAACGTGTTACACCTGTTGCTCAATAGGAATCCGCAGGTGAAATCCGCACAAAAAACACTGGAAATCTGCGGTAAATCAATTTTTCAAAAACGGTGCGGAGAAATCCGCACACAAATCCGCACACGAATCCACAACGTGGGCACATAGCCTTACGGTTAGGGCTGGAACTAGAGTTAGGGTTGGAATTAGGGTTAGGGTTGGAATTAGGGTTAAGATTAGGGTTAGGGGTATGTTGAGGTTAGAGTTAGGCTTGTGGTTAGGGTTGGGATTAGGATTGGTTGTGTGTTGGGGTTAGGGTTGGGATTAGGTTTAGGGGTGTGTTGGGGTTAGGGTTGTGGTTAGGCGTGTGTTGGGGTTAGGGTTGTGATTACGGTAATGGTTAGAACTGGGATTAGAGTTAGGGGTGTGTTGGGGTTAGTGTTGGAGATAGAATTGAGGGGTTTTGTTTAGGCACATCAGGGTGTCTCCAATCACGACATGGCGCCACCATTGATTCCAGCCAATCTTGCATTCAAAAAGTCAAATGGTGCTCCCTCCCTTCCGAGCCCCGATGTGTGGCCAAACAGTGGTTTACCCAAGCGTATGGGGCATAAGCGTACTCAGGAAATATTGTACAACAATTGTGGGGGTCTAATTTCTCCTGTTACCCTTGGAAAAATAAAAAAATGGGGGCTAAAAAATTATTTTTGTGGGGAAAAAAAAGATTTTTTATTTTCACGGCTCACCGTTACAAAATTTTGCAAAGCACTTGGGGGTTCAAAGTGCTCACCAAAAACCTAGATAAGATCCTTGGGAGTCTAGTTTCCAAAATGGGGTCACTTGTGGGGGGTTTCTACTGTTTAGGTACATCAGGGGCTCTGCAAATGCAACGTGATACCCGCAGACCATTCCATCAAAGTCTGCATTTCAAAACGTCACTACTTCCTTTCTGAGCCCCGACGTGTGCCCAAACAGTGGTTTGCCCCCACATATTGGGCATCAGCGTACTCAGAACAAACTGGACAGCAACTATTGGGGTTCAGTTTCTTGTGTTACCCTTGTGAAAATAAAAAATTATGGGCTAAAAAAAATTATTTTTGAGGAAAAAAAATGATTTTTTATTTTCACGGCTCTGCATTATAAACTTTTGTGAAGCACTTGGGGGTTCAAAGTGCTCACCACACATCTAGATAAGTTCCTTGGGGGGTCTAGTTTCCAAAATGCCATCACTTGTGGGGGGTTTCTACTGTTTAGGCACATCAAAGGCTCTGCAAATGTAACATGACACCCACAGACCATTCCATCAAAGTCTGCATTTCAAAAAGTCACTACTTCTGAGCTCTGACATGCACACAAACAGTGGTTTACCCCCACATTTGGGGTATCAGCATACTCAGGGCAAACTGGAAAACAACTTTTTGGGGTCCAATTTCTCCTGTTACCCTTGTAAAAATAAAAAATCGCGGGCTAAAAAATAATTTTTGAGGAAAGAAAAATTATTTTTTATTTTCATGGCTCTGCGTTCTGTGAAGCACTTGGGGGTTCAAAGTGCTCATCACACATCTAGATGAGTTCCTTGGGGGGTCTAGTTTCCAACATGGTGTCACTTGTTGGGGAGTTCAAATGTTTAGGCACACAGGGGCTCTCCAAATGCGACATGGTGACTGCTAACTATTGGAGCTAATTTTTCATTCAAAAAGTCAAATGGCGCTCCGTCCCTTCCGAGCCTTGCCGTGTGCCCAAAAAGTGGTTTACCCCCACATGTGAGGTATCGCTGTATTCAGGAGAAATTGCCCAACACATTTTAAGATCCATTTTATCCTGTAGCCCATGAGAAAATGAAAAAATTGAGGCTAAAGGAATTATTTTGTGAAAAAAAGTACTTTTTCATTTTTACGGATCAATTTGTGAAGCACCTGGGGGTTGAAAGTACTCACTATGCATCTAGATAAGTTCCTTGGGGGGTGTAGTTTCCAAAATGGGGTCACTTGTGGGGGAGCTCCAATGTTTAGGCACACAGGGGCTTTCAAAACACGACATGGTATCCACTAACAATTGGAGCTAATTTTTCATTCAAAAAGTCAAATGGCGCTCCTTCCCTTCCGAGCCTTGCCGTGTGCCCAAACAGTGGTTTACCCCCACATATGAGGTATCGGTGTACTCAGGAGAAATTGCCCAACAAATTTTAGGATCCATTTTATCCTGTTACCCATGAGAAAACAAAAAAATTAAGGCTAAAAGAATTTTTTTGTGGAAAAAAAGTACTTTTTCATTTTTACGGATCAATTTGTGAAGCACCTGGGGGTTCAAAGTGCTCACTATGCATCTAGATAAGTTCCTTGGGGGGTCTAGTTTCCAAAATGGGGTCACTTGTGGAGGAGCTCCAATCTTTAGGCACACAGGGTCTCTCCAAACGCGACATGGTGTCTGCTAAAGATTGGAGCCTATTTTTCATTCAAAAAGTAAAATGGAGCTCCTTCCCTTCCGAGCCCTGTTGTGCGCCCAAACAGTGATTCCCCCCACATATAGGGTATCGGCGTTCTCAGAACAAATTGTACAACAACTTCCGGGGTCCGGTTTATCCTTTTACCCTTGGGAAAATAAAAAAATTGTTGCTAAAAGTTCATTTTGGTGACTAAAAAATTAAATGTTAATTTTTTCCTTCCATGTTGCTCCTGCTGCTGTGAAGCACCTGAAGGGTTAATAAACTTCTTGAATGTGGTTTTGAGCACCTTGAGGGGTGCAGTTTTTAGAATGGTGTCACTTTGGGTATTTTCAGCCATATGGACTCCTCAAAGTGACTTCAAATGTGAGGTGGTCCCTAAAAAAAATGGTTTTGTAAATTTTGTTGTGAAAATGAGAAATCGCTGGTCAAATTTTAACCCTTATAACTTCCTAGTAAAAAAAAAAAAATTTGTTTCCAAAATTATGCTGATGTAAAATAGACAAGTGGGAAATGTTATTTATTAACTATTTTGTGTCACATAACTCTCTGGTTTAACAGAATAAAAATTCAAAGTTTGAAAATTGCAAAATTTTCAAAATTTTCGCCAAATTTCCTTTTTTTCACAAATAAACGCAAAAATTATCGACCTAAATTTATCACTAACATGAAGCTCAATATGTCACGAAAAAACAATCTCAGAATCGCTAGGATCCGTTGAAGCGTTCCTGAGTTATTACCTCATAAAGGGACACTGGTCAGAATTGCAAAAAACGGCCAGGTCATTAAGGTCAAAATAGGCTGGGTCATGAAGGGGTTAAGGAAATAGGTTTGGCCATTCTGTTAGTATAATGAATTTTATGGCTGTTTGCCAAGCGGTTGAAATTTTGTATCAAACAGTGTTGGCTCCAAGCCACTAAAGCTCAGGAAAATCAATAAATTGGCTAGACTGAATGCAGCTGGAAGTAATAGTGTAATTTGATGTAATACTAATGCTCTCATTCAAAATACTGTAGTAAGCTCCTTTGTGGATTCTGTTCATTAGAAATGCTCATGTTCATGGCTGATAAGGCTTGGCAGTTCTGAAGGAATTTATCACATGTCTACTCATTTCTCCCTTTCTTTATTTGATTACTAATAAGAGGTATGATTGCCTGGTGTAAAGTAATGTTATGATAACATTTATTTACTGTCATTAAAATGAAATAAAACATGCAAAACCAAAGATTTAGTAAGACACTGAATACACTATGTACAGAATTATTAGGCAAGTTGTACTTTGATCACATGATACTTTTTATACATGTTGTCCTACTCCAAGCTGTTCAGGCTTGAGAGCCAAGTACTAATTAAGTAAATCAGGTGATGTACAGCTCTGTAATGAGGAGGGGTGTTGTCTAATGACATCAAAACCCTATATCATGTGTGCTTAATTATTAGGCAACATTCTTTCCTTTGGCAAAATGGGTCAGAAGAGAGATTCGACAGGCTCTGGAAAGTCCAAAATTGTAAGATGTCTTGCAGAAGGATGCAGCAATCTTGAAATTGCCAAACGTTTGAAGCGTGATCACTGAACAATCAAGCGTTTCATGGCAAATAGCCAACAGGGTCGCAAGAAGCGTGTTGGGAAAATAAGGCGCAAAATATCTGCCCATGAATTGAGGAAAATCAACTGTGAAGCTGCCAAGATGCCATTTGCCACCAGTTTTGCCGTATTTCAGAGCTGCAACGTTACTGGAGTAACAAAAAGCACAAGGTGTGCGATACTCAGGGACATGGCCAAGGTAAGGAAGGCTGAAAAACGACCACCTGTGAACAAGAAACATAAGATAAAACGTCAAGACTGGGCCAAGAAATATCTTAAGACTAACTTTTCAAAGGTTTTGTGGACTAATGAAATGAGAGTGACTCTTGATGGGCCAGATGGATGGGCCAGAGGCTGGATCAGAAAAGGGCAGAGAGCTCCACTCCAACTCAGACACCAGCAAGGTGGAGGTGAGGTACTGGTATGGGCTAGTATCATCAAAGATGAACTTGTGGGACCTTTTCGGGTTGAAGATGGAGTGAAGCTCAACTCCCAGACCTATTGCCAGTTTCTGGAAGACAACTTCTTCAAGCAGTGGTACAGGAAGAAGTCAGTTTCGTTCAAGAAAAACATGATTTTCATGCAGGACAATGCTCCATCACATGCCTCCAACTACTACACGGCGTGGCTGTTCAGTAAAGGTCTCAAAGAGGAAAAAATAATGACATGACCCCCTTGTTCACCTGATCTGAACCCCATAGAGAACCTGTGGTCCCTGATAAAATGTGAGATCTACAGGGAGGGAAAAGAGAAATACGATAAAAGAACAGCACTACAAGAACCAAAAATAAAACTAATTCCTTTATTTAGTGACAAGTAAAAACAGCATATAAGTAAATAGGGATAGCATAGATGACAAAGATTCACCAAGAAGGTGGCACCACGGTGCCCAACAGGTATACAATATCACAGTATGTAAACAAATATACAGCCACACGAATAGCTCCAAAAGTGCAAGTGCATTGTGCAAATATAATAATAGCAACACTAGACCACCATGTAGTAGATGGGTTTTTAAAGTATAGAAGCATAAAGTGCAATGTTCACCCAAAACATGGCTGTCATAGTAGTAATTCAAAAATAGATGCGGAGCTAAATAGTCTATGTTAAGAATGTGGGCTAAAATTATAATTACCTGGGGGACCACGCTGCCACTCACACCAACGCGCGTTTCGGCGTAATGCCTTCTTCCGGGGGTGTGGCTTCAAGTGAAAATGTAAGCTATTTGAAATACTGCACCTTAGCGGTGCCTGCGCAATCAGGCCACAAACAGAGCCCAGCATGGGGTAAAGAGCCAATCATACTGCTCATATTACAATCCTGCGTCATGGCGGCGCATGCGCAGTTGGTCCGCAAACCGAACCTGGCAACAACAAGGGCGTCGCGAGAGGAGGAGGTCTGCGTCATCCTGAACACACCCACCGGTGAAGCGTGAGCTGGAAATATGACGCAAGCCTCCAAACCCTCAGAACGACGCCGTAACTGTTGCCCGGCAATGGAGCACCGCCACGCATGCGCACTAGGCAGGTGGGGGAATGGAGCTAGGATGTATATGTTAATGAAAGGGGAAGAATAAATAGTAAAAATGTATGTGTGCAAAGGAAACATATTGTGCGTGTGGCTAAAGGGTGTGTACATTTGATAGAGTGTAAGAAAGTGGATAGTATAACGCAGTATGCAGAAACAGAGGCCCACAATTATAAATAACAATTAAGGCCATAAGCAAAAAATGGCAAAAAACACATACCTTATATACTCGAGTATATGCCGAGATTTTCAGCCCACTTTTTTAGGCTGAAAGTCCCCCTCTCGGCTTATACTCGAGTCATACCCAGGAGTTGGCAGGGGAGGGGGAGCGGGGGCTGTAAAATTATAATTACCTACTCCTGGTGCGGTCCCTGCTTCTTCCAGCGCTGCAGTTTCTTCCTGTAGTGAGCGGTCACATGGTACTGCTCATAACAGTAATGAATATGCGGCTCCACCTCCCATAGAGGTGGAGCCGCATATTCATTACTATAATGAGCGTTAACTGTGACCACTCACTACAGGAAGAAAATGCGGCGCCAGGGAACAGACCTGCATCAACGGCGCCAGGAACAGGTAAGTATGACGGGGGCAGTGCGCGATACTCACCTGGTCCTCGTGCCACCGGCGGCGCTGCTATGTCTTCCGCAGTGACGCTCAGGTCAGAGGGCACGGTGACACGATTAGTGCGCGCCGCCCTCTTCCTGAACGTCGGTGCAGAGGATGAGAAGACACAGCGGCGATCAGCGGTGGAACGGGAAAGGTGAGTTTAGCAAGTGCCGGGGGCCTGAGAGGTGAGTATGTAATTTTTTTTATTTTTTGAATCGCAGCAACAGCATATGGGGCAAATATCTGTATGGAGCATCTTATGTGGCCATGTGCAGCATTATATGGGGGCAAATATCTGTATGGGGCATCTTATGTGGCAATGTGCAGCATGATATGGGGCAAATATCTGTATGGGGCATCTTATGTGGCCATGTGCAGCATGATATGGTGGCAAATATCTGTATGGGGCATCTGTATGGGGCCATGTGCAGCATGATATGGGGGCAAATATCTGTATGGGGCATCTGTATGGGGCCATGTGCAGCATGATATGGGGGCAAATATCTGTATGGGGCATCTTATGTGGCCATGTGCAGCATGATATGGGGCAAATATCTGTATGGGGCATCTTATGTGGCCATGTGCAGCATTATATGGGGCAGTTATCTGTATGGAGCATCTTATGTGGCCATGTGCAGCATTATATGGGGCAGTTATCTGTATGGAGCATCTTATGGGGCCATGTGCAGCATTATATGGGGCCATTATCTGTATGGAGCATCTTATGGGGCCATAATCCACATTTGTGGAGCATTATACGGGGCAAATGTCTGTATGGAGCATCTTATGGGGTCATAATCAACATTTGTGCAGCATTATATGGGGCATATTTTAATATGGAGCATCTTATGGGGCCTATTATAAACTGTATGGAGCATTATATGGGGCTCCTGATTCAATATGGATATTCAAAAACACTTAACCTACTGATGTCTCAATTAATTTTACTTTTATTGGTATCTATTTTTATTTTTGAAATTTACCGGTAGCTGCTGCGTAATAATAAAAATGGACCTTGGTTTTTTGTAAAAATTTCTCCAGAATGCAACAATACCCTATATATAATCAGAAACTTTTTTTGAGGCACAGTGCAAAGTTCAGAAGGGGAAGAGCGACATATTATAGTGCAGATTTTATCTTTATGGTTTGTGGGTTCCATGACCCACTGGGAGAATCCCTGATGTGCCAGAACAGCAGAATCCCTTATAAGTGACCCCATTCTACAAACTTCACCTCTCAATTATTCAATCTAGGAGTGCAGTGATCATATTGACAATACAGGTATGTCAAAGAATGTTATACCTTTGGGCAGTGAATTTCTGCTGAATGTGGAAATACCCCACATGTGGCTGTACAGTACTGCTTAGCCATACTGCGAGACTTGTGAGGGATGGCAGGCAATTTGCCCCCTGGAGCGCACATTTTCCTAGAATAGATTGCGGACTCCATATATAGAGCGCCTAAGTGCTAGAAGAGCAGATTTCCCCTTAAAGTGACCCCATTTTGGAAATTATACCCTTTTGGGAATTTGTCTACAGGTGTAGTAACGATTTTGACTCCATGGGTGTTTTCCAGAAACAAGCAGCAGCGGATGATGATGAGTGAAAATTGCAAATTGCTGTTGTAGTCCCCAGTACATTGTAGTGAGCAGTTTGTTGTAGTCCCTAGTACGTTGTAGTGTCCAGCTCATGCTTCTGGAGACACACATCGGTAAATTAGGTGGGCTCGCATAGCTGCAGAAATGTCAAACATGGGGATGCTGAATGTGGTTTAGGCACTCTGTGGCTTAGAAGGGAGGGGGGCATTTGGATTTGGGAGTACAGAATTTACTGAATTTCTTTTGGAGGGGCGAGGAGCCATTTAGCTTTTCTAGAACTTTTGTGCTACCAGTAACTTAGAAGTGGGGACTTGCTTTTTGTTGATTGATTTGAAGCTTATCTTAGGAAGATTTTACATAACATTTGGGATCACATTTATCCTGCGCTCTACGCTGAGCACTTATATTGGGGTTCCAATCTAAATCTCTAAGTGACGTACTGTATTTTCTGGCGTATAAGACTACTTTTTAACCCTTGAAAATCTTCTCAAAAGTCGGGTATCGTCTTATACGCCAGGTGTCGTCTTATAGGTCAGATGCGGAGTAATCTGCGGTCGCCGCATATTGTGGGGGGAGCGATCCCAATGACAAGGAGAGGGGGCACCTCACCGGGAAGGTGTAAGTGAAGCAGAGGCAAAGAAGGAGATAATAGGATACAAGGGTGAGCCAGATTAGTGAAAGAGGAGTGTTTTTCTAGGCACAGCACCGCTCTCTCTCTCTTATTTGCATAACCCTGGCATCCCAGACGCTGACAGTTTGCTTCACTTACACCTTCCTGGTGAGGCGCTCCCTCACCTCGTCATCAGGACCACTCCCCCTCCACTATATACTTCGACCGCAGATTGCTCCGCACCCACCCTATAAGACGACACCCGGCATATAAGACAACCCCCGACTTCTGAGAAGATTTTATATTTTAACTGGAAAAGTTGGGGGTCGTCTTATACGCCCAGTCGTCTTATACGCCGGAAAATATGGTAATTTAAATAAAACCCCCAAAGGATCCATTCACTATAATGAAGCAGAAACCAAGACCAAAAACAAGAGTCTATATAATAAAAGGTATAACTTTATTAAATATATGACAATAAAAATGGAACGGGTGGGAATGATTCACCAGATGAAAAGCGGATATAGTACACAGGGACAACTATGTGCTGGAATATATACTGATATAAATAAAGCTAATGGAAATATAAATATAACCAATAAAAATTGTTGTTGCACAAAATATTAACATAAAGTGCATAAATGTATATCAAAAAGAATAAAATATACAGTATATAAAACATTTTTTTTCTTCAAATGCCAAAATGCAAAATCACCAGCACACAATGTAGCAATGTCTAATCAATATAGTGCATTACCACACAGGTAAGTGGAGGTAGAGATCAGATGAAAATGTGAGCTAAATCTTACTGTGATTTTTGGAACATAGAATGAACAAATCAACAGCAGGTGAAAAATTGATATTATTTATTTATTACTCATGCAGATTAAGTTATTAGACGACTTTATTCTTCAGATCTGTGTCATTACAGTGATACCAGATTTTAGCGTTTTTTATGTTTGACTGCTTTCATACACTAATACACCCTTTTTTTAAAAAAAAAAAAAAGCTAGTTTTTGCATCGCCACATTTTGATAGCTATAAGTTTTCCATATTTTGGCCAACAGAGTCTTGTGAGGGCTTATTTTTTGCAGGAAGAGTTGTCATTTTTATTGGTACCTTTTTTGGGTATATTACATTTTTTATCGCTTTCTATTCTGATTTTTGGGAGGCAGAAAGAACAAAAACCAGCAATTCAGGGTTTATTTTTTTGGGGGGGTTATGCAGTTTTGCGTATGGTAAAATTGCTAAGGCAGCTTTAATCTTCGGGTCAGTATGATTGCAGTGATACCACATTTATATTTTTGTTTTGTTTTGGCACTTTTACACAATAAAAACTATTTTATAGAAAAAAAAAATATTTTTATAGCATCACTTTATTCTGAGAGCTATAAGATTTTTTTTTTTTATATATAAAATGATATTTTCAGCTATACCATTTTTCTTTACATTTGTCTTTTTGAGGGGGGCGTGTCCTGGCTGCTGCAATGTGAGGAAGCAGGAGTCTTAAGCTCTCACAGAAACCCTGACAACAAAGCGTCAAAAGTGACTTTGAGATCTTTTTTTTGCCAAGATTTTGCCTTCAATCAAAAGCCTAACTTCTAAAGCTTAAAATGAGACCAAAACCAGGTCTCTGGGCAAAGCAGAAACCGAGATAAGAAGATCTGAACTTTCTGTGCTGGAAGCACCTCATGGTGACACTGTCATTGTGAGAAGTCTTTGTCTCCCCTCCTGAAGGATTACAACATCTACAGGCTCTCACACACTGGAGCTGAGCTGTGATAAGCAGCTGAAGAAAGAGCCTGTTGCTGGGGTTATCCCCAGACACCTCCGGCTGCCAGGAGGATTGCAGTTCGATTATTGCGGTGCAGGACCGTGGGGGCCGCTCCAGAGCCCCCCTCATCACAGCTCAGGGGCCGCTCCGGACCGCTGCAGCGGCGGGAGGGAGACCTTTTGCCGCTGCAGCCATCGCTGGAGAGGACACCTCCGCGCCAGATGTGAAGCCGCGACCTGCCGCTAATCACTAGAGGACACAGCAAGCTAGGACGCGAGCACCGCAGCACCGCCTTCTCAGGTCAGGATCCGGAGATCTACAGCTGGTCCAGGAGCAACCTTCACCACAGCCTGAGAGGACAGCACACTGTAGCAGAACCCCTGCAAAAGTATCACAGCATTACAGTAGCGGCCGCAAGAACTGGTACCGGGGACACAGCAGCACCGCCTTAATAGGCAGAAGGTAAGACTGCTACAGAGATCACCCCTAGTACCAACGAGCATATTTAAAGCTGGGAGCATGCAGCTATGGAACATTGATAACTTTATTAGCGGAAGCCGCGCTGTGGTATAAATCTGTGTACTGTTTGCCGGAAAATACTGCAATAAGGTGCGGGTAGCAAAGCTGTGGAATATAAATAATTAACTCTGCTGGCAAGGAGCGGCACGCTGTTAAAGAATTGTGCACTGTGATCCGGAAAGTGATGCAATAGTGAGCGGGCAGTAAAGCTGTGGAATAAACAACTGCCTTCATATAAAGTAAGGGGTATAAATCCTGAGAGGCTAAGACTATATAACAGAGGGGACTTTGGAGCTGTGTACCACCAAAATAACATCAATTAGTGCGCATATAGGCACAAACAAGTTAGAGTGATTATCACATACTGTGGCAGAGCTGGGCAGCAGCAGCAGGGGGGGGAGGAGCACTTAGCCTTGCATAGTGGTAACCTGAGTACAGAAACCTAACATATGTGAAGATACTATTATTACTGTACAAAATAAATCTGGGGAGATCCCTCAAAAAGTAAGTTATAAAGGGATTGTGGTCACATTATAATCGTAATACTTATTAAATGGAGCAAAGAACCGGAATAAAAAAACACGCTTCCAGATCATATGTGGACATACCTAATTTGCTGAGCCCAGACAAGTCTAGATCCCCACAAAAAGGGGACGATTATAAATCAAATAAAGCAACAGGGTTGCAATCAAGTAACATAAAAATGGCTTTGCAAAAAAGTGCTCCTGCAACACGGTCCAACAGCACAAAAACAAACACAGAAGTGAAAGTTAAAGGTGCTCCTTCCCCACCTGTTGTTATCCCAGCTGGGGTACAAGCGATGGATACTTCCTTGTCAGCAAAAAGATCCGCTTCTGAGGAGCCATTAGTACCTATAGGTAACACTAAAAGGGATCGTCCGGACTCGGACATAGGGGCAGTTAAACCAAATATTCAAGAAGAATTTTTTCAAACCATCATATCATTAATAGATGACAAACTAAACGCCGGATTTGATAAACACAATTCAATATTTGAAGAAGTATGTGGAGGTTTTGCAAAAAAACTGGAACTGCAAGACTCTAGAATATTCGAATTAGAACAGAAAACGGAGTCCCTAACTACCCAAAACATTGCACTAAAAAAGGAAATAAATGACATGAGGCTTAAAATAGCGGACATTGAAGATAGGAGTCGCAGGAATAATCTAAAAATAAGGGGTATACCGGAGGAAGTAAAACAGTCAGACATAGTAACATAGTAACATAGTTAGTAAGGCCGAAAAAAGACATTTGTCCATCCAGTTCAGCCTATATTCCATCATAATAAATACCCAGATCTACGTCCTTCTACAGAACCTAATAATTGTATGATACAATATTGTTCTGCTCCAGGAAGACATCCAGGCCTCTCTTGAACCCCTCGACTGTGTTCGCCATCACCACCTCCTCAGGCAAGCAATTCCAGATTCTCACTGCCCTAACAGTAAAGAATCCTTTTCTATGTTGGTGGAAAAACCTTCTCTCCTCCAGACGCAAAGAATGCCCCCTTGTGCCCGTCACCTTCCTTGGTATAAACAGATCCTCAGCGAGATATTTGTATTGTCCCCTTATATACTTATACATGGTTATTAGATCGCCCCTCAGTCGTCTTTTTTCTAGACTAAATAATCCTAATTTCGCTAATCTATCTGGGTATTGTAGTTCTCCCATCCCCTTTATTAATTTTGTTGCCCTCCTTTGTACTCTCTCTAGTTCCATTATATCCTTCCTGAGCACCGGTGCCCAAAACTGGACACAGTACTCCATGTGCGGTCTAACTAGGGATTTGTACAGAGGCAAACCCCTAGTTAGCAAAAACAGAGGCAAACCCCTAGCAAACCTTCCGGACTTTGCAAAAACAGTGTTCAAAAAAGCTTTGCCTGATATCTCAAATCTGGAACTTTGCATTGACAGAGCCCATAGATTGCCTAAACCAAAAGGAATATCAGAGGAGAAGCCTAGGGACACTATTCTCCGCTTACATTTTTACGGGACTAAAGAAAAAATACAGAATTTTGTCAAAGATAAGGGATCCCTACCGGAACCTTATGATAGGTTGAAAATCTTCACAGACCTTTCTAAACATACATTGGATACGCGCAGGTCCTTTAAACCTCTGACTGATATTCTCAAGGAGGAACATATCCAATACAAGTGGGGTTTCCCTAAAAAACTTATGTTCCATTATAAGGACAAATTTAAGATCATTAACTCAGTAGAGGAGGGTCTGAACCTCTTTAGATCTCAAAATTGACAGAACTGGGTAGTTTTTCTAACCTTTTCTCTCCTTTATAATAGGCTTTAGTTAAAAGATGGTCTCTAATTAAGGGGGTATTGTGGGAGTTTTATTATACACAAACTTTTCCCCCATTGGATCAAAGGTCCCTTTAGGGACGAAGATCGGTCGATTGAACTGGATTATTTGAAGTTAAACAACACAACTGGTTTTTCTTTTCTTTTTTTTTCTCTTTTATTTTCTATATTTCTAGTTCAATCTTGATATTCTTTAGGCATTAAATTTGTTTAAAGTTTTTTTCTTGCAGCATCGTCAACGGTCCACAACATGCAACTGAAATTCATGTCCTACAACGTCAGGGGACTCAACAGTCCGTGGAAGAGGTATGCCGTCTGGAGGGAGATTAAACAACTGCAGGCAGAAATTGTATGCCTGCAGGAAACAAAGCTCCGAGAAGGTAATCACCCCACATTCTCAAATAAAAACTTCTCACACTGCTTTTCTTCATTGACCAAAGGAAGGAAGGCAGGAGTGATTACATTGGTTAAAAGCACTGTTCCATTCCAATTTATAGAAGAGGTTAAAGACACAAATGGCAGATTTCATATTTTAATTTGTCAAATTAACGCGGTAATTTGTACCATCGTAAATATATATGCCCCTAATACAAAACAACTAAGCTTCCTAAATAAGGTTATGAGGAAAATCCATAAATGTAAACAAGGACAATTATACATTATGGGAGATTTTAATATGGTCCCCGATGGGAAACTTGACTCTACTTCTGCCTCACGTAGTTCCTCTATTAATCTCGACAAATGGATTACCAGTAACGAGTTATTTGACACTTTCAGATGTTTAAACTCTACCTCGAGGGAGTTTTCCTTCTTCTCACTGGTACATAAAACAGAGTCCAGGATTGACCTGTTTCTAACAGAAATATATACTATAACTAAAATAAAAAAAGCCACTATTCTGGACAGGTCAATATCTGATCACTCACCCATAGTAACTGAAGTCATGATTGGACCCTATCTTAAAAATTCTGCTTTGTGGAAATGCAATAGTTACCTGTTGAACGTTCCAGAATACAGAGAGGAAATTAAAACCTCATTGCAAAATTATTTCAAAGAAAACATAAATGGTGAAACACACCCATTTGTGATATGGAACGCCCACAAAGCAGTAATTAGGGGAAAATTAATTCAGATCTCAGCTAGACATAACGCAAAACAAAGAGAAAAAATTATGAATATTCAGAAAAAAATCAGAGAAAAAGAAAATAATCTTAATAACCCAAATAATGACTCACAAAGCGTTTACAAAGACATACTCGCACTGAGACAACAATTGAATAAAGCTATTATGGAGGACTATGAAAAAATAATTAAGGCATCAAAATTTAAGAACTATTCCGAGACTAATAAACCGACGAAATACATGGTAGCCAAACTTAAAAGAGACAGGATAAATAAAAGAGTAAATAAAATAAAAAATTGTTCGGGGGATATGATCCAACATCCAACAAACATAGCAGAAGAATTTGCTAAATTCTACCACAAATTATATAATTTAAAGGATGATCCTTTAACCCCCATTCCAGATCCAAAAGAAATTAGGTCATTTCTTAGTAAATTACACCTTCCAACAGTGGAATCATCAGATTTAGATAATTTAACAAAGGCCATCACAGTATCTGAAGTCAGAGATACAATAAAATCCCTGAAACTCCAAAAATCACCAGGACCAGATGGGTTGGTTAATGAATATTACAGGATCTTCTCAGATCTATTGGCCCCTCACATGACTAATATTTTTAACACTGCATCAAGCTTAGGTGTTCTTCCCAAAGAAATGCTGGAGGCAACTTTGATAATGATCCCAAAACCACAGAGCAACATTGACGAAATAAAAAACTATAGGCCTATTTCACTTATAAACACAGACGTTAAAGTTTATTCGAAAATCTTAGCTAATAGGTTAAAAGAAGTCTTACCAAAAGTGATAAAACATGACCAATCTGGGTTTATCGAGGGGAGACAAACCTCCGATGCCACCAGGAGATTACTCAACATTCTCAGCAAAATTAACGCCAATGGTACTTCATCTGTCCTGTTGACACTTGATGCCGAAAAGGCGTTTGATCGAATAAATTGGCAGTATCTTAAAATGGTGATGGAGAAATTCGGTTTTGATGATAAATGGCTCACATCGGTATTTGCGCTTTACTCAATACCCAGTGCAAAAATTTACATTAACAACAACTTATCAAAATCCTTCCCAATAAGTAATGGAACTAGACAGGGTTGCCCACTGTCCCCCCTGTTGTTTGCCCTGGCAATTGAACCCTTAGCAGAAATGATTCGTATTAACAAGAATGTTCTAGGAGTGGACATCGGTAACAACCAATATAAAATATCCCTGTTTGCAGACGATATGTTACTAACTCTAACAGACCCCCACAATTCCATTAAAAACCTCCTGGAAATACTTGAGGAATTTTCTAAAATTTCTCTATTTAAGATAAACAATATTAAATCAAAGATACTCCAACTCAATTTACAAGAAGAAACCATTAATTCAATAAAACAAATGGTAGATTTTACCTGGGAGGAGGAACAGATTTCATATTTAGGAATTACTTTTACAAAAAGGGTTAGCGAATTGGCCAAGACTAATGGGGAGAACATTCTTTCAGTAATTAATAAAGATTTTCAATCATGGAGTAAAGTGGGGTTATCGTTGATGGGTAGGGTTCTAGCGGTCAAATCAATGATACTTCCAAAAATTCTGTACATTTTTAGAACATTACCTTTGAAGTTTTCTTCAGAATTTTTCAAAAACTGTCAAAAAAAAATACTGTCTTTTGTCTGGAGTGGGAAAAAAGCCAGAATATCTAGGGACATCCTTTACAAAAGTAAAAGAAATGGTGGATTAGGTCTCCCGAACTTTCAAGCATACCACAAAATTAATTTAATAAAACATAGCCAGGGATGGTTCAATAAAAAAGATAACCCGGTGTGGCTCGATATGGAGTTGTCTTTAAATAAATCTGATTCTTTGGCAAACCTTCTCATTAAACATACCCTAAATTTAGACAAATATAAACGTAGTCATCCGATTATCTCAGCCATTCTTCAAGCATGGGATAAATTAGCTAAAATCCCGGGGGGAAAAAATAAAACAACAATTGGGGAAATTCTACCAATTTCATTAACCCTGCTGTTCTGTTCGGTCTGGGGAGACCTATTTTGAACTTTGGTATTTTTTGGGGTGTTCAAGATGCGGTTCTGAAACTTGTGGTTGATTGACTTAAATGAGGATGGGTCGGTCGGCCACGGGTTTCAGAGCCGCATCTTGAATATTTTAAAGAATATTGAAGTTCAAAGTCGGTCATTTTTGACCAACAGAACAGCAGGGTTAATAACCTCTCTATTCGGACAAAAATTTCCAACATTATGGGAACAAAAGGGAGTAAAAAAATTAGGAGACTTGTTGGCAAACAATAAACTACTAAATTTCTCAGAAATCAAACAAAAATTTAATATCCCTTCGTCAGAATTTAATCAGTACCTCATTGTTAAAGAATGCCTTCAGATCTTCATTTCTAAGGCTTCTCCTAAATTCGAACCAATATATTTATTGCTTAGAAATCTTGATCATAAAGTTTTCTGGAGCACTAAGTTACTATATAATATTTTCAATAAAGACTATATATTTAAAAAGAACAAATACATGAAAAAATGGGGGAAAACATTAGGCCTACAAATAGATGACGAGCAGTGGGAAGAAGCATTAAAAAACACTTATGCCTCTAATATTTCGCTTCCACTCCACGAGACATATTACAAATTAGTTACAAGGTGGTATCTTACACCAGATAGAATTACTCATTTCGGCGGAAGCTCTTCACCGTTGTGTTGGAGGGGATGTGTAAACAAGGGGGACTTACTTCACATATTTTGGTCATGTCCAAAATTAACAAACCTGTGGAAGCAGGTCTCCAAATACATTAGTACTCTGCTCAATGAGGACTTTGTCCTGACTCCCCAGACGGCTCTCCTATCAGTGGACATCGAAAAATTACATTACTCAATGAGGTTTGTAATAATCCATATCTTGTTGATAGTTAAAAACAAAATTGCAGCGATGTGGAAGAGCTCTGAGGCTCCGAGTTTCCCTGACGTTGTGGACAATCTTAATCTTCACAATTCCTTAGATCTTAAATTCGCTATAGCGAATGGATGTTTACAAAAATATGAAAAAAAATGGAATAAATGGAACTTCAGATTCCAAAATCAGTAATCTTTTCGGTGGATTGTGGTGTTGTTGACGATCAAATTAAGACGAGTAACTAAGTTAAAAGTTTTCTTTCTTTATTAGGGCAATTTGTTTCTGGCCTAACTAGGTCAGTGGCCCAAAAAGCAAGGTTATTGCTTATCTGTTAGTTTTGTTCTTTCTTGTTTTGTTATTATGTTTCCCCTGCCCCTTCCTCTTCCCCTCCTGTTCCCCTTTTCCCCTTCCCCCCTTCTCCCAACCACTTCCTTTTCTTTAATGTAGATGCATACTAATATTTCACAAATGCATTATATTGGTTTTGTTTAAAAAAAATTGTTAATAAAAAATATTTGAAAACATTTGTCTTTTTGATCTCATTTTATTCCACTTTTTGTTTGGTGGTATGATACCAAATGATGCCTCTTTTTTTTTACAGTATTGACTTAGGGGTTTAATTATTGGGACATTTTTATAGGGCTGGTCATTCCGTACTTAGTGATACCAAGTATGTGTACTTTTTTCCCCATTAAAATATTTATTTATGGGTATAGTATTTATTTTTATTTATTATGTTTTGCCTATATAGCGCTATCTTATTCCGCAGTGCTTTACATTAATTATCATTACTGTCCCTAATAGGGCTCACAATCTAAATTCCCTATCGGTATGTCTTTGAAGTGTGGGAGGAAACCGGAGTACCCAGAGGAAACCCACACAAACACAGGGAGAACATTCAAACTACTTGCAAAAGTTGTCCTTGGTGGGATTTATTATTATTACTAGATGGCAGCCCGATTCTAAAGAATCGGGAGTCTAGAATCCATATATACTTTATTTATTCAAATGTAAGAATAATACAATTAATAAATAATAGTAAGAAAGAACAAAAATAATAGGCAGTATATGGAGAAAACACCAAACAAAAGTTCAAAATTGGTGTGAAAATGTCACTGAACCACTTCACAACTAAATATATATAGTTTTGGTAAATGGTATTATCATTTTTTTGACGAAATTCGGCAGGAGCTTGAAGAGCAACGTCACTGGGCCCGCCTCCACGCAGTAGAAACTTGCTGTGAGGTAAAAATTCAAAAATCACACCAAAATGGCGGGCGGAGTGTGTCACAGTACGGCACGTTTCTGATTGGTCGCTCGCAGCAGGCGGCAACCAATCAGACACTGGACACTGTTGACGTCACTTATCTCCGGACATTAGCTCCGGACATTAGCTCCGGACATTATCTCCGCACATTAGCTCCGGACATTAGCTCCGGACATTAGCTCCGGACAAAGCCACGGAAGTTGGCAGAAATTGCAGCAAGTAGTATTCTAGGCAATTAATCTCCGGACATTAGCTCCGGACATTAGCTCCGGACATTAGCTCCGGACAAAGCCACGGAAGTTGGCACAAATTGCAGGAAGTAGTATTCTAGGCAATTATATATTAGATTATTATTATTATTATTTATTGTTATAGCGCCATTTATTCCAGGGCGCTTTACATGTGAGGAGGGGTATACATAATAAAAACAAGTACAATAATCTTAAACAATACAAGTCATAACTGGTACAGGAGGAGAGAGGACCCTGCCCGCGAAGGCTCACAATCTACAAGGGATGGGTGAGAACACAGTAGGTGAGGATAGAGCTGGTAATGCAGCGGTTTGGTCGATTAGTGGTTACTGCAGGTTGTAGGCTTGTCGGAAGAGGTGGGTCTTCAGGTTCTTTTTGAAGGTTTCAATGGTAGGCGAGAGTCTGATGTGTTGTGGTAGAGGGTTCCAGAGTAGGGGTGATACGCGAGAGAAATCTTGTATACGATTGTGGGAAGAGGAGATAAGAGGGGAGTAGAGAAGGAGATCTTGTGAGGATCGGAGGTTGCGTGCAGGTAAGTACTGGGAAACTAGGTAACAGATGTATGGAGGAGACAGGTTGTGGATGGCTTTGTACGTCATGGTTAGGGTTTTGTACTGGAGTCTCTGGGCAATGGGGAGCCAGTGAAGGGATTGACAGAGGGGAGAGGCCGGGGAATAGTGGGGGACAGGTGGATTAGTCGGGCAGCAGAGTTTAGAATAGATTGGAGGGGTGCGAGAGTGTTAGAGGGGAGGCCACAGAGCAGGAGGTTGCAGTAGTCAAGGCTAGAGATGATAAGGGCATGGACTAGGGTTTTTGCAGATTCTTGGTTGAGGAATGAACGGATTCGTGAAATATTTTTGAGTTGAAGTCAGCAGGAAGTGGAAAGAGCTTGGATATGTGGTTTGAAGGAGAGATCGGCGTCAAGGATTACCCCGAGACAGCGAGCTTGTGGGACTGGGGAGAGTGGGCAGCCATTTACTGTGGATAGGTTCGTTGGGGGGGGTCGTGTGATATGGGGGAAAGATGATGAATTCTGTTTTGTCCATGTTAAGTTCCAGAAATCTAGCGGAGAAGAAGGATGAAATAGTGGACAGACATTGAGGGATTCTGGTTAGTAGGGAGGTGATATCTGGTCCAGAGATGTAGATCTGTGTGTCATCAGCATAGAGGTGATACTGAAAGCCATGAGAAGATTCTATGAGCTGTCCCAGGCCAAAGGTGTAAATGGAGAAGAGCAGGGGCCCTAGAACTGAACCTTGCGCGACTCCGACAGATAGGGGGCGAGGTGAGGAGGTGGAGTGTGAGTGGGAGACGCTGAATGTCCAGTCTGTTAGGTATGATGAGATCCAGGATAGGGCCAAGTCTGTGATGCCAAGGGATGAGAGGGTCTGTAATAATCGTGAATGGTCCAC
Source organism: Ranitomeya imitator (assembly GCF_032444005.1). Classification (NCBI taxonomy): domain Eukaryota; kingdom Metazoa; phylum Chordata; class Amphibia; order Anura; family Dendrobatidae; genus Ranitomeya; species Ranitomeya imitator. The sequence continues at coordinate 353,506,939 of NC_091286.1, read as the reverse complement.
TGTGTCAAAGGCAGCCGACAGGTCGAGGAGGAGGAGGACAGAGTAGTGTCGCTTGCTCTTGGCGGTTAAGAGGTCATTGGTGACATTAGTTAGGGCAGTTTCAGTGGAATAGTGTGACCAGAAGCCAGATTCTAAGTGGTCAAAGAGGGAGCAGGAAGAGAGATGGGAGGACAGTTCAAGGTAAACGTGTTGTTCCAGTAGTTTGGAGGCATAAGGGAGAAGTGATTATACAGCGATAGCTAGATACAGAGGATGGGTCAAGAGAGGGCTTTTTGAGGATAGTTGTGATGGAGAAATGTTTAAAGCTTGAGGGGAAAACACCAGTTGTTAGTGATAGGTTGAAGAGATGGGTTAGGGTTGGGATGAAGACTGTGTTGAGGTTTGGGATGAGGTGGGCTGGGAGCGGGTCAAGTGCACAGGTGGTGAGATGCAATCTTGAGAGTAGAGTGGAGAGTTGATCTTCTGTAATGGTGGAGAAGTCGGTTTTGGAGGTGGAGGGCTGGGAAGTCGGGAGGAAGGGCTCTGGGGGTTGTTGACCAAAACTCACTGATGCTATCAATCTTCTGCTTGAAAAATGAGGCAAAGTCTTCAGCGGAGATAAGTGGGGAGGGAGGAGGTGCTGGGGGACGGAGGAGAGAATTGAAGGTGTTGAATAACTGTTTAGGGTTGTGAGACAGAGAGGATATGAGAGATGAGAAGTAGGTTTGTTTAGCTGTGGCGAGTGTGGTCTTGAAAGTAGTGAGGGACTGTTTGAATGCGATGAAGTGCTCGTTGGAGTGGGATATTTTCCATCTGCGCTCAGCAGCCCTGGAAGCTCGCCTCAGTTCTTTGGTCCGGCTGGTGTGCCAGGGCTATCTGTTGATTTTGCGTGCTTTGGTATGTGTAAGTGGGGCAGCAGATTCCAAAGCTACAGCTATTGTGGTGTTATATAGAGCAGCAGCGTCATCCGCATTGTGTATGGAACTTATGTCTGTGAGAGGGAGGAGGGATTCAGAGAATGAATGTAGGTCAAGATGTTTACGATTTCTGCGAGGGTGTGAAAGTTTGTGGGGTGGGGATTGTAGGCATGAAGTGGAGAGAGAAGAGAATGTGAGAAGGTTGTGGTCAGAGAGTGGAAGAGGTGAGTTAGAGAAGTTAGATAAGGAGCAGAGGCGGGTGAAGATGAGGTCCAGTGTGTGACCATCTTTGTGAGTGGCTGCAGAAGACCATTGAGTGAGGCCGAAGGAGGAGGTGAAAGATAGAAGTTTAGTGGCAGCTGAGAGGGAAGTGTCAATGGGGATGTTGAAGATGCCCATGATGATAGTGGGGATGTCCGCAGAAAGGAAATGAGGCAAACTCTTCAGCGGAGATAAGTGGGGAGGGAGGAGGTGCTGGGGGACGGAGGAGAGAATTGAAGGTGTTGAATAGCTGTTTAGGGTTGTGAGACAGAGAGGATATGAGAGATGAAAAGTAGGTTTGTTTAGCTGTGGCGAGTGTGGTCTTGAAAGTAGTGAGGGACTGTTTAAATGCGATGAAGTGCTCGTTGGAGTGGGATCTTTTCCATCTGCGCTCAGCAGCCCTGGAAGCCTGCCTCAGAAGTGGTCAAAGAAGGTGGTGGCTGGCCCAGGGGGGCGGTAAATGACAGCTAGTTGGAGGGGGAGTAGATGCGCACAAAGTGCACCTCAAAGGAAGGGAGGGTAACAGAGGGTGGCAGTGGGATTGGGTTGAAGGAGCAGTTATCTGACAGGAGAAAACCAACTCCTCCACCATGCTTGCTGCTGGGGCGGGGTGTGTGAGAAAGGTGGAAGCCACCGTAAGAGAGTGCAGCAGGAGAGGCTCTGTCAGAAGGGGTGAGCCAGGTTTCGGTGATGGCGAGGAAGGAAAGTTTGGTAGTAACAAAAAGATCATGGATGTAGGAAAGCTTGTTGCAGACAGAGCGAGCGTTCCACAGAGCTCCTGTTAGTGGGACTTGGGAAGCGGGGGCTGGGCGAATGGGTATAAGGTTAGCGGGGTTACGGAAGTTTGTGATAGAGCGTGGATGGGAGGTAGAAATGACTGTGGGAATATGGTGAGGAGGACCAGGATTTGGAGAGATATCACCAGCAGTAAGAAGGAGCAGAGAAAGTGTTAGCAGGTGGGAGCAGGAGAGGGCATGAGGGGGCTGCCTGTGCTTTGAGACAGAGGATTGTATGTTAAAGGGAACCTGTCACCCCGTTTTTTCAGATTGAGATATAAATACTGTTAAATAGGGCCTGCGCTGTGCGTTACTGTAGTGTATGTAGTGTACCCTGATTCCCCACCTATGCTGAGAAATACATTACCAAAGTTGCCGTTTTCGCCTGTCAATCAGGCTGGTCAGGTCAGGTGGGCGTGGTGACATTGCTCTTTTCTTCCCCAGCTTTCCGTTGGTGGCGTAGTGGTGTGCGCATGTCGCAGTGACGAATCCACTGCGCACACGTGAAGAAGCAGCGCGCGATCTGCGCTATTACCCCCTGTCATCGGTGGGGGCGGCCATCTTCCTGGGGCCGCGCGTGCGCAGATGGAGTGCTCTGCTGCACGGGGCTTCAGGAAAATGGCCGCGGGATGCCGCGCGTGCGCAGAAGAGATCGCGGCGGCCATTTTCCCAAAGCCGAGATGCAAACACCACTACGCCACCAACGGAAAGCTGGGGAAGAAAAGAGCGATGTCACCACGCCCACCTGACCTGACCAGCCTGATTGACAGGCGAAAACGGCGACTTTGGTAATGTATTTCTCAGCATAGGTGGGGAATCAGGGTACACTACATACACTATAGTAACGCACAGCGCAGGCCCTATTTAACAGTATTTATATCTCAATCTGAAAAAACGGGGTGACAGGTTCCCTTTAACCCCTTCAAGACCCAGCCTATTTTGACCTTAAAGACCTTGCCGTTTTTTGCAATTCTGACCAGTGTCCCTTTATGAGGTAATAACTCAGGAACGCTTCAACGGATCCTAGCGGTTCTGAGATTGTTTTTTCGTGACATATTGGGCTTCATGTTAGTGGTAAATTTAGGTCAATAAATTCTGCATTTATTTGTGATAAACACGGAAATTTGGCGAAAATTTTGAAAATTTCGCAATTTTCACATTTTGAATTTTTATTCTGTTAAACCAGAGAGATATGTGACACAAAATAGTTAATAAATAACATTTCCCACATGTTTACTTTACATCAGCACAATTTTGGAAACAAAATTTTTTTTTGTTAGGAAGTTATAAGGGTTAAAATTTGACCAGCGATTTGTCATTTTTACAACGAAATTTACAAAACCATTTTTTTTAGGGACCACCTCACATTTGAAGTCAGTTTGAGGGGTCTATATGGCTGAAAATACCCAAAAGTGACACCATTCTAAAAACTGCACCCCTCAAGGTACTCAAAACCACATTCAAGAAGTTTATTAACCCTTCAGGTGCTTCACAGCAGCAGAAGCAACATGGAAGGAAAAAATGAACATTTAACTTTTTAGTCACAAAAATTATCTTTTAGCAACAATTTTTTTATTTTCCCAATGGTAAAAGGAGAAACTGAACCACGAAAGTTGTTGTCCAATTTGTCCTGAGTACGCTGATACCTCATATGTGGGGGTAAACCACTGTTTGGGCGCACAGCAGGGCTTGGAAGGGAAGGAGCGCCATTTGACTTTTTGAATCAAAAATTGGCTCCACTCTTTAGCGGACACCATGTCACGTTTGGAGAGCCCCCGTGTGCCTAAAAATTGGAGCTCCCCCACAAATGACCCCATTTTGGAAACTAGACGCCCCAAGGAACTTATCTAGATGCATAGTGAGCACTTTGAACCCCCAGGTGCTTCACAAATTGATCCGTAAAAATGAAAAAGTACTTTTTTTTCACAAAAAAATTCTTTTAGCCTCAATTTTTTCATTTTCACATGGGCAACAGGATAAAATGGATCCTAAAATGTGTTGGGCAATTTCTCCTGAGTACACCAATACCTCACATGTGGGGGTAAACCACTGTTTGGGCACATGGTAAGGCTCGGAAGGGAAGGAGCGCCATTTGACTTTTTGAATGAAAAATTATTTCCATCGTTAGCGGACACCATGTCGCGTTTGGATAGCTCCTGTGTGCCTAAACATTGGCGCTCCCCCACAAGTGACCCCATTTTGGAAACTAGACCCCCCAAGGAACTTATTTAGATGCCTAGTGAGCACTTTAAACCCTCAGGTGCTTCACAAATTGATCTGTAAAAATGAAAAAGTACTTTTTTTTCACAAAAAAATTATTTTCGCCTCAATTTTTTCATTTTCACATGGGCAGTAGGATAAAATGGATCATAAAATTTGTTGGGCAATTTCTCCCGAGTACGCCGATACCTCATATGTGGGGGTAAACCACTGTTTGGGCACACGGCAGGGCTCGGAAGGGAAGGCGCGCCATTTGACTTTTTGAATGGAAAATTAGCTCCAATTGTTAGCGGACACCATGTCGCGTTTGGAGAGCCCCCTGTGTGCCTAAACATTGGAGCTCCCCCACAAGTGACCCCATTTTGGAAACTAGACCCCCCAAGGAACTTATCTAGATGCATATTGAGCACTTTAAACCCCCAGGTGCTTCACAGAAGTTTATAACGCAGAGCCATGAAAATAAAAAATAATTTTTCTTTCCTCAAAAATGATTTTTTAGCCTGGAATTTCCTATTTTGCCAAGGATAATGGGAGAAATTGGACCCCAAATATTGTTGTCCAGTTTGTCCTGAGTACGCTGATACCCCATATGTGGGGGTAAACCACTGTTTGGGCGCACGGCAGGGCTCGGAAGGGATGGCACGCCATTTGGCTTTTTAAATGGAAAATTAGCTCCAATCATTAGCGGACACCATGTCACGTTTGGAGAGCCCCTGTGTGCTTAAACATTGGAGATCCCCCAGAAATGACACCATTTTGGAAACTAGACCCCCAAAGGAACTAATCTAGATGTGTGGTGAGGACTTTGAACCCCCAAGTGCTTCACAGAAGTTTATAACGCAGAGCCATGAAAAAAAAAAAAAAAATTATTTTCTCAAAAATGATCTTTTAGCCTGCAATTTTTTATTTTCCCAAGGGTAACAGGAGAAATTTGACCCCAAAAGTTGTTGTCCAGTTTCTCCTGAGTACGCTGATACCCCATATGTGGGGGTAAATCACTGTTTGGGCACATGCCGGGGCTCGGAAGTGAAGTAGTGACGTTTTGAAATGCAGACTTTGATGGAATGCTCTGTGGGCGTCACGTTGCGTTTGCAGAGCCCCTGATGTGGCTTAACAGTAGAAACCCCCCACAAGTGACCCCATTTTGGAAACTAGACCCCCAAAGGAACTTATCTAGATGTGTGGTGAGCACTTTGAACCCCCAAGTGCTTCATAGAAGTTTATAATGCAGAGCCGTGAAAATAATAAATACGTTTTCTTTCCTCAAAAATAATTATTTAGCCCAGAATTTTTTAATTTTCCCAAGGGTAACAGGAGAAATTTGACCCCAAAAGTTGTTGTCCAGTTTCTCCTGAGTACGGTGATACCCCATATGTGGGGGTAAACTACTGTTTGGGCACATGCCGGGGCTTGGAATTGAAGTAGTGACGTTTTGAAATGCAGACTTTGATGGAATGCTCTGCGGGCGTCACGTTGCGTTTGCAGAGCCCCTGATGTGCCTAAACAGTAGAAACCCCCCACAAGTGACCCCATTTTGGAAACTAGACCCTGAAAGGAACTTATCTAGATGTGTGGTGAGCACTTTGAACCCCCAAGTGCTTCATAGAAGTTTATAATGCAGAGCCGTGAAAATAATAAATACGTTTTCTTTCCTCAAAAATAATTATTTAGCCCAGAATTTTTTATTTTCCCAAGGGTTACAGGAGAAATTGGACCCCAAAAGTTGTTGTCCAGTTTCTCCTGAGTACGCTGATACCCCATATGTGGGGGTAAACCACTGTTTGGGCACACGTCGGGGCTCAGAAGGGAAGTAGTGACTTTTGAAATGCAGACTTTGATGGAATGGTCTGCGGGTGTCACGTTGCGTTTGCAGAGCCCCTGGTGTGCCTAAACAGTAGAGACCCCCCACAAGTGACCCCATTTTAGAAACTAGACCCCCCAAGGAACTTATCTAGATATGTGGTGAGCACTTTGAACCCCCAAGTGCTTCACAGACGTTTACAACGCAGAGCCGTGAAAATAAAAAATCATTTTTCTTTCCTCAAAAATTATGTTTTAGCAAGCATTTTTTTAGATTCACAAGGGTAACAGGAGAAATTGGACCCCAGGAATTGTTGCGCAGTTTGTCCTGAGTATGCTGGTACCCCATATGTGGGGGTAAACCACTGTTTGGGCACACGTCAGGGCTCGGAAGTGAGGGAGCACCATTTGACTTTTTGAATACGAGATTGGCTGGAATCAATGGTGGCGCCATGTTGCGTTTGGAGACCCCTGATGTGCCTAAACAGTGGTAACCCCTCAATTCTACCTCCAACACTAACCCCAACACACCCCTAACCCTAATCCCAACTGTAGCCATAACCCTAATCACAACCCTAACCGCAACACACCCCTAACCACAACACTAACCCCAACACACCCCTAACCACAACACTAACCCCAACACACCCCTAACCCTAACCACAACCCTAAGGCTATGTGCCCACGTTGCGGATTCGTGTGAGATATTTCCGCACCATTTTTGAAAAATCTGCGGGTAAAAGGCACTGTGTTTTACCTGCGGATTTTCCGCGGATTTCCAGTGTTTTTTGTGCGGATTTCACCTGCGGATTCCTATTGAGGAACAGGTGTAAAACGCTGCGGAATCCGCACAAAGAATTGACATGCTGCGGAAAATACAACGCAGCGTTCCCGCGCGGTATTTTCCGCACCATGGGCACAGCGGATTTGGTTTTTCATATGTTTACATGGTACTGTAAACCTGATGGAACACTGCTGCGGATCCGCAGCCAAATCCGCACCGTGTGCACATAGCCTAATTCTAAAGGTATGTGCACACGCTGCGGATCCGCAGCAGTTTCCCATGAGTGTACAGTTCAATGTAAACCTATGGGAAACAAAAATCGCTGTACACATGCTGCGGAAAAACTGCACGGAAACGCAGCGGTTTACATTCCGCAGCATGTCACTTCTTTGTGCGGATTCCGCAGCGGTTTTACATCTGCTCCAATAGAAAATCGCAATTGTAAAACCGCAGTGAAATGCGCAGAAAAAAACGCGGTAAATCCGCCATAAATCCGCAGCGGTTTAGCACTGCGGATTTATCAAATCCGCAGCGGAAAAATCCGCAGAGGACCAGAATACGTGTGCACATTCCTAACCCTAGCCCTAACCCTACCCCTAACCCTACCCCTAACCCTACCCCTAACCCTAACCCTACCCCTACCCCTAACCCTACCCCTAACCCTAACCCTAACCCTACCCCTAACCCTAACCCTACCCCTAACCCTATTCTAACATTAGTGGAAAAAAAAAAATTTCTTTATTTTTTTATTGTCCCTACCTATGGGGGTGACAAAGGGGGGGGGGTCATTTATAATTTTTTTTATTTTGATCACTGAGATAGATTATATCTCAGTGATCAAAATGCACTTTGGAACGAATCTGCCGGCCGGCAGATTCGGCGGGCGCACTGCGCATGCGCCCGCCATTTTGGAAGATGGCGGCGCCCGGGAGAAGACGGACGGGACCACGGCTGGATCGGTAAGTATGATAGGGTGGGGGGGGACCACGGGGGGGGGGGATCGGAGCACGGGGGGGGAATCGGAGCGCGGGAGGGGTGGAACGGAGCGCGGGGGGCGTGGAACGGAGCACGGGGGGGCTGGAATGGAGCACGGGGGGGTGGAACGGAGCACGGGGGGGGTGGATCGGAGTGCAGGGGGGGTGATTGGAGCACGGGGGGGTGATTGGAGCACGGGGGGAGCGGACACGAGCACGGGGGGGAGCGGAGCACTGGACGGAGGGGAGCCGGAGCAGTGTACCGGCCAGATCGGGGGGGTGGGGGGGCGATCGGAGGGGTGGGGTGGGGGCACACTAGTATTTCCAGCCATGGCCGATGATATTTCAGCATCGGCCATGGCTGGATTGTAATATTTCACCCGTTATAATGGGTGAAATATTACAAATCGCTCTGATTGGCAGTTTCACTTTCAACAGCCAATCAGAGCGATCGTAGCCACGAGGGGGTGAAGCCACCCCCCCTGGGCTAAACTACCACTCCCCCTGTCCCTGCAGATCGGGTGAAATGGGAGTTAACCCTTTCACCCGATCTGCAGGGACGCGATCTTTCCATGACGCCGCATAGGCGTCATGGGTCGGAATGGCACCGACTTTCATGACGCCTACGTGGCGTCAAAGGTCGGGAAGGGGTTAAGGAACAGTTCTGAGGAGGAGGTGAGATGGATGGGGAGGATTGAAGAGGAGATGAACAGTTCTTTGCTAGGAGTAAGGATAAGGGGAGTTTGTAGAAGGTGAAGAATTATAGGGGTGAACGTGAAAATAAACAGAAACATTGTTTACAGTGACTGTGCCCAGTTCCCTTCAGTTCCAATTCAGGTTTTAATTCTAATGTAATCCACTCTTTTAGGACACACTTCTAGGGATCACACAGCAGCCTAAAGTCATTGCAGACTTTTGCTATGCAATATATGTAAAACCAAGTGCATTCAGTTGTGAAGCAGAGAGGAGTGGTCTCTGCTCATCTTGGTCAGAGAATTAAGAGTGGACCAGATGCATACAATCAAGCCTGAGTAAACAAGGTCATAAATATCTCAGGGTAAGCTGGGGTTAGCTGAAAGGCATACCATGTGAAAGCTAGGAGCAGAGGGAAGTCTATGTGCAAAGCTGGGTGATGTACTATGTGCACTTCATAGACAGACAGCAGAAGAGCAGGAAAGCTGGGTGGATGAACATACCATGTGAAAGCTAGGAGCAGAGGGAAGTCTATGTGCAAAGCTGGGTGATGTACTATGTGCACTTCATAGACAGCAGCAGAGCCGGGTGGATGAACATACCATGTGGAAGCTAGGAGCAGAGGGAAGTCTATGTGCAAAGCTGGGTGATGTACTATGTGCACTTCATAGACAGCAGCGGAGCTGGGTGGATGAACATACCTGTTGGAAGAATAGAGATGCTTGTTAGAGTGCGATGGTGTGCCCTGCTCAGTCTGTATACATCTTTCAGGTTTTAATTCTAATGTAATCCACACTTTTAGGACACACTTCTAGGGATCACACAGCAGACTAAAGTCATTGCAGACTTTTGCTATGCAATATATGGAAAACTAACCCAGGATCAACCCAGGATCCCAGGAATCCATGATCCCAGAGCTGCAAGGCTGCAGTGCTAACCACAATATATATAGATATATGGATACATCTAAAGTTGCAAAGTGGTTAGTCATTGAATTAAAATTTTTGATTTTATGAAATTAAAAAAATGCATGAAATCAAGCATCTACCCATACAATCTGACTTAACTAACATCTTTGAAAAAAAAAATGTATTCTAAAAAGCTCACTGAACCGGAGCATGGTATTGTATTAGGAGGATGCAACCAATGCAACAAATCAATATGTGAAATTACTTCTCTCCTAAATATTCTATGATCAACTGTATTATTACTGAAAAGTTGATACTTTTAGGCTATGTTTCCACGGTCCGGAATGGCAACTTTTTGGAAGCAGCGGACACCCGTCCCGTCCAAAGCGTTGCTGGCTTTTGTACGCGCTGTGATAGAATAGTGCTATTTACCTCACAGAGACTGTGCGTCTTCGCAAGATAAATAGACATGCTGCGGTCTATAAAGACTTGCCGCATGTGCGTATATGCAGGTTTGCCACCTGCATCTTTGTATGCATAGTGGATATGGGATTTCATAAAATCCCTTCCACTATTCTTTAACATCTGGATACTACAGATTGGACGCTACGGCTGTACGCAGCATCCAATTCGCAGCAAATACACCACGTGGAAACATACCATTAGGAGCCACAGTAACTTTATCACAAAGGAGACGAGGTAAGAGAGTAGTCTCAATGCTGAGATGCATAGTGCATAATAATCATCAAATCTCTTGCTGATTCAATAAGAGTTTCAAACCCCTTCTGGTATTAATATCAGAACAAAAGCTGTGCACTGGGAGGTTAATCAGCAAAGCTTACATCACCAAGCATGGTGCCAAGAGTTGGATGGAGTAGTGTCTAGCATGCCATCTCAGCAATGGAAACTTGCTTGCTGGAGTGATAAATCATACTCTTTCTTCCCTATTGGACACATCTGGATTGTATGAATATAACAAGCCCAAACTGAAACATATAGTTCCAAACTTCTCCACCATGCTCACAACCACCATGGGGGAGCCTACTAAAGAGAAGTATCACTCATAAAAACGTATAGGACACTCCCAGAACTGGATTATATAGAGAAAACCGGAGTATAGGTCCATATAAAATTGACAAGTTTATTGAATACAAACAAACAGTAATCAGATATCAAAAAATCTTAAGACAAATAGAGTACACAAGGGTATTGCAAGCAAAAGAGATAGTTAAGGTAGCACAGATGAAAAGACAGCGTGGAAAAAACCTGATGCCATTTGTATCTTCATAAAGTGCATAGTGCAACAGATAAACATAGGGGAAGGGGTCGGGGTGTGTAGGGTCTATATAGATTAATAGAGTCCATGTGGACCAATCCCTGAGCCCTGTACACAGGCTCCAATCAGTAACATATTGTAGGCGATCGAAAAGGACACCCTGAATCCTTACCCCAAAAGCTGGCACTCAGAGAGACTCCACGCTGTAGCCCCAACGCGCATTTCGCGTCAGCTTCGTCAAGGAAATTCTTAATGCTTGAGCATACCAAGACATTTTGAACATTTGTATGCTTCCATGTTTTTGGGAACAGTTTGGGGAAGGTGCTTTACTGTTCCAACATGACTGTGCATGATGGAAGGTCCATAAAAGCAGGGTCGGATGAGTTTGGAGTGAAACAACTTCACTTGCCACACAGAGTCTTGACCTCAACCCCATGGAATTCCTTTAGGATGAACTAGAAAAGACATTGCAAATTAGACCCTCTCGTCCAACATTAGTTTCTGACCTCACAAACCCTCTTCTGGATGAATCTGCAAAATTTCCTAAAGGGAAAGAAAACTTTCCCAAAACAGTGCAAACTGCTATAGCTTTAACACCTTTTTGACCTCGGACGGGATAGTACGTTTGAGGTCAGATCCCCAGCTTTGGTGTGGGCTCCGGCAGTGAGCCCACATCAAAGCCGCGACATGTCAGCTGTTTTGAACAGCTGACATGTGCGCGCAATAGCGGCGAGTGGAATCGTGATCCACCCGCCGCTATTAACTAGTTAAATGCCACTGTCAAACGCTGACAGCGGCATTTAAGTACCGTTTCCGGCCGCGTGGCCGAAAATGCGTGCATCGCCGACCCCCGTCACATGATCAGAGGTCAGCGATGCATCAGGATAGTAACCATAGAGGTCCTTGAGACCTCTATGGTTACTGATGCCAGTTTGCTGTGAGCGCCACCCTGTGGATGGCGCCCACAGCAAGCCTGTAATTCAGCTGCATAGGAGCGATCTGATGATCACTCCTATGTAGCTGAGCCGATCCAGTTGTGTCAGCTTCTAGCCTCCCATGGAGGCTAATGAAGCATGGCAAAAGTAAAAAAATGTTTAAAAAAATATGAAATAAATAAAAAAGTATAAAAGTTTAAATCACCCCCCTTTCGCCCCATTCAAAATAAAACAATAAAAGTAAAATCAAATATACATATATTTGGTATCGTCGAATTTAGAATTGCCCGATCTATCAAGAAAAAAAGGATTAACCTGATCACTAAAAAATTTGAAATGCCAAAATTATGTTTTTTTGGGTCGCTGCGACATTGCATTAAAATGCAATAATGGGCGATCAAAACAACGTATCTGCACCAAAGTGGTATCACTGAAAACATCAGCTCGGCATGCAAAAAATAAGCCCTCACCCGACCCCAGATCACTAAAAATGGAGACGCTACGGGTATCGGAATATGGCGCAATTTTTTTTTTTTAAGCAAAGTTTGGAATTTTTTTTCACCACTTTGATAAGAAATAACCTAGATAGGCGTGGTGTCTATGAACTCGTAATGACCTGGAGAATCATAATGGCAGGTCAGTTTTAGCATTTAGTAAACCTAGCAAAAAAGCCAAACAAAAAACACGCATGGGATTGCCCTTTTTTTGCAATTTCACCACACTTGGAATGTTTTTCCCATTTTCTAGTACACGTCATGGTCAAACCAATGATGTCGTTCAAATGTACAACCTGTCCCACAAAAAATACATGGCCATATTGACGGAAAAATAAAAAGTTATGGCTCTGGGAAGGAGGGGAGTGAAAAACGAAAATCCCAAGGTCATGAAGGGGTTAAAAGGGAGGACAACCCATTGTAGGTATAGTGTGTAGAAAACAAAAGCATATTTTGTTGAAATAACTTTCTCATACTGACATAATAAAAGGTAACGTGATGAATATACTGCTCTTAAAGGGAAGGTGCCGCAATTTTGTTTTTGTATTAAAAATGATTGTTTATATAAACAATTATTTTTGATACAAATTTTTTTTTTAAACTTTAACCCCTTTCTGCCATTAGACGTACTATTGCGTCCATGTGGGGTGGGCTTTACTTCCCAAGGACGCAATAGTACGTCATATGCGATCGGCAGCGCTCACGGGGGGAGCGCCGCCGATCGCGGCCGGGTGTCAGCTGCCTATCGCAGCTGACATCCGGCACTATGTGCCAGGAGCGGTCAAAGACCGCCCCCGGCACATTAACCCCCGGCACACCGCGATCAAAGATGATCGCGATGTGCCGGCGGTGCAGGGAAGCATCGCGCAGGGAGGGGGCTCCCTGCGGGCTTCCCTGAGCCCCCCGCAGCAATGCGATGTGATCGCGTTGCTGCGAGGGTCTTACCTCCCTCCCTCCCTGCTCCAGGCCCGGATCCAAGATGGCCGCGGATCCGGGTCCTGCAGGGAGGGAGGTGGCTTCACAGAGCCTGCTCAGAGCAGGCACTGTGAAGCAGCCTGCACTCCTATCAGATCGGTGATCTGACAGAGTGCTGTGCAAACTGTCAGATCACCTATCTGTGATGTCCCCCCCGGGACAAAGTAAAAAAGTTAAAAAAAAATTTTTCAAATGTGTAAAAAAAAATAAAAAAAAATATTCCAAAATAATGAAAAAAAAAATAATATTATTCCCATAAATACATTTCTTTATCTAAATAAAAAAAACAAAACAATAAAAGTACACATATTTAGTATTGACGCGTCCGTAACGGCCCGACCTATAAAACTGGCCCACTAGTTAACCCCTTCAGTAAACACCGTAAGGAAAAAAAAAAACGAGGCAAAAAACAACGCTTTATTATCATACTGCCGAACAAAAAGTGGAATAACACGCGATCAAAAAGATGGATATAAATAACCATGGTACCGCTGAAAGCGTCATCTTGTCCTGCAAAAAAGAGTCGTCATATAGCATCATCAGCAAAAACATAAAAAAGTTATAGTCCTGAGAATAAAGCGATGCAAAAATAATTATTTTTTCCGTAAAATAGTTTTTATCGTATGAAAGCGCCAAAACATAAAAAAATGATATAAATGAGGTGTCGCTGTAATCATACTGACCCGAAGAATAAAACTGCTTTATCAATTTTACCAAACGCGGAACGGTATAAACTCCTCCCCCAAAAGAAATTCATGAATAGCTGTTTTTTGGTCATTCTTCCTCACAAAAATCGGAATAAAAAGCGATCAAAAAATGTCACGTGCCTGAAAATGTTACCAATAAAATCGTCAACTCGTCCCGCAAAAAACAAGACCTCACATGACTCTGTGGACCAAAATATGGAAAAATTATAGCTCTCAAAATGTGATAACGCAAAAAATATTTTTTGCAATAAAAAGCGTCTTTCAGTGTGTGACGGCTGCCAATCATAAAAATCCGCTAAAAAACCCACTATAAAAGTAAATCAAATCCCCCTTCATCACCCCCTTAGTTAGGGAAAAATTAAAAAAATGTATTTATATCCATTTTCCCGTTAGGGCTAGGGTTAGGGCTAGGGTTAGGGCTAGGGTTAGGGCTAGGGTTAGGGTTGGGGCTAGGGTTAGGGCTAGGGTTAGGGCTAGGGTTAGGGCTAGGGTTAGGGTTAGGGTTGGGGCTACAGTTAGGGTTGGGGCTACAGTTAGGGTTAGGGTTTAGATTACATTTACAGTTGGGAATAGGGTTGGGATTAGGGGTGTGTCAGGGTTAGGGGTGTGGTTAGGGTTACCGTTGGAATTAGGGTTAGGGGTGTGTTTGGATTAGGGCTTCAGTTATAATTGGAGGGTTTCCACTGTTTAGGCACATCAGGGGCTCTCCAAACACGACATGGCGTCCGATCTCAATTCCAGCCAATTCTGCGTTGAAAAAGTAAAACAGTGCTCCTTCCCTTCCGAGCTCTCCCGTGTGCCCAAACAGGGGTTTGCCCCAACATATGGGGTATCAGCGTACTCAGGACAAATAGGACAACAACTTTTGGGGTCCAATTTCTCCTGTTACCCTTGGGAAAAAACAAACTAGGGGCTAAAAAATAATTTTTGTGGGAAAAAAAAAAGATTTTTTATTTTCACGGCTCTGCGTTATAAACTGTAGTGAAACACTTGGGGGTTCAAAGTTCTCCCAACACATCTAGATGAGTTCCCTGGGGGGTCTAGTTTCCAATATGGGGTCACTTGTGGGGGGTTTCTACTGTTTAGGTACATTAGGGGCTCTGCAAACGCAATGTGACGCCTGCAGACTATTCCATCTAAGTCTGCATTCCAAATGGCACTCCTTCCCTTCCGAGCCCTCCCATGCGCCCAAACGGTGGTTCCCTCCACATATGGGGTATCAGCGTACTCAGGACAAATTGGACAACAACTTTTGGGGTCGAATTTCTCCTCTTACCCTCGGGAAAATACAAAACTGGGGGCTAAAAAATAATTTTTGTGGGAAAAAATTTTTGTTTTATTTTTACGGCTCTGCATTATAAACTTCTGTGAAGCCCTTGGTGGGTCAAAGTGCTCACCACACATCTAGATAAGTTCCTTAGGGGGTCTACTTTCCAAAATGGTGTCACTTGTGGGGGGACTCTACTGTTTAGGTACATTAGGGGCTCTGCAAATGCAATGTGACACCTGCAGACCATTCCATCTAAGTCTGCATTCCAAATGGAGCTCCTTCCCTTCCGAGCCCTCCCATGCGCCCAAACAGTGGTTCCCCCCACTTATGGGGTATCAGCGCACTCACGACAAATTGGACAACAACTTTTGGGGTCCAATTTCTCCTGTTACCCTCGGGAAAATACAAAACTGGGGGCTAAAAAATAATTTTTGTGGGAAAAAATGTTTGTTTTATTTTTACGGCTCTGCATTATAAACTTCTGTGAAGCCCTTGGTGGGTCAAAGCGCTCACCACACATCTAGATAAGTTCCTTAGGGGGTCTACTTTCCAAAATGGTGTCACTTGTGGGGGGTTTCAATGTTTAGGCACATCAGTGGCTCTCCAAACGCAACATGGCGTCCCATCTCAATTCCTGTCAATTTTGCATTGAAAAGTCAAACGGCGCTCCTTCCCTTCCGAGCTCTCCCATGCGCCCAAACAGTGGTTTACCCCCACATATGGGGTATCAGCGTACTCAGGACAAATTGTACAACAACTTTTGGGGTCCAATTTCTTCTCTTACCCTTGGGAAAATAAAAAATTGGGGGCGAAAAGATAATTTTTGTGAAAAAATATGATTTTTTTATTTTTACGGTTCTGCATTATAAAGTTCTGTGAAGCACTTGGTGGGTCAAAGTGCTCACCACATCTCTAGATAAGTTACTTAGGGGGCCTACTTTCCAAAATGTTGTCACTTGTGGGGGGTTTCAATGTTTAGGCACATCAGGGGCTCTCCAAACGCAACATGGTGTCCCATCTCGATTCCAGTCAATTTTGCATTGAAAAGTCAAATGGCGCTCCTTCGCTTCCGAGCTCTGTCATGCGCCCAAACAGTGGTTTACCCCCACATATGGGGTATCGGTGTACTCAGGAAAAATTGTACAACAACTTTTGCGGTCCATTTTCTCCTGTTACCCTTGGTAAAATAAAACAAATTGGAGCTGAATTAAATTTTTTGTGAAAAAAAGTTAAATGTTCATTTTTATTTAAACATTCCAAAAATTCCTGTGAAGCACAAGAAGGGTTAATAAACTTCTTGAATATGGTTTTGAGCACCATGAGGGGTGCAGTTTTTAAAATGGTGTCACACTTGGGTATTTTCTATCATATAGACCCCTCAAAATGACTTCAAATGAGATGTGGTCCCTAAAAAAAATGGTGTTGTAAAAATGAGAAATTGCTGGTCAACTTTTAACCCTTATAACTCCCTAACAAAAAAAAATTTGGGTTCCAAAATTGTGCTGATGTAAAGTAAACATGTGTGAAATGTTACCTATTAAGTATTTTGTGGGACATATATCTGTGATTTAATTGCATAAAAATTCAAAGTTGGAAAATTGCGAAATTTTCATAATTTTCGCCAAATTTCCGTTTTTTTCACAAATAAACGCAAGTACTATCAAAGAATTTTTACAATTGTCATGAAGTACAATATGTCACGAGAAAACAATGTCAGAATCACTGGAATCCATTGAAGCGTTCCAGAGTTATAACCTCATAAAGGGACAGTGGTCAGAATTGTAAAAATTGGCCCGGTCATTAACGTGCAAACCACCCTTGGGGGTAAAGGGGTTAATATCTTTTTTATTATTAATTATTTTTGCAGCCATTGGGCGCCGCCATTTTGCTTTGCAGGAGTGTAAGTGTAGCTGCACGACACTTACACTCTGCAAATACAGCAGCTCTGGGCATAGGACTCAGCAGTCGGCGTCCGACCCCATACCTATCATTGTGCAATGTGCTGCTCCCTGCTGTGATGTGGCCACGCCCCCTGGGCTGTCTCCACTTCACAGCAGAGGCAGGAGGTCGGCGCCATCTTTCTTCAGCCACAGTGGAGTGTACATGTGAGCTCCACTGTGACTGAGAGCTGCGCTGTTGGAGGGGCAGCTCCATCTGTCTCCCAAACAAAAAACACCCATGGGATTGCCCTTTTTTTGCAATTTCACCACACTTGGAATTTTTTTCCCATTTTCTAGTACACGTCATGGTCAAACCAATGATGTCGTTCAAAAGTACAACCTGTCCCACAAAAAATACATGGCCATATTGACGGAAAAATAAAAAGTTATGGCTCTGGGAAGGAGGGGAGTGAAAAACGAAAATCCCAAGGTCATGAAGGGGTTAAAAGGGAGGACAACCCATTGTAGGTATAGTGTGTAGAAAACAAAAGCATATTTTGTTGAAATAACTTTCTCATACTGACATAATAAAAGGTAACGTGATGAATATACTGCTCTTAAAGGGAAGGTGCCGCAATTTTGTTTTTGTATTAAAAATGATTGTTTATATAAACAATTATTTTTGATACAAAATTTTTTTTTTAACTTTAATATCTTTTTTATTATTAATTATTTTTGCAGCCACTGGGCGCCGCCATTTTTCTTTGCAGTAGTGTAAGTGTAGCTGCACGACACTTACACTCTGCAAATACGGCAGCCCTGGGCATAGGACTCAGCAGTCGGCGTCCGACCCCATACCTATCATTGTGCAATGTGCTGCTCCCTGCTGTGATGTGGCCACGCCCCCTGGGCTGTCTCCACATCACAGCAGAGGCAGGAGGTCGGCGCCATCTTTCTTCAGCCACAGTGGAGTGTACATGTGAGCTCCACTGTGACTGAGAGCTGCGCTGTTGGAGGGGCAGCTCCATCTGTCTCCCCTTCACACTGTCAGCGGCCGTTCCCTGTCCTCTTCTCTGCTGCCTGTCTGATGTCCTCTTATCACGAGCTGCAGAGGTAACACGGGGAGGGGGAGAGTCTCTGTGCTGCTCGCTCCCTGCCTCTCACTGCAGCCATTGATCAAGGACATCAGACCGTGGTGTATCTATGACTATACTGTGTGATACTGACTGCCCAACCGATTATGCAATCCTCTGCTGAGTGATACTGTCTGCCGGCCATGTATCTAATTCTCTCCTGTGTGATACTGACTGCTGAACCGAGTATGTAATCCTCTGCTGTGTGATACTGTGCTGAGCCGTGTATCTAATTCTCTCCTGTGTGATACTGTCTGCTGAGCCGAGTATGTAATCCTCTGCTGTGTGATACTGTGCTGAGCCCTGTATCTAATCCTATCCTGTGGGATGCTGACTGCTGAGCCGAGTATGTAATCCTCTGCTGTGTGATACTGTGCTGAGCCGTGTATCTAATTCTCCTGTGTGATACTGACTGCTGAGCCAAGTATGTAATCCTCTGCTGTGTGATACTGTGCTGAGCCGTGTATCTAATTCTCTCCTGTGTGATACTGACTGCTGAGCCGAGTATGTAATCCTCTGCTGTTTGATACTGTGCTGAGCCGTGTATCTAATTCTCTCCTGTGTGATACTGACTGCTGAGCCGAGTATGTAATCCTCTGCTGTGTGATACTGTGCTGAGCCGTGTATCTAATTCTCTCCTGTGTGATACTGACTGCTGAGCCGTGTATCTAATCCTATCCTGTGTGATACTGTCTGCTGAGCCCTGTATCTAATCCTATCCTGTGGGATACTGACTGCTGAGCCGTGTATCTAATCCTATCCTGTGTGATACTGTCTGCTGAGCCCTGTATCTAATCCTATCCTGTGAGATGCTGACTGCTGAGCCGTGTATCTAATCCTATCCTGTGTGATACTGTCTGCTGAGTTGTGTATCTAATCCTATCCTGTGTGATACTGTCTGCTGAGCTGTGTATCTAATCCTATCCTGTGTGATACTGTCTGCTGAACCGAGTATGTAACCCTCTGCTGTGTGATACTGTGCTGAGCCGTGTATCTAATTCTCTCCTGTGTGATACTGACTGCTGAGCCGTGTATCTAATCCTATCCTGTGGGATAGTGACTGCTGAGCCCTGTATCTATTCCTATCCTGTGTGATACTGTCTGCTGAGCTGTGTATCTAATCCTCTCCTATGCAGTCCTCTCCCCCCTGCATGTCTTTCCCCATTGCACACACAGCTCAGTGCGTGCAATAACAGGAGCAGCTGCGGTCATGCTGTATTATTGCATTATGTATGATCTATGGCTGTATTATATGTGATCTATATGGCGGTATTATTTTGATCTAGTATTGTGGAATGATGTAAAAGCTATACGACGGTATATGAGAACTAGATTGTGGGATTATGTGTGATATGTGGCGGTATTATGTGAAAATTATATGGTGGTATTGTGTGTGTTCTATGTGGCGGTATTATGTGAGACGTATGTGGCGGTATTATCTGAGACGTATGTGGTGTTATTATATGTGATCTATATGGCGGCATTATGTGTGATCTATATGGTAGTATTATGTGAGAACACTATGGCGGTATTATGTGAGAACACTATGGCAGTATTATCTTCAGAAAGGGGACCCATTCTATGGTGGTTCTGGCTGAGCACCTGCACGCGGGTCTGGGGTAATAGAGGGGGCAGCATGACCTCCAGTTAGGTGAAGTCACGGGAAGGCTGGTGAGGCAGCTGAAGAGAGGGGTCTCATTTTTATCGTTACTATATGGCTACATTTCCTTCCCAGCGTCACCCCGTACTTCGCCTGTCGCCTCGCTTTCACACATTGCCAGGACAGGATGGAGAAGACAGGATCTGAGGAGGGGAATGGGGTCTGTATGCAAAGTCTGGATCAGACCAGGCCATCAATCCGCAGAAATGTTTCCTGGATTTCTGAGCAGA
Source organism: Ranitomeya imitator (assembly GCF_032444005.1). Lineage (NCBI taxonomy): Eukaryota > Metazoa > Chordata > Amphibia > Anura > Dendrobatidae > Ranitomeya > Ranitomeya imitator. The sequence goes on along the minus strand of NC_091286.1, from coordinate 353,487,067 downwards.
CGGTCCATCCATGTGTATAAAAGACAGCGCTCTATGTACAATTCCTGACTGCTCCGCGCACCAAACAGGGGGCCCCTATAGACCAGCACACTGCTCTCCTGAAATACTCTGTGCTGCTGTCACCCTGCTCCCTCCACCACATATCTCCCAGAATCCTTGCTGCCAGCCATCCTTGGTGTCTACTTGTCAGTATAACTTTGCAATCACCAACAAAATGGCTGCTCACTGGGTTCCTGAATATCATCTCTTATCCCTTAGCACAGAGGTCCCCAACCTTTTTTGCACCAGGGACCCGCTTTAACCAAGACCAGTTTTCCATGGCCCGGTGGGGTGGGGGAGGGGCAGGGGCGGGGCTCTGGTCATATGGGGGTGGGGTTATGGAGGGGTGGAGCTTAGTGCATACTTATCATATAATTATGACATTTATAATGAGAATGTGATTCAACAGTTCATAAGAAAAGAGACTGCATCATAAGAACGGATCACCACGATACAATTAAACAAACAAGTAACAAATTTTATTATTAGAACCACACCACACAGACAACTGTAGTAAAAACAATTAAAAACACCCATAAACAATGGGAAATAAGGGTCCACATAATACAAAGTGCAATACTACAACAGCATAATAGGGCGTATTCATCTTGTGTAATGCCGGTTCATGCAATGATGGGAAAGAGGACAAGTAACATAAAACTACAGATCCTACGTGCTAATACACAAATAGAACCTATTTAGACAGTCCCAATAATAGAAAAAGGGCACATATTAGTATGAGTTACAGCCCCTTTGTGCATGCTGTGACACCTGATATAACCTGCCTAATCCCCACAAACGTAAGGTACAAATATATCATGCAAAGCAAATGGGCTGAACATAACCTAGGGAGCTAGCTGGGATCGGTGCCGCTAAAAGATGGAGAAGAGTCGCCCAGCATAGAATCCCCTTCCCACAAAAAAAGCAAATACCGGCTGAATAAACTTACCATAGGTTCAGAATGAGAGGGAGCACCAGGCTTGTTTCCCTGGATCAGTGGGAGCACTGGGCTTGTTTTCCTGCAACAAGACGGTCCCATCTAGGGGTGATGGGAGACAGTGAAACCCGAAGTGTGTTCCTTATGTCCAGTCTACTCCTTAATCTCGTTTTTGCTGTTGTCATGGCAGAAAACCCAGTTTCACAAAGATAGGATGTTGGAAATGGAAGCAGAGTTTTCAGTGCTTTGGTGGCGATTCCAGGATATTCAGCCTTGACTTTAATCCAGAATGTTGGGAAATTTGAAGTCTCAAACATACTTTTAAGGCTACCATCATTTGCAATCTCAAGCAGTTGGTCTTCTTCAAGCACGGACAAGGTCGATTCACCTGGCTTGTTCACAAATGGGTTGCGAATCCATTCCTTCCTAGTTCGTGGGTCTTTTGTGGTCGGAAAATAGCGCTCAAACTCTTCTGAAAGCTGAGATAGGTGATCATGCACCAGCTGGGAGAATGAAGGCTCAGGCTCGGTCTCTTCCAAAATTCCTGCTAATGTTTGAAACATGTCAAATATACCTGTTCTCACTCGCCGTCCCCACACTTCCAGTTTGGCTTTAAATGCAGCAACTTTATCTGCCAACTTGAAGGCAGTTGTCATTCTCCCCTGAAGTGACAGATTAAGTTCGTTAAAAAATTTGAATATGTCACATAAGTAAGCAAGTTTTGTGACCCATTCCTTACTACTGAAATGTGCTGCAAGTGGCGATTCTTTTTGTAAAAGAAATCTATAAAGCGGGTCTCGTAACTCAAAAACTCTGGCCAGTGCTCTACCTTTAGAAAGCCATCTGACTTCTGTGTGTAGGAGAAGACGTTTGTGCTCCGCGTCCATCTCCTCACAGAGCTGCTCGAACAGGCGTGAGTTAAGGGCATGTGCTTTGATGTGATTAATAACTTTAATCACATCTTGCAAAACACTGTTAAGTTCAGGTGACATTTTTCGGCTTGCCAGCATTTCTCTATGGATGACACAGTACGTAGACTCGCATTCAGACGCAACCTCTTTGACCCGGGTAGTTAAACCAGAAAGCCGTCCAGTCATGGCAGCTGCTCCGTCTGTGCATATACCGACACAAAATGACCAGTTTAGGTTTCCTGATATGTAATCATCCAAAGACTTGAATAGTTCTGCACCTGTGGTGTTGGCTGGCAACAATAATGCACATAACATATCCTCATGCACATCCTCCTGAAAAATATATCGCACATAAACAAGCATCATTGCCTTGTTCTCAACGTCAGTAGACTCGTCAACCTGGATTGCGTACCATGGTGACGCATTAATCCTCTCCAACAATTGTACCTCGATGTCTTCTGCTATTTCATTAATTCGTCTAGTGACAGTGCTCGCTGAAAGAGGAACCTGTGCCACTTTTTTAACCGCAGCCTCTCCTAAAAGTTCATGGCAAATGTCCTTAGCGGCAGGTAGAATCAACTCCTCACCAATAGTAAAGGGCTTCTTAGCCTTGGCAATGCGGTTAGCCACTAAGAATGATGCTCTCAGTACAGACACATTTGTTGATATGGTGGCCTTCAATAATTGCTTCTGTCCTTCGTGTTCACGTTTTTTTCTTTCAAAAAACTCCAAAGGCTTGTCTTTTGATGCAGGGTGCTTGGTCTGTAAGTGGCGAACCAGTTTTGAAGGCTTCATGGCCTCGTTGGATAGCCGGTCGCCACATATCAGACAGAGTGGGCTTGGGGCATGTGAATCGCCAGTTGCGATGAACCCATAATTTAAATAGGACTCATTGTATTTTCTTTTAAATGCAGCTTTCTTTTTTTTAGTAGTCACGGAGTCTTCATCTGTCTCATTGGCTCTTTCTTCCTTTTCAAAGAAGCTCTTCAGCGATGTTTGTTTTTTACTCATTTTACAAGGGTTTGAGGTGAAGGCGTAGTGAGCCCCTAACACAGAAAGATGGCTACTGCTACTAGAGACGGGCACTGATGATGATGACCGCTACTGCTGCTACTGGAGACGGGCACTGATGATGATAACCGCTACTGCTGCTACTGGAGACGGGCACTGATGATGATGACTGCTACTGCTGCTACTGGAGACGGGCACTGATGATGATGACCGCTACTGCTGCTACTGGAGACGGGCACTGATGATGATAACCGCTACTGCTGCTACTGGAGATGGGCACTGATGATGATGACCGCTACTGCTGCTACTGGAGACGGGCACTGATGATGATGACTGCTACTGCTGCTACTGGAGACGGGCACTGATGATGATGACCGCTACTGCTGCTACTGGAGACGGGCACTGATGATGATGACCGCTACTGCTGCTACTGGAGACGGGCACTGATGATGATAACCGCTACTGCTGCTACTGGAGATGGGCACTGATGATGATGACCGCTACTGCTGCTACTGGAGACGGGCACTGATGATGATAACCGCTACTGCTGCTACTGGAGACGGGCACTGATGATGATGACTGCTACTGCTGCTACTGGAGACGGGCACTGATGATGATGACTGCTACTGCTGCTACTGGAGACGGGCACTGATGATGATGACCGCTACTGCTGCTACTAGAGACGGGCACTGATGATGATAACCGCTACTGCTGCTACTGGAGACGGGCACTGATGATGATAACCGCTACTGCTGCTACTGGAGACGGGCACTGATGATGATGACCGCTACTGCTGCTACTAGAGACGGGCACTGATGATGATGACCGCTACTGCTGCTACTGGAGACGGGCACTGATGATGATAACCACCACTATTGCTGCTACTGGACACAGCCACTGCTGCTATGAATTTTCACTGTTATTTGCTTTTTTCACTTTAGCCAGAAAATCTGCTGCTGGGCCGCACGACACCAGAACACAGCAACAGGAGTCATAAGGGTGGGACACCTGACGTCATATCTAGCTGCCCAGACTCTGGATTCCAGAGCCCCGCCCCGCCCCCTCCAACTCGCAGCTAGCAGGAGGGGAAGGAGGAGCTGGACACACATGACCTGCTTGTCGCTGCTCCTGCCTGAGCACATTCTGCGAGTAGCAGCACTGTACATTGAGTTTCAGTGTACAGCACTGCTACTAGCACTGCTATATGTACCAGACAGCGCTGTATGGGGAGGATGCTGGCGGGACCTCGGTGTACAGCGCTGCTAAGTAGCAGCATTGTACATTGAGCGTCAGTGTATACAGCGCTGCTGCTTAGCAGTGCTGTTATTTTGAACACCGGTACCGGGAGTCGCATCACTGAAGCCCCCGCACGCCCCACATAACATGTTCTGCCGGGGGCGTGTCAGTGAGGAGAGTCTGCCGCCCCACCCCACCATCAGGAACACACCATGCTGCGCAGGAGGGCTGCGTCACTAAGACCCGCCTGACGCCCCGCCCCGTCCTGCATGTTCTCTGCCGGGAGCTGCGAGCTGTCACAGAGCGTGCTCTGACCAGGTGCAGGGCCGCGGCGCCGCGGACCGGCTGAAAAACCCCAACGGCCCGGTCCTGGTCCGCGGACCGGCGGTTGGGGACCTCTGCCTTAGCAAACACCCAGAAGGGGAGGAGAGGAGACATCACACACGTCAGCAGACTCCGCCCATAATTACTGCAGTGCAGTAATGTGAGCTAGTTGTACACTAGGTTTTTGTCAAATTTCAGCAACTGCTCCCCCTAGTGTTTAAAAGTGGAAATGCCAAACCTTTTCAAATTATTTTTCATATTTTACTAAATTATAAACAAACGATAATGTATTTTAAGAAAATGTGAACATTAATTCTTTACATTTTTTCAATTGCTGGAAAATAATTTTTTTTGATGGCACCTTCCCTTTAAGAAGTGTCATGTTCCAAGGTCTTATAGATCCAACTAGTACTGTTATACTGTGCAATCTTAAAAATGAAAAACTTTCATGGTTAAGCATGCCTTTACCAAGAGAATCATATTTCATTCTATTCCAGCATAAAAATGCTCAGAATAAATGAGTTGATTTTGATTATACAAACAAATGCATAAACATACCTTTCATCATTAGGAAAAAATGTCTAAAAACCTCCAGTGGTCCGGTTCTGATGCATGCAGTGGAAATCAGAAGTATTTCAAAACCTGGTATTCCATCTGTGCATTTTGCGCTCTAGTATTGCCGCTGGCAGTTCTGTTCCCTACAGATGGCTTTAATAGGCGCTACTCTTAAAAAAAAATGTGCTTCCTTTTGATTATACTCTGAAGTAAGAATACAATTTGCCCTTTTTTTTTTTTTGCAGTTTTTCCTCTTCTTTCCCTAAGGTTTAAAACAAGCATTCAGCTGGGGTGTTAAATGAATAATGGATGCCCCTGTTATTGAATTGAAATTTATCTGTTGCCTTTCAGCATTTTTATGCAGTCACTAGGTTGGGATTTTATTTTGTTGAAGTGCAGTTGTTTGTACCATGCAATTCTTGAATGCCTTAGAGAAGAAGAAATGTTGTTATCTAAATGTCTGCATCCCAGAAGAAATTCTCTTTCTGGACTTCAGCTGATGAGGTTGAAACAAAGCATCAATGTCTCTTTTTCTTTTTCTTTGTATTCCCTCTTTGATTGTCTTGTTCTTCGCAATGTATTAATAATGTTCAAACATTTTCTGAAAAGCATAGACAAAGAACAAATGACTAAGCTGCACAAAGCACATGTACTATGTCTCCAGGCAAAAGTCTACCTAAATTCAGATACAGAATTAAATTAATTTTTTATACTGGACTTTTTAAACTACTTAACTAAGAAAACCTAGAGAGAAAAGTATTTCTCTCTACCCAATGAATGCTTGCAAATCAGGAAAAAAGAAACTCTCTTCAAGCTGTAGCACAGCAGTCTCAAAAACGAGGGGGAAATTGCAAGAACAAACAAGAATAAGTCTATAATCCTCCTCTTCACACAGTGACAGAAATGCTACCATACCACATTTAAGGCCAGAGTCACGCAAAAAATCGCATAGCACTTGGACCAATGTTAATCTATGCGGCAGCTCCTATCATCCGTTGTTTTCTTGGCCATATTATACGTGCGAGAGAAATCGCAGCATGCTGAGATTTGCACCATATTACCGCAAAGACTCGACAATGAAAGTCTATGGGTGCGAGAAAAACTCACACACCCCACGAACCATCAGTGTGACTTGCGATAAATACGCACCGGTGTCTTTTAGAAAGCCGGCAATTCAGTGCGGTGTACAGTAAAATCACACTGACAGGTTAAAATATAATAGAAAAAAATAAATGTCTACACATGGTATAGAAAAATATTTAGAATCTACTATCTCCTGGCTAACACGGTACCAAGATATATATATTTCCTGTACACATAGTATAGTTAGATATATACAGTATATATATATATATATATATATATATATATATATATATATATCTACTATATAAAGCTGAATGTGTGTGTGTGTGTGTATGTGTGTGTGTGTGTATGTCCGGGATTGGCATCTGCACCGTCGCAGCTACAGCCACAAAATTTTGCACAGTCACACGTCTGGACCCCGAGAGCGTCATAGGCTATATTGTGAGGCGAAATTTTAACCCCGCGCGTTCCAATTCACCAAACAATTTTGCCCCTATCTACATAATGGGGAAAAAAGTGAAAGGAAAAGTGTTGGAAGCGTCGCAGCTACAGCAACAAAATTTTGCACAGTCACACGTCTGGACCCTGAGAGCGTCATAGGCTATGTTGTGAGGTGAAATTTTAACCCCACGCTTTCCAATTCACCAAACTATTTTTCCCCTATCTACATAATGGGGAAAAGTGAAAGGAAAAGTGTTGGAGGCAAATTGACAGCTGCCAAATGTGAAAAAGGGGGACTTAAAGAATGAGAGCGATGGCGCCAAAGAGTATATACCGATCAGTTGCTAGGGTGGGGCCCCGACATGAGATACTCACCACACATGGGGATATGAACACACACACAAAATGCGCCACACACTACCACGTGCTTGAACACATATACCACCCTCACCACACATTTCACCACACATACACCAACCTCGCCACATAAAAGTCGAAACACAAAAGTCGCCGCTCAAAACTCACCACGCGCAAAACTCGCCACATGCAAAAACTAGGCTCACGCAAAACTCGCCACAAGTGCAAAACTCACCTCATGGAAAACTCGCCACACGCAAAACTTGCACACGCGGAAAAATTGCCACATGCACAAAATTTGCAACACATGCAAAAGTTGCCTCACACAAAACTTGCACATACTCAAAAGGCACCAAACATAAAACTCACCGCGCGCAAAACTCGCCATGCGCAAAACTTGCTGCACACAACTTGCTACACTAACCTGTCACATGCAACTCGACACACAAAAAGTTGCTACATGCATGTTGCCACACAAAACTCATCTCACAAAAGTCGCTACATGCATGTCGCCACACACAACTCAACACACACAACTTGACAGACGAAACTCGCCCTAAAACACACACAAGTCTCGTATTATCCTTCAAAAATAAAAATCTGATTAATAAGCAGACAAACTACAAGAGCAACAAATGTACCATATACGAAATACGGCAGCTGTCAGTCACATGACCTGTCTATTATGTGTATGTGTGAGCTAATATATACTGCCAGGGGGGAGGGCTTCCTGTTGGCTGGGGATTTATCAGGCTGCCAATTTAGTACTATATACTGTACAGGAGAGATGACACACAGGTATATACTATATACAGGAGGATGACACACAGGTATATACTATATTCTGGAGGAGATGACACACAGGTACTGTATATACTATATACAGGAGCAGATGGCACACAGGTATATACTATATACAGGAGCAGATGACACACAGGTATATACTATATACAGGAGGAGATGACACAAACATATATACTATATACAGGGGAGATGACACACAGGTATATACTATATACAGGAGGAGATGACTTACAAGTATATACTATATACAGGAGGAGATGACACGTATATACTATATACAGGAGGAGATGACACACAGGTATATACTATATACAGGAGGAGATGACACACAGGTATATACTATATACAGGAGGAGATGACAGACACATATATACTATATACAGGGGAGATGACACACAGGTATATACTATATTCAGGAGGAGATGACATCCCGGTATATACTATATACAGGGGAGATGACACACAGGTACATACTATATAGAGGGGCGATGACACACAGGTATATACTATATACTGGAGGAGATGACACACAGGTATATACTTTATACAGGAGCAGATGATACACAGGTATATACTATATACAGGGGGAGATGACTTACAGATATACACTCTATATAAAAGAGGAGATGACACATAGGTATAGAGGAGGAGAGGACATACAGCAGGTATATACTATATACAGGGGAGATGACATACAGGTATATACTATATACAGGAGATGACATACAGGTATATACTATATATAGGAGGAGATGACATACAGAGCAAAAAAAGGGGAGAAGCCAGCACAGCCTAAGATTAAGACGCAATACATAAAGTGCAAATGCACATATTAATTTCTAACTGTATTTTCAAAATGAGACATTTAGCAAACAATTGATCAATTCTTTGAGCCACCCCGCCTCTTCACGGCAATCTCATCCTACACTACGTTTTTTATATTCGCTGTGCCATAAAGGCCTCCTAAATGAACTAAATGCAAGACCACATTAAAAACATGCTGTACCTGGAGCATATACTGAGTCACCCCCATGGCGCCAGAGTAGGCAAGCGAGGATAAAGGTTGACCAGGTCCAGACAGACATTTCGGATCCAACCTCCACACTGCCCATCTAGAGCCACAGATGAAGAGTGAAACAGGCTGAGGCACAGGTGAATAATTAAACAAAGCCTGAGGCAGGGCAGGGCTGCTGTGTGTGAACAGCAGCCTATCAATCACTGAGACACAGAAAGAATGGCGCACATAACCAGGCGCGGCACACGGCAACAGTGGTGGTCAGCCACTTACCAATAACAGAGCAAATAAAGGGGAGAAGCCAGCGCAGCCTAAGGTTAAGACGCAATACATAAAGTGCAAATGCACATATTAATTTCTAACTGTATTTTCAAAATGAGACATTTAGCAAACAATTGATCAATTCTTTGAGCCACCCCGCCTCTTCACGGCAATCTCATCCTACACTACGTTTTTTATATTCGCTGTGCCATAAAGGCCTCCTAAATGAACTAAATGCAAGACCACATTAAAAACATGCTGTACCTGGAGCATATACTGAGTCACCCCCATGACGCAAGAGTAGGCAAGCAAGGATAAAGGTTGACCAGGTCCAGACAGACATTTCGGAACGAACCTCCACACTGCCCATCTAGAGCCACAGATGAAGAGTGAAACAGGCTGAGGCACAGGTGCCTGGTTATGTGCGCCATTCTTTCTGTGTCTCAGTGATTGATAGGCTGCTGTTCACACCCAGCAGCCCTGCCCTGCCTCAGGCATTGTTTAATTATGCACCTGTGCCTCAGCCTGTTTCACTCTTCATCTGTGGCTCTAGATGGGCAGTGTGGAGGTTGGATCCGAAATGTCTGTCTGGACCTGGTCAACCTTTATCCTCGCTTGCCTACTCTGGCGCCATGGGGGTGACTCAGTATATGCTCCAGGTACAGCATGTTTTTAATGTGGTCTTGCATTTAGTTCATTTAGGAGGCCTTTATGGCACAGCGAATATAAAAAACGTAGTGTAGGACTGCCCCAATATGAGATTGCCGTGAAGAGGCGGGGTGGCTCAAAGAATTGATCAATTGTTTGCTAAATGTCTCATTTTGAAAATATAGTTAGAAATTAATATGTGCATTTGCACTTTATGTATTGCGTCTTAACCTTAGGCTGCGCTGGCTTCTCCCCTTTTTTTGAGATGACATACAGGTATATAGTATATACCGAAGAGATGACATACAGGTATATAATATATACAGGAGGAGATGACACATGGGTATATACTATATACAGGAGGAGATGACTTACAAGTATATACTATATACAGGAGGAGATGACACGTATATACTATATACAGGAGGAGATGACACAGGTATATACTATATACAGGAGGAGATGACACACAGGTATATACTATATACAGGAGGAGATGACAGACACATATATACTATATACAGGGGAGATGACACACAGGTATATACTATATTCAGGAGGAGATGACATCCCGGTATATACTATATACAGGGGAGATGACACACAGGTACATACTATATAGAGGGGCGATGACACACAGGTATATACTATATACTGGAGGAGATGACACACAGGTATATACTTTATACAGGAGCAGATGATACACAGGTATATACTATATACAGGGGGAGATGACTTACAGATATACACTCTATATAAAAGAGGAGATGACACATAGGTATAGAGGAGGAGAGGACATACAGCAGGTATATACTATATACAGGGGAGATGACATACAGGTATATACTATATACAGGAGATGACATACAGGTATATACTATATATAGGAGGAGATGACATACAGAGCAAAAAAAGGGGAGAAGCCAGCGCAGCCTAAGGTTAAGACGCAATACATAAAGTGCAAATGCACATATTAATTTCTAACTGTATTTTCAAAATGAGACATTTAGCAAACAATTGATCAATTCTTTGAGCCACCCCGCCTCTTCACGGCAATCTCATCCTACACTACGTTTTTTATATTCGCTGTGCCATAAAGGCCTCCTAAATGAACTAAATGCAAGACCACATTAAAAACATGCTGTACCTGGAGCATATACTGAGTCACCCCCATGGCGCCAGAGTAGGCAAGCGAGGATAAAGGTTGACCAGGTCCAGACAGACATTTCGGATCCAACCTCCACACTGCCCATCTAGAGCCACAGATGAAGAGTGAAACAGGCTGAGGCACAGGTGAATAATTAAACAAAGCCTGAGGCAGGGCAGGGCTGCTGTGTGTGAACAGCAGCCTATCAATCACTGAGACACAGAAAGAATGGCGCACATAACCAGGCGCGGCGCACGGCAACAGTGGTGGTCAGCCACTTACCAATAACAGAGCAAAAAAAGGGGAGAAGCCAGCGCAGCCTAAGGTTAAGACGCAATACATAAAGTGCAAATGCACATATTCATTTCTAACTGTATTTTCAAAATGAGACATTTAGCAAACAATTGATCAATTCTTTGAGCCACCCTGCCTCTTCACGGCAATCTCATCCTACACTACGTTTTTTATATTCGCTGTGCCATAAAGGCCTCCTAAATGAACTAAATGCAAGACCACATTAAAAACATGCTGTACCTGGAGCATATACTGAGTCACCCCCATGGCGCCAGAGTAGGCAAGCGAGGATAAAGGTTGACCAGGTCCAGACAGACATTTCGGATCCAACCTCCACACTGCCCATCTAGAGCCACAGATGAAGAGTGAAACAGGCTGAGGCACAGGTGCATAATTAAACAAAGCCTGAGGCAGGGCAGGGCTGCTGTGTGTGAACAGCAGCCTATCAATCGCTGAGACACAGAAAGAATGGCGCACATAACCAGGCGCGGCACACGGCAACAGTGGTGGTCAGCCACTTACCAATAACAGAGCAAATAAAGGGGAGAAGCCAGCGCAGCCTAAGGTTAAGACGCAATACATAAAGTGCAAATGCACATATTAATTTCTAACTGTATTTTCAAAATGAGACATTTAGCAAACAATTGATCAATTCTTTGAGCCACCCCGCCTCTTCACGGCAATCTCATCCTACACTACGTTTTTTATATTCGCTGTGCCATAAAGGCCTCCTAAATGAACTAAATGCAAGACCACATTAAAAACATGCTGTACCTGGAGCATATACTGAGTCACCCCCATGACGCAAGAGTAGGCAAGCAAGGATAAAGGTTGACCAGGTCCAGACAGACATTTCGGAACGAACCTCCACACTGCCCATCTAGAGCCACAGATGAAGAGTGAAACAGGCTGAGGCACAGGTGCCTGGTTATGTGCGCCATTCTTTCTGTGTCTCAGTGATTGATAGGCTGCTGTTCACACCCAGCAGCCCTGCCCTGCCTCAGGCATTGTTTAATTATGCACCTGTGCCTCAGCCTGTTTCACTCTTCATCTGTGGCTCTAGATGGGCAGTGTGGAGGTTGGATCCGAAATGTCTGTCTGGACCTGGTCAACCTTTATCCTCGCTTGCCTACTCTGGCGCCATGGGGGTGACTCAGTATATGCTCCAGGTACAGCATGTTTTTAATGTGGTCTTGCATTTAGTTCATTTAGGAGGCCTTTATGGCACAGCGAATATAAAAAACGTAGTGTAGGACTGCCCCAATATGAGATTGCCGTGAAGAGGCGGGGTGGCTCAAAGAATTGATCAATTGTTTGCTAAATGTCTCATTTTGAAAATATAGTTAGAAATTAATATGTGCATTTGCACTTTATGTATTGCGTCTTAACCTTAGGCTGCGCTGGCTTCTCCCCTTTTTTTGAGATGACATACAGGTATATAGTATATACCGAAGAGATGACATACAGGTATATAATATATACAGGAGGAGATGACACATGGGTATATACTATATACAGGAGGAGATGACTTACAAGTATATACTATATACAGGAGGAGATGACACGTATATACTATATACAGGAGGAGATGACACAGGTATATACTATATACAGGAGGAGATGACACACAGGTATATACTATATACAGGAGGAGATGACAGACACATATATACTATATACAGGGGAGATGACACACAGGTATATACTATATTCAGGAGGAGATGACATCCCGGTATATACTATATACAGGGGAGATGACACACAGGTACATACTATATAGAGGGGCGATGACACACAGGTATATACTATATACTGGAGGAGATGACACACAGGTATATACTTTATACAGGAGCAGATGATACACAGGTATATACTATATACAGGGGGAGATGACTTACAGATATACACTCTATATAAAAGAGGAGATGACACATAGGTATAGAGGAGGAGAGGACATACAGCAGGTATATACTATATACAGGGGAGATGACATACAGGTATATACTATATACAGGAGATGACATACAGGTATATACTATATATAGGAGGAGATGACATACAGAGCAAAAAAAGGGGAGAAGCCAGCGCAGCCTAAGGTTAAGACGCAATACATAAAGTGCAAATGCACATATTAATTTCTAACTGTATTTTCAAAATGAGACATTTAGCAAACAATTGATCAATTCTTTGAGCCACCCCGCCTCTTCACGGCAATCTCATCCTACACTACGTTTTTTATATTCGCTGTGCCATAAAGGCCTCCTAAATGAACTAAATGCAAGACCACATTAAAAACATGCTGTACCTGGAGCATATACTGAGTCACCCCCATGGCGCCAGAGTAGGCAAGCGAGGATAAAGGTTGACCAGGTCCAGACAGACATTTCGGATCCAACCTCCACACTGCCCATCTAGAGCCACAGATGAAGAGTGAAACAGGCTGAGGCACAGGTGAATAATTAAACAAAGCCTGAGGCAGGGCAGGGCTGCTGTGTGTGAACAGCAGCCTATCAATCACTGAGACACAGAAAGAATGGCGCACATAACCAGGCGCGGCGCACGGCAACAGTGGTGGTCAGCCACTTACCAATAACAGAGCAAAAAAAGGGGAGAAGCCAGCGCAGCCTAAGGTTAAGACGCAATACATAAAGTGCAAATGCACATATTCATTTCTAACTGTATTTTCAAAATGAGACATTTAGCAAACAATTGATCAATTCTTTGAGCCACCCTGCCTCTTCACGGCAATCTCATCCTACACTACGTTTTTTATATTCGCTGTGCCATAAAGGCCTCCTAAATGAACTAAATGCAAGACCACATTAAAAACATGCTGTACCTGGAGCATATACTGAGTCACCCCCATGGCGCCAGAGTAGGCAAGCGAGGATAAAGGTTGACCAGGTCCAGACAGACATTTCGGATCCAACCTCCACACTGCCCATCTAGAGCCACAGATGAAGAGTGAAACAGGCTGAGGCACAGGTGCATAATTAAACAAAGCCTGAGGCAGGGCAGGGCTGCTGTGTGTGAACAGCAGCCTATCAATCGCTGAGACACAGAAAGAATGGCGCACATAACCAGGCGCGGCACACGGCAACAGTGGTGGTCAGCCACTTACCAATAACAGAGCAAATAAAGGGGAGAAGCCAGCGCAGCCTAAGGTTAAGACGCAATACATAAAGTGCAAATGCACATATTAATTTCTAACTGTATTTTCAAAATGAGACATTTAGCAAACAATTGATCAATTCTTTGAGCCACCCCGCCTCTTCACGGCAATCTCATCCTACACTACGTTTTTTATATTCGCTGTGCCATAAAGGCCTCCTAAATGAACTAAATGCAAGACCACATTAAAAACATGCTGTACCTGGAGCATATACTGAGTCACCCCCATGACGCAAGAGTAGGCAAGCAAGGATAAAGGTTGACCAGGTCCAGACAGACATTTCGGAACCAACCTCCACACTGCCCATCTAGAGCCACAGATGAAGAGTGAAACAGGCTGAGGCACAGGTGCCTGGTTATGTGCGCCATTCTTTCTGTGTCTCAGTGATTGATAGGCTGCTGTTCACACCCAGCAGCCCTGCCCTGCCTCAGGCATTGTTTAATTATGCACCTGTGCCTCAGCCTGTTTCACTCTTCATCTGTGGCTCTAGATGGGCAGTGTGGAGGTTGGATCCGAAATGTCTGTCTGGACCTGGTCAACCTTTATCCTCGCTTGCCTACTCTGGCGCCATGGGGGTGACTCAGTATATGCTCCAGGTACAGCATGTTTTTAATGTGGTCTTGCATTTAGTTCATTTAGGAGGCCTTTATGGCACAGCGAATATAAAAAACGTAGTGTAGGACTGCCCCAATATGAGATTGCCGTGAAGAGGCGGGGTGGCTCAAAGAATTGATCAATTGTTTGCTAAATGTCTCATTTTGAAAATATAGTTAGAAATTAATATGTGCATTTGCACTTTATGTATTGCGTCTTAACCTTAGGCTGCGCTGGCTTCTCCCCTTTTTTTGAGAAGACATACAGGTATATAGTATATACCGAAGAGATGACATACAGGTATATAATATATACAGGAGGAGATGACACATGGGTATATACAATATACAGGAGGAGATGACATACAGCAGGTATATACTATTTACAGGGGAGATAGCATACAGGTATATACTATATACAAGAGAAGACATACAGGTGTACACTATATATAAGGGAGATGACAAACATATATACTGAGGTGAAAATGAGGGGTGTGAGGTGAAAATGAAAAGGTATGAGTGCAAAATGAGAGGAGTGAGGGAAAATAGTGGAGTGATCGGAAAATGACAGATGTGAGGTCGAAATGACAAGTGTTAGGGGGGAATGAGAGGAGTGAGGGGGAAAATAAGAGGAGTGAGGGGGAAAATGAGAGGTGTAAGGGAGAAAATGAGAGGTGTAAGGGAGAAAATGAGAGGCATGATGGGAAAATAAGAGACGTGAGGTGCTATAACTAACCACAGATATTTACTATGCCCAGGCAACGCCGGGCTCTTCAGCTAGTGTATATATATATATATATATATATATATATATATATATATATATATATATATATATATCATTGACACACATATATTCACATAAGTGTTAGATAGCAGAATAGCCGATAATTCAATTGTCGGGTTTTGTAAAATCATTGCAGAACCTGACAGGGTATCAGGGTATGAGATATGGTTTACATACAGTAAGCCATTGCATATCCGTTAGATTTATATATATGTCCCTGACTAATAATGTTAGTAGTGTGTGTGTGTAAAATTTTGGAGCTGTAGGTGTTAAGTTAAAGAATTAATTCACGGAAAAAAACGGCGTGGGGTCCCGCGCAATTTTCTCCACCAGAGAAGGAAAGTCAGTGACTGAGGGCAGATATTAATAGACTAGAGAGGGACTATGGTTATTGGCTCCCCGGCTAAAAAAAAATCTGCCCCCCCAGCCACCCCAGAAAAGGCGCATCTGTAAGATGCTTATAGCTAAAAAACTGCTTGAACACTAGAATCAGTCATGAAAAAGTAATACAGAGAATTAAATTCATAATAAACACAGCTCTATTAAGGACACCAATCAAAAGTACACTGCAAAAATGAGACTAGACATGATAAAAACATATAACAAATAATTAAAAACAAGGGGAGCAGGGCATCACATACAGGTCCTTCTCAAAAAATTAGCATATAGTGTTAAATTTCATTATTTACCATAATGTAATGATTACAATTAAACTTTCATATATTATAGATTCATTATCCACCAACTGAAATTTGTCAGGTCTTTTATTGTTTTAATACTGATGATTTTGGCATACAACTCCTGATAACCCAAAAAACCTGTCTCAATAAATTAGCATATCAAGAAAAGGTTCTCTAAACGACCTATTACCCTAATCTTCTGAATCAACTAATTAACTCTAAACACATGCAAAAGATACCTGAGGCTTTTATAAACTCCCTGCCTGGTTCATTACTCAAAACCCCCATCATGGGTAAGACTAGCGACCTGACAGATGTCAAGAAGGCCATCATTGACACCCTCAAGCAAGAGGGTAAGACCCAGAAAGAAATTTCTCAACAAATAGGCTGTTCCCAGAGTGCTGTATCAAGGCACCTCAATGGTAAGTCTGTTGGAAGGAAACAATGTGGCAGAAAACGCTGTACAACGAGAAGAGGAGACCGGACCCTGAGGAAGATTGTGGAGAAGGACCGATTCCAGACCTTGGGGAACCTGAGGAAGCAGTGGACTGAGTCTGGTGTGGAAACATCCAGAGCCACCGTGCACAGGCGTGTGCAGGAAATGGGCTACAGGTGCCGCATTCCCCAGGTAAAGCCACTTTTGAACCATAAACAGCGGCAGAGGCGCCTGACCTGGGCTACAGAGAAGCAGCACTGGACTGTTGCTAAGTGGTCCCAAGTACTTTTTTCTGATGAAAGCAAATTTTGCATGTCATTCGGAAATCAAGGTGCCAGAGTCTGGAGGAAGACTGGGGAGAAGGAAATGCCAAAATGCCTGAAGTCCAGTGTCAAGTACCCACAGTCAGTGATGGTGTGGGGTGCCATGTCAGCTGCTGGTGTTGGTCCACTGTGTTTCATCAAGGGCAGGGTCAATGCAGCTAGCTATCAGGAGATTTTGGAGCACTTCATGCTTCCATCGGCTGAAATGCTTTATGGAGATGAAGATTTCATTTTTCAGCACCTGCTCACAGTGCCAAAACCACTGGTAAATGGTTTACTGACCATGGTATTACTGTGCTCAATTGGCCTGCCAACTCTCCTGAACTGAACCCCATAGAGAATCTGTGGGATATTGTGAAGAGAAAGTTGAGAGACGCAAGACCCAACACTCTGGATGAGCTTAAGGCCGCTATTGAAGCATCCTGGGCCTCCATAACATCTCAGCAGTGTCACAGGCTGATTGCCTCCATGCCACGTCGCATTGAAGCAGTCATTTCTGCCAAAGGATTCCCGACCAAGTATTGAGTGCATAACTGAACATTATTATTTGATGGTTTTTTTGTTTGTTATTAAAAAACACTTTTATTTGATTGGATGGGTGAAATATGCTAATTTATTGAGACAGGTTTTTTGGGTTATCAGGAGTTGTATGCCAAAATCATCAGTATTAAAACAATAAAAGACCTGACACATTTCAGTTGGTGGATAATGAATCTATAATATATGAAAGTTTAATTGTAATCATTACATTATGGTAAATAATGAAATTTAACACTATATGCTAATTTTCTGAGAAGGACCTGTACAATACAAACATGATCTATAATAAGATAAGGAGAATATCATAGCCAAAAATATATAATTAAATATTACTAATTAATAAAGTGCTATGCATATAGTGAATCCAGATGGTACTGGAAGAAGTATATATAAAAAAGGGTGCTCAGTACATATAAGGCAGTATATATATGTTTATAGATGCCGCAAAGTGAAAATAATGGTCTATAAATTTCTTCATAGAGAGTAAAGTTAAAGTAAATATAGTAACCAGGATTCATCCTATATGTGGTGCCGCTGCTACACCCCACTCTAATGTGCGTTTCACACGTCGCTTTCTCAGGAACGTTACTGAGGCCGGTTTCACATGTCAGTGACTCCGGTACGTGAGGCGACAGTTTCCTCACGTACCGGAGCCACTGACACACGTAGACACATTAAAATCAATGCATCTGTTCAGATGTCATTGATTTTTTGCGGACCGTGTCTCCGTGTGCCAAACACGGAGACATGTCAGTCTTCGTTGGAGCGCACGTATTACACGGACCCATTAAAGTCAATGGGTCTGTGTAAAACACGTACCACACACGGACGTTGTCCGTGTGCCGTCCGTGTGCCGTGCAGGAGACAGCGCTACAGTAAGCGCTGTCCCCCCCACTGGTGCTGAAGCCGCGATTCATATCTTCCCTGCAGCAGTGTTTGCTGTAGAGAAGATATGAATAATTGTGTTTAAAATAAAGATCTATGTGCCCCCCGCTCTCCCACCCCCTGTGCGCCCCCCCGCTGTTCTGACAATACTCACCCGGCTCCCTCGCTTGCTGGCGCTGCTTCCTGTTCTGGCTGCATCTTCGTGGTGCCGCCGATTACAGTCATGAATATGCGGCCCCACCTCCCATAGGGGTGGAGCCGCATATTCATTACTGTAAATGAGCGGCCCCACGTGACCGCATACAGGAGAAGATGCGGCCAGAACAGGAAGCAGCACCGGCGAGGGAGCGAGCCGGGTGAGTATTTTCAGAACAGCGGGGGGCGCACAGGGGGTCGGGGGTCGCACAGGGGGTGGGAGGGCGGGGGGCACATAGATCTTTATTTTAAACACAATTATTCATATCTTCTCTACAGCAAACTCTGCTGCAGGGATGATATGAATGGGGCTTCAGCACCAGATGCTGGTACGTGTGGTACCCAGCACGGTGCGTGTGGTACCCAGTGGGCACACGGGTGGCACACGTGTGCCGCACGTGTGCCACACTGATGTGCCACAGAAACGTAGGGGCACACGGACACGGATAATTCCGGTACTGATTTTTTCCGGTACCGGAATTATCTGGACGTGTGAGACTGGCCTTAGGCTGCGCTGACTCCCCGCCTAATGCGGTGATCTTGACAGCATGAGAAAATGTTCAGAAACTTTCACACGTTAATGAGTTCATGTCCGGTCAGGCAGGGAGGCTCCACAGGCAGCTTTTCTTTCATTACACAGTGGTTTACAGCCCGGCTGGTAGCACTAGCACCGCTCCGGGTTGTAAACTATTTAACCCCTTGAGATGGATTGCAGCGTGGGACTTGACTATACGACGGACAGGTATGGGATATTGTTGCTTTTTTACTTTGGATTTTTTACAGAGGAGTGAGGGCTTCGCTTGGATTGAGAATGCAATAAAGATGTTAAACCTGTGTGTTTCATTATTTCATTAAAAAACTTTATTCTTAATGTGTGTGTGTTTTTAACCTTTACTTACTATTATATTAATCTATATACATAATTGTCTAAGGGGTACTTCTGTCTGTCTGTCTGTCCTTCTGTAACGGTTATTCGTTCGCTGATTGGTCTCAACAGCTGCCTGTCATGGCTGCCGCGACCAATCAGCGATGCGCACAGTCCGGAAGAGAAGAAAATGGCCGCTCCTTACTCCCCGCACTCACTGCCCGGCGCCCGCATGCTCCCCTCCGGTCTGCCCTCACACAGGGTTAATGGCAGCGGTAACGTCCCGTGGTGTGCAGTCCATTACCGCTGCTATTAACCCTGTGTGACCACGTTTTTTTACTATTGACGCAGCCTATGCAGCGTCAATAGTAAAAACATCGAATGTTAAAAATAATAAAAAATTATTATATACTTACCTACGCCGCCTTTCTCGCTCCTCGCGATGCAACCGGCATGCTCCGGTCGCACGGATGGTCTGGCAGAAGGACCTGCCATGACGTCACGGTCATGTGACCGCGACGTCATCACAAGTCCTGTGCGCCTGCGTGAAAAGGACCTGCCGTGACATCACGGCAGGTCCTGCACAACAAGGACCTGCCGTGACGTCATGGTCATGTGACCGCAACACAGTCACGTGACCGCGACGTCAGCACACCCTCGGACCGGAAGATGCCGCCTGCACCCCACAGAGGCGACAGTGCTACAACGCGACTGCGGAAGGTGAGTCTGTATTTATTTTTTATTTTTTTAACCTGTATCATACGTGGCTGGGCAAAATACTACATAGCTGGGCAATATACTACATGGGCTGTGCAATATGCTATGTGGCTCTGTGCTGTAGGCAATATACTACGTCACTGGACAATATACTACGTGGCTGGGCAATATACTACGTGGCTGGGCAATATACTACGTGGCTGGGCAATATACTACGTGCCTGGGCAATATATTACGTGGACATACATATTCTAGGATACCCGATGCGTTAGAATCGGGCAACCATCTAGTAATAGATAAGTGTCTTATTGACACCTTTCCATTATTAACCAGGCTTAATGTCACCTTTCAATTGCAAGGTGACATTAACCCTGGACCCGTCGAAGCACCTTGTGTGCGAAACGGCCATCGTCCGTACTCCAATA
This sequence comes from Ranitomeya imitator, assembly GCF_032444005.1. NCBI lineage: Eukaryota > Metazoa > Chordata > Amphibia > Anura > Dendrobatidae > Ranitomeya > Ranitomeya imitator. Next base: position 353,466,383 of record NC_091286.1, on the reverse strand, counting down.
CCGCACCCTCCTGTATACCTGATGTCCTGACGGATGTATTTTATATATCTTCTCCAATAAAGCTCACGAACTTTACTGCTACCCTGGGGTGAGTGCCACATATTTTCTCTCCTCTCGATTGCATTTGGACATTAACCCCTTATTATCCCACTAGATGGTGGCCCGATTCTAACGCATCGGGTATTCTAGAATATGCATGTCCACGTAGTATATTGCACAGCCCAGCCACATAGTATATTGCCCAGCCACATAGTATATTGCCCAGTCACATACTATATTGCCCAGTCACGTAGTATATTGCCCAGCCACATAGTATATTGCCCAGCCACGTAGTATATTGCCCAACCACGTAGTATATTGCCCAGTCACGTACTATATTGCCCAGCCACATAGTATATTGCCAAGCCTCGTAGTATATTGCCCAGCCACGTAGTATATTGCCCAGCCATGTAGTATATTGCCCAGCCACGTAGTATATTGCCCAGCCACATAGTATATTGCCCAGTCACGTAGTATATTGCACAGCCCGCATAGTGTATTGCACAGCCCACGTAGTATATTGCCCAGCCCGCGTAGTATATTGCCCAGCCCGTGTAGTATATTGCACAGCCCACATAGTATATTGCACAGCCCGCGTAGTACATTGCCCAGCCCGCGTAGTATATTGCCCAGCCCACGTAGTATATTGCCCAGCCCACGTAGTATATTGCCCAACATGCGTAGTATATTTCACATCCCGCATAGTACATTGCCCAGCCCGTGTAGTATATTGCACAGCCCACGTAGTATATAGCAATGTGGGCATCATATCCCTGTTAAAAAAAAGAATTAATTAAAATAAAAAATAGTTATAAACTCACCTTCCGTTGGCCCCTGAATCGAGGAAGCGTTTACTGATGCTCCTCACGCACTCCAGTCTCAGGAGTGCATTGCGGTCTCTCGCGAGACCGCTACGTCATCATCTCGTGAGATCGCAATGCATGGACCGGTCACTGGAGCATCGCGAGGAGCGGGAAAGGCGCCGGAAGGTGAGTATATGATGATTTTTTACTTTATTATTTTTAACATTAAATTTTTTTACTATTGATGCTGCGTATGCAGCATCAATAGTAAAAATGTTGGTCACACAGGGTTAATAGCAGCGTTAATGGAGTGCATTACACCTCGGCATAACGCGGTCCATTAACGCTGCCATTAACCCTGTGTGAGCGCTGACTGGAGGGGAGTATGGAGCAGGCACTGACTGCGGGGAGGAAGGAGCGGCCATGTTGCCTCCAGACTGCACCCGTCGCTGATTGGTCGTGGCAGTGGTCGTGGGCGTTTTGCCACGACCAATCAGCGACTTGGATTTCCATGACAGACAGAGGCCGCAACCAATGAATATTCGTGACAGAAACACAGACAGACAGACAGACAGATGGAAGTAACCCTTAGACAATTATATAATAGATATGCCACTGCCACAGGGCAATGGGAATAGAGATGCTAAGTGCCAGAATTGGTGCTTCTTACAGATGTGCCTTTTCTGGGGTGGCTGGGGGCATATTTTTTTAGCCAGGGGGGCCAATAACCATGGTCCCTCTCTAGGCTTTTAAAGGGACACTGTCACCTGAATTTGGAGGGAACAATCTTCAGGCATGGAGGCGGGGTTTTTGGGTGTTTGATTCACCCTTTCCTTACCCGCTGGCTGCATGCTGGCTGCAATATTGGATTGAAGTTCATTCTCTGTCCTCCGTAGTACATGCCTGCACAAGGCAACTATGTCTCATGTCCTGTTGGGTTCGGTAATGATTTTACAGAACCCGCCAACTGAATTTATTGGCTATTCTGCTATCTAGCTCTGTATGAAATATAAAGATATGTATATGTATCTCACTGATATGATGTATATATATTTTCGAGAATATTTGAGGCCGTGGATCCATTATATGTCCATTTTGCAAGCCGGAGAGAAAATCTCACCATACGGATGCCATACAAATGTCACACAGATACTTTGATGAGGAAGAAAAAAAATCGCATCCTCATATTGCACACGGTTGACGTACGAGTCACTGTTTGGGAACATTTCTGCTAATCTCGGCTGTGAAAAACGGACCGATTTTTTATACATTATGTGTGACTCCAGCCTAGCAAACTCACATTGTCTTAGGAAATTACAAATATCACTCATTACCTCTAGCACACAATTGAAATTCTTTTGAGCAATTTAGCTGATGCCATGATCTAATCACCAAGTTTCTCAAATATTACATTCACACAGTGGTTATGACCCAAAGCAATCCTCATCACACCTCTGATACCTGCTCAAGCAAAAGATAAAGCTCAAACCAGCTAGCACTTTATATAAAAACATCAACTCTTCATGCAATTTACTCACAAAGACAATTGTAAAAATCCACCCATAGTTTTAACCCCTTTCTGACATATGACGTACTATCCCATTGAGGTGGGGTGGGCCCGTATGACCACCGACGGGATAATACGTCATACGCGATCGGCCACGCTCGCAGCTGACATCCGGCACTATGTGCCAGGAGCGGTCACGGACCGCCCCCGGCACATTAACCCCCGTCACATAATATAAAAGTACACATATTTAGTATCACCGCGTCCGTAACGACCCAACCTATAAAACTGTCCCACTAGTTAACCCCTTCAGTAAACACCGTAAGAAAAAAAAAATAAAAACGAGGCAAAAAACAACACTTTATTATCATACGCCGAACAAAAAGTGGAATAACACGCGATCAAAAAGACATATATAAATAACCATGGTACCGCTGAAAACGTCATCGTGTCCCGCAAAAAACGAGCCGCCATACAGCATCATCAGCAAAAAAATAAAAAAGTTATAGTCCTGAGAATAAAGCGATGCCAAAATAATTATTTTTTCTATAAAATAGTTTTTATCGCATAAAAGCGCCAAAACATAAAAAAATGATATAAATGAGGTATCGCTGTAATCGTACTGACCCGAAGAATAAAACTGCTTTATCAATTTTACCAAACACGGAACCGTATAAACGTCTCCCCCAAAAGAAATTCATGAATAGCTGGTTTTTGGTCATTCTGCCTCACAAAAATCGGAATAAAAAGCGATCAAAAAATGTCACGTGCCCAAAAATGTTACCAATAAAAACGTCAACTCGTCCCGCAAAAAACAAGACCTCACATGACTCTGTGGACTCAAATATGGAAAAATTACAGCTCTCAAAATGTTGTAATGCAAAAAATATTTTTTGCAATAAAAAGCGTCTTTCAGTGTGTGACGGCTGCCAATCATAAAAATCCGCTAAATCACCCCCTTAGTTAGGGAAAAATTAAAAAATTAAAAGAATGTATTTATTTCCATTTTCCCATTAGGGCTAGGGTTAGGGTTAAGGCTACAGTTAGGGATGGGGTTAAAGTTAGGGTTGGGGCTAAAGTTAGGATTAGGGTTTGGATTACATTTACGGTTGGGAATAGGGTTGGGATTAGGGTTAGGGGTGTTTCTGGGTTAGAGGTGTGGTTAGGGTTACCATTTGGATTAGGGTTAGGGGTGTGTATGGATTAGGGTTTCAGTTATAATTGGGGGTTTCCACTGTTTAGGCACATCAGTGGCTCTCCAAACGCAACATGGCGTCCGATCTCAATTCCAGCCAATTCTGTATTGAAAAAGTAAAACAGTGCTCCTTCCCTTCCGAGCTCTCCCGTGTGCCCAAACAGGGGTTTACCCCAACATATGGGGTATCAGCCTACTCAGGACAAATTGGACAACAACTTTTGGGGTCCAATTTCTCCTATTACCCTTGGGAAAATACAAAACTGTGGGCTAAAAAATAATTTTTTGTGGGAATTTTTTAATTTTTTTATTTTCACGGCTCTGCGTTATAAACTGTAGTGAAATACTTGGGGATCCAAGTTCTCACAACACATCTAGATAAGTTCCTTGGGGTGTCTAGTTTCCAATATGGGGTCACTTGTGGGGGGTTTCTACTGTTTAGGTACATCAGTGGCTCTCCAAACGCAACATGGGGTCCCATCTCAATTCCTGTCAATTTTGCATTGAAAAGTCAAATGGCGCTCCTTCGCTTCCGAGCTCTGTCATGCGCCCAAACAATGGTATACCCCCACATATGGGGTATCGGCGTACTCAGGACAAATTGTACAACAACTTTTGGTGTCCATTTTCTCCTGTTACCCTTGGTAAAATAAAACAAATTGGAGCTGAAGTAAATTTTTTGTGAAAAAAAGTTAAATGTTCATTTTTATTTAAAACTAGCTGAAGAGCCCGGCGTTGCCTGGGCATAGTAAATATCTGTGGTTAGTTATAGCACCTCACTTCTCTTATTTTCCCATCACGCCTCTCATTTTCCCAATCACATCTTTCATTTTCCCCCTCACATCTCTCATTTTCTCCCTCACACCTCTCATTTTCTCCCTCACTCCTCTCATTCCCCCCTAACACTTGTCATTTCAACCTCACATCTGTCATTTTCTGATCACTCCACTATTTTTCCTCACTCCTCTCATTTTGCACTCACACCTTTTCATTTTCACCTCACACCTCTCATTTTCACCTCATCACCTCAGTATATACATGTTTGTCATCTCCCTTATATATAGTATACATCTGTATGTCATCTCCTGTATATAGTATATACCTGTATGTCATCTCCCCTGTATATAGTATATACCTGCTGTGTCATCTCCCCTATATATAGTATATACCTGAATGTCATCTCCTTCTATATATAGTATATACCTGTATGTCATCTCCTCCTGTATATAGTATACTAGATTGTGGCCCGATTCTAACGCTTCGGGTATTCTAGAATATGCATGTCCCCGTAGTATATGGACAATGATGATTCCTGAATTCGCGGCAGACTGTGCCCGTTGCTGATTGGTCGAGGCAACCTTTAGGACATCATCGTCGACATGGCAACCATTATGACATCTACGTCGATACTGTGCCCGTTGCTGATTGGTCGAGGCCTGGCGGCCTCGACCAATCAGAGACGCGGGATTTCTACGTCGATGCTGTGCCCATTGCTGATTGGTCGAGGCCGCCAGAGAGGCGGGATTTCCAGGACAGACAGAAAGACAGACAGAAAGACAGACAGAAAGACAGACAGACGGAAAAACCCTTAGACAATTATATATATAGATATCTGTGTGTCATCTCCTCCTGTATCTATATATATAATTGTCTAAGGGTTTTTCCGTCTGTCTGTCTGTCTGTCCTGGAAATCCCGCATCTCTGATTGGTCGAGGCCGCCAGGCCTCGACCAATCAGCGACGGGCACAGCATCGACGTAGAAATCCCGCATCTCTGATTGGTCGAGGCCGCCAGGCCTCGACCAATCAGTGACCGGCACAGCGACGATGATGTCATAAAGGACGTAGACATCCCGCGTCTCTGATTGGTCGAGGCCGCCAGGCCTCGACCAATCAGCAACGGGCACTGTTATGGCTGGCAATCAGGCAACACAGCGTGCAGTAATCAGCGCACATACAGAGATCTGGCAATAACCAAAAACAATAGGACGAGCTCTGAGACGTGGAATCTCTGTAGACTGCAGTACCTGATCTATCCTCACACAACTATAAGCAGCAGTGGATTGCGCCTATCACTACCTATGCAACTCGACACTGCCTGAGGAGCTGACTAGCCTGAAGATAGAAATACAAGCCTGACTTACCTCAGAGAAATACCCCAAAGGAATAGGCAGCCCCCCACATATAATGACTGTTAGCAAGATGAAAAGACAAACCTAGGAATGAAATAGATTCAGCAAAGTGAGGCCCGATATTCTAGACAGAGCGAGGATAGCAAAGAGAACTATGCAGTCTACAAAAAACCCTAAAACGAAAACCACGCAAAGGGGCAAAAAGACCCACCGTGCCGAACTAACAGCACGGCGGTGCACTCCTTTGCTTCTCAGAGCTTCCAGCAAAAGTTAATAGCAAGCTGGACAGAAAAAACAGAAAACAAACTAGAAGCACTTATCTAGCAGAGCAGCAGGCCCAAGGAAAGATGCAGTAGCTCAGATCCAACACTGGAACATTGACAAGGAGCAAGGAAGACAGACTCAGGTGGAGCTAAATAGCAAGGCAGCCAACGAGCTCACCAAAACACCTGAGGGAGGAAGCCCAGAGACTGCAATACCACTTGTGACCACAGAAGTGAATTCAGCCACAGAATTCACAACAGTACCCCCCCCTTGAGGAGGGGTCACCGAACCCTCACCAGAACCCCCAGGCCGACCAGGATGAGCCACATGAAAGGCACGAACAAGATCTGGGGCATGGACATCAGAGGCAAAAACCCAGGAATTATCTTCCTGAGCATAACCCTTCCATTTGACCAGATACTGGAGTTTCCGTCTAGAGACACGAGAATCCAAAATCTTCTCCACAATATACTCCAATTCCCCCTCCACCAAAACAGGGGCAGGAGGCTCCACAGATGGAACCATAGGTGCCACGTATCTCCTCAACAACGACCTATGGAATACATTATGTATGGAAAAGGAGTCTGGGAGGATCAGACGAAAAGACACCGGATTGAGAATCTCAGAAATCCTATACGGACCAATAAAACGAGGTTTAAATTTAGGAGAGGAAACCTTCATAGGAATATGACGAGAAGATAACCAAACCAGATCCCCAACACGAAGTCGGGGTCCCACACGGCGTCTGCGATTAGCGAAAAGCTGAGCCTTCTCCTGGGACAAGGTCAAATTGTCCACTACCTGAGTCCAGATCTGCTGCAACCTGTCCACCACAGAATCCACACCAGGACAGTCCGAAGACTCAACCTGTCCTGAAGAGAAACGAGGATGGAACCCAGAATTGCAGAAAAATGGAGAGACCAAGGTAGCCGAGCTGGCCCGATTATTAAGGGCGAACTCAGCCAACGGCAAAAATGACACCCAATCATCCTGGTCAGCGGAAACAAAACATCTCAGATATGTTTCCAAGGTCTGATTGGTTCGTTCGGTCTGGCCATTAGTCTGAGGATGGAAGGCCGAGGAGAAAGATAGGTCAATGCCCATCCTACCACAAAAGGCTCGCCAGAACCTCGAGACAAACTGGGAACCTCTGTCAGAAACAATATTCTCAGGAATGCCATGTAAACGAACCACATGCTGGAAGAACAAAGGCACCAAATCAGAGGAGGAAGGCAATTTAACCAAGGGCACCAGATGGACCATTTTAGAAAAGCGATCACAGACCACCCAAATGACCGACATTTTTTGAGAAACGGGAAGGTCAGAAATGAAATCCATCGAAATATGTGTCCAAGGCCTCTTCGGGACCGGCAAGGGCAAAAGCAACCCACTGGCACGTAAACAGCAGGGCTTAGCCCTAGCACAAATTCCACAGGACTGCACAAAAGCACGCACATCCCGCGACAGAGATGGCCACCAGAAGGATCTAGCAACCAACTCCCTGGTACCAAAGATTCCTGGATGACCGGCCAGCACCGAACAATGAAGTTCAGAGATAACTTTACTAGTCCACCTATCAGGGACGAACAGTTTCTCGGCCGGACAACGATCAGGTTTATTAGCCTGAAATTTCTGCAACACTCTCCGCAAATCAGGGGAGATGGCAGACACAATGACTCCTTCCTTGAGGATACTCGCCGGCTCAGATAACCCCGGAGAGTCGGGCACCAAACTCCTAGACAGAGCATCCGCCTTCACATTTTTAGAGCCCGGAAGGTATGAAATCACAAAATCAAAACGAGCAAAAAATAACGACCAACGGGCCTGTCTAGGATTCAAGCGCTTGGCAGACTCAAGATAAGTAAGGTTCTTATGGTCAGTCAAAACCACCACGCGATGCTTAGCACCCTCAAGCCAATGACGCCACTCCTCGAATGCCCACTTCATGGCCAGCAACTCTCGGTTGCCCACATCATAATTACGCTCAGCAGCAGAAAATTTCCTGGAAAAGAAAGCACATGGTTTGAACACTGAGCAACCAGAACCTCTCTGTGACAAAACCGCCCCTGCACCAATCTCAGAAGCATCAACCTCGACCTGGAACGGAAGAGAAACATCAGGTTGACACAACACAGGGGCACAGCAAAAACGACGCTTCAACTCCTGAAAAGCTTCCACGGCAGCAGAAGACCAATTAACCAAATCAGCACCCTTCTTGGTCAAATCGGTCAATGGTCTGGCAATGCTAGAAAAATTACAGATGAAGCGACGATAAAAATTAGCAAAGCCCAGGAATTTCTGCAGACTTTTTAGAGATGTCGGCTGAGTCCAATCCTGGATGGCCTGAACCTTAACCGGATCCATCTCGATAGTAGAAGGGGAAAAGATGAACCCCAAAAATGAAACTTTCTGCACACCGAAGAGACACTTTGATCCCTTCACGAACAAGGAATTAGCACGCAGTACCTGGAAAACCATTCTGACTTGCTTCACATGAGACTCCCAATCATCTGAGAAGATCAAAATGTCATCCAAGTAAACAATCAAGAATTTATCCAGATACTCACGGAAAATGTCATGCATAAAAGACTGAAAAACAGATGGAGCATTGGCAAGTCCGAACGGCATCACCAGATACTCAAAATGACCCTCGGGCGTATTAAATGCCGTTTTCCATTCATCTCCCTGCCTGATTCTCACCAGATTATACGCACCACGAAGATCAATCTTAGTAAACCAACTAGCCCCCTTAATCCGAGCAAACAAGTCAGAAATCAATGGCAAGGGATACTGAAACTTAACAGTGATCTTATTAAGAAGGCGGTAATCAATACACGGTCTTAGCGAACCATCCTTCTTGGCTACAAAAAAGAACCCTGCTCCCAATGGTGACGACGATGGGCGAATATGTCCCTTCTCCAGGGACTCCTTCACATAACTGCGCATAGCGGTGTGTTCAGGTACGGACAAATTAAATAAACGACCCTTAGGGAATTTACTACCAGGAATCAAATCGATAGCACAATCACAATTCCTATGCGGAGGTAGGGCATCAGACTTGGACTCTTCAAATACATCCTGAAAGTCCGACAAGAACTCTGGGATGTCAGAAGGAATGGATGACGAAATAGACAAAAATGGAACATCACCATGTTCTCCCTGACAACCCCAGCTGGTTACCGACATAGAGTTCCAATCCAATACTGGATTATGGGTTTGTAGCCATGGCAACCCCAACACGACCACATCATGCAAATTATGCAGTACCAGAAAGCGAATAACTTCCTGATGTGCAGGAGCAATGCACATGGTCAGCTGGGCCCAGTACTGAGGCTTATTCTTGGCCAAAGGTGTAGCATCAATTCCTCTCAACGGAATAGGACACCGCAAAGGCTCCAAGAAAAATCCACAACGTTTAGCATAATCCAAATCCATCAGATTCAGGGCAGCGCCTGAATCCACAAACGCCATGACAGAATACGATGACAAAGAGCACATTAAGGTAATGGACAAAAGGAATTTGGACTGTACAGTACCAATAACGGCAGAGCTATCGAACCGCCTAGTGCGTTTAGGACAATTAGAAATAGCATGAGTAGAATCACCACAATAGAAACACAGTCTGTTCAGACGTCTGTGTTCTTGCCGTTCTACTTTAGTCATAGTCCTGTCGCACTGCATAGGCTCAGGTTTACTCCCAGACAATACCGCCAGATGGTGCACAGATTTACGCTCGCGCAAGCGACGACCGATCTGAATGGCCAAGGACATAGACTCATTCAAACCAGCAGGCATAGGAAATCCCACCATTACATCCTTAAGAGCTTCAGAGAGACCCTTTCTGAACAAAGCCGCTAGTGCAGATTCATTCCACAGAGTGAGTACTGACCACTTCCTAAATTTCTGACAATATACTTCTACATCATCCTGACCCTGGCATAAAGCCAGCAGATTTTTCTCAGCCTGATCCACTGAATTAGGCTCATCGTAAAGCAATCCCAGCGCCTGGAAAAATGCATCAACATTACTCAATGCAGAATCTCCTGGTGCAAGAGAAAACGCCCAGTCCTGTGGGTCGCCGCGCAAAAAAGAAATAATAATCAAAACCTGTTGAATAGGATTACCAGAAGAATGAGGTTTCAAGGCCAAAAATAGCTTACAATTATTTCTGAAGCTCGGGAACTTAGTTCTGTCACCAAAAAACAAATCAGGAATCGGAATTCTTGGTTCTAGCATCGATTTCTGATCAATAGTATCTTGAATCTTTTGTACATTTACAACGAGATTATCCATTGAGGAGCACAGAGCCTGAATATCCATGTCCACAGCTGTGTCCTGAAGCACTCTAATGTCTAGGGGAAAAAAAAGACTGAAGACAGAGCTAAGGAAAAAAAATGCTGTCAGGATTTCTTTTTTCCCTCTATTGGGAATCATTGGTTTGGCTCCTTGTACTGTTATGGCTGGCAATCAGGCAACACAGCGTGCAGTAATCAGCGCACATACAGAGATCTGGCAATAACCAAAAACAATAGGACGAGCTCTGAGACGTGGAATCTCTGTAGACTGCAGTACCTGATCTATCCTCACACAACTATAAGCAGCAGTGGATTGCGCCTATCACTACCTATGCAACTCGACACTGCCTGAGGAGCTGACTAGCCTGAAGATAGAAATACAAGCCTGACTTACCTCAGAGAAATACCCCAAAGGAATAGGCAGCCCCCCACATATAATGACTGTTAGCAAGATGAAAAGACAAACGTAGGAATGAAATAGATTCAGCAAAGTGAGGCCCGATATTCTAGACAGAGCGAGGATAGCAAAGAGAACTATGCAGTCTACCAAAAACCCTAAAACGAAAACCACGCAAAGGGGCAAAAAGACCCACCGTGCCGAACTAACAGCACGGCGGTGCACTCCTTTGCTTCTCAGAGCTTCCAGCAAAAGTTAATAGCAAGCTGGACAGAAAAAACAGAAAACAAACTAGAAGCACTTATCTAGCAGAGCAGCAGGCCCAAGGAAAGATGCAGTAGCTCAGATCCAACACTGGAACATTGACAAGGAGCAAGGAAGACAGACTCAGGTGGAGCTAAATAGCAAGGCAGCCAACGAGCTCACCAAAACACCTGAGGGAGGAAGCCCAGAGACTGCAATACCACTTGTGACCACAGAAGTGAATTCAGCCACAGAATTCACAACAGGGCACAGCGACGATGATGTCATAAAGGACGTAGAAATCCCACGTTTCTGATTCAGCGACGGGCACAGTATCGACGTAGATGTCATAATGGTTGCCATGGCGACGATGATGTCATAAAGGTTGCCTCGACCAATCAGCGACGGGCACAGTCTGCCGCGAATTCTGGAATCATCATTGTCCATATACTACGGGGACATGCATATTCTAGAATACCCGATGCGTTAGAATCGGGCCACAATCTAGTATAGTATATACCTGCATGTCATCTTCTATATATAGCATATACCTGTATGTCATCTCCTCCTGTATATAGTATATACCTGTAGGTCATCTGCTCCTGTATATAGTATATACCTGTGTGTCATCTCCTCCTGTATATACTATATACCTGTATGTCATCTCCTCCTGTATATATGTACCTGTATGTCATCTCCTCCTCTATATAGTATATATCTGTGTGTCATCTCCCCTGTATATAGTATATACCTGTGTGTCATCTCCTCCTGTATTAGACCTCGTTCACACGTTATTTGCTCAGTATTTTTACCTCAGTATTTGTAAGCTAAATTGGCAGCCTGATAAATCCCCAGCCAACGGGAAGCCCTCCCCCTGGCAGTATATATTAGCTCACACATACACATAATAGACAGGTCATGTAACTTGTAGTTTGTCTGCTTATTAATCAGATTTTTATTTTTGAAGGATAATACCAGACTTGTATGTGTTTTAGGGCGAGTTTCGTTTGTCAAGTTGTGTGTGTTGAGTTGCGTGTGGCGACATGCATGTAGCGACTTTTGTGAGATGAGTTTTGTGTGGCAACATGCGTGTAGCAACTTTTTGTGTGTCGAGTTGCATGTGACAGGTTAGTGTAGCACGTGTAGTTAGTGTAGCAAGTTGTGTGCAGCAAGTTATGCGCATGGCGAGTTTTGCGCGGGGTGAGTTTTATGTGTGATGCCTTTTGAGTATGTGCAAGTTTTGTGTGAGGCAACTTTTGCATGTGTTGCAACTTTTGTGCATGTGGCAATTTTTCCGCGTGTGCAAGTTTTGCGTGTGGCGAGTTTTCCATGAGGTGAGTTTTGCACTTGTGGCGAGTTTTGCAAGAGCCTAGTTTTTGCATGTGGCGAGTTCTGCGCGTGGCGAGTTTTGAGTGGCGACTTTTGTGTTTCGACTTTTATGTGGCGAGGTTGGTGTATTTGTGGTGAAATGTGTGCTGAGGGTAATATGTGTTCAAGCACGTGGTAGTGTGTGGCGCATTTTGTGTGTGTGTTCATATCCCCGTGTGTGGTGAGTATCCCATGTCGGGGCCCCACCTTAGCAACTGTACGGTATATACTCTTTTGTGCCATCGCTCTAATTCTTTAAGTCCCCCTTGTTCACATCTGGCAGCTGTCAATTTGCCTCCTACACTTTTCCTTTCATTTTTCCCATTATGTAGATAGGGGCAAAATTGTTTGGTGAATTGGAAAGCACGGGGTTAAAATTTCACCTCACAACATAGCCTATGACGCTCTCAGGGTCCAGACATGTGACTGTGCAAAATTTTGTGGCTGTAGCTGCGACGCCTCCAACAAATCGGAGAGGAGGAGGGGTTTGTCTCTATGTAAAGCCTTGTCTAAAGTCCACTTTAAGGGAGGATATTAGCGAAGGAAATGAGGATGTCGAGTCCATATGGGTCGAAATTCATGGAGGGAAAAATGGTAACAAAATTCTCATTGGGGTCTGTTACAAACCCCCAAATATAACAGAAACCATGGAAAGTCTACTTCTAAAGCAGATAGATGAAGCTGCAACCCATAATGAGGTCCTGGTTATGGGGGACTTTAACTACCCGGATATTAACTGGGAAACAGAAACCTGTGAAACCCATAAAGGCAACAGGTTTCTGCTAATAACCAAGAAAAATTATCTTTCACAATTGGTGCAGAATCCAACCAGAGGAGCAGCACTTTTAGACCTAATACTATCTAATAGACCTGACACAATAACAAATCTGCAGGTGGTCGGGCATCTAGGAAATAGCGACCACAATATTGTACAGTTTCACCTGTCTTGCACTAGGGGGACTTGTCAGGGAGTCACAAAAACACTGAACTTTAGGAAGGCAAAGTTTGACCAGCTTAGAGATGCCCTTAATCTGGTAGACTGGGACAATATCATCAGAAATAAGAATACAGATAATAAATGGGAAATGTTTAAGAACATCCTAAATAGGCAGTGTAAGCGGTTTATACCTTGTGGGAATAAAAAGACTAGAAATAGGAAAAACCCAATGTGGCTAAACAAAGAAGTAAGACAGGCAATTAACAGTAAAAAGAAAGCATTTGCACTACTAAAGCAGGATGGCACCATTGAAGCTCTAAAAAACTATAGGGAGAAAAATACTTTATCTAAAAAACTAATTAAAGCTGCCAAAAAGGAAACAGAGAAGCACATTGCTAAGGAGAGTAAAACTAATCCCAAACTGTTCTTCAACTATATCAATAGTAAAAGAATAAAAACTGAAAATGTAGGCCCCTTAAAAAATAGTGAGGAAAGAATGGTTGTAGATGACGAGGAAAAAGCTAACATATTAAACACCTTCTTCTCCACGGTATTCACGGTGGAAAATGAAATGCTAGGTGAAATCTCAAGAAACAATGAAAACCCTATATTAAGGGTCACCAATCTAACCCAAGAAGAGGTGCGAAACCGGCTAAATAAGATTAAAATAGATAAATATCCGGGTCCGGACGGCATACACCCACGAGTACTAAGGGAACTAAGTAATGTAATAGATAAACCATTATTTCTTATTTTTAGGGACTCTATAGCGACAGGGTCTGTTCCGCAGGATTGGCGCATAGCAAATGTGGTGCCAATATTCAAAAAGGGCTCTAAAAGTGAACCTGGAAATTATAGGCCAGTAAGTCTAACCTCTATTGTTGGTAAAATATTTGAAGGGTTTCTGAGGGATGTTATTCTGGATTATCTCAATGAGAATAACTGTTTAACTCCGTATCAGCATGGGTTTATGAGAAATCGCTCCTGTCAAACCAATCTAATCAGTTTTTATGAAGAGGTAAGCTATAGGCTGGACCACGGTGAGTCATTGGACGTGGTATATCTCGATTTTTCCAAAGCGTTTGATACTATGCCGCACAAGAGGTTGGTACACAAAATGAGAATGCTTGGTCTGGGGGAAAATGTGTGTAAATGGGTTAGTAAGTGGCTTAGTGATAGAAAGCAGAGGGTGGTTATAAATGGTATAGTCTCTAACTGGGTCGCTGTGACCAGTGGGGTACCGCAGGGGTCAGTATTGGGACCTGTTCTCTTCAACATATTCATTAATGATCTGGTAGAAGGTTTACACAGTAAAATATCGATATTTGCAGATGATACAAAACTATGTAAAGCAGTTAATACAAGAGAAGATAGTATTCTGCTACAGATGGATCTGGATAAGTTGGAAACTTGGGCTGAAAGGTGGCAGATGAGGTTTAACAATGATAAATGTAAGGTTATACACATGGGAAGAAGGAATCAATATCACCATTACACACTGAACGGGAAACCACTGGGTAAATCTGACAGGGAGAAGGACTTGGGGATCCTAGTTATTGATAAACTTACCTGGAGCAGCCAGTGCCAGGCAGCAGCTGCCAAGGCAAACAGGATCATGCTGTGCATTAAAAGAGGTCTGGATACACATGATGAGAGCATTATACTGCCTCTGTACAAATCCCTAGTTAGACCGCACATGGAGTACTGTGTCCAGTTTTGGGCACCGGTGCTCAGGAAGGATATAATGGAACTAGAGAGAGTACAAAGGAGGGCAACAAAATTAATAAAGGGGATGGGAGAACTACAATACCCAGATAGATTAGCGAAATTAGGATTATTTAGTCTAGAAAAAAGACGACTGAGGGGCGATCTAATAACCATGTATAAGTATATAAGGGGACAATACAAATATCTCGCTGAGGATCTGTTTATACCAAGGAAGGTGACGGGCACAAGGGGGCATTCTTTGCGTCTGGAGGAGAGAAGGTTTTTCCACCAACATAGAAGAGGATTCTTTACTGTTAGGGCAGTGAGAATCTGGAATTGCTTGCCTGAGGAGGTGGTGATGGCGAACTCAGTCGAGGGGTTCAAGAGAGGCCTGGACGTCTTCCTGGAGCAGAACAATATTGTATCATACAATTAGGTTCTGTAGTAGGACGCAGATCTGGGGATTTATTATGATGGAATATAGGCTGAACTGGATGGACAAATGTCTTTTTTCGGCCTTACTAACTATGTTATGTTACTATGTTATGTTATGTTACTTTTCCTTTCACTTTTTTCCCCATTATATAGATAGGGGCAAAATTGTTTGGTGAATTGGAACGCGCGGGGTTAAAATTTCACCTCACAACATAGCCTATGACGCTCTCGGGGTCCAGACGTGTGACTGTGCAAAATTTTGTGGCTGTAGCTGCGACGGTGCAGGTGCCAATCCCGGACATACATACATACACACAGACACACATTCAGCTTTATATATTAGATTTCAAAAATTCCTGTGAAACACCTGAAGGGTTAATAAACTTCTTGAATGTGGTTTTGAGCACCTTGAGGGGTGTAGTTTTTAGAATGGTGTCACACTTGGGTATTTTCTATCATATAGACCCCTCAAAATTACTTCAAATGTGATGTGGTCCCTAAAAAAAAATGGTGTTGTAAAAATGAGAAATTGCTGGTCAATTTTTAAGCCTTATAACTCCCTAACAAAAAAAAAAATGTTGGTTCCAAAATTGTGCTGATGTAAAGTAGACATGTGGTAAATGTTACTTATTAAGTATTTTTTGTGACATATCTCTGTGATTTAAGGGCATAAAAATTCAAATTTGGAAAATTGCGAAATTTTCAAAATTGTCGCCAAATTTCCATTTTTTTCACAGATAAAAGCAGGTAACATCAAAGAAATTTTACCACTATCATGAAGTACAATATGTCACGAGAAAACATTGTCAAAACCACCGGGATCCGTTGAAGCGTTCCAGAATTATAACCTCATAAAGGGACAGTGGTCAGAATTGTATAAATTGGCCCGGTCATTAACGTGCAAACCACCCTTGGGGCTTAAGGGGTTAATGGGGAGGATACAGTCACAATGGCAGCATAATAATCGTCAAATAAATCACCATTTTCAAACTGCTAAGCATTAGCACCTTACTCTCTACTGTGTGTTTAGAAAAAAAAGAGCTGTTAGAGACACCAAACAAGCTGTGAAATCACATACATTATTTTAAAAAGAGATTTACCTATTTGTAAACTGATGCAGCACATGAGTGGCCCAAACCTGTAGTAGCAAGAAAGTGGGGTATTAATTACTGGCACGTCATATCTCTTCCTTGTCTTTGATGGAAAGCATTCACAGTGTACTGCCCAGTACCATGCCATTCCACATGCCCATCTGTTCTCCATGATAGTTTCTAATTGCATTTTTTGTGGTGTAGCAGTGAGCTCAAAATGCAATTCTGGCATTTCAATTTATTTTCTTGTTCTCATTTTCTGATTAATTTTATACTAAATGTATTTTGTTTTACGATAATGGTAAATTTAGGGGGCGATATGTTTTGTGTTTATTTATAAAATAAATCATACATTTGACAAAAATGTAAAGAAATTACCAATTTTCAAACTTTGAATGATTATTCCTTTAATCCAGATAGTCGTACCATAGAAAAACACTAATAAATAACATTTCCCTCATGTTTGGTTTACAACAGCACCATTTGTAAAATGATATTTGATGTTGTTAGCATTTTAGATGGTTTAAAAATGTAGCAGCAATTTTTAATTTTTTCAAGGACATTTACGAAATTTATTTTTTTAGGGACTTATCCAGTTTTGAAGTGACTTTAGGGGTCCTATATATTGGAAGACCTCCTAATGTGATACCATTTTGAAAACAGCACCCCTTAACATATTGAAAATTGCTGTCAGGTAGTTTATTACCCCTTCAGGTGATTTTCAGGAATTAATGCAAAGTGACATGACAGAAATGAAAAAGTGTATTTTTACTACCTAAATGTCGCTAACGTCTGAACAGGTTACTATAACATACTCTAAGGTCTGGTCCAAATCGATAAGTCTGCTCTCGCTCTGTGTGACTGCAGACTTATGAATCCCCTCAGCGCATGCACTGTGCGCTGCAGGGATTCACCAGTTTCAGACCTGAGACCAGAGCGTTATACCTACTTACGGCCAGTGGGCGCGGCTTCTGCAAACAATGTATTACGCAACTTTAACAGACTGGCAGTAAAAGAGACAGACCCAAAGCAAATATGGCTTTTTCAGGAAAAAATATTAGAAAACATTCTTTCCTGTATAATGAGCTGTATACAAGGCAAAATAAGAAAGAGAAAAAAAAAACCTCCTACACCCCTTAGGCTAATCATTCACTCCATCTGTTAAGAATATCTGCCATGGACGCAACTGTCCTCCTCTGGTTTTCATACTTGCCCGTCATTTTGTGCTTGCTTGGGGCGGACCTATAACACACTTGAATGGTGCAACTACACATGGTGGGTTCTCATGTGTGGAAGTAGTGAATGATGTAGCAACTTGGGACAATGCACTTCCTACTTGTTTTGCGGCCTGGGAGACATGGGACGCTTTGTCTACCAGTTGCCAGGCAATGCAGAACGCTGCCTTGTCTAGTGTAAGCCAGTGGTGGGAATGTATGCAATCTGTTCAGATGAGCAGGAAGTGGCTCCCTGGACATGACTGGGAGGAATGCATCACCTGATATTTATCTTTAGCATTGGGCTAGCTATTTAAAGCCTGCTCCTTTCCAGTACAGTGCTGTTTATTAAGTTCCCTTTCTTATTGCTGGGATGAGTTCTTCCTGGTGAAGTTCCGGTTGCTTCTCAACAGTTGCTTATGGTCTTTTCTGGTTGTTTGTCCTTAGCTTTTTTGTTTGGGTTCCCTTTTTTCTTTTTGTTTTTTGTTTAATGCTTCTAGCTTAGGACTTAAAACTCATACCCATCACCGTAAAACACACGACCCGATATCGGTCCACAAAAGTGGGATGAGTGTCATGCAAGTGTCATGAGATTTTCTTGCGAGTACAATGTGATTTTTAACATCCAGTATCCGATTGCGATCCGATTTACATACGAATGCGATCCGATTGCAATGCGATTTTAACATGATCTTTTACATAGAGTAATTCTCTGTCATTTATACATAGTTTTCAAAAGAAATATTCTTCTCTTTCTTTCTGTATATATACAGTGGGTATGGAAAGTATTCAGACCCCTTTACATTTTTCACTCTTTGTTTCATTGCAGCCATTTGGTAAATTCAAAAAAGTAAATTTTTTCTCATTAATGTACACTCTGCACCCCATCTTGGCTGAAAAAAACAGAAATGTACACATTTTTGCAAATTTATTAAAAAAAACTGAAATATCACATGATCATAAGTATTCAGACCCTTTGCTCAGACACTCATATTTAAGTCACATGCTGTCCATTTCCTTGTGATCCTCCTTGAGATGGTTCTACTCCTTCATTGGAGTCCAGCTGCATTTAATTAAACTAATAGGACTTGATTTGGAAAGGCACACATCTGTCTATGTAAGACCTCACAGATCACAGTCTTAGGAACTGGCCAAAGAGCTCATAGACAGAATTGTGGCAAGGCACAGATCTGGCCAAGGTTTCAAAAGAATTTCTGCAGTACTCAAGGTTCCTAAGAGCACAGTGGCCTCCATAATCCTTAAATGGAAGATGTTTGAGACCACCAAAGTCTTCCTAGACCTGGCCGTCAAGCCAAACTGAGAAGTCATGGGGAAGAGCCTTGGTGAGAGAGGTAAAGAAGAATCCCAAGATCATTGTAGCTGAGCTCCAGAGATGCAGTAGGGAGATGGGAGAAATTTCCACAAAGTCAACTATCACTGCAGCCCTCCACCAGTCAGGCCTTTATGGCAGAGTGGCCTGACGGAAGCCTCTCCTGAGTGCGAGACATATGAAATCCCACATAGAATTTGCTAAAAAAACACATGAAGCACTCCCAGAGTATGCGAAATAAGATTCTCTGGCCTGATGAGACGAATATAGACCTTTTTGGTGATAATTCTAAGCGGTATGTATGGAGAAAACCAGGCACTACTCATCACCTGCCCAATACAATCCCAACAGTGAAATATGGTGCTGTTAGGCGTAGGGATTCTCCCGTGGGACAGATCCCAAGCATTATCTGGTGCTGTGGTCTCCTATTCAAGTCTGGCTGCTGCAATTGCTGCTCAGCACAGACATTGGTCCCAGCATCTTGCTCAGGCTCGTGGTATACATTTAGTTACTGCTGGCTCTTCAGCCAAGTCTGTGGGAATCAGTGATATGGAAGTGCAGCCTTGCACTCTGAACTCTAAGTCCAGAGATCACCTTACTGAGCATGTCCCTAATGCAGCATCTTCTTATTGGTGGTCGGACATTATCTGCTCTGGTGATATGGCAGCTCCGGATGGGCCCACGGGCGATGTCTCAATTGACTGGGCATGAGTGTTTTGGGTGGAACCTAGCGTATAAAAGGCTCTCAGCAGCGCACTTGGGCGCGTTAGTGTCATTTATGTTTTTGTGTGGGGGTGACCACACTACTACTTTGACTCAAAGACTGTACATGTTGGCAGACAGGTAGCACACATATGCGGTTTTATACCATGGCTCAACGCCTGAGTCACTAGTCTGCTACATGCTTAGGGTGCCAGTCAGGCACAAGTTCAGTAGCGTCAGGACTGGGGTAGCTAACCGCTTGGCTTAGCATCTGTTTCATTCTTGTGTGTGGTTAGCACAGTTCAGTTACAAAGCAAGCTCAACCCTTTTGCTTTCTCCCTGTGAAGTCAACAGGATATAGCACCTAGTATTCTTAGTACAGTACCTCTTTGTGAATTAACTGAGCTTGGTAGTCAGTGTTCCTTTCATAGTGTGCAGTGTTAACACAGTGTGTTTAAGGTAATGCTCGCTGTTTTGTTCTGTTATTGTGCACACTAGCAGCAGGTTCTTCTCTGCACGGTGGACCCCAGGTTGCAATTGCACTTCTATATATATAATTGTCTAAGGGTTTTTCCGTCTGTCTGTCTGTCTGTCTGTCCTGGAAATCCCGGCTCTCTGATTGGTCGAGGCCGCCAGGCCTCGACCAATCAGAGACCGGCACATCATCGACGTAGAAATCCCGCGTCTCTGATTGGTCGAGGCCGCAGCAACGGGCACAGCGACGATGATGTCATAAAGGACGTAGACATCCCGCGTCTCTGATTGGTCGAGGCCGCCAGGCCTTGACCAATCAGCAACGGGCACAGCGACGATGATGTCATAAAGGACGTAGACATCTCACGTTTCTGATTCAGCGACGGGCACAGTATCGACGTAGATGTCATAATGGTTGCTATGGCGACGATGATGTCATAAAGGTCGCCTCGACCAATCAGCGACGGGCACAGTGTGCCGCGAATTCTGGAATCATCATTGTCCATATACTACGGGGACATGCATATTCTAGAATACACGATGCGTTAGAATCGGGCCACAATCTAGTTATTTTATATTTTATTTAGTGAAATCTGCCAACCCTAACAGGTGGTGGCAGCATCATCCTATGGGGTGTTTTTCAGCTGCAGGGACAGGATGACTGGTTGCCATTGAAGGAAACATGAATGTGGCCAAGTACAGAGATATCCTGGCTGAAAACCTCTTCCAGAGTCTTGGCTGAAGGTTCACCTTCCAACAAGACAATGACCCTAAGCACACAGCTAAAATAACAAAGGAGTGGCTTCAGAACAACTCTGTGACCATTCTTGACTGCCCCAGCAAGAGCCCTGACCTAAACTCAACTGAGCATCTCTGGAGAGACCTGAAAATGGCTGTCCACCAACGTTCACCATCCATCCTGACGGAACTAGAGAGGATCTGCAAGGAAGAATGGCAGAGGATCCCCAAATCCAGGTGTTGCATCATTCCCAAGAAGACTCATGGCTGTACTAGCTCAAAAGGGTGCGTCTACTCAATACTGAGAAAAGGGTCTGAATAATTATGACCATGTGATATTTCAGTTTTTCTTTTTTAATAAATTTGCAAAAATTCCTACATTTCTGGGGGGGGGGGGGTTAAGTCAAGATGGGGTGCAGAGTGTACATTAATGAGAAAAAAAGAACTTTTTTGAATTTACCAAATGGCCACAATGAAACATAGTCCGAAAAATTTAAAGGGGTCTGAATACTTTCCAAACCCACTGTATTTATTAATAAAAAGCTTTTTTTTTTGCTTTCTTGCTTTGATGAGGCCTTCTTATATCTCACTATGTAAGCACATTTTAAGATTGGCTATTGAAAAATAAAAGCAATGCTGTGATTGGTTGCAAAGGACAACTAAGCCTATATTACTTACATTTTCTGTCTGTGGCCATTTACCACCATCCTTATTGAGTTACCCGTTATTGTAAACTATAAAAGGAGGGATGTTTCTACTTT
This sequence comes from Ranitomeya imitator, assembly GCF_032444005.1. NCBI lineage: Eukaryota > Metazoa > Chordata > Amphibia > Anura > Dendrobatidae > Ranitomeya > Ranitomeya imitator. The sequence goes on along the minus strand of NC_091286.1, from coordinate 353,444,752 downwards.
CAATTGTTTGTTGAAGTCTTTGCTTGAAAAGTCATTTTGTTTGTTCTTTTTATATTTCTTGAAATTGTAGAGCACGGAGGAATATACGGTATTAGAAAAGTGTTATGCATAAGAAATAATATTAATACTTCTGCCTTGCAGCAGTGATTCTGGAGATTAGTGCTTGGGGCATCAATTTACTGAATATATTAGGAAGTTAGTAGTTATATTTCTAACCCCTTTAATGATATGTATGCAGAATAGTGGTATTTATAGTTTCAGTTGAAGCCTTAAGGCTAGTAGTTCCTGTATTTTTCACTCCCTGAATAACTATTTCCAGTTTATTATAATCCACAGTATTTTGTAAACCCTTTCTAGATTGCCTAAATTAAATGTTGGCCTCTTGTATTTCTGATATGTTTCTCTGAATCACTAGAACTGCAATGTGTGTAGGATCGTGTGTCTTATATACCGTAATTCCTAATTTAATAATTCAGCATTGTTCTCAGGCCATTGTGGCTTTATTTTTGCTTTATAATGTTCTCATTTCCTTCTTTGCAGATCCGATTGTCTGATAATATACAGACGTATTTTGTTCTTGAACATTGTCTGTTTGAAAACCGCCATGTTGACTTTCCAATATCCTCCTTTATCTGTCTTCTACAAATACTAATTCTGTACATTTAAAGATTAGTGTTTCTCCAAGATATTATATGATATTAACCAATATTTCTGTTCTCTTTGCTCACTCATTTTTATGTGGGCTTAAACTTCTCTTCTTTTAAGAAGTAAATTATTTTTTGTTATAAAATCACAAATTTCTGCAAAGGTAAAGTTAATTCTAAGATCTGTTTTCTTTAAAATGGTACAGGTCAGGGGATAATTCAAGATGGGGACGTGTAACAGGGGAATTGCTTGGAGCCAGGCAGTGGAAAGCAGCATTTTTTGTTATTTAACCTGAGATGCTTATGTGGTGATATTGCTCTAGTGAAACAGAGACACAAGTTTTTGACATGCTCAAGATTGCAGTGGTGAAAGTATTGTGATAGGCATGGACATGCATGCACTTTCCCTAAGGATGCTACCTCATGAATCCATTATAGAAAGCTCCTGGCTGACTTCAGTACTTTCACCTGCTGTAAAATGTTGACCCTTGAGCTGGCCCTGATATTCATTTCAAGGGAAGACATTATAGCTATTTTATTTATATACACATTATAGCATGTGTATTTATGATAACCAAATTCACAATTGAGCTTTTGAAATTATAATCCAAGAAATTATTTGGGGAATTTGGAGGCAAATTTGATGATAATCGATGATAATGTCTGTAAAGCACTGAGGAATTAATGGCGCAATGTCAGCACAACTTCAGAAAATGGCTTTCTTTTCTTCGTATATGTTTGTGTTCTTTTGACATTCTTTTTATAGAGAAGGGGATTGTGTGCGGCGAGCTCAGGAGCTGAATTTGCTCAATACATGTGGGTGCGGGTTGTATTATACAGGTGACATCTGCCTGTAGTGTATCAGCTAAACCTTTTCAGATGTTCCTGTAATAGTACCTGTTTGATCTAACTAGCTATATGATTTTTTTGTATGCATTCTTCTCACTACTCACTAAATGACTCAAGTATGTGAATGGTTGATTTGGACTGCAAAGTCCAGATTAGGCCAAACTTTTGATTTTATAAAGTTATGTCCCTGTCCCATGTATATAACTCTATTAATAATTGACAGTATCCTACTAGTTTTAGATGCAACGCATTGACATTGCATGCTGTTATTTAGTCTATGCTCTACAAATTAACCCAGCTTTTACTCATCAAGTGACTCTCCCAGTTTTATTACACTTGGGACTCAAGAGACTAGAGATTATTAGTACACAGATGTAAACTTTACCTTTATTCACATAGAAACTCATCTACGATATAAATGTCCAAACATTCACTTTGTCCATGTTGACTTGTAATTTCCAAATATACATAGACTGCATTACATTTCATAGGCAGGAATCCTGAAAATGAAACCTGAAATGCTTTTAGCCAGGGATTTGTTTTGCTCATTTATGACCAAAAGTATTCACCCACCCAAAGGTTGTAATATCTTGGTTCACTGTACCCTCTGAGAGCGCAGAGAATCTTACTTTATTACAACACGCTGTTTTGAAACACAGAACTAGTGCATTAAATATTTTCCTTAGAATCATCTAGGAATGCCTGCCCCCCAAAATGCACAAAAATATCTACTGCAAGGACAGACTTGCCCTGGATCTTAGAATTATTTCCTGAAAAATTGGCACAGTTAGCTTTGGTTCAGTTTCCTTAGCTTCTTTCAAAGATCTTTGCTGCCATTTTCCACATTGCTTACTTTTTCTTTCACCTACGGTATTCTTTTTTGAATCATGATTTGTAATTTATTAACAGAGAAATGTCAATTTCAATTATTCTGACCTGTTTAGACCCTTCCTCTACAGCAATAATGGCTGTATTCACTGCTTTCAGTATTTCATTCTGCTGGCTAGTACTATCCCATAGTGGCTTGTAATAACATTATGCAGGTAGTGTGCAGATTAGGGGTATCATTGTCATATCCGTTTCTGAGCTTTTTAACATTACATTTTTGACATTTTTAAATCTCATTATCTTAAAAGGAACCTGTCACCTGAAAAAATGCTTCATGATATGGGACTAATCTGCAGGTTAATCGTGTTTTGAACCTACCCAACACCTGCATTTAGTCTCACTCTGCCAGAGGGCAATTAACTTTATCCCCCCCCCATAACCCCCCGCCCCCCCCCGCAGTGTTCAGTTATGGGGGTGGTGCCTGCACCAGTTCAGTCTCTGTGTAGAGGGCAGTGGCTATAACCGCACCCCCCATACTGACTGAAAGCTAGCGATAATGCCGAGTTGCTGACAGTCACTGCCAGTGGAGTGATTACAGCTGCCATTCTCTATACACAGAGCAGTGACTGAATCCACCCTGGCACCGTAACCGAGACCAAAACACTGCCGAAGGGAATAAATTGAATTATCTCCTGGCAGCATGGGTCTAAGTGAGGGTGCATGGCAGGTTCAAAATTATATTAACCTTCAGACTAACCCCATAGATTTTGGTGAACTCATCCACTTTATTATTACTGACACTTTAGATCCTAAGTGCACCTCTTAAGTGGCAGAGTCGCAAAGATTATTTTTGGTCAAAGCACGCTTAGATTTCTGAACTCACCTTACCACCACCACCACAATAAACTTGATTTAATGATAAGTAATCTACTTCACTATTCAAAGTGCAACAAACAATTTAGCCTCAGCTGGGTTAATACAAGAGGTGGCAATTGTACTTTTATTGTTATATCTCAAATTAGTCTTGTGGATTTAATAATGCTTTCATTTTTTTGTCATTCTTCTCCTTTACATAATGGTGCACCTCTTGTCAAAAGAGAATGCAATAACCTTTCCAAATGGTGCCTGTGTTCCAATTCAGTTGTATACAATCGTTGTAACTGTTAAATCCACAGTCCCAGAATCGTCTAATTTGTTGTGGGGGCCTTCTAATTCTGAAGTCTAGGAGCAAAGCCACAAAAGAATACTAAAAATCCTCCAAAAATTCAATAATACAGCTGAAAAAGGGGCAGCACCGCTTATCTGCCCACGTCTGTGAACAAATGCACTACAGCATGCAGCCAGCCCAAGAAGCAAAGATGTTGGCAACACAGGTGCAAAATACCAAAGAGACAGCCACTCAAAGCCTACCAATTAATGGAGGGGGTGACTGCTTGGCATAGGTTTGCACAATAGAGACTTGTATAGGGCTCTGTTCACAGGTAATGCATAGTGTCTGGTTCACAGCCTATTAGTCACACTCATACTATTCGATTAGGCGGGCTGGCATCCCATGTGAACACCCTCTGTATACAAGACCCAACGTGCTGGGCTTGGTTGCACCCCAAAAAATAAAGTGCACAAATTAGATGCACTTTAAAGAAACAACATTTACTATAATTCAGAAGAGATAAATCTATTATTTTTTTGTACATCTAATTTGTTCTCTTAACCATATTTAATACAAAACTCAAATATTATACTATGTCTTTAGTGTAATAAAATGTTATAATTATTGATAAAAGTATTATTTTTATTATGATTACTATTATATTTTTTCATATTATTACTATTACAGGTCGAGCTCCACTACAACATAATCAAATATGAGAATACGTCTTTCCTATGTACATTATTGGAAAATCTTTTGCAGCACAGAAAAGAAAATCAAGAAGCATTGCATTGGGAAGTTTTTGACAATGAAACAAAACTATTTGTGCAGAACCTTGACCATACAATACTCCAGATTTCCGATGGATTTCCATTGCTTAGCCTAATCCTATGGAGATTGGGGACTTTAGTTACATACATAGGAAATGATGAAAATTGACAGCTCTGTTTGTTATTGAAAAAATACTTGTATAAAATTGAGAAACACTTATACAGTACATGACAATTGATTTCATTTCAATTATTGTGTAACTTTTTGCACTATTTTAATCGTAAAACAATATACTTTTTTTAGTGGTTGTGTGCTAGTGCGATTTGAAGTGTTCAGTGTGATTTCATCTGCAATATAACACCTTTTTTTCTAAGTGACATTTATTACGTTGGTCTTTTGTATATGCTGTATATATTATTTGACTTATTCTTTCATTATGGTTTCTGTCATTTGAACACCAATACTTTAAATACATTATGCTTTCGCACAGGTGTTACATAGGTTATAGAGGTTTTATAGTGGTATTTTGATCTGAGACATTTATGGAATATCATGAGCACCGTGATTCCATGCTATGTGGAGAAAGCCACACAGTCTATGGCTGCCTAACATGGCAAAATGTAAGTTAAGGCTTTCAACAGATGAGCTTCCCAGGGGAGGATATGTGACAAATGTCGTTAATGGAAATACACAAGTACGGTACATACTATGCTGTTTCAATAAAACCATAGTAGAAGTGCAAAAAAGAAAGAAAGGTGAGAGAAAAATGTGTGTTCTGATCTTTTACAATGCTGTTCTTTTTATTTTCGGTAACCATTGACACTTTCACACGCTTTAGCTCACTGCTTGCCCTTTAGTTTTCCACTCAAAACACCTCTCCCTTTTACTAATTGAACAAAGTCATATGCTAAAACATAAAACGCACTGTACAGTAATTGCCAGCGTCATGTAATATTTCTCTCCTACTGTCCATAACCTCACCAACTTCTAGCTATTGCCTTACTTCCACAGTTACCAAACTCTGTTACTAAAATATGGACCTGCAGTATTTCCCGTATGATTCCCCATATGAAGCTGACCCAATAGTCTTTTCTATCTAAATTTTTACATAAATCTTTTTTGTTTAATTTCATAATATATCTCTAAAGGAGTTGAAGCTCTTTTTCTTTTCATTACAGCTCCAAATATGATTCCTTCATTCACACAACAAAGAGATCATAGAAAAAGCTTTAATAATACTGATTTATTATCAAAAGCACAAATAAGATATGTGCCATGAAACAGATTAGGCCTCTTTCACACTTCTGTCGTTTGGCATCCGTCGCAATCCGTCGTTTTGGGCAAGAAACGGATCCTGCAAATGTGCTCACAGGATGCGTTTTTTGCCCATAGACTTGTATTAGTGACGGATCACGATGGATGGCCACACGTCGCATCCATCGTGCGACGGATCCGTCGTGTTTTGACGGACCGTCGTCACAAAAAAAGTTCAATTGAACTTTTTTGTCCCTCGCGATCGCCATTTTTTACCGCGCATGCGCGGCCAAAACTCTGCCCCCTCCTCCCCGGATTTCAGAATGGGCAGCAGATGCGTTGAAAAACTGCATCCGCTGCCCACATTGTGCAGAAATTTCACAACGTGCGTCGGTACGTCGGCCCGACGCATAGCGACGGACCCGTACCGACGCAAGTGTGAAAGTAGCCTTAATGGGAACCTGACATTTGATTCATGCTGCCTGAACCACAGGCAGCAAAAATCAGATATTAGCTGTGTTATTGCAAATGTGTATGTTTTACTTTGAAATATTGCTGATTTTCAGAGAAAACATACTTTGAAAAGCCGGCCATAGACTATGCACATTGGATGGCTAGTCCAAAGTAGGTCCTCTATGATTCTTCTCGCTTCGACCACTGTGACTGAAAGTTTCTCAAAATGTCTGTGTTGCTGGGGAACTGTCTCAGATGAAAGCATAACGCCACACACAGGAAAGCTGCTTCTCTCTTGGAGGACGCTGATGGACAAGTTTTCTGGTTTCCTCTCAGCTGACTTATGGAAACAGATTACATTAACGTTGAATATGTATGCAGGGAAACAAGGAGACAGTAATAGCAAAATTGTGCAAAATGTGTGATGAAGCCTAATTTTAAGCATTTTTTTAACTCAAAATTCATGCATTTAAGAAAAATATAATTATCCCCATAGTGACCAAACTCTTTAAGGAATGTTGGCAACCCAAAGTCATGTAATGATCTTGGCGTATGGTGGCCTGGTAGACTCTGTAATAGGCAGGATATAACAGGCTGTGTGAGTGAAAAACTGACAGGTCTCATGTATTGCTCTGCATTAAACCAGTGATCAAAGTGAAAAATATTCAAGACCCACAGTCGTAATAATGAAAAGTTAAAAAAAAAGTTAAGCAAATTGTGTAAAAGCATAAAAGAAACAGAAAAAACCACAGAAAGCTTTTTTACAGCTAAGTAGGCAGTTTTTGTGTAAAAACAGAAATACGGTAACCAAAAAAAGTACACATAAGTGGTATCACTGCATCCTGAACATTTTGAACTATAAAACAGTCATGCGATTTATTCCATATGGCAATCACCATAAAATAATACATAAATATATACAACAAAAATGTAGCTTTTTCTTCATAGTGACACATAAAAAATGGACTGAAAAGCAATAAAAAAAAGTTTTATGTAAGAAAGTGGTATAGTTAAAAATGTGAATTTGTCCCACAAAAATCAATCCCTCATATACGCTGTGTTGGTGAAAAAGAAAAAAGTTACAGCTGTCATAACATGGCAATGCAGAAACAAACTCATCATAATCATAGTGACCAAAAGACAAAGCTGTGTTATCTCTTTTTCTGCACAGTGAACAGCGTAAAAATAAAAACAACTGAATTGCTGTTTTTTGTTCATTCTATGGTCAAAAAGTTAATAAAAAGCAATCAAAAATGCTATGCATTCCAATATGGTACAAATTGAAAACTTCAATTCATCCTACAAAAAATAAGCCTTCACAAAGCCTTACTGATCAAAAATGAAAAAATAATGATAGCTTTCAAAATATGGTGAACAAAGCACTTTTTTTTATATAAAAAAACTTTTCTAATGTGTAAAAGTATCAAAACAAGAAAAACTATATAAATCTGGTATCGCTATAATCCTACTAACCAGAAGAATAAAGCTGTTTTATCACACCACATGGTGATCAATGTATAAAAAATAAAAACAAGTATTGAACTTCTGTTTATTCGTTCATTCTGTCAGAATAAGGCTTGTTTCACACTTGCATTGTGCTCTACACCATGTAGTGGGGAAACTTCTGCAAACGGCTACTTGGATATTTGTAATATCAGTCAGGAGCCTTACAAAATTATCAATTTGAAATTTATCCTGCTATATTTATTGAGACAATAAATGTCTCAACTAATGTGCTGACTGGAATTGTATCTTTTTGGTGAGGCATGTGGTGTTAGGTAGTATTGGTGAATTGTTACTCAAAACTGCTTTTCCAGTTTTGAGTTGGTCTGAAACGCAGTCGACGCTTTGCGAACAATAAAAATAAATAAGTTTTATAAAGAACATAAAGAAAAGATAAAAAATAAAGATATATAAGAAAATAAAAATAAGTTTTGTGAAGAACTTCCAAAAGTACGTTGTTGTGAACACTGATGTAGATTACACTGCATAGCTCCTCAAAGTGGGAAATTCATCATTGCTCATGTTTACAGAACTCAAACAGTGGTAGATCTGCAGTATATTCATCACATAGGAGACACTGGGGCTGGAGCATATACATCACATAGGAAACACTTGGGCTGCAGCATTCACATCAAATAGGAGACACTAAGGCTGGAGCACATACATGACATAGGAAACACTGGGGCTGGAGCATATACACCACATAGGAAATACTGAGGATAGCGCATATACATTACACAGGAGACACCAGGTCTAGAGCATATTCATCACATAGGAGATACTGGGGCTGCAAGATATATCACATAGGAGACACTTGGGCTGCAGCATTTACATCGCATAGGAAACACTGGGGCTGAAGCATATATATTATGTAGGAGACACTGGGGCTACAACATGTGCATCACATAGGATTCACTGGGACTAGAGCACATACATAAAATAAGAATCAGTGGGGCTGGAGCATATACAGTTAGGTCCATATATATTTGGACAGAGACAACATTTTTCTAATTTTGGTTAAAGACATTACCACAATGAATTTTAAACAAAACAATTCAGATGCAGTTGAAGTTCAGACTTTCAGCTTTCATTTGAGGGTATCCACATTAAAATTGGATGAAGGATTTAGGAGTTTCAGCTCCTTAACATGTGCCACCCTGTTTTTAAAGGGACCAAAAGTAATTGGACAATTGACTCCAAGGCTATTTCATAGACAGGTGTGGGCAATCCCTTCGGTATGTCATTCTCAATTGAGCAGATAAAAGTCCTGGAGTTGATTTGAGGTGTGGTGCTTGCATTTGGAAGGTTTTGCTGTGAAGTTAACATGTAGTCAAAGGAGCTCTCCATGCAGGTGAAACAAGCAATCCTTAAGCTGCGAAAACAGAAAAAACCCATCCGAGAAATTGCTACAATATTAGGAGTGGCAAAATCTACAGTTTGGTACATCCTGAGAAAGAAAGAAAGCACTGGTGAACTCATCAATGCAAAAAGACCTGGGCGCCCATGGAAAACAACAGTGGTGGATGATCGCAGAATAATCTCCATGGTGAAGAGAAACCCCTTCACAACAGCCAACCAAGTGAACCACACTCTCCAGGAGGTAGGCGTATCAATATCCAAATCTATCATAAAGAGAAGACTGCATGAAAGTAAATACAGAGGGTTCACTGCACAGTGCAAGCTTGCATAAGCATCAAGAATAAAAAGGCTAGACTGGACTTTGCTATAAAACATTTAAAAAAGCCAGTACAGTTCTGGAAGAACATTCTTTGGACAGATGATTATTGATGATGTGACACAGGACAGAAGCAGCCGAATGAATTCTGAGGTATTCAGAGACATACTGTGTGTTCAGATCCAGTCAAATGCAGCAAAACTGATTGGTCGTTGTTTCATACTACAGATGGACAATGACCCAAAACATAAAGCCAAAGCAACCCAGGAGTTTATTAAAGCAAAGAAGTGGAATATTCTTGAATGGCCAAGTCAGTCAACTTCAGACAGAAAGGCCCAAAACAAACAGCAACTGAAAACCACCACAATGAAGGCCTGGCAGAGCATCAAAAAGGAGGAAACAGTGTCTGGTGATGTCCATGAGTTCAAGACTTCAGGCAGTCATTGCCAACAAAGGGTTTTCAAACAAGTACTAAAAATGAACATTTTATTTTAAATTATTGAATCTGTCCAATTACTTTTGGTCTCTTTAAAAACAGAGTAACACATGTTAAGGAGCTGAAACTCCTAAACCCTTCATCCAATTTTAATGTGGATACCCTCAAATGAAAGCTGAAAGTCTGAACTTCAACTACATCTGAATTGTTTTGTTTAAAATTCATTGTGGTAATGTCTATAACCAAAATTAGAAAAATGTTGTCTCTGTCCAAATATATATGGACCTAACTATAAGTCACATAGGATACCCTGTTGCTGAAGCATATACATCACATAGGAGACATAGCCTGCTGTTGTCATCAGTGGGACAGGAGCGCAGAGTGTGCTAACTCTGCCCACAAAGGTCATACTGGCCACTGCCAGCATCAGAATGTAGTCCTTAATTTTTTGTGCCGCAGTGTTCAGTACTGATTTATGTGTGCGTACGCTCACAGTGAAAGTAGGAACTAATGGGCCGGTCCCAGTCCCTGGGAATCTGCCAAGGGTTGTAGAAAAAGACATCACAGGCCACAAACGGCTTGCGGGCCAGAGGCTCCCATTCCTTCTCTATGCTGAAAATTTACAGCATGATTTCTATGTGAATCCTCCCAAAAAACTTAATTTAGACTAATCCATTGATGCCACCACTCAATATAAAGAGACATATTTTAGCATACAGAAATGTGGTCTCCCTGATTTGTGTGCATGCAGATGCCAAACGGAGTCTAAAGTAACTATCTTCCTAATTATAGTAAATGGTTTTGATGGAGGTTTCATCAGAATCTATTTTTTGTGGAATTAGATAAAAATCTTGGTGATAGTGCTCAGCGTATAACACAGAATAAATGTGATCCTAGCTGAAAATGATCAAAAAATATTATGTACCCCTAAATGTTACCTACAAAATTTTCAACTTATTCTGCATAAAACAAGTTCCCATTCAAGTTTGTCATCTGTCAATCTGTCCATCCACAGACAGCTGTTTCGGGGTTTTGTTTTTTTTTTTCTTCTTTACATGCATCTGCATATTTCCCATAAGGGATGGGGGCAGTGTTCTGGAATCACTGCGTTGAGAAACACGTGATGGTGTCTCCGCGATGTTGGATGTTTTGGTCTCCCCGAGGCCAATCATCTGTGCCTTTTATAGCCTTTTTACTAGGCACTGCTCCTAATAGCCAGATTCCTACTCCACACTGATGAGGGGCAAAAAACCCCGAAACAGCTGTCTGTGGATGGATACCATGCTTGGCATAGGTGGCTTTCCTTCATAGGATGCTGCCCTTCCCGTGGTTGTTCCTTCCCGGAGAAAGGCCTGGCTATTCACTGCTTGCGTCGAGAAACACGTGATGGTGTCTCCGCAGCTTCTTTACATGCATCTGCATATTTCCCATAAGGGATGGGGGCAGTGTTCTGGAATCACTGCGTTGAGAAACACGTGATGGTGTCTCCGCGGTGTTGGATGTTTTGGTCTCCCCGAGGCCAATCATCTGTGCCTTTTATAGACTAATCTCCCATCAGACATAGCCCGATCGGAGTAGTAGTCGCACCAGTCTCCGCCTGTTTTTTTACGGCAGGTCATCGCTACAGGTCAGTCAGCTGCGTAATCACGCTGACATCTGCCAGCATGATCCCACAGTGTTGTGCCTGGCAGTAGTGTTACCGCAGGTAAGAGGAGCACGGAGGTAAATCTATCACCCGCACTCCCCACTCTCCACCCTCTGGCTCCAGTGAGCGCTTCTCTCCTGCAATAGAGAGTAAGTGGAGCTCGGCAGATAGCACTGGGCTATACTAAAATAGCGGCCAGTCACACCTACAGCAGTGAGTTGTGCAGCCCACAGAGGCATGCCCAGCTCACTGCTAATGCTTCTGCAATGTTAGAGATAGGGTCAGTGGCGGTCTATTATCTCCTATGTCCATGGGGTGCCGTATTCTGATACTGATAGTGTCGTGCTACTGCTGTGAACACAAGATGTCAGACCTTAGTGCCTTCTTTCTACTCATATAACACACGAAATCTGTTTCACATGCATTCAAATCTGGATTATAACAGCATGTTATGCTACATTACATTGATTAATTAATGATCTACCAACGCGGTACCTTCCCTTTAAAGGGGACAATCACCTTAGGCCCTTCCACTCTTGCAGTCGAGCTTTGTGGGGATTCTGGGGTGGAGGTGAATTTTATGTCCTCTGCCTTCACCCAACGCCACTCAATACCCCGGATGATGCTCACCAAGCCGGTGACTGTGCGAGTGGTCAATGGGTCGACACTGCCCTCACAAATAACACATCAGACCATCCCATTTACACTATCTATGTCTCCATCCCATCAGGAGATTATTTCCCTCCTTGTCATTCTCGAGGGAATAGACGAGATCCTGCTAGGGATACCCTGGTTACGTTATCACTCCCCTCATATTGAGAGATCCTCAGGGAGAATTTGGGGATGGAGTGAATCTTGCGAGGGCAGAAGTCTGAGGGAGTGCGTTCAGGTGGCTTCTACTGAAGTACCCGCAAATCTTTCCTCTCTCCCCAAGCACTACTGGCCCTATGCGGATGTTTTCTCCAAGAGGGCTGCGGAGACCCTTCCGCCCCACCACCCCTATGACTGTCCTATTGACCTCTTGCCTGGTGCAGAGCCTCCCCGGGGTCGAGTATATCCCCTGTCTCTTCTGGAGACGGAGGCGATGTCCCAATACATCCAGGAGAATCTGGCAAAAGGATTCATTAGGAAGTCAGTGTCACCTGCAGGGGCAGGGTTCTTCGTGCAGAAGAAGAACGGAGAACTACATCCATGCATTGATTACAGGGGTCTTAATGCCATCACCGTTAAGAATAAATACCCTCTGCCTCTGATATCAGAGCTATTCGGCAGGTTGCGGGGAGTGAGGGTTTTTACTATACTAGATATGCGGGATGCTTACAACCTGACTCGCATCCGTGAGGGGGACGAATGGAAGACGGCAGTTAACACCAGGGACGGGCACTATGAATACCTGGTGATGCCCTTCAGGCTCTGTAATGCCCCTGCTGTTTTCCAAGACTTTGTGAATGATATCTTCCGGGATATGCTCTCCACCTTGGTCGTAGTCTATCTGGATGATATTCTCAACTACTCTCCAGATATAGACTCCCATCGGAGAGATGTTTGCAAAGTATTCGACCTCTTATGGGCAAACTCTCTCTACACCCAGTGTGAGAAGTGTGTTTGAGCAGGAGTCCTTGCCTTTCCTTGGCTATATCATCTCCGCCCAGGGATTGGCTATGGATCCTGCCAAGCTACAGGCTGTGATGGACTGGCAGGAACCCCATTCTCTCAAATTGGTGCAGCACTTTATGGGGTTCATTAATTACTATCGCCAGTTCATTCCCTACTTCTCAACTTTGGTAGATCCCTTGGTTGCCCTCACCAAAAAGGGAGCAAATCCCAAATTGTGGTCGGAGGAGGTTTCCAGAGCCTTTCTCTCAATTATGTCACACTTCGCTAGAACTCCCATTTTACATCATCCCGATGTTGATAAACCTTTTATTATGGAGGTCGATGCCTCTTCCATCAGTGCTGGGGCAGTCCTCTTCCAGAAGGATGCTCAAGGTCAGAAGCATCCTTGCTTCTTCTCCAAGGCCTTCACACCAGCAGAGAGGAATTATTCCATTGGAGACAGGGAGTTGCTAGCAATGAAGTTGGCTTTCTCAGAGTGGAGACACTTCTTGGAGGGGGCTCGCTTTCCTTTCCAAGTTTACACGGTCCACAAGAATTTGATCTATATACAGACTGCCCAGCAGCTAAATTCTCACCAGGCAGATGGTCCCTGTTCTTCTCTGGGTTCCATTTCACCCTCCATTTTCTCTCCGGGGAGAAGACCATTCGTGCCGACGCTCCCTCCCGCTCTGTAGTGTAATCAGAGGAGGAACTTCGGCTTATTGTCCCTTCTGAGAGCCCGAGGACCGTGGCTCTGGTTTCACTAGAGTCTGTGCCCCTAGGCAAGACGTTTGTGACATCAAATTTGCGATCAGAGGTTCTCTCTTGGGCTCAATCGTCCAGGGTGGGTGGACACTTTGGGGCCAAAAGGACATCTGAGCTTCTGGCGAGGACGTACTGGTGGCCGCATATGGCCCCTGACATTGGAGACTATATTCGGGCGTGTGCCTCCTGCGCCAAGATTAAGTCTCCTTGACAATGGCCAGCTGGGTTACTTTACCCCCTGCTGGTGGCAGACAGGCCCTGGGAGATGGTCGGGATGGACTTTGTGGTGGGCTTACCCAAGTCCCGTGGCTGCACAATCATTTGGGTAATCACCGACCTTTTTTCTAAAATGGTGCACTGCACAGGCCTTGGCAGCGTTGTTCATTAAACACATTTTCCGCCTACACGGTATGCCGGACTAAATTGGCAGTGACCGGGGTCCCCAGATTGTGTCTTGGCTCTGGAGAGAGCTCTGTCGTCTACTCAGCATTGAGCTGAATCTCTCTTCAGCATATCATCCCAAGACGAATGGGTTGGTAGAGGGGGCCAACCAGACCTTGGTCACATATCTGCGACATTTTGTTTCTGCTAGGCAGGATGACTGGGCATCCTTGCTACCGTGGGTGGAGTTTTCTCTTAACGCCGTAGCCAACTCCACTGGACAGACCCCATTCCTAACTATGGCCAGCATCCACGGGTTCCTGTGCCTATGCCCGTGTCTTCCGCCGATTCCAGGGAGGCAGACTGGGCTGTGGAGGCATGTGACATTTGGGACCGCACACAGGATGCCATCCGGGCTTCCAAGGAGAGAATGAGGTCCTCTTCTGATGCACATCGGCACCCCGCTCCGACCTTTGCTCCTGGCGACTTAGTGTGGCCCACCGCCCATATTATCAGGCTGCGACTTGAGTCCACTAAGTTTGCACCTCGCTACTTGGGTTCCTCCAAGGTCCTGGAACAGGTTAACCCCGTGGTCTATCGTCTGGCCCTTCCTCCATACCTAGGTATCACCGACACTTTTGATGTGTCTCTTCTAAAGCCGTTCACATGTCCTGGCTTTTTGAGTCATCTGCCGGGACATCGGGTTCATCTATGGATGATTATGAGGTGAACGCTATCTTGGGGTATAAGGTGGTACGTGGCAAAAAAATTTATTTGGTGGATTGGAAGGACTATGGTCCTGAAGACAGGTCCTGGGAGCCTGCTGAGCACATTCGAGCTCTGCAACTCATTGCTGCCTTCAAGCATAGTGAGGCCCAAGGAGGGGGTCCTAGGAGGTGGGGTAATGTTAGGTGTCGAGTTCCCGCCACTGCACAGAGGAAATCTTGAATCATCTCCACTGCGGTCTCCCATTCTTCTTCAGCTGCAGTGGAGCCTGCTCAGCAGAGACGTCGGTCCCAGCATCTGGCTCAGGCAGATACTGTGCGCTGGGTTACTGCTGGTCTTCCAGGCTCAGCCTTTGTAACCAGCACTGTTCTGCAGCGAGCAGATGCTCCTGGGACTGTCCTGCTTTTCCTCTACTGAGCATGCCCAAGGGATGACCTCTCATCGGAGGTCGGGGGTCACATGCTCAGGTCCTGAAGCAGTTCCTATTGGACCTTTACGAAGGTCCTGGGGAGGTTCCTCTATAAAAGCTTTGCATGGCCACATGGCCATGCGCTAGTATCAACTTATGTTCATGAGTGTATGAGCTTAGCTACTTTGTGGTCTGTGTCAGCATGTGCTCAGGGTCGGCTGTATAGCCACTAGAATTCCGGCACCTCCGGAGAGGAATTTGTTTGTCTGAATTTAGGGCTGGCATATAGCCACTAGAATTCTGGCACCTCCGGAGAGGAGTTTGTGTGAATTTAGGGCTGGCATATAGCCACTAGAATTCCGGCACCTCCGGAGAGGAGTTGTTTGAGTGCTGTTGCTGACTGTATGACCACTGTACGCTACCTGCTCCGTTAGTTAGCTGTGATCCTCTGTGAGGTTAACAAGGCACAGGGTTATCTTTAATCCTGGCAATTCTGTGTAGTAACAGAGTTCTCTTCTATACAGACCGGGTGACCCGTGTCTATTCAGGCGTTGTACCGCCATATAGTGCTGCCATTTACTAGCAGCTGTTTCCACTCCTGCACGGTGGACCTCGGGCTGCGAACGCACCTATATTATCTCTATATTTACTCGGTGCGTTCCGCCAGCCCTAACAACATCATACTAGGTATAGGTGCTTATGGGGACATTATAATATGTATAGAGGGATATGTGACATTGCACTGTGTCCAGTTGTCTATACGGGCATTACGACAAATATTTTGGGGCTGTGGGAGCCATCTTACTTTAAATAGGGCTGTGTGGCCATCATACTGCATAAAGGGGCTGTGTGTTTTTTCAGCTGTATTAACTTGGAATTTGGCTGATAGCAAGATTGTAATGCAGGGAACCCCTTCTAGACTCCTTACTATGCTTTAAATGTACCCCAATTACCTGCAAAGGTATGCGCAGTATGTGTTTGTAATTTATATGCTGGTATATATGGATTTGTTTAATTTTAATCTTACAATCGTGTGTTTTTTCTGACTGTGCAACACTTTTTATACCTTTTAGGGGTTTTTCTACCACATTTACAGGATTATACACTGATTCTAACATGTGGAATCCTTGGCTGTTTTCACATTTTTGAAACTCATCTCATGACGTCGACCTCTTCATATGTAATTTGCATATAGACAATCATAAGCTAACTGTAGACGAGGACAGAAAGTGTGAAAACAGCCGAATCCTAAATCCTAAAGCATCTTAAAGAAGCACTCCCATCAAAGTTTTTATATTCTTAATATATTGCAGTCATCATATTATACTGGGATGAATTAAGTCACTAAGTTTAGTGGAAGGCTCCACTCCCCTATAAACAGGGATCTACTACAACATGCCAAACCTTATACAAATTGCACGAATTAAAAAAGGAGTATGTATTCCAAGGTGATCAACAAAAAATATATTTTATTTATTATTTTTTACACAATAATATCAACTATGATATTTATGCAACCTCACATACTTCAGAGTGTTTTTTTTTTGGTATATTATTTTATTTATCATGACTACAGGTCATAAACCACAAACAAAAATATAAAAAGATTTAAAAAAGTCAAACAATGCCATAATACAAAACACAGACCTAGTCTATAGTCTATTGTGAGAATAGAGACCACCCATAACTGTCCAAAAATGTTATCTCACTATTCGCTGAACTGTAGCTATGCACCATGTTCCAAATTATTATGCAAATTGGATTTAAGGGTCATAAAGATTTAATTGTTTTGTTTTTCAAATAAACTCGCGGATGGTATTGTGTCTCAGGGCTCAATGAATCACTAAAATCAATCTTAACCCCTTTACCCCCAAGGGTGGTTTGCACGTCAATGACCAGGCCAATTTTTACAATTCTGACCACTGTCCCTTTATGAGGTTATAACTCCGAAACGCTTCAACGGATCCTGGTGATTCTGACATTGTTTTCTCGTGACATATGGTACTTCATGATAGTGGTAAAATTTCTTTGATAGTACCTGCGTTTATTTGTGAAAAAAACGGAAATTTGGCGAAAATTTTGAAAATTTCGCAATTTTCAAACTTTGAATTTTTATGCAATTAAATCACAGAGATATGTCACACAAAATACTTAATAAGTAACATTTCCCACATGTCTCCTTTACATCAGCATAATTTTGGAACCAATTTTTTTTTTTGTTAGGGAGTTATAAGGGTTAAAAGTTGACCAGCAATTTCTCATTTTTACAACACCATTTTTTTTTAGGGACCACGTCTCATTTGAAGTCATTTTGAGGGGTCTATATGATAGAAAATGCCCAAGTGTGACACCATTCTAAAAACTGAACCCCTCAAGGTGCTCAAAACCACATTCAAGAAGTTTATTAACCCTTCAGGTGTTTAATAGGAATTTTTGGAATGTTTAAATAAAAATGAACATTTAACTTTTTTACACAAAAAATTTACTTCAGCTCCAATTTGTTTTATTTTACCAAGGGTAACAGGAGAAATTGGACCCAAAAAGTTGTTGTCCAATTTGTCCTGAGTACGCTGATACCCCATATGTGGCAGTAAACCACTGTTTGGGCGCATGGGAGAGCTTGGAAGGGAAGAAGCGCTATTTGACTTTTCAATGCAAAATTGACAGGAATTGAGATGGGACGCCATGTTGCGTTTGGAGAGCCACTGATGTGCCTAAACATTGAAACCCCCCACAAGTGACACCATTTTGGAAAGTAGACCCCCTAAGGAACTTATCTGGATGTGTGGTGAGCACTTTGACCCACCAAGTGCTTCACAGAAGTTTATAATGCAGAACCGTAAAAATAAAAAATCATATTTTTTCACAAAAATTATATTTTTGCCCCCAATTTTTTATTTTTCCAAGGGTAAGAGAAGAAATTGGACCTCAAAAGTTGTTGTCCAATTTGTCCTGAGTACGCTGATACCTCATATGTGGCAGTAAACCACTGTTTGGGCGCATGGGAGAGCTCGGAAGGGAAAGAGCGCAGTTTGACTTTTCAATGCAAAATTGACAGAAATTGAGATGGGACGCCATGTTGCGTTTGGAGAGCCACTGATGTGCCTAAACATTGAAACCCCCCACAAGTGACACCATTTTGGAAAGTAGACCCCCTAAGGAACTTATCTAGAGGTGTGGTGAGCACTTTGACCCACCAAGTGCTTCACAGAAGTTTATAATGCAGAACCGTAAAAATAAAAAATCATATTTTTTCACAAAAATTATATTTTTGCCCCCAATTTTTTATTTTTCCAAGGGTAAGAGAAGAAATTGGACCTCAAAAGTTGTTGTCCAATTTGTCCTGAGTACGCTGATACCCCATATGTGGCAGTAAACCACTGTTTGGGCGCATGGGAGAGCTCGGAAGGGAAAGAGCGCAGTTTGACTTTTCAATGCAAAATTGACAGAAATTGAGATGGGACGCCATGTTGCGTTTGGAGAGCCACTGATGTGCCTAAACATTGAAACCCCCCACAAGTGACACCATTTTGGAAAGTAGACCCCCTAAGGAACTTATCTAGAGGTGTGGTGAGCACTTTGACCCACCAAGTGCTTCACAGAAGTTTATAATGCAGAACCGTAAAAATAAAAAATCATATTTTTTCACAAAAATTATATTTTTGCCCCCAATTTTTTATTTTTCCAAGGGTAAGAGAAGAAATTGGACCTCAAAAGTTGTTGTCCAATTTGTCCCGAGTACGCTGATACCCCATATGTGGCAGTAAACCACTGTTTGGGCGCATGGGAGAGCTCGGAAGGGAAGGAGCGCCGTTTGACTTTTCAATGCAAAATTGACAGGAATTGAGATGGGACGCCATGTTGCGTTTGGAGAGCCACTGATGTGCCTAAACATTGAAACCCCCCACAAGTGACACCATTTTGGAAAGTAGACCCCCTAAGGAACTTATCTGGATGTGTGGTGAGCACTTTGACCCACCAAGGGCTTCACAGAAGTTTATAATGCAGAGCCATAAAAATAAAACAAAATTTTTTTCCCACAAAAATTATTTTTTAGCCCCCAGTTTTGTATTTTCCCTAGGGTAACAGGAGAAATTGGACCCCAAAAGTTGTTGTCCAATTTGTCCTGAGTACGCTGATACCCCATATGTGGGGGGGAACCACCGTTTGGGCGCATGGGAGGGCTCGGAAGGGAAGGAGCGCCATTTGGAATGCAGACTTAGATGGAATGGTCTGCAGGCGTCACATTGCGTTTGCAGAGCCCCTAATGTACCTAAACAGTAGAAACCCCCCACAAGTGACCCCATATTGGAAACTAGACCCCTCAATGAACTTATCTAGATGTGTTGTGAGAACTTTGAACCCCCAAGTGTTTCACTACAGTTTATAACGCAGAGCCGTGAAAATAAAAAATCTTTTTGTTTTCCCACAAAAATTATTTTTTAGCCCCCAGTTTTGCATTTTCCCAAGGGTAACAGGAGAAATTGGTCCACAAAAGTTGTTGTCCAATTTGTCCTGAGTACGCTGATACCCCATATGTTGGGGTAAACCCCTGTTTGGGCACACGGGAGAGCTCGGAAGGGAAGGAGCACTGTTTTACTTTTTCAACGCAGAATTGGCTGGAATTGAGATCGGACGCCATGTCGTGTTTGGAGAGCCCCTGATGTGCCGAAACAGTGGAAACCCCCCAATTATAACTGAAACCCTAATCTAAACACACCCCTAACCCTAATTCCAACGGTAACCCTAACCACACCTCTAACCCTGACACACCCCTAACCCTAATCCCAACCCTATTCCCAACTGTAAATGTAATCTAAACCCTAACCCTAACTTTAGCCCCAACCCTAACTGTAGCCCCAACCCTAACCCTAACCCTAGCCCTAACCCTAGCCCTAACCCTAGCCCTAACCCTAACCCTAGCCCTAACCCTAGCCCTAACCCTAGCCCTAACCCTAGCCCTAACCCTAACCCTAGCCCTAACCCTAGCCCTAACCCTAGCCCTAACCCTAGCCCTAACCCTAACCCTAGCCCTAACCCTAACCCTAGCCCTAACCCTAGCCCTAACCCTAGCCCTAGCCCTAACCCTAGCCCTAACCCTAACCCTAGCCCTAGCCCTAGCCCTAGCCCTAATGGGAAAATGGAAATACATTTTTTTTTATTTTTCCCTAACTAAGGGGGTGATGAAGGGGGGTTTGATTTACTTTTATAGCGAGTTTTTTAGCGGATTTTTATGATTGGCAGCCGTCACACACTGAAAGACCCTTTTTATTGCAAAAAATATTTTTTGCAATACCACATTTTGAGAGCTATAATTTTTCCATATTTTGGTCCACAGAGTCATGTGAGGTCTTGTTTTTTGCGGGACGAGTTGACGTTTTTATTGAAAACATTTTTGGGCACGTGACATTTTTTGATCGCTTTTTATTCCGATTTTTGTGAGGAAGAATGACCAAAAGCCAGCTATTCATGAATTTCTATTGGGGGAGGCGTTTATACCGTTCCGCGTTTGGTAAAATTGATAAATCAGTTTTATTCTTCGGGTCAGTACGATTACAGCGATACCTCATTTATATCATTTTTTTATGGTTTGTCGCTTTTATACGATAAAAACTATTTTACAGAAAAAATAATTATTTTTGCATCGCTTTATTCTCAGGACTATAACTTTTTTATTTTTTTGCTGATGATGCTGTATGGCAGCTCTTTTTTTGCGGGACAATATGACGCTTTCAGCGGTACCATGGTTATTTATATCTGTCCTTTTGATCGCGTGTTATTCCACTTTTTGTTCGGCGGTATGATAATAAAGCGTTGTTTTTTGCCTCGTTTTTTTTTTTTTTTTCTTACGGTGTTTACTGAAGGGGTTAACTAGTGGGACAGTTTTATAGGTCGGGTCGTTACGGACGCGGCGATACTAAATATGTGTACTTTTATTGTTTTTTTTTTATTTAGATGAAGAAATGTATTTATGGGAATAATATTTTTTTTTTTTCATTATTTTGGAATATTTTTTTTTATTTTTTTTTACACATTTGGAAAAATTTTTTTTTACTTTTTTACTTTGTCCCAGGGGGGGACATCACAGATCAGTGATCTGACAGTTTGCACAGCACTCTGTCAGATCACTGATCTGACATGCAGCGCTGCAGGCTTCACAGTGCCTGCTCTGAGCAGGCTCTGTGAAGCCACCTCCCTCCCTGCAGGACCCGGATCCGCGGCCATCTTGGATCCGGGGCTGGAGGGAGCAGGGAGGGAGGTGAGACCCTCGCAGCAACGCGATCACATCGCGTTGCTCCGGGGGTCTCAGGGAAGCCCGCAGGGAGCCCCCTCCCTGCGCGGTGCTTCCCTGCACCGCTGGCACATTGCGATCATCTTTGATCGCGGTGTGCCAGGGGTTAATGTGCCGGGGGCGGTCCGTGACCGCTCCTGGCACATAGTGCCGGATGTCAGCTGCGATAAGCAGCTGACACCCGGCCGCGATCGGCCGCGCTCCCCCTGTGAGCGCGGCCGATCGGCTATGACGTACTATCCCGTCCAGGGTCAGATAAGCCCAGGGCACCTCGACGGGATAGTACGTCTAAGGTCACAGAGGGGTTAAACACATGTGATAATTACTTTTCCAGGTGATTCTAATTAAAGGAAAACTACTTAAAAATGATGTTCCACATTATAAAGCAGGCCACAGGTATCAAGCAATATGGGAAATAAAAAGGATCTTTCTGCTGCTGAAAAGCGGTAAATAGTGCAATGTCTTGGACAAGGTATGAAAACATTAGATATTTCACGAAAACTTAAGAGTGATCATCATACTGTGAAGAGATTTGTGACTAAAACAGCACAGAGTTCATGCAGATAATGGCATAATGAGGAAGGTTTCTGCCAGACAAATTCATTGGATTAAGGCAGCAGCTGCCAAAATACCATTACAAAGCAGCAAACAGTTATTTGAAGATGCTAGTGACTCTGGAGTTCCTCGAACCTCAAGGTGTAGGATCCTTCAAAGGCTTGCTGTAGTGCATAAACCTACTATTCGGCACCCCTAAACAGTGTTCACAAGCAAAAATGGTTGTAGTGGCCCAGACATACATGAAGACTAATTTTCAGTCTTATTTACTGATGAGTGTCTAGCAACCCTGGATGGTCCAGATGGATGGAGTAGTGGATGGTTAGTGGATGGCCACCATGTCCCAACAAGGATGCAACGTCAGCAAGGAGGTGGAGGAGTCATGTTTTGGGCCGGAATCATGGGGAAACAGCTTGTAGGACCCTTTAAGGTTCCTGAAGTTGTGAAAATGACCTCTGCAAAGTAAATAGAGTTTCTGACTGCCAACTTTCTTCCATGGTATAAAAAGCAGAAACATTCCGTCAGGAGCAAAATCATCTTCATGCATGACAATGCACCATCTCGTGCTGCAAAGAATACCTCTGAGTCATTGGCTGCTATGGGCATAAAAGGAGATAAACTCACGGTGTGGCCACCATCTTCCCCTGACCCCAACCCTATAGAGAACCTTTGGAGTATCATCAAGCAAAAGATCTGAGGGTGGGAGGCAGTTCACATCAAAACAGCAGCTCTGGGAGGCTATTCTGACTTCATGCAAAGAAATACAAGCAGAAACTCTCCAAAAACTCACAAGTTCAATGGATGCAAGAATTGTGAAGGTGATATCAAAGAAAGGTTCCTATGTTAACATGAAACTTGGCCTGTTAGGATGTTTTGGAGTTAAATAGCTTTTTGTTCAGTGAATGTGACCTCCTAATGCTGCAAATTCCGCAAATGAGCATTCTCAGTTCTTTAAAACATATCAAATGTTTAGAAATTCTACTGTGCCTAATAATTTGGAACAGTGCATTTTGAGTTTTTACTCATTTTGGAGATTATACTGTTATCATTGGGAGGTTTCTTCAATAAAATTCGATATATACTCTAACGGGTGAAGACTTATTAGACTGACTGTCATTTGCACCAACTATTTAGGAAAATCCGAGCAAAATGTCATTTGCATAATAATTTGGAACATGGGGTACACATATAATATACGAATGTCAAAATACAGACAAGTATTTCATAATAGGGAACAATAACCCATTATCTACTCCTCAATTTATAAAAATAACCAAAATGTACTTATATAATGCAATATAATGCACAAAGTGCATTTTATATTGCAGAGATAAACTTACCGTATATACTCGAGTATAAGCTGACCCGAGTATAAGCTGACCCCCCTAATTTTGCAACAAAAAACTGGGAAAACTTATTGACTCGACTATAAGCCTAGGGTGGAAAATGCAGCAGCTATGGGTAAATGTTAAAAATAAAAATAGATACCAATAAAAGTAAAATTATTTCATCAGGTTAAATGTTTTTGAATATCCATATTGAATCAAGAGCACCATATAATGCTCCATACAGTTCATTATGGCCCCATAAGATGCTCCATACAAAATAGGCCCCATATAAATCTCCATACAGATCATTATGGCCCCATAAGATGCTCCATATACAAATATGCCCCATATAATGCTCCATTCAGTTCTTTATGGCCCCATAGATGCCCCATATAATGCTCCATGTTCTTTATGGCCCCATAAATGCCCCATATAATGCTCCATGCAGTTCTTTATGGCCCCATAAATGCCCCATATAATGCTCCATGCAGTTCTTTATGGCCCCATAGATGCCCCATATAATGCTCCATGCAGTTTTTTATGGCCCCATAGATGCCCCATATAATGCTCCATGCAGTTCTTTATGGCCCCATAGATGCTCCATATAATGCTCCATGCAGTTCTTTATGGCCCCATAGATGTCCCATATAATGCTCCATTCAGTTCATTATGGCCCCATAAATGTCCCATATAATGCTCCATGCAGTTCTTTATGGCCCCATAAATGCACCATATAATGCTCCATGCAGTTCTTTATGGCCCCATAAATGCCCCATATAATGTTCCATGCAGTTCCTTTTGGCCCCATAGATGCCCCATATAATGCTACATGCAGTTCTTCATGGCCCCATAGATGCCCCATATAATGCTCCATGCAGTTCTTTATGGCCCCATAGATGCCCCATATAATGCTCCATGCAGTTATGGCCCCATAGATGCACCATATAATGCTCAATGCAGTTCTTTATGGCCCCATAGATGCCCCATATAATGCTCCATGCAGTTATGGCCCCATAGATGCCCCATATAATGCTCCATGCAGTTATGGCCCCATAGATGCCCCATATAATGCTCCATGCAGTTATGGCCCCATAGATGCCCCATATAATGCTC
This sequence comes from Ranitomeya imitator, assembly GCF_032444005.1. Classification (NCBI taxonomy): domain Eukaryota; kingdom Metazoa; phylum Chordata; class Amphibia; order Anura; family Dendrobatidae; genus Ranitomeya; species Ranitomeya imitator. Next base: position 353,420,379 of record NC_091286.1, on the reverse strand, counting down.
CATGCAGTTCTTTATGGCCCCATAGACACTCCATATAGCATTGTGCCTCATGTAATGCTGCTGCACTAAAAAAATGACATACTCACCTCTCATCGCTGCTCCTTAGCGTCCCGTCTCTCCGTACTGACTGTTCAGGGAGAGGGCGGCACACACACTAATACGTCATGGCACCCTCTGACCTGAACAGTCACAGCAAGAGGATGGGAAGACAGGGCGGCGGTGGAACGCGGAAAGGTGAATATGGCATACTGTACTTACCTGCTCCCGACGCTCCTGATGCGGTCCCTGCATGCCCCACGGTCTTCAGGAGCAGCTTCTTCCTGTAGTGAGCGGTCAAATAATTTTCACTGCACTTCATTTGCCCAGCTTGGAATGCAGCCTCAGTGATCAGCGGTAAATTCGATGCTCGCAGCATCTCATTCTTCTGTGGTTTTTTAGCCTGGACGGCCACACCTTGGCACTATCCAGGTTGAAAACTACAAATCTCAGGCATGGATTATAGAGTGGGATAGAACGATGGACAAATGGCTGGTTTTTTTTGTTTGTTTTTTTACAGGAGACCATGGCTTAAATGGAATGGGTGTTTGGTGAGTATTTATGTTGTTTATTATTTTATGTTTTTACAGGAGATCAGAGCTTCAATGAAATGGATGGTAGGCTTCAAGCTGCTATTTTAAGGCTGAGGGTAGCCAAAAGCCATGGCCCCTTACCAAACTGAGAATACCAGCCCCCAGCTGTATTCTTTAGCTTGGGCCTCTTTCACACTTCCATCATTTAGCTCCAGTCGAAATCCGTTATTTTGTGAAAAAACAGGATCCTGCAAATTTTTTAGCTGGATTCTGTTTTTTCTCATAGACTTGTATTAGTGACGGATTGTCATCTGTTTCATCGGTTGTGCACTGGATCCGTCGAAAAATTGCTGTCCGTCGGGCAGAGAAAATGTTCAGAGGAACGTTTTTTCTGCATGCTGGAAAATCGGTCAGCAACGCATCCTGCGCTGTCTGTCGTTGGCTATAATGGAAGCCTATGGACGCGAGATCGACTGTCAAAAGCTGGAATCCAGCGACGTATCCCATTTTTTTATTCTGAGTATGCGTGGAAGGATTCTCTCTCCACAATTTTATACATTGAAATTCAGGCCGACGCATCCATCAGGACACAGGATGCGTTACATCTGTTTTTCACTATTTTTAAGACATCCGTCAATACATCACAATGACGCATTCTGACGGGAGCCTAATGATGGAAGTGTGAAAGAAGCCTTAGCTGGTTGTCAAAAAAGAGGGAACTCCACGCAGTTTGTTTTTTTATTATTTATTTAAATAATTTTAAAAAAAAAGGCTTGGGGACCCCTTTATTTTTGATAACCAACCTTGCTAATGCTGTCAGCTGAGGGTTGCAGCTTAAGATGTTAATTTTGCCTGCTGGTTATCAAAAATACAGGGGAACCCACGTCGTTCAAAAGAAAAATAATTTATTTATAGCACAGGCACCGGTAGATGAATACTCCCATCAGCCGCCGCCTCGTCTTGTGCCAAATCATTCAATTCATGCTGGTCACATACCTTATGAACTGTGACATCTTCAATTTCAAAATTATTGCTGTCACTTTGTGCTTAAACATAACGCTGTTATTGAAAACCGGCACTGAGATTTCAGCTGAATGAGGCACTGGATGTATAGCTGATGGTAGCTAGGGTACTCTATTTTATATTTATTTTTCTTGTTAAATCCTGAGGTTTTTCACTTCAGGATATGACAGTCACTGGAATGATCTCTTGGCTCTCGCCAAGCCATAGGTTTGACAAATTTTATCTTATCACGTGTTCACTTCGTCCACAACTGTAAACTCTCAGCACACTTCTTATGTAGGCTATGTGCACACGTAGTTTTGACCTCTGCGGATTTTTCCGCAGCAGATTTGAGAATTCCACAGGTAAAAGGCACTGCATTTTACCTGCGGATTTACCGCGGATTTATTAGTGTGGATTCCACTGCGGTTTTACACCTGCTGAATCCTATTGAGGAGCAGGTGTAAACCGCAGCGGAATCCGCACAAAAAATTGACATGTTGCGGAATATAAACCGCTGCGTTTCCGCGTGTTTTTTTCCGCAGCATGGGCACTGCGGATTGCATTTCCCATAGGTTTACATTGTACTGTAAACGCATGGGAAACTCCTGCAGACTCGCAGCTGTGGAACCGCAGCAAAATCCGCAGCATATGAACATAGCCTAAGAAGTTGCCCAAGACTTATCTAAGGGCTCCTTTTCACTTGCAAGAAATACGTACCATTCTCACAGGTTAAAACCCTGCTCTGGTGCCGGCACTCCAGGGCGGAGCGTGCAGCTGCATAGGAATACATGGAGCTGCACGCTCCGCTCTGGAGTGCAGGCACCGAAGCAGGGTTTTAACCTGCGAGAATCGGACGTATTTCTCGCAAGTGAAAATTTGAAATATGCAAAATATATTTGCCTGACAAATGTGCTGATGTTCGTCCTTTGACATGGAATGGTGAAGGATGGCTATGACAAAATAATCAGAGCTGTTTTAAAACATTCAAAGCGAAATAGCAGAGACAGACATGAACTGAAAAAGTGAATAAATGTGTAAATAAAAAAACTTCTTAAAACTTTACTTTTATGGACTCATTTAAAAACATTACATAACCACTATTTAAAATTTTAATATATAGATTTATTTTAAAAGAAATGTCTGTGTTGACTTTTTACCAAAATCTTAGAAAAATATGTATGGCAGCAAAAAAAAACAAAAAACGATTGACACGGTAATTTAAATACCAGAGGAACCCTTACTAAATCAAGCATATGACAGCATAATCTGCAATTATATCTTACATATGTGAGCAGGCACCACAGGCTTATTTGTCTAGATTCGTTGATATGATTTAAATATAGTGACTAATAAAAACTAATTAGTATTGCTTGTAACAGCCACTGGGAAAAAAAATCATAATTTAGTAATAGAAAATCCAAGTAAACAGCAGTCTATTACTATTTATATCTATATACCATCTGTAAATATAGTTGAATTTATTCTTAGGCTTAGAATCTAAAGTTCAGTTTTATCTCCTCAAGGATTCAAGAGCTATCCAAAGTGATTATCAATTAAACATATGATATAAATAAATATTTTAATGCCCAGGTGAGAGTTGCCTTTTTAATTGCAGCATTTATTGTACTTGCGTTCCTGAAGTACAATTCTAATATTTTAAAAGTGTAAGCAGACAATGCTACACATAATAGTACAAAAGAACATGCTAAAATATTCATATCGCTATTTTGGGGAAGAACATTTTAACACTGTTTATAGGGGTATTCTTCTATTAAAAATCAATTCTCTATATATATATATCTTAGAGGAATAAAGCATTTTGCTAATCAAAACCTGTTACAGGAAATGTCAGTATCACAAGCAATAAATCTAACCTCCAATAGCATTTTCTTTTTCTATTTTTCTAGTCTTTCCAGATGTATGCATTGATTAAGCAACAAATTAAATTGTTCAGCTCAACATAGCAAAATAAAATAAATATACAAGTGCAGGTTGCGGTGACTGTATTGCAGTAGCATATGAAAAAAAACACAGCACTACGGTATATGAAAACATTGAATATATTGTATACATTTGGCATTGCTTTGCTGCCATTTATTAATATGAAGTTCTTAGAACATATTTTGACCAAATTATGTGAACCAACTATGAACTACAAGGTGGCCCCTTTACTTTGGATAGCAAACTACCAGAATTATCTTTCCTGTTCCTAAGAATACAATCATAAAGGCAGGTAGGATACATCTTTACCATGCTGTAATTAATTAATCTCACTTTGCTGGCTCTTGGTTTAGGGCATGCATGATAGCTGGAGCTGCCCTACATCTGTTTACTGAAAAATAGAATATACCGTGCATTACTTATAAACCAGCCACTGACTGAGCAGATTTTAACAGGACTTTTCGCCAAATTTTTCATGTTAAACTGAACTGTTTTTTTAATGTTGTTTCTCTGTTTCGTAGGTATTAGAAATAAAAGTATTTGGCACCTAATACTGTACAAATATTTCCATGTGTTCTGTATATACATATTTGTGCATGTGCTGTGTATATGTGTATGCAAGAGTTCTGTATATACATGTGTATAAGTACCCTGTGTATATGCATGCATGTGTTGTGTGCATACATGTGATATGCATGCGTTCTGTGTGTATGCATGTGATGTGTATATTCATATGTGTATATGTAGGTGCATTTTGCAAATATGTGCTCAGCATATATGCATATGTGTGTACATACTATACACTGTATGCATCAGATTTCAAGCCAGACGTATGCTCATCGTATTCTTGTCACTGTACAGTATGCACAGTGACAGTGCACTCTCTCTCTGGTGCTGATCAAAACTAATGATTCAGTAAGAGAGCTCACAGTCATTGCACAGAGACCAATGTCAACCCTGCAAGTGACAACACCAGCCTTTTAGGGTATGTGCACACGTAGAAAGATCCTCTGCGGATTTTTCCGCAACGGATTTGATAAATCTGCAGGGCAAAACCGCTGCGGTTTTTCCTGCGTATTTATCGCGTTTTTTATTGCGGATTCCGCTGCGGTTTTACATCTGCAGTTTTCTCATGGAGCAGATGCAAAACCGCTGTGGATTCCGCACAAAGAATTGACATGCTGCGGAAAATAAAACGCTACGTTTCCGCGTGTTTTTTTCCGCAGCATGGGCACAGCGTTTTCGGTTTCCCATAAGTTTACATCGTACTGTAAACTCATGGGAAACTGCTGCAGATCCGCAGCAAAATCCGCAACGTGTGCACATAAAGCCAGTGCCTGATACATGTTGCCTACAGATTGGACAACAAGTATCAGCTGACAGCTTCACTCTAAAGGTCTTTGTCACGATATTCAGGAAAATAAATCATACCAGAAACTCCAGGTTTACAAACTGAGGATCATATTTTAAGGGTATGTGCACACGCTGCGGATATTGCTGCAGATCCGCAGCGTTTCCGCAGCTGTGGATCCACAGCAGTTTCCTATGCATTTACATTACCATGTAAAGCAATGGGAAATGAAATCCACAGTGCACATGCTGCGGAAAAAATCACGCGGAAACGCAGCGGTTTATTTTCTGCAGCATGTCAATTCTTTCTGCGAATTCCGCTGTGGGTTTGCCCTTGCTCCAATAGAAATCTGCAGGTGAAAACCCACAGAGGAAATCGCAAAAGAAACCGTGGTAAATACACAGCGGTTTTTCACTGCGGATTTTGCAAATACGCTGCGGAAAATTCCGCAATGGAATCCGCAGCGTGTGCACTTAGCCTCAGAGTGTTTAATTGAATTACTGAAGGTACTGTATGCTTTACAGTTAAGGTACCGTCACACTAGACGATATCGCTAGCGATCCGTGACGTTGCAGCGTCCTCGCTAGCGATATCGTCCAGTGTGACAGGCAGCAGCGATCAGGCCCCTGCTGTGCTGTCGCTGGTCGGGGAAGAAAGTCCAGAACTTTATTTGGTCGCTGGACTCCCCGTAGACATCGCTGAATCGGAGTGTGACACCGATTCAGCGATGTCTTCACTGGTAACCAGGGTAAACATCGGGTAACTAAGCGCAGGGCCGCGCTTAGTAACCCGATGTTTACCCTGGTTACCATCCTAAAAGTAAAAAAAAACAAACACTACATACTTACCTACAGCCGTCTGTCCTCCAGCGCTGTGCTCTGCACTCCTCCTGTACTGGCTGTGAGCGTCGGTCAGCCGGAAAGCAGAGCGGTGACGTCACCGCTCTGCTTTCCGGCCGCTGTGCTCACACAGACAGTACAGGAGGAGTGCAGAGCACAGCGCTGGAGGACAGACGGCTGTAGGTAAGTATGTAGTGTTTGTTTTTTTTTACTTTTAGGATGGTAACCAGGGTAAACATCGGGTTACTAAGCGCGGCCCTGCGCTTAGTTACCCGATGTTTACCCTGGTTACCGGCATCGTTGGTCGCTGGAGAGCGGTCTGTGTGACAGCTCTCCAGCGACCAAACAGCGACGCTGCAGCGATCCGGATCGTTGTCGGTATCGCTGCAGCGTCGCTAAGTGTGACGGTACCTTTAAGGAAATAATTAATTGATCCCTTTCTGATTTTGTAAGTTTGCCTACCGACAAAGACCCACCAGTGGGTTGGCATGACAACCAGAGATCTCCTGCAGACCTCTATGGTTGTCAATGCCGGATTGCTGAGAGCGCCACAAGCAAGTGAGTAATTCAGCTACATATAGGCGAACATATCATCGCCTGTATATAGCTGAGCCAATCAAGTTATGGCAACTTCTAGTCTCCCATGGAGACTATTGAAGATTGCCAAAAGTAAAAAGTAAGCAGGCCCCCCAGCACTTACTATACTCACCTGTCCCCGTTCCATCGCTGAGCGGCGCCATCTTCCCGGTCTTCGGTCTGTGACCTTCAGTTCAGAGGGCGCGGTGACGCGCTTAATGCGCGCCGGCGCCGCCCTCTGACTGAACAGTCACAGCCAGGAGATCGGGAAGATGGCGGCGTGCAGCGATGGAACGCCGGACAGGTGAGTATAGTAACCTGAAGACACAAAAGAGAATAGTAAAACCAAAAACACTCAGTTTGAAAAAATGTTGCAGTAATCCGCAAGTGCTAGTAAAAGATGTAAAAAACAGGGTATTTGGTTGATACGTTTTTTGCAAAAAATGTATACTAAGCTGCTCTACCAATCTTCACGGTATACCCTTATCAGAGCAGTCCTAACTAATGTATGCAATCCCTATCTGATGTATTTAAAAACCTGATCATCTGTATATAACCTGTGTGAACAGGGTTCAGAGAGGAAAAAATCCATGTGTGCATACAGGGTAGAACAGCTTTTGTGCAGATAGCCCAAGAGGAGTGGTGGAACTCCCCAGTCTTGTAGACACAAGAGAACAATTATGGAAACAGGAACACATGGGCTACTTGCACAGTGAACAAGTCTGTATGATCATGTTCACACACCACCAAGAAACCTGAAGACACAAAAGAGAATAGTAAAACCAAAAACACTCAGTTTGAAAAAATGTTGCAGTAATCCGCAAGTGCTAGTAAAAGATGTAAAAAACAGGGTATTTGGTTGATACGTTTTTTGCAAAAAATGTATACTAAGCTGCTCTACCAATCTTCACGGTATACCCTTATCAGAGCAGTCCTAACTAATGTATGCAATCCCTATCTGATGTATTTAAAAACCTGATCATCTGTATATAACCTGTGTGAACAGGGTTCAGAGAGGAAAAAATCCATGTGTGCATACAGGGTAGAACAGCTTTTGTGCAGATAGCCCAAGAGGAGTGGTGGAACTCCCCAGTCTTGTAGACACAAGAGAACAATTATGGAAACAGGAACACATGGGCTACTTGCACAGTGAACAAGTCTGTATGATCATGTTCACACACCACCAAGAAACCTGAAGACACAAAAGAGAATAGTAAAACCAAAAACACTCAGTTTGAAAAAATGTTGCAGTAATCCGCAAGTGCTAGTAAAAGATGTAAAAAACAGGGTATTTGGTTGATACGTTTTTTGCAAAAAATGTATACTAAGCTGCTCTACCAATCTTCACGGTATACCCTTATCAGAGCAGTCCTAACTAATGTATGCAATCCCTATCTGATGTATTTAAAAACCTGATCATCTGTATATAACCTGTGTGAACAGGGTTCAGAGAGGAAAAAATCCATGTGTGCATACAGGGTAGAACAGCTTTTGTGCAGATAGCCCAAGAGGAGTGGTGGAACTCCCCAGTCTTGTAGACACAAGAGAACAATTATGGAAACAGGAACACATGGGCTACTTGCACAGTGAACAAGTCTGTATGATCATGTTCACACACCACCAAGAAACCTGAAGACACAAAAGAGAATAGTAAAACCAAAAACACTCAGTTTGAAAAAATGTTGCAGTAATCCGCAAGTGCTAGTAAAAGATGTAAAAAACAGGGTATTTGGTTGATACGTTTTTTGCAAAAAATGTATACTAAGCTGCTCTACCAATCTTCACGGTATACCCTTATCAGAGCAGTCCTAACTAATGTATGCAATCCCTATCTGATGTATTTAAAAACCTGATCATCTGTATATAACCTGTGTGAACAGGGTTCAGAGAGGAAAAAATCCATGTGTGCATACAGGGTAGAACAGCTTTTGTGCAGATAGCCCAAGAGGAGTGGTGGAACTCCCCAGTCTTGTAGACACAAGAGAACAATTATGGAAACAGGAACACATGGGCTACTTGCACAGTGAACAAGTCTGTATGATCATGTTCACACACCACCAAGAAACCTGAAGACACAAAAGAGAATAGTAAAACCAAAAACACTCAGTTTGAAAAAATGTTGCAGTAATCCGCAAGTGCTAGTAAAAGATGTTAAAAACAGGGTATTTGGTTGATACGTTTTTTGCAAAAAATGTATACTAAGCTGCTCTACCAATCTTCACGGTATACCCTTATCAGAGCAGTCCTAACTAATGTATGCAATCCCTATCTGATGTATTTAAAAACCTGATCATCTGTATATAACCTGTGTGAACAGGGTTCAGAGAGGAAAAAATCCATGTGTGCATACAGGGTAGAACAGCTTTTGTGCAGATAGCCCAAGAGGAGTGGTGGAACTCCCCAGTCTTGTAGACACAAGAGAACAATTATGGAAACAGGAACACATGGGCTACTTGCACAGTGAACAAGTCTGTATGATCATGTTCACACACCACCAAGAAACCTGAAGACACAAAAGAGAATAGTAAAACCAAAAACACTCAGTTTGAAAAAATGTTGCAGTAATCCGCAAGTGCTAGTAAAAGATGTAAAAAACAGGGTATTTGGTTGATACGTTTTTTGCAAAAAATGTATACTAAGCTGCTCTACCAATCTTCACGGTATACCCTTATCAGAGCAGTCCTAACTAATGTATGCAATCCCTATCTGATGTATTTAAAAACCTGATCATCTGTATATAACCTGTGTGAACAGGGTTCAGAGAGGAAAAAATCCATGTGTGCATACAGGGTAGAACAGCTTTTGTGCAGATAGCCCAAGAGGAGTGGTGGAACTCCCCAGTCTTGTAGACACAAGAGAACAATTATGGAAACAGGAACACATGGGCTACTTGCACAGTGAACAAGTCTGTATGATCATGTTCACACACCACCAAGAAACCTGAAGACACAAAAGAGAATAGTAAAACCAAAAACACTCAGTTTGAAAAAATGTTGCAGTAATCCGCAAGTGCTAGTAAAAGATGTAAAAAACAGGGTATTTGGTTGATACGTTTTTTGCAAAAAATGTATACTAAGCTGCTCTACCAATCTTCACGGTATACCCTTATCAGAGCAGTCCTAACTAATGTATGCAATCCCTATCTGATGTATTTAAAAACCTGATCATCTGTATATAACCTGTGTGAACAGGGTTCAGAGAGGAAAAAATCCATGTGTGCATACAGGGTAGAACAGCTTTTGTGCAGATAGCCCAAGAGGAGTGGTGGAACTCCCCAGTCTTGTAGACACAAGAGAACAATTATGGAAACAGGAACACATGGGCTACTTGCACAGTGAACAAGTCTGTATGATCATGTTCACACACCACCAAGAAACCTGAAGACACAAAAGAGAATAGTAAAACCAAAAACACTCAGTTTGAAAAAATGTTGCAGTAATCCGCAAGTGCTAGTAAAAGATGTAAAAAACAGGGTATTTGGTTGATACGTTTTTTGCAAAAAATGTATACTAAGCTGCTCTACCAATCTTCACGGTATACCCTTATCAGAGCAGTCCTAACTAATGTATGCAATCCCTATCTGATGTATTTAAAAACCTGATCATCTGTATATAACCTGTGTGAACAGGGTTCAGAGAGGAAAAAATCCATGTGTGCATACAGGGTAGAACAGCTTTTGTGCAGATAGCCCAAGAGGAGTGGTGGAACTCCCCAGTCTTGTAGACACAAGAGAACAATTATGGAAACAGGAACACATGGGCTACTTGCACAGTGAACAAGTCTGTATGATCATGTTCACACACCACCAAGAAACCTGAAGACACAAAAGAGAATAGTAAAACCAAAAACACTCAGTTTGAAAAAATGTTGCAGTAATCCGCAAGTGCTAGTAAAAGATGTAAAAAACAGGGTATTTGGTTGATACGTTTTTTGCAAAAAATGTATACTAAGCTGCTCTACCAATCTTCACGGTATACCCTTATCAGAGCAGTCCTAACTAATGTATGCAATCCCTATCTGATGTATTTAAAAACCTGATCATCTGTATATAACCTGTGTGAACAGGGTTCAGAGAGGAAAAAATCCATGTGTGCATACAGGGTAGAACAGCTTTTGTGCAGATAGCCCAAGAGGAGTGGTGGAACTCCCCAGTCTTGTAGACACAAGAGAACAATTATGGAAACAGGAACACATGGGCTACTTGCACAGTGAACAAGTCTGTATGATCATGTTCACACACCACCAAGAAACCTGAAGACACAAAAGAGAATAGTAAAACCAAAAACACTCAGTTTGAAAAAATGTTGCAGTAATCCGCAAGTGCTAGTAAAAGATGTAAAAAACAGGGTATTTGGTTGATACGTTTTTTGCAAAAAATGTATACTAAGCTGCTCTACCAATCTTCACGGTATACCCTTATCAGAGCAGTCCTAACTAATGTATGCAATCCCTATCTGATGTATTTAAAAACCTGATCATCTGTATATAACCTGTGTGAACAGGGTTCAGAGAGGAAAAAATCCATGTGTGCATACAGGGTAGAACAGCTTTTGTGCAGATAGCCCAAGAGGAGTGGTGGAACTCCCCAGTCTTGTAGACACAAGAGAACAATTATGGAAACAGGAACACATGGGCTACTTGCACAGTGAACAAGTCTGTATGATCATGTTCACACACCACCAAGAAACCTGAAGACACAAAAGAGAATAGTAAAACCAAAAACACTCAGTTTGAAAAAATGTTGCAGTAATCCGCAAGTGCTAGTAAAAGATGTAAAAAACAGGGTATTTGGTTGATACGTTTTTTGCAAAAAATGTATACTAAGCTGCTCTACCAATCTTCACGGTATACCCTTATCAGAGCAGTCCTAACTAATGTATGCAATCCCTATCTGATGTATTTAAAAACCTGATCATCTGTATATAACCTGTGTGAACAGGGTTCAGAGAGGAAAAAATCCATGTGTGCATACAGGGTAGAACAGCTTTTGTGCAGATAGCCCAAGAGGAGTGGTGGAACTCCCCAGTCTTGTAGACACAAGAGAACAATTATGGAAACAGGAACACATGGGCTACTTGCACAGTGAACAAGTCTGTATGATCATGTTCACACACCACCAAGAAACCTGAAGACACAAAAGAGAATAGTAAAACCAAAAACACTCAGTTTGAAAAAATGTTGCAGTAATCCGCAAGTGCTAGTAAAAGATGTAAAAAACAGGGTATTTGGTTGATACGTTTTTTGCAAAAAATGTATACTAAGCTGCTCTACCAATCTTCACGGTATACCCTTATCAGAGCAGTCCTAACTAATGTATGCAATCCCTATCTGATGTATTTAAAAACCTGATCATCTGTATATAACCTGTGTGAACAGGGTTCAGAGAGGAAAAAATCCATGTGTGCATACAGGGTAGAACAGCTTTTGTGCAGATAGCCCAAGAGGAGTGGTGGAACTCCCCAGTCTTGTAGACACAAGAGAACAATTATGGAAACAGGAACACATGGGCTACTTGCACAGTGAACAAGTCTGTATGATCATGTTCACACACCACCAAGAAACCTGAAGACACAAAAGAGAATAGTAAAACCAAAAACACTCAGTTTGAAAAAATGTTGCAGTAATCCGCAAGTGCTAGTAAAAGATGTAAAAAACAGGGTATTTGGTTGATACGTTTTTTGCAAAAAATGTATACTAAGCTGCTCTACCAATCTTCACGGTATACCCTTATCAGAGCAGTCCTAACTAATGTATGCAATCCCTATCTGATGTATTTAAAAACCTGATCATCTGTATATAACCTGTGTGAACAGGGTTCAGAGAGGAAAAAATCCATGTGTGCATACAGGGTAGAACAGCTTTTGTGCAGATAGCCCAAGAGGAGTGGTGGAACTCCCCAGTCTTGTAGACACAAGAGAACAATTATGGAAACAGGAACACATGGGCTACTTGCACAGTGAACAAGTCTGTATGATCATGTTCACACACCACCAAGAAACCTGAAGACACAAAAGAGAATAGTAAAACCAAAAACACTCAGTTTGAAAAAATGTTGCAGTAATCCGCAAGTGCTAGTAAAAGATGTAAAAAACAGGGTATTTGGTTGATACGTTTTTTGCAAAAAATGTATACTAAGCTGCTCTACCAATCTTCACGGTATACCCTTATCAGAGCAGTCCTAACTAATGTATGCAATCCCTATCTGATGTATTTAAAAACCTGATCATCTGTATATAACCTGTGTGAACAGGGTTCAGAGAGGAAAAAATCCATGTGTGCATACAGGGTAGAACAGCTTTTGTGCAGATAGCCCAAGAGGAGTGGTGGAACTCCCCAGTCTTGTAGACACAAGAGAACAATTATGGAAACAGGAACACATGGGCTACTTGCACAGTGAACAAGTCTGTATGATCATGTTCACACACCACCAAGAAACCTGAAGACACAAAAGAGAATAGTAAAACCAAAAACACTCAGTTTGAAAAAATGTTGCAGTAATCCGCAAGTGCTAGTAAAAGATGTAAAAAACAGGGTATTTGGTTGATACGTTTTTTGCAAAAAATGTATACTAAGCTGCTCTACCAATCTTCACGGTATACCCTTATCAGAGCAGTCCTAACTAATGTATGCAATCCCTATCTGATGTATTTAAAAACCTGATCATCTGTATATAACCTGTGTGAACAGGGTTCAGAGAGGAAAAAATCCATGTGTGCATACAGGGTAGAACAGCTTTTGTGCAGATAGCCCAAGAGGAGTGGTGGAACTCCCCAGTCTTGTAGACACAAGAGAACAATTATGGAAACAGGAACACATGGGCTACTTGCACAGTGAACAAGTCTGTATGATCATGTTCACACACCACCAAGAAACCTGAAGACACAAAAGAGAATAGTAAAACCAAAAACACTCAGTTTGAAAAAATGTTGCAGTAATCCGCAAGTGCTAGTAAAAGATGTAAAAAACAGGGTATTTGGTTGATACGTTTTTTGCAAAAAATGTATACTAAGCTGCTCTACCAATCTTCACGGTATACCCTTATCAGAGCAGTCCTAACTAATGTATGCAATCCCTATCTGATGTATTTAAAAACCTGATCATCTGTATATAACCTGTTCACACAGGTTACGTATCAAAAACGTATCAACCAAATACCCTGTTTTTTACATCTTTTACTAGCACTTGCGGATTACTGCAACATTTTTTCAAACTGAGTGTTTTTGGTTTTACTATTCTCTTTTGTGTCTTCAGGTTTCTTGGTGGTGTGTGAACATGATCATACAGACTTGTTCACTGTGCAAGTAGCCCATGTGTTCCTGTTTCCATAATTGTTCTCTTGTGTCTACAAGACTGGGGAGTTCCACCACTCCTCTTGGGCTATCTGCACAAAAGCTGTTCTACCCTGTATGCACACATGGATTTTTTCCTCTCTGAACCCTGTTCACACAGGTTATATACAGATGATCAGGTTTTTAAATACATCAGATAGGGATTGCATACATTAGTTAGGACTGCTCTGATAAGGGTATACCGTGAAGATTGGTAGGGCAGCTTAGTATACATTTTTTGCAAAAAACGTATCAACCAAATACCCTGTTTTTTACATCTTTTACTAGCACTTGCGGATTACTGCAACATTTTTTCAAACTGAGTGTTTTTGGTTTTACTATTCTCTTTTGTGTCTTCAGGTTTCTTGGTGGTGTGTGAACATGATCATACAGACTTGTTCACTGTGCAAGTAGCCCATGTGTTCCTGTTTCCATAATTGTTCTCTTGTGTCTACAAGACTGGGGAGTTCCACCACTCCTCTTGGGCTATCTGCACAAAAGCTGTTCTACCCTGTATGCACACATGGATTTTTTCCTCTCTGAACCCTGTTCACACAGGTTATATACAGATGATCAGGTTTTTAAATACATCAGATAGGGATTGCATACATTAGTTAGGACTGCTCTGATAAGGGTATACCGTGAAGATTGGTAGAGCAGCTTAGTATACATTTTTTGCAAAAAACGTATCAACCAAATACCCTGTTTTTTACATCTTTTACTAGCACTTGCGGATTACTGCAACATTTTTTCAAACTGAGTGTTTTTGGTTTTACTATTCTCTTTTGTGTCTTCAGGTTTCTTGGTGGTGTGTGAACATGATCATACAGACTTGTTCACTGTGCAAGTAGCCCATGTGTTCCTGTTTCCATAATTGTTCTCTTGTGTCTACAAGACTGGGGAGTTCCACCACTCCTCTTGGGCTATCTGCACAAAAGCTGTTCTACCCTGTATGCACACATGGATTTTTTCCTCTCTGAACCCTGTTCACACAGGTTATATACAGATGATCAGGTTTTTAAATACATCAGATAGGGATTGCATACATTAGTTAGGACTGCTCTGATAAGGGTATACCGTGAAGATTGGTAGAGCAGCTTAGTATACATTTTTTGCAAAAAACGTATCAACCAAATACCCTGTTTTTTACATCTTTTACTAGCACTTGCGGATTACTGCAACATTTTTTCAAACTGAGTGTTTTTGGTTTTACTATTCTCTTTTGTGTCTTCAGGTTTCTTGGTGGTGTGTGAACATGATCATACAGACTTGTTCACTGTGCAAGTAGCCCATGTGTTCCTGTTTCCATAATTGTTCTCTTGTGTCTACAAGACTGGGGAGTTCCACCACTCCTCTTGGGCTATCTGCACAAAAGCTGTTCTACCCTGTATGCACACATGGATTTTTTCCTCTCTGAACCCTGTTCACACAGGTTATATACAGATGATCAGGTTTTTAAATACATCAGATAGGGATTGCATACATTAGTTAGGACTGCTCTGATAAGGGTATACCGTGAAGATTGGTAGAGCAGCTTAGTATACATTTTTTGCAAAAAACGTATCAACCAAATACCCTGTTTTTTACATCTTTTACTAGCACTTGCGGATTACTGCAACATTTTTTCAAACTGAGTGTTTTTGGTTTTACTATTCTCTTTTGTGTCTTCAGGTTTCTTGGTGGTGTGTGAACATGATCATACAGACTTGTTCACTGTGCAAGTAGCCCATGTGTTCCTGTTTCCATAATTGTTCTCTTGTGTCTACAAGACTGGGGAGTTCCACCACTCCTCTTGGGCTATCTGCACAAAAGCTGTTCTACCCTGTATGCACACATGGATTTTTTCCTCTCTGAACCCTGTTCACACAGGTTATATACAGATGATCAGGTTTTTAAATACATCAGATAGGGATTGCATACATTAGTTAGGACTGCTCTGATAAGGGTATACCGTGAAGATTGGTAGAGCAGCTTAGTATACATTTTTTGCAAAAAACGTATCAACCAAATACCCTGTTTTTTACATCTTTTACTAGCACTTGCGGATTACTGCAACATTTTTTCAAACTGAGTGTTTTTGGTTTTACTATTCTCTTTTGTGTCTTCAGGTTTCTTGGTGGTGTGTGAACATGATCATACAGACTTGTTCACTGTGCAAGTAGCCCATGTGTTCCTGTTTCCATAATTGTTCTCTTGTGTCTACAAGACTGGGGAGTTCCACCACTCCTCTTGGGCTATCTGCACAAAAGCTGTTCTACCCTGTATGCACACATGGATTTTTTCCTCTCTGAACCCTGTTCACACAGGTTATATACAGATGATCAGGTTTTTAAATACATCAGATAGGGATTGCATACATTAGTTAGGACTGCTCTGATAAGGGTATACCGTGAAGATTGGTAGAGCAGCTTAGTATACATTTTTTGCAAAAAACGTATCAACCAAATACCCTGTTTTTTACATCTTTTACTAGCACTTGCGGATTACTGCAACATTTTTTCAAACTGAGTGTTTTTGGTTTTACTATTCTCTTTTGTGTCTTCAGGTTTCTTGGTGGTGTGTGAACATGATCATACAGACTTGTTCACTGTGCAAGTAGCCCATGTGTTCCTGTTTCCATAATTGTTCTCTTGTGTCTACAAGACTGGGGAGTTCCACCACTCCTCTTGGGCTATCTGCACAAAAGCTGTTCTACCCTGTATGCACACATGGATTTTTTCCTCTCTGAACCCTGTTCACACAGGTTATATACAGATGATCAGGTTTTTAAATACATCAGATAGGGATTGCATACATTAGTTAGGACTGCTCTGATAAGGGTATACCGTGAAGATTGGTAGAGCAGCTTAGTATACATTTTTTGCAAAAAACGTATCAACCAAATACCCTGTTTTTTACATCTTTTACTAGCACTTGCGGATTACTGCAACATTTTTTCAAACTGAGTGTTTTTGGTTTTACTATTCTCTTTTGTGTCTTCAGGTTTCTTGGTGGTGTGTGAACATGATCATACAGACTTGTTCACTGTGCAAGTAGCCCATGTGTTCCTGTTTCCATAATTGTTCTCTTGTGTCTACAAGACTGGGGAGTTCCACCACTCCTCTTGGGCTATCTGCACAAAAGCTGTTCTACCCTGTATGCACACATGGATTTTTTCCTCTCTGAACCCTGTTCACACAGGTTATATACAGATGATCAGGTTTTTAAATACATCAGATAGGGATTGCATACATTAGTTAGGACTGCTCTGATAAGGGTATACCGTGAAGATTGGTAGAGCAGCTTAGTATACATTTTTTGCAAAAAACGTATCAACCAAATACCCTGTTTTTTACATCTTTTACTAGCACTTGCGGATTACTGCAACATTTTTTCAAACTGAGTGTTTTTGGTTTTACTATTCTCTTTTGTGTCTTCAGGTTTCTTGGTGGTGTGTGAACATGATCATACAGACTTGTTCACTGTGCAAGTAGCCCATGTGTTCCTGTTTCCATAATTGTTCTCTTGTGTCTACAAGACTGGGGAGTTCCACCACTCCTCTTGGGCTATCTGCACAAAAGCTGTTCTACCCTGTATGCACACATGGATTTTTTCCTCTCTGAACCCTGTTCACACAGGTTATATACAGATGATCAGGTTTTTTAAATACATCAGATAGGGATTGCATACATTAGTTAGGACTGCTCTGATAAGGGTATACCGTGAAGATTGGTAGAGCAGCTTAGTATACATTTTTTGCAAAAAACGTATCAACCAAATACCCTGTTTTTTACATCTTTTACTAGCACTTGCGGATTACTGCAACATTTTTTCAAACTGAGTGTTTTTGGTTTTACTATTCTCTTTTGTGTCTTCAGGTTTCTTGGTGGTGTGTGAACATGATCATACAGACTTGTTCACTGTGCAAGTAGCCCATGTGTTCCTGTTTCCATAATTGTTCTCTTGTGTCTACAAGACTGGGGAGTTCCACCACTCCTCTTGGGCTATCTGCACAAAAGCTGTTCTACCCTGTATGCACACATGGATTTTTTCCTCTCTGAACCCTGTTCACACAGGTTATATACAGATGATCAGGTTTTTAAATACATCAGATAGGGATTGCATACATTAGTTAGGACTGCTCTGATAAGGGTATACCGTGAAGATTGGTAGAGCAGCTTAGTATACATTTTTTGCAAAAAACGTATCAACCAAATACCCTGTTTTTTACATCTTTTACTAGCACTTGCGGATTACTGCAACATTTTTTCAAACTGAGTGTTTTTGGTTTTACTATTCTCTTTTGTGTCTTCAGGTTTCTTGGTGGTGTGTGAACATGATCATACAGACTTGTTCACTGTGCAAGTAGCCCATGTGTTCCTGTTTCCATAATTGTTCTCTTGTGTCTACAAGACTGGGGAGTTCCACCACTCCTCTTGGGCTATCTGCACAAAAGCTGTTCTACCCTGTATGCACACATGGATTTTTTCCTCTCTGAACCCTGTTCACACAGGTTATATACAGATGATCAGGTTTTTAAATACATCAGATAGGGATTGCATACATTAGTTAGGACTGCTCTGATAAGGGTATACCGTGAAGATTGGTAGAGCAGCTTAGTATACATTTTTTGCAAAAAACGTATCAACCAAATACCCTGTTTTTTACATCTTTTACTAGCACTTGCGGATTACTGCAACATTTTTTCAAACTGAGTGTTTTTGGTTTTACTATTCTCTTTTGTGTCTTCAGGTTTCTTGGTGGTGTGTGAACATGATCATACAGACTTGTTCACTGTGCAAGTAGCCCATGTGTTCCTGTTTCCATAATTGTTCTCTTGTGTCTACAAGACTGGGGAGTTCCACCACTCCTCTTGGGCTATCTGCACAAAAGCTGTTCTACCCTGTATGCACACATGGATTTTTTCCTCTCTGAACCCTGTTCACACAGGTTATATACAGATGATCAGGTTTTTAAATACATCAGATAGGGATTGCATACATTAGTTAGGACTGCTCTGATAAGGGTATACCGTGAAGATTGGTAGAGCAGCTTAGTATACATTTTTTGCAAAAAACGTATCAACCAAATACCCTGTTTTTTACATCTTTTACTAGCACTTGCGGATTACTGCAACATTTTTTCAAACTGAGTGTTTTTGGTTTTACTATTCTCTTTTGTGTCTTCAGGTTTCTTGGTGGTGTGTGAACATGATCATACAGACTTGTTCACTGTGCAAGTAGCCCATGTGTTCCTGTTTCCATAATTGTTCTCTTGTGTCTACAAGACTGGGGAGTTCCACCACTCCTCTTGGGCTATCTGCACAAAAGCTGTTCTACCCTGTATGCACACATGGATTTTTTCCTCTCTGAACCCTGTTCACACAGGTTATATACAGATGATCAGGTTTTTAAATACATCAGATAGGGATTGCATACATTAGTTAGGACTGCTCTGATAAGGGTATACCGTGAAGATTGGTAGAGCAGCTTAGTATACATTTTTTGCAAAAAACGTATCAACCAAATACCCTGTTTTTTACATCTTTTACTAGCACTTGCGGATTACTGCAACATTTTTTCAAACTGAGTGTTTTTGGTTTTACTATTCTCTTTTGTGTCTTCAGGTTTCTTGGTGGTGTGTGAACATGATCATACAGACTTGTTCACTGTGCAAGTAGCCCATGTGTTCCTGTTTCCATAATTGTTCTCTTGTGTCTACAAGACTGGGGAGTTCCACCACTCCTCTTGGGCTATCTGCACAAAAGCTGTTCTACCCTGTATGCACACATGGATTTTTTCCTCTCTGAACCCTGTTCACACAGGTTATATACAGATGATCAGGTTTTTAAATACATCAGATAGGGATTGCATACATTAGTTAGGACTGCTCTGATAAGGGTATACCGTGAAGATTGGTAGAGCAGCTTAGTATACATTTTTTGCAAAAAACGTATCAACCAAATACCCTGTTTTTTACATCTTTTACTAGCACTTGCGGATTACTGCAACATTTTTTCAAACTGAGTGTTTTTGGTTTTACTATTCTCTTTTGTGTCTTCAGGTTTCTTGGTGGTGTGTGAACATGATCATACAGACTTGTTCACTGTGCAAGTAGCCCATGTGTTCCTGTTTCCATAATTGTTCTCTTGTGTCTACAAGACTGGGGAGTTCCACCACTCCTCTTGGGCTATCTGCACAAAAGCTGTTCTACCCTGTATGCACACATGGATTTTTTCCTCTCTGAACCCTGTTCACACAGGTTATATACAGATGATCAGGTTTTTAAATACATCAGATAGGGATTGCATACATTAGTTAGGACTGCTCTGATAAGGGTATACCGTGAAGATTGGTAGAGCAGCTTAGTATACATTTTTTGCAAAAAACGTATCAACCAAATACCCTGTTTTTTACATCTTTTACTAGCACTTGCGGATTACTGCAACATTTTTTCAAACTGAGTGTTTTTGGTTTTACTATTCTCTTTTGTGTCTTCAGGTTTCTTGGTGGTGTGTGAACATGATCATACAGACTTGTTCACTGTGCAAGTAGCCCATGTGTTCCTGTTTCCAGGTGAGTATAGTAAGTGCTGGGGGGCCTGAGCTGGCGGCGATACCGGCACCTGACCCCCACAGCGTGCCGGTGTCCCCGCCTGTTCAGGCCCCCCAGCACTCGGCGCCGAGCGGGTCAGAGGCAGTATGGGGACGCAGGATGGAGCAGCACATAAGGATGGGGACGCAGGATGTAGCAGCACATAAGGATGGGGACGCAGGATGCAGCAGCACATAAGGATGGGGACGCAGGATGCAGCAGCACATAAGGATGGGGACGCAGGATGCAGCAGCACATAAGGATGGGGACGCAGGATGCAGCAGCACATAAGGATGGGACGCAGGATGGAGCAGCACATAAGGATGGGGACGCAGGATGCAGCAGCACATAAGGATGGGGACGCAGGATGCAGCAGCACATAAGGATGGGGATGCAGGATGGAGCAGCACATAAGGATGGGGACGCAGGATGGAGCAGCACATGAGGATGGGGACGCAGGATGGAGCAGCACATAAGGATGGGGACGCAGGATGGAGCAGCACATAAAAATGGGGACACAGGATGGAGCAGCACATAAGGATGGGGACGCAGGATGCAGCAGCACATAAGGATGGGGACGCAGGATGGAGCAGCACATAAGGATGGGGACGCAGGATGGAGCAGCACATAAGGATGGGGACGCAGGATGGAGCAGCACATAAAAATGGGGACACAGGATGGAGCAGCACATAAGGATGGGGACGCAGGATGCAGCAGCACATAAGGATGGGGACGCAGGATGGAGCAGCACATAAGGATGGGGACGCAGGATGGAGCAGCACATAAGGATGGGGACGCAGGATGGAGCAGCACATAAGGATGGGGACGCAGGATGGAGCAGCACATAAGGATGGGGACGCAGGATGGAGCAGCACATAAGGATGGGGACGCAGGATGGAGCAGCACATAAGGATGGGGACGCAGGATGCAGCAGCACATAAGGATGGGGACGCAGGATGGAGAAGCACATAAAAATGGGGACACAGGATGGGGCAGCACATAAGGATGGGGACGCAGGATGCAGCAGCACATAAGGATGGGGACGCAGGATGCAGCAGCACATAAGGATGGGGACGCAGGATGCAGCAGCACATAAGGATGGGGACGCAGGATGGAGCAGCACATAAGGATGGGGACGCAGGATGCAGCAGCACATAAGGATGGGGACGCAGGATGGAGCAGCACATAAGGATGGGGACGCAGGATGCAGCAGCACATAAGGATGGGGACGCAGGATGGAGCAGCACACAAAAATGGGGACACAGGATGGAGCAGCACATAAGGATGGGGACGCAGGATGCAGCAGCACATAAGGATGGGGACGCAGGATGGAGCAGCACATAAAAATGGGGACACAGGATGGAGCAGCACATAAGGATGGGGACGCAGGATGCAGCAGCACATAAGGATGGGGACGCAGGATGGAGCAGCACATAAGGATGGGGACGCAGGATGCAGCAGCACATAAGGATAGGGACGCAGGATGGAGCAGCACATAACAGTATGGGGACGCAGGATGGAGCAGGACATAAGGATGGGGACGCAGGATGGAGCAGCACATAAGGATGGGGACGCAGGATGGAGCAGCACATAAGGATGGGGACGCAGGATGGAGCAGCACATAAGGATGGGGACGCAGGATGCAGCAGCACATAAGGATGGGGACGCAGGATGCAGCAGCACATAAGGATGGGGACGCAGGATGCAGCAGCACATAAGGATGGGGACGCAGGATGCAGCAGCACATAAGGATGGGGACGCAGGATGCAGCAGCACATAAGGATGGGGACGCAGGATGCAGCAGCACATAAGGATGGGGACGCAGGATGCAGCAGCACATAAGGATGGGGACGCAGGATGCAGCAGCGCATGACAGGATGGGGACGCAGGATGCAGCAGCACATAAGGATGGGGACGCAGGATGCAGCAGCGCATGACAGGATGGGGACGCATGATGGAGCAGCGCATGACAGGATGGGGACGCAGGATGGAGCAGCGCATCACAGGATGGGGACGCAGGATGGGAGCAGCGCATCACAGGATGGGAGCAGCGCATCACAGGATGGGGACGCAGAATGGGAGCAGCGCATGACAGGATGGGGACGCAGGATGGGAGCAGCGCATGACAGGAAAGGGAACTCAGGATGGAGCAGCGCATGATAGGATGGGGACGCAGGATGGAGCAGCACATGACAGGATGGGGACGCAGGATGGAGCAGCACATGACAGGATGGGGACGCAGGATGGAGCAGCACATACCATGATGGAGACAATATACCAATATAAATGCTCGCCACCCGGGCGTAGAACGGGTTCAATAGCTAGTATATATATTACAAAATATATAAAAGTTCAAATCACCCCCCTTTCGCCCCATTCAAAATAAAACAATAAAAAAATCAAACATACACATATTTGGACTGCAGTCAGAATCGCCCGATGTATATCAATAAAAAAGGATTAACCTGATCGCTAAATGGCATAGAGAGAAAAAAGTAAAAATGTCAGAATTACATTTTTATGGTCGCCTGCAGCATTGAATTAAAATGCAATAACGGGCAATCAAAAGAACGTATCTGCACCAAATTGTATCATTAAAAAGCTAATTCGGCGCGTAAAAAAATAAGCCCTCATCCGATTCGAAATCACAAAAATTGGAGACGTTATAGTTATCGGAAAATGGCGCAATTTTTTTTGTTTTAGCAAAGTTTGAAAAAAATGTTTCCACTTAGATAAGAACCTAGACATCTTTTGTGTCTATGAACTCATAATGACCTGGAGAATCATAATTTCAGGTCAGTTTTAGCATTTAGTGAACTTAGTAAAAAAAAAGCCAAACAAAAAAACAAGTGTGGGATTGCACTTTTTTTTCCAATTTCACCGCACTTGGAATTTTCCCATTTTCTTGTACACGATATGGTAAAACCAATGGTGTTGTTCAAAAGTACAACTTGTCCCGCAAAAAAACAAGCCCTCACTTGGCCATATTGAAAGAAAAATAAAAAAGTTATGGCTCTGGGAAAAAGGGGAGCAAAAAAAACAAAAATGCGAAACCAAAAATACCTTCGGTTGTGAAGTGATTAATGAAGAGGAAACACAGTAAGTACAATGCAAATGTTAATTGCATACAGAGTACGTATGCATACTAACAAAAGGAGAAACATAGGTAGAAAAACTTATGACAAATCTTTATTAATACAATCACACATACATTAACAAACAATTTTTTTCAAAAAATATATATAATGGTAAAGGACACCAATGAGCAACATACAGCACCATATAGATATGAACGTCCAACGAAATAGGAGTAAAAGTGTATAAGGTAAGTATCCCTATCTCATAGTGTGTCCAAACATATCCCCTCAAGACCTCTAGGGGGAGGACAGCACAAATTCTGCCCCAATGGTTAATGCATGATAATGTCCACAGTTCATAATAGTTCAATCTCCCATGCCACCATGTAGGTACAAAGTTATAACATAAGTATTGGGCAGAAAGAATAAGGGTTAAGCTTACCGGTGCCCTGATGCACAACTGGAAGCACCCCAACGTACGTTTTGCCGCTTTACAGCATGGCTTTCTCAAGGGGCTTGGCTTACTGATTAATATGAGTCTGGGCATTTTTGTATTGAGAGTACGTATGCAGTATACAGTATACTTTCAGTAGATAAATATAGGAATTTTAACCCCTTAGTGACGGAGCCAAATTTTTTAAATCTGACCAGTGTCACTTTATGTGCTAATAACTCTGCAACGCTTCAACAAATCCGAGTGATTTTGAGAATGTTTTTTCATGACACATTATACTTTATGACAATGGTAAATTTAGGTCAATATGTTTTGTGTTTATTTATAAAAAATATCAAAAATTTAAGAAAAATGTAAAAAAATTAGCAATTTTCGAAATTTGAATGATTATCCCTTTAATCCAGATGGTCATACCACAGCAAACCATTAATAAATAACATTTCCCACATGTCGGCTTTACATCAGCACCATTTGTAAAATGTTATTTTATTTTGTTAGCATTTTAGGAGGTTTAAAAATGTAGCAGCAGTTTTTCATTTTTTCAAGGAAATTTACTAAATGTATTTTTTTTAGGGACTTATCCATGTTTGAAGTGACTTTAGGGGTCTCATATATTGGGAAACCCCCAAACGTGATACCATTTTAAAAACAGCACCCCCTGACATATCGAAAACTGCTGTCAGGTAGTTTATTAACCCTTCAGGTGCTTTACAGGAATTAATGCAAAGTGGTATGACAGAAATGAAAATGTTTACACCTAAATGCCTCTAACTTCTGAACAGATTACAACAGCCAGCAGACTCTAAGGCCGCTATTTGGTCATGAATTTCCACGGCAAACATCAGGACCACACAATCATGATCTGAGGGCACCAATTGGGATAAAGAGGAAACCCCCACACTCTGTTAACCATATATAATGATGTAGTCAAAATTTACAGCAGCATCTAAGGGGTTAAACAGGTTTGGATGGTGCGAACACTGATCGTGGCTGATGCAGAAAGTTGTCAGCTATAGTGTACAACTGACAGCTGCTGGATTGTTACCTGTATGGAGAGGCTATTCTCTTATATGTCAGGTCAGTTAAAAGGCGTATTGGCTGTCATTAAGGGGTTAAGTTCTAAAATACAATTTTGCAATTAATCTTTGTTAAGTGTTTCAAAAACAGTATATCATTTAATTAACACTTATCCATCAAGACTTTTGCTGACATAACGCTTGAATTAGTAAAGGACAAATTAGAAATTATATTGAGGTTACTGAAGCAACAGTATTATTTCCATGGTTACCATTTTAGAAGACGTGTAAGTGAACACAGCCACATCTCAAATAATATAAGCAGAAATAGAAAGATATGGGCCTACTTTCAATTTTTTTTCTAGATTTTCAGCTCTCTAAATATAAAGTTCTAATAACAAAAGGCATTTAAAAACTGTAGATCTGTTGACACCTACAATGTAAATGAATCCATTCAATGTGTATGTGTGGCAAATATCTATTTTATTATTTCAGAAAAATAATAACCTGCTGATGTCTAAATTATTTGATTGAATTCACATGTTTGCAGATTTGTAGTGGATTTTAGTGCAAATTACCCCCCTTAAAATCTAAAAAAAGTAGAATGCACGTGGGTTGAATTTTCAAAATCTCATCCACTTGTTGCATATAAAGTAGTGAGGAATTCAGATCATCCTGTGAATTTTAAAATCTGCTGCACTAAAGGGGATAATTCATGAAAACAATTTACAAAGGAATGTAGCTTTTTCTCATACAGTCATGGCCAAAAGTATTGACACCCTTGCAATTCTGTCAGATAATACTCAGTTTCTTCCTGAAAATGATTGCAAACACAAATTCTTTGGTATTATTATCTTCATTTAATTTGTCTTAAATGAAAAAACACAAAAAGAATTGTCCTAAAGCCAAATAGGATATAATCCACACCAAACATAAAAAAGGGGGTGGACAAAAGTATTGGCACTGTTCTAAAAATCATGTGATGCTTCTCTAATTTGTGTAATTAACAGCACCTGTAACTTACCTGTGGCACCTAACAGGTGTTGGCAATAACTACATCACACTTGCAGCCAGTTGACATGGATTTAAGTTGACTCAACCTCTGTCCTGTGTCCTTGTGTGTGAGCATTGAGAAAAGAAAGAAGACAAAAGAACTGTCTGAGGACTTGAGAAACCAAATTGTGAGAAAGCATGAGCAATCTCAAGGCTACAAGTCCATCTCCAAAGACCTGAATGTTCCTGTGTCTACTGTGCGCAGTGTCATCAAGAACTTTAAAGCCCATGACACTGTGGCTAACCTCCCTAGATGTGGATGGAAAAGAAAAATTGACAAGAGATTTCAATGCAAGATTGTGCGGATGTTGGATAAAGAACCTCGACTAACATCCAAACAAGTTCAAGCTGCCCTGCAGTCCGAGGGTATAACAGTGTCAACTCGTACTATCTGTCGGCATCTGAATGAAAAGGGACTGTATGGTAGGAGACCCAGGAAGACCCCACTTCTTACCCCGAGACATAAAAAGCCAGGCTGGAGTTTGCCAAAACTCACCTGAAAAAAGCCTAAAACGTTTTGGAAGAATGTTCTCTGGTCAGATGAGACAAAAGTAGAGCTTTTTGGGCAAAGGCATCAACATAGAGTTTACAGGAGAAAAAAAGAGGCATTCAAAGAAAAGAACACTGTCCCTACAGTCAAACATGGCGGAGGTTCCCTGATGTTTTGGGGTTGCTTTGCTGCCTCTGGCACTGGACTGCTTGACCGTGTCCATGGCATTAGGAAGTCTGAAGACTATCAACAAATTTTGCAGCATACTGTAGGGCCCAGTGTGAGAAAGCTGTGTCTCCCTCAGAGGTCATGGGTCTTCCAGCAGGATAATGACCCAAAACACACTTCATAAAGCACTAGAAAATGGTTTGAGAGAAAGCACTGGAGACTTCTAAGGTGGCCAGCAATGAGTCCAGACCTGAATCCCATAGAACACCTGTGGAGAGATCTAAAAATGGCAGTTTGGAGCAGGCACCCTTCAAATATCAGGGACCTGGAACAGTTTGCCAAAGAAGAATGGTCTAAAATTCCAGCAGAGCATTGTAAGAAACTCATTGATGGTTACCGGAAGCGGTTGGTCGCAGTTATTTTGGCTAAAGGTTGTGCAACCAAGTATTAGGCTGAGGGTGCCAATACTTTTGTCTGGCCCATTTTTGGAGTTTTGTGTGAAATGATCAATGTTTTGCTTTTTACTTCATTCTCTTTTGTGTTTTTTCATTTAAGACAAATTAAATGAAGATAATAATACCAAAGAATTTGTGTTTGCAATCATTTTCAGGAAGAAACTGAGTATTATCTGACAGAATTGCAGGGGTGTCAATACTTTTGGCCATGACTGTAGTATGTTATTGGAGGGCTTTTTGTATTCTGCATAGCAAAAATAAACTATATTATATACCGTAGGTTATATTTATTGGTATTCTGGGTTTTTTAGTCAATAAATATAGTTCTGTTATTTTGTTTGCCTGTTTAATAACATGCAAAAATACTATTTGCTTGTGCTTTTACGGTTGAGTAATATTTTTCAGATCAGTTATTGTTCACTTATTTACATATTTATAGTTTTCATCACTCAGTTGAAACTGCTTCAGAACACATAATGGAATATGGCACACACACAGGATTTCTGGTGGCATAGAGAAATATTCCAGTGCTTTATGTATTCATGCTTTTAATAGGCTATATGGTATAGGCACAATCATAATTTAAATCCTTCTGTACCAATATTTGATCTTGAGTTAGATTTTACACCTCAACCTTCAAAAACAATACTTCTATTAAGTGTATTATTTTAACCTAGTTTATTATCAGAGCAATTACAGTCATTGCTTGCAGCACGTCCTTGCGCTGACTTACAGCTGGCCCTTTATTGATGCACTGCTAAGCCAGCTGTCAGTCAGTGCCAGGGCTTGGTTACAACTACCAATCTCGGTGCTGTGAGCAGTAACTGTAATTATTCTGGGCATGCATGCGTGACTGAAAGTTGGTGGCTCCCGGTAGAATATTACATTAATTTTAACTTTCATAATCCTATAAACATACAGATTAGCCCTTTATATGCAGCTTGATAATCACAGGTTCCCTTTAATACATAGCTAAGCTATATACATTTCTGAAACTATTGTCCAATTGGCAAACCACAGATCTGATGCTTTATTAAAATGGTTAGTCTACATCACAAATTAACAACCTATTTAAAGTAACTAAGAAAATCTAAAGAAGAGTGCAAAATCCTAATTTGTAATTAACACTAAGCACTGAAGTAGAAAAATGATGCGTCAAAATGAAGTACAAAATAAAGTTTACAGTCAAAGCAATAAACTTTTCAAATCATTAACTTTCGTATTCTGTCAGAAACCAGTATTGAGCCTCTAAAGCAAGATGATTTGGGAGGTTGATAAAGATTTGGCATCACAACAAAAGTAACTGACAAATAAGAGGAACTCCTCCCTTATTTCTGTATAGAGACTAGGATGCTAGTGCCTTTTAACCTTTAAGCGTTAGGTGAGTATAACTGAGTTAGGTTTGTATAACTGTGTTTGTTATTTTTAAATAAAATGGAAAACTGTTTTTAGTCTTATTTCTAATGAAGGACTTTATTCTAGCTGTGTCTTTATTTACCATGTAACTATAGGATTAGTAATGGATAGGTGTCTTATAGATGCCTCTCCATTACTATCCTGTGG
Source organism: Ranitomeya imitator (assembly GCF_032444005.1). Lineage (NCBI taxonomy): Eukaryota > Metazoa > Chordata > Amphibia > Anura > Dendrobatidae > Ranitomeya > Ranitomeya imitator. The sequence goes on along the minus strand of NC_091286.1, from coordinate 353,391,922 downwards.
GCTTGATGTCACTGGACAACACAAAGGTATCATCATCCTCACAAATATCAACTCCACCAGCCTGAGAATACCAGCTCCCAGCTGTCTGCTTTAGCAAGGCTGGTTGTTAAAAATGAGGGGGACTTCATGCCGTTTTTTAAAATTATTTATTTAAATAATTAACAAATATGGCGTGGGGACTCCTCTATTTTTGTTAACCACCCTTGCTGAAGCTGACAACTGTGGGTTGCAGCTCCCAGCTGTGAGTTTTGCCTGGCTGGTTATCAAAAATACAGGGGAATCCACACAATTTAAAAAAAAATGATTTATTTATATCGCAGGAGCGGCTGATGAAGGCAGGCGTCACACTACCGTAGAATATGGGCAACTGCTATGCGAGAAAACATTGAATAGCACTTGGCCCAGTGTTAATCTATGGGCTCATACTTATTTGCGAGAAAAACAGATGCGTGCAATCAGATAAAAAAATTGGATAGCACTCTGACCTATGTTATTCAATGGGTTACATCTTATATGTGATTTTATTTCTCAGCTGAAATTGTACTGAGAAAAAAATCACAGCATGCTGCGATTTGCTGCGTATTTTGGACGAGACTTGCCAATGCAAGTCAAAGGATGCATGAAACCATACGAGTGCTGTCTGATTTTTACACATCGGAATCCGTTGAAAAGCCAGCAATTCATGTGCCGCATACAGTAACATCACACTGACAGGTTAGAATAGAATAGATAGAATAGATACATACACATAGAATACATACAGTATATATATAGATTTCAGTGACACACAAATATAAATGTATACTGTATATACATTAGATAGATAGATAGATAGATAGATAGATAGATAGATAGATAGATAGATAGATACACAGAAGAAAAGCTGGCAATTCATCTGCTGTGTACAGTAAAATCACTACAGGAGCCGACAGGATAGAAGAGATGAAGAGATGGATTACATACAGTAAATACAAATAGATTAGGTAGATATATAGATGTATGTGACAAATACAATTAGTGCAGTGTGTGCAAATTATGGTACATGTATTTAATTAATAAAAGACTATTTTCTGAAAAAAATGGTGTGGATCCCAGTGCAATTTTTGTAACTAGCAGAGGGAAAGCCAATGGCTGGGGGCAGATGTTTATAGTCTGGGAAGGGGATAATACCCATGGAGCTTCCCAGACTATTAATATCAGCTCACAACTATATACTTAGCTTTTACTGACTATCAAAATGGGGAAATTGCTGGCTTTTCTTTAATGTATGTTTGCAATATATATATATATACTGTATACTGTATACATATACTGTATATATATATATATATATATGTCACTGACCTATACAATGCCTTACGAAAGTATTCGGTATCTTGGAATTGTTCAACCTTTTCCCACATATCATGCTTCAAACATAAAGATACCAAATGTAAATTTTTGGTGATGAATCAACAACAAGTGGAACACAATTGTGAAGTTGAATGAAATTTATTGGTTATTTTAGTGATGAGCGAGTTTACTTCTTGCTTGGGTTTTCTTAACCACGCTCGGGTGAACTCCGAGTATTTATGACTGCTCGGAGATTTAGTTTTCATAGCAGCAGCTGAATGATTTATAGCTACTAGCCAGGCTGAGTACATGTGGGGGTTGCCTGATTGCTAAGGAATCCCCACATGTAATCAAGCAGGCTAGTAGCTGTAAATCATTCAACTGCCGCAATGAAAACTAAATCTCCAAGCAGTTATAAATACTCAGAAGTCACCCAAGCGTGCTCGGGAAAACCTGAGCAACGAGTACACTCGCTCATCACTAGTTATTTTACATTTTTGTGGAAAATCAAAAACTGAAAAGTGGGGCTTGCAATATTATTCGGCCCCTTTAACTTAATACTTTGTTGCGCCACCTTTTGCTGTGATTACAGATGCAAGTCGCTTGGGGTAGGTCTCTATCAGTTTTGTACATCGAGAGACTGAAATTCTTGCCCATTCTTCCTTGGCAAACAGCTCGAGCTCAGTGAGGTTTGATGGAGATCGTTTGTGAACAGCAGTTGTCAGCTCTTTCCACAGATTCTTGATTGGATTGAGGTCTGGACTTTGACTTGGCCATTCTAACATCTGGATACGTTTATTTGTGAACCATTCCATTGTAGATTTTGCTTTATGTTTGGGATCATTGTCTTGTTTGAAGACAAATCTCCATCCCAGTCACAAGACTTTTACAGACTCCAACAGATTTTCATCAAGAATGGTCCTGTATTTGGCTCCATCCATCTTTCCATCAATTTTAACCATCTGTCTTGTCCCTGCTGAAGAAAAGCAGGCCCAAACCATGATGCTGCCACCACCATATTTGACAGTGGGTATGGTGTGTTCAGGGTGATGAGCTGTGTTTCCTTTATGCCAAACATATCATTTGGCATTGTTGCCAAAAAGTTAAATTTTTGTTTCATCTGACCAGAGCACATTCTTACATATGTTTGGTGTGTCTCCCAGGTGGCTTGTTAAAAACTTTAAATTACACTTTTTATGGATATCTTTGAGAAATGGCTTTCTTCTTGCCACTCTTCTATAAAGGCCAGATTTGTGCAGTGTAAGACTGCTTGTTGTCCTATGGACAGACTGTCCCACCTCAGCTGTAGATCTCTGCAGTTCATCCAGAGTGATCATGGGCCTCTTGGCTGCATCTCTGATCAGTCTTCTCCTTGTTTGAGATGAAAGTTTAAATGAGAAGTTGTGTCCAAACTTTTGGTCTGTACTCTATATATATATTGCCTAAAATACAAGGGAAATTTGTCATATTTACCTTTAGGCCTTTTAGAGATCATTTAATCTTCAACTTGCTTAATTGTTCACAATAACAGCAATTTTGACCAGGGGTGCCAAAACCTTTACATACCACTGTATCTATAGTGAATGAAGCTGGAATAACACAGCTCAGTTCAGTGTATAGTGGCTATTCTAAATGTTGTGAATAAGAAGTGAGCTTCAATACTTTTGATGTGTGCACTCATTGTTCCAGAGTGTCATTTGTAGTTAGTAGTAATTCCATTTCAGTGCATAATATAATATGTACAGCTTCAGTTATTGTTCTGCTAGTATTATACACTGCTCAAAAAAATAAAAGGGAACACTAAAATCCCACCTCCTAGATATCACTGAATGAAATATTCCAGCTCTAAATCTTTATTCATTGCATAGTGGAATGTGTAGAGAACAATAAAACTTAAAAATGATCAACGTAAATCACAACTAATATCCCACAGAGGTCTGGAGTTGGTATAATGTTCAAAATCAAAGAGGAAAATGAAGTTACAGGTTGATTCAACTTTAGTGGAAATGCCTCAAAACAAGGAAATGATGCTCAGTTGTGTGTGGCCTCCACGTGCCTGTATGACCTCCCTACAACACCTGGGCATGCTCCTCATGAGGCAATGGATGGTCTTCTGAGGGATCTCCTCCCAGACCTGGAGTAAAGCATCTGCCAACTCCTGGACAGTCTGTGGTGCAACGTGATGTTGGTGGATGGTGCAAGACATGTCCCAGATGTGCTCAATCGGATTGAGGTCTGAGGAATGGGTGGGCCAGTCCATAGCTTCAATGCCTTCATCTTGCAGGAACTGCTGACACACTCCAGCCACATGAGGTCTGGCATTGTCCTGTATTAGGAGGAACCCAGGGACAACCGCACAGCATATGGTCTCACAAGGGGTCTGAGGATCTCATCTTGGTACCTAATGGCAGTCAGGCTACCTCTGGTGAGCACATGGAGGGCTGTGGGGCCCTCCAAAGAAATGCCACCCCACACCATTACTGACCTACTGCCAAACCGGTCATGCTGAAGGATGTTGCAGGCAGCAGATCGCTCTCCACGGCATCTCCAGATTCTGTCACGTTTGTCATGTGCTCAGTGGGAACTTGCTTTCATCTGTGAAGAGCACAGGGCGCCAGTGGTGAATTTGCAAATCCTGGTGTTCTGTGGCTAATGCCAAGCATCCTGCATGGTGTTGGGCTGGGAGCACATCCCCATTCTGTGGACGTCGGGCATTCAGACAATCCTCATAGAGTCAGTTTCTAACAGTTTGTGCAGACACATGCACATTTTGCAGGGCTCTGGCAGTGCTCCTCCTGTTCCTCCTTGCATAAAAGCTGAGGTAGCGGTCCTGCTGCTGGGTTGTTGCCCTCCTATGGCCTTCCATGTCTCCTGGTGTACTGGTCTGTATCCTGGTAGCGTCTCCAACCTCTGGACACTACGCTGACAGACACAGCAAACCTTCTTGCCACAGCTCTCATTGATGTGCCATCCTGGATGAGCTGCACTACCTGAGCCACTTGTGTGGGTTGTAGAGATCGTCTCATGCTACCATGAGTGTGAAAGCACAACCAACATTCAAAAGTGACCAAAACATCAGCCAGAAAGCATTGGTACTGAGATGTGGTCTGTTCTCCCCACCTGCAGAACCACTCCTTTATTGAGTGTGTCTTGATAATTGCCAATAATTTCCATCTGTTGTCTATTCCTTTCGCACAACAGCATGTGAAATTGATTGTCAAACAGTGTTGCTTCCTAAGTGGACAGTTTGACTTCACAGAAGTTTGATTTACTTGGAGTTATATTCTGTTGTTTAAGTGTTCTCTTTATTTTTTTGAGCAGTGTAATAGCTCCCAACCATCTCAAATCCAGTGGGACAGTCCTGATTTAGGAGAGCTGTAACACAAGGTCAGAGTTATGTCCCGACTTTTACTCACTGTTGCTCTGCAACATTTTATATCATTATTTATTTTTCCTATATACTTTTCCTTCTTATTGAGGAGTGTAGTTAAAAAGGAGCCATAAACTGAGAGAAAATCTCATCATTTGAGTTTTCTTCTTATGCACAAATAAAGAGAGACTTGTCAATCAAGCTTCAACCAAGCAGGTCGAAGCTGGCAGTAAAGAACTACTATGATTAGCCTCCGTGTCCCTGGCTCCTGTTTTCTCTGAAATTATATAGCCTTTTACAGTAAAGTATAGATACCTGCAGATATGGTGATTGTACCCTGATTCATATTGCTTAAGGTTGCTACAGCAGATATTACATGACAGGGAAATGGAATCTTTCAGATTAGATAACTGTTACGGATATGCAGCTCAGGACTAGGGTAGAAGGGGGAACAGCTAACCTTGTACTAGGACTAGGCTGAAACCCTACGATGGAGTGGGTGACCCATTTCTTGTGAATAGACTCACTGACGTTTCCTAGGCTAAGCACAAACGAAGACCTACAGGTAGGGGGGAAGGGTGTCCCTGAACGATCTAGGGACTGGGAACAAAAACAGGTAATCTCCTAGTAGGAAAATAGAGGAAGCTGCAGCAAAGAACAGAAAACCAAAAACTGGCAGAACTAGAGATCCCAGAACTGCACAAAATCAAACACAGAAAGCTAACAAGGCACCAAGCCAGAATACTAGCGGATTAACACTGTTGTCCAGCAAGGAGTGGGAGGCAGGTGCTGGGTAATAAAGGGTGATGCAATCACCTGACCTAAGACAACCCAACACCAGAGGAAAAAGACCAGCAGCCAGAAAACCACAACAAGATGGCAGATGGTCAAAACTAAATAAATTCTAACAATAACACTATTACAAAATAAAAAAAAGAGCCGGAGCATAAGTTCATATACATGCAATGTGTAAGAGCATGTTCACACTGTAGCCATTTTATATACAACACCCAAGGAAAAAACTAAAATAAGCAAATGCCATGTAGTAAGTAAATAAGTAAATGTTCTGATGATAATGCGTTGTAAGCCTGCTTAAAAATCTTCGTACCCATTGAAAAAACGTTTTGATAACTCATCTTGCAATTACCAGTCTATTTAGGATGGCCGATAATTAATACCATTATTATTAACCCATTAACCCTTTTCTGACCTCAGACAGGATAGTACGTAAGAGGTCAGAACCCCTGCTTTGATGCGGGCTCTGGCGGTGAGCCCGCATCAAAGCTGGGACATGTCAGCTGTTTTGTGCAGCTGACATGTGCCCGCAACAGCGGCAGGTTAAATCGCGATCCAACTGCCGCTATTAACCAGTTAAATGCCGCTGTCAAACACTGACAACGGCATATAACAAGCACGTCCGGCCATCGGGCCGGAAATCCGCTCATCGCTGACCACCGTCACGTGATCGGGGGTCAGCAATGCGTCGGCATGACAACCAGAGGTCTATTGAAGACCTCTATGGTTGTTTATGCCGGATTGCTGTGAGTGCCACCCTGTGGTCGGCGCTCATAGCAATGCAGTAAATCTGCTACATAGGAGCGATCTGAGTAACACTCCTATGTAGCAGAGCCGATAAGGCTGCGCCAGCTTCTAGCCTCCCATGGAGGCTATTGAAGAATGGCAAAAGTAAAAAAAAGTTTGAAAAAATATGAAAAAAAGATGCAGGCAAAAAATAAGCGCTAACGCAACCGCAGATCATGAGAAATGGAGACGCTACTGCTATTGGAAAAATTGCGCATTTTTTTTAGCAAAGTTTGGAATTTTTTTTTTACACTTAGATAAAAAATAACCTAGACATGTTTGGTGTCTATGAACTAATAATGACCTGGAGAAACAAAATGGCAGGTCTGTTTTAGCATTTAGTGAACCTAGCAATAAAGCCAAACAAAAAACCAGTGTGGGATTGCACTTTTTTTTTCAATTTCACCGCACTTGGAATTTTTTTTTCCCGTTTTCTAGTACACGACATGCTAAAACCAATGATGTTGTTCAAAAGTACAACTTGTCCTGCAAAAAAGCCCTCACATGGCCATATTGACGGAAAAATAAAAAAGCTATGGCTCTGGGAAGGAGGGGAGCGAAAAACGAAAACGCAAAACTGAAAAAAGCTGGGGTCATGAAGGTTAAAATAGGCCTTTAATGTAATAAGGCAAAGCCCAAGAAAAAATAAAAATGGGCATGTACTCTATAGTAATTAAATAAGTAGATAGCAATTGTACATGTAAATAACATAGAGTACTCAGTTAACACTAAATTAATCAAAAAAGTGTAAAATCCATCCCATGACATGTTGTAACCAATTGGGATGGTCTTATCCTGACTCTAGTATTATAGCCTCATCTTGTGTCAGCTAACTTCAATTTAGATAAGAGCACAGCAGGAAAGGATCCTGACTGTTCAAACATCTGCCCATGGGAAACTATGTAGATAAAATGCGGATGTGAAAGTGGAAGGCCACGCACTTGTTTGTAGAAACCGTAAGAAACTATAGCAAAACCAAAGAAGTGAGCCAGATCATAAGTTGGTTTGTGTGCAATGTGTAAGAGCACATTCACACTGGGCCATTTCATAGACAGAACCCAAGACATAAAACAAAATGCTCATATACCCTGTAGTAAATAAATAATTAAATATCAATGTTAATACGTGAGTAATATATACAGGTATGCGCTAGGAAAATAACGGAAATAATGGCAAAAAGGAAATGAAATAAAACCAAAATTGCCTTATTAAAGGAAATGTCCCAATATGAATAATCAAAATAGCCAGATAACCGCTGGCAGAATGGCAATGTGTTCACCTAGCAGAGCAAAAAAAGGTGTAACAGCACTTCGGAACACTTAGGAGTAGTTCCTACCTGTACTACAGGATGAGAATCTTGAGCGCTCTTGCTGTCAGGGAGATCCCTCGGCGGGCACAGATAGTCTAGACGAGTGGCTGCCCCGGCCGGCGGTGAGCCATAAACAGCTGATCTCCGGGTGGAGACGGGATCCTGCAGAGCCGACGCCGCGTGTATTGGCGGCGGTACGTACTGATGGTGCGCAGGACCTGAGTGACGTGGTAAGTCACTTGACCGTAACCCCCGGTGATCGAGTGAGTGAGTACGGAGTGCAACTAGGGCCAAACAACCGACGCATTTCGGAGATGCCTGTCTCCTTCCTCAGGGTTGGTCCCTGCACCATACTCATAGTTCTTTATATAGCTGCTTATCCTGTGAACTTGTTCATTGAAAGCCAAAAAGTTCAGCACCCATATTTAATCCTCTTGGTGCGATAGTGTCCAGAAGAAAGATCCATTTGGTCTCTGCACGAGACATTGCCTTAATAAAGTCGCCACCGCTCCAATGGTGATATACCACCGCAATGCCCGTTATTTTCATCCCTTGTACTGTTCCGCCATGATATTCCACAAAATGTTGGGAGAGTGGATGACCCATAAATTTCTTTTCGACGTTACGGATGTGCTCATTCATCCTGATTTTTAATGGTCTCTTTGTTCTCCCCACATAAAATTTTCCGCATGGACATTCTATAGTATAAATTACCCCAGTGGTGGAGCATGTGATACAGTCCCTGATTTGAAATATCCTATTTCCTTTTTTAATGTCAGTACATTTTGACATGATTGTTTCCTTGCATGCCTTGCATTTACGGCATGGAAAAAAGCCTTTTAGTTTTATATATGTAAGGGAAGTCTGTACCAGGGGTAATTTATTTTGAACTGTGGGAGCAATCAAGTTTCCTAAATTCTGACCTTTTTTAAAAACAAAGCGTGGTTGATTGCTAATACTGTCTCCCAATATTTTGTCGTTTTTTAAAATATGCCAGTGTTTACTGACTATTTTGCGGAAAAAGTGCGAGTTGGAATTATATTTAGTGATAATGGGGATGGATTCCAGAGTGGCTTTAGGCTTTGGGGTGGGATTGATCAGTTCCTGTCTGGGTTTGCTGGTGGCCTTCTTTTTAGATTCCTCCAGCATTGTTATTTTGTAGCCTTTTTCCAGGAACTTTTTAGTAAGAATTTGTGATTCCGCCTCAAAGTCCTGAGGCCTAGAGCAATTCCGGTGAATCCTGGTAAACTGACTGTCCGGAATATTCAGTACTCAACCCGGGAGATGGCAGCTATCAAGGGGGATATAACTGTTGGTGTCTGTTGGTTTTACAAAAGTGCATGTGTGTATTTGAAAATCTTCAATAAAAATCCTTAAGTCTAAAAAATTAATTTCCATGGTACTGGTGGTGGAAGTAAAATTTAAAAAATACTGATTTTTATTAATGTCCGTTAAAAACTGTTTCAAGGTGTCCCATCCACCAGACCAAATAAATACAATATCGTCTATAAAACGCCGCCAGAGGACCAGGTTCGAGCGCAGTCCTCCCACCCCCGGATAGATAAAATGCTCCTCCCAGCTACCCACGTAGAGGTTGGCATAACTGGGCGCGAACCTGGTCCCCATGGCGGTACCCCATTGCTGAGAGTAGTAGTCCTCCTTATATAAAAATAATTATGAGTTAAAATGAACTGCATTAGTTCACCTAAAAATTCAGTTTGTTCTGGAGGAACTTTAGAAAATTTATTTAAAAAATAAATAGCAGCTTCACAACCCTTTTGGTGGTCGATAACCTTATACAATGAGGTTATATCGAGGGTACCCATTATATACCCCTCGCGCCATTCCACCTCTTGAAGGAGTGACAGGATATGCGTGCTATCCTTCAGATGTGATGGAAGGAGTGGAACAATGGACTGTAAGTGAGAATCTACCACTTTGGACATATTGGCCGTTAGGCATTGAATGCCGGAGACAATAGGTCTACCGGGAGGGTTGGCGGTGTCCTTATGAATTTTTGGAAGATAGTAGAACACCGCCAAACGGGGGAGGGGGGGGGCCGGAATTCATAAACTCAAATTCTAGTTTATTAATAAAACCCAAATCCAGGCCTCTTCTATTCAAAATTTTCATTTCTTTAATATAGTTTTTAGTGGGATTTCCATTTAATTTTTTATAAGTTCGGGAGTCACTTAATAAGCGAAGTGCCTCTTTATGGTAGGGTTCCTGGTCCAATATGACCACCCCACCCCTCTTATCAGCTGGACGAATAACCAGTCCCTTATTTTGTTGTAGAGAGATTATGGCTAGTCTTTCTTTATTAGTGAGATTGAATTTAAATTTGTTGCACTTTTTATCACTGATTTTTCTAACCTCATCTATTACCATTGACTGAAAAGTCTCCATCTGTGGGGAATATTCATTTAATGGATGGAATTTAGATTTGTTTCTAAGGTTGGTGTGAATGTATATATCCTCCTGAGCGGTTTCTATATTAATGCTGGGGGGGTTCTTAATATAATACCTTTGGATTGCCAATTTCCGCATGAACATCTTAATCCCAATATATGCCTCAAATTTGTTGAACCCACTAGCTGGAGCATATTTAAGGCCTTTCTGTAAAAGAGACAATTCATCCTGCCCCAAATGTGCCTTACTTAAATTAAAGATAGTGGGCATATTTCTATTAGCATTATCTAGTATCCTTTTCTTTTTGGCGAGTTTCCCTCCTCTACATCCCCTTTTCCTTTTTTTTCCGGTTACACAGAAAAAAGGGTGTTTAGTATTATTTTTAGTACTATTTTTAGGATTATTTTTAGTAGTAGTCTTCTTACTAGTTTGATTAGAGTGACTTAAGCCATTTAGAGGTCTACCTTTTTTAGATGTTTTACCCACATTAGCCGTGGAATTCTGTGTGTATACAGTTGGTGATTGGGGGGCATCTACTAAGGTTTGAAAACGATTATGAGTTGCTGTACAGGTAGAGGGGGAAATATTCAAAGGTTGATGGTTCTCTGCCTGATTATCCATGGAGAAATTAAAATTACTAGTGGGATCATGGTCCACATTAGTAACCACAATGCCAGATGGAGAAGGAGTGGTTGGATGTATAGGGTTGGGGGTCACTTGGGAAATAGCGATCACAAAATAATAAGTTTTCAAGTATCCTTTAAAAAGATGTGTAGTAGAGGGGTTACAAGGACACTAAACTTCAGGAGGGCAAATTTCCAACGGATGAGAGAGGATCTTGGTGCAATTAACTGGGACGATATCCTGAGACACAAAAATACACAAAGAAAATGGGAGACGTTTATTAGCATCCTGGATAGGACCTGTGCACAGTATATACCGTATGGGAATAAACATACTAGAAATAGGAGGAAACCAATATGGCTAAATAGAGCTGTAAGGGGCGCAATAAGTGACAAAAAGAAAGCATTTAGAGAATTAAAGGAAGTAGGTAGTGAGGAGGCATTAAATAAATACAGAAAATTAAATAAATTCTGTAAAAAGCAAATCAAGGCAGCAAAGATTGAGACAGAGAGACTCATTGCCAGAGAGAGTAAAAATAATCCTAAAATATTCTTTAACTACATAAATAGTAAGAAACTAAAAAATGATAGTGTTGGCCCCCTTAAAAATAGTCTGGGTGAGATGGTGGATGAGGATGAGGAAAAAGCCAATATGCTAAATGACTTTTTTTCATCAGTATTTACACAAGAAAATCCCATGGCAGACAAAATGTCTAGTGATAAAAATTCCCAATTAAATGTCACCTGCTTAACCCAGCAGGAAGTGCGGCGGCGTCTAAAAATCACTAAAATTGACAAATCTCCGGGCCCGGATGGGATACACCCTCGAGTACTGCAGGAATTAAGTACAGTCATTGATAGACCATTATTTTTAATCTTTAAAGACTCCATAATAACAGGGTCTGTGCCACAGGACTGGCGTATAGCAAATGTGGTGCCAATATTCAAAAAGGGGACAAAAACTGAACTCGGAAATTATAGGCCAGTAAGCTTAACCTCTACTGTGGGTAAAATACTGGAGGGCATTCTAAGGGATGCTATACTGGAGTATCTGAAGAGGAATAACCTCATGACCCAGTATCAGCACGGGTTTACTAGGGACCGTTCATGTCAGACTAATTTGATCAGTTTCTATGAAGAGGTAAGTTCCAGATTGGACCAAGGGAACCCAGTGGATGTAGTGTATATGGACTTTTCAAAAGCTTTTGATACGGTGCCGCACAAAAGGTTGATACATAAAATGAGAATAATGGGGATAGGGGAAAATATGTGCAAGTGGGTTGAGAGCTGGCTCAGGGATAGGAAACAAAGGGTGGTTATTAATGGAGCACACTCGGACTGGGTAGCGGTTAGCAGTGGGGTACCACAGGGGTCAGTATTGGGCCCTCTTCTTTTTAACATATTTATTAATGACCTTGTAGGGGGCATTCAGAGTAGAATTTCAATATTTGCAGATGACACTAAACTCTGCAGGGTAATCAATACAGAGGAGGACAATTTTATATTACAGGATGATTTATGTAAACTAGAAGCTTGGGCTGATAAATGGCAAATGAGCTTTAATGGGGATAAATGTAAGGTCATGCACTTGGGTAGAAGTAATAAGATGTATAATTATGTGCTTAATTCTAAAACTCTGGGCAAAACCGTCAATGAAAAAGACCTGGGTGTATGGGTGGATGACAAACTTAAATTCAGTGGCCAGTGTCAGGCAGCTGCTACAAAGGCAAATAAAATAATGGGATGCATTAAAAGAGGCATAGATGCTCATGAGGAGAACATAATTTTACCTCTATACAAGTCACTAGTTCGACCACACTTAGAATACTGTGCACAGTTCTGGTCTCCGGTGTTTAAGAAAGACATAGCTGAACTGGAGCGGGTGCAGAGAAGAGCGACCAAGGTTATTAGAGGACTGGGGGGTCTGCAATACCAAGATAGGTTATTACACTTGGGGCTATTTAGTTTGGAAAAACGAAGACTAAGGGGTGATCTTATTTTAATGTATAAATATATGAGGGGACAGTACAAAGACCTTTCTGATGATCTTTTTAATCATAGACCTGAAACAGGGACAAGGGGGCATCCTCTGCGGTTGGAGGAAAAAAGGTTTAAGCATAATAACAGACGCGGATTCTTTACTGTAAGAGCAGTGAGACTATGGAACTCTCTGCCGTATGATGTTGTAATGAGTGATTCATTACTTAAATTTAAGAGGGGACTGGATACCTTTCTGGAAAAGTATAATGTTACAGGGTATATACACTAGATTCCTTGATAGGGCGTTGATCCAGGGAACTAGTCTGATTGCCGTATGTGGAGTCGGGAAGGAATTTTTTTCCCCATTGTGGAGCTTACTCTTTGTACATGGGTTTTTTTTGCCTTCCTCTGGATCAACATGTTAGGTTAGGCTATGGGTTGAACTAGATGGACATATAGTCTTCCTTCAACCTTAATAACTATGTAACTATGTAACTATAAAGAGGCACTTCGCTTATTAAGTGACTCCCGAACTTATAAAAAATTAAATGGAAATCCCACTAAAAACTATATTAAAGAAATGAAAATTTTGACTAGAAGAGGCCTGGATTTGGGTTTTATTAATAAACTAGAATTTGAGTTTATGAATTCCGGCCCCCTCCTCCCCCGTTTGGCGGTGTTCTACTATCTTCCAAAAATTCATAAGGACACCGCCAACCCTCCCGGTAGACCTATTGTCTCCGGCATTCAATGCCTAACGGCCAATATGTCCAAAGTGGTAGATTCTCACTTACAGTCCATTGTTCCACTCCTTCCATCACATCTGAAGGATAGCATGCATATCCTGTCACTCCTTCAAGAGGTGGAATGGCGCGAGAGGTATATAATGGGTACCCTCGATTTAACCTCATTGTATACGGTTATCGACCACCAAAAGGGTTGTGAAGCTGCTATTTATTTTTTAAATAAATTTTCTAAAGTTCCTCCAGAACAAACTGAATTTTTAGGTGAACTAATGCAGTTCATTTTAACTCATAATAATTTTTTATATAAGGAGGACTACTACTCCCAGCAATGGGGTACCGCCATGGGGACCAGGTTCGCTCCCAGTTATGCCAACCTCTACGTGGGTAGCTGGGAGGAGCATTTTATCTACCCGGGGGGGACTGCGCTCGAACCTGGTCCTCTGGCGGCATTTTATAGACGATATTGTTATTATTTGGTCTGGTGGATGGGACACCTTGAAACAGTTTTTAACAGACATTAATAAAAATCAGTATTTTTTAAATTTTACTTCCACCACCAGTACCATGGAAATTAATTTTTTAGACTTAAGGATTTTTATTGAAGATTTTCAAATACACACATGCACTTTTGTAAAACCAACAGACACCAACAGTTATATCCCCCTTGATAGCTGCCATCTCCCGGGTTGGTTACTGAATATTCCAGACAGTCAGTTTACCAGGATTCACCGGAATTGCTCTAGGCCTCAGGACTTTGAGGCGGAATCACAAATTCTTACTAAAAAGTTCCTGGAAAAAGGCTACAAAATAAAAATGCTGGAGGAATCTAAAAAGAAGGCCACCAGCAAACCCAGACAGGAACTGATCAATCCCGCCCCAAAGCCTAAAGCCACTCTGGAATCCATCCCCATTATCACTAAATATAATTCCAACTCGCACTTTTTCCGCAAAATAGTCAGTAAACACTGGCATATTTTAAAAAATGACAAAATATTGGGAGACAGTATTACCAATCAACCACGCTTTGTTTTTAAAAAAGGTCAGAATTTAGGAAACTTGATTGCTCCCACAGTTCAAAATAAATTACCCCTGGTACAGACTTCCCTTACATATACGAAACTAAAAGGCTTTTTTCTATGCCGTAAATGCAAGGCATACAAGGAAACAATCATGTCAAAATGTACTGACATTAAAAAAGGAAATAGGATATTTCAAATCAGGGACTGTATCACATGCTCCACCACTGGGGTAATTTATACTATAGAATGCCCATGCGGAAAATTTTATGTGGGGAGAACAAAGAGACCATTAAAAATCAGGATGAATGAGCACATCCGTAACATCAAAAAGAAATTTATGGGTCATCCACTCTCCCAACATTTTGTGGAATATCATGGCGGAACAGTACAAGGGATAAAAATAACGGGCATTGCGGTGGTATATCACCATTGGAGAGGTGGTGACTTTAATAAGGCAATGTCTCGTGCAGAGACCAAATGGATCTTTCTTCTGGACACTATCGCACCAAGAGGATTAAATATGGGTGCTGAACTTTTTGGCTTTCAATGAACAAGTTCACAGGATAAGCAGCTATATAAAGAACTATGAGTACAGTGCAGGGACCAACCCTGAGGAAGGAGACAGGCGTCTCCGAAACGCGTCGGTTGTTTGGCCCTAGTTGCACTCCGTACTCACTCACTCGATCACCGGGGGTTACGGTCACGTGACTTACCACGTCACTCAGGTCCTGCGCACCGTCGGTACATACCTCCGCCAATACACGCGGCGTCGGCTCTGCAGGATCCCGTCTCCACCCGGAGATCAGCTGTTTATGGCTCACCGCCGGCCGGGGCAGCCACTCGTCTAGACTATCTGTGCCCGCCGAGGGATCTCCCTGACAGCAAGAGCGCTCAAGATTCTCATCCTGTAGTACAGGTAGGAACTACTCCTAAGTGTTCCGAAGTGCTGTTACACCTTTTTTTGCTCTGCTAGGTGAACACATTGCCATTCTGCCAGCGGTTATCTGGCTATTTTGATTATTCATATTGGGACATTTCCTTTAATAAGGCAATTTTGGTTTTATTTCATTTCCTTTTTGCCATTATTTCTGTTATTTTCCTAGCGCATACCTGTATATATTACTCACGTATATATACATATTTATGTGTTTTGTATTCATTTTTGACAGACTTAAAAGTGGAAGTTTGTTGGTAGTGCTGCTGGAATATTAATAGCGGTGACACTTTGCGCCACCATTTTTTACAATCTTTTATAAATATCAATGTTACATGTACACTGCAGACCAAAAGTTTGGAAACACCTTCTCATTTAAAGATTTTTCTGTATTTTCATGAGTATAAAAATTGTACATTCACACTGAAGGCATCAAAACTATGAATTAACACATGTGGAATTATATACTTAAGAAAAAAGTGTGAAACAACTGAAAATATGTCTTATATTCTAGGTTCTTCAAAGTAGTCACCTTTTGCTTTGATGACTGCTTTGCAAACTCTTGGCATTCTCTTGATGAGCTTCAAGAGGTAGTCACCGGGAATGGTCTTCCAACAATCTTGAAGGAGTTCCCAGAGTTGCTTAGCACTTGTTTGCCCTTTTGCCTTCACTCTGCGGTCGAGCTCACCCCAAATCATCTCGATTGGGTTCAGGCCTGGTGAATGTGGAGGTCAGGTCATCTGGCGTAGCACCCCATCACTCTCTTTCTTGGTCAAATAGCCCTTACACAGCCTGGAGGTGTGTTTGGGGTCATTGTCCTGTTGAAAAATAAATAATGGTCCGCAAACTGGATGGAATAGCATGCCACTGCAAGATGCTGTGGTAGCCATGCTGGTTTAGTATGCCTTCAATTTTGAATAAATTTTGATGGTTTTTGCAACTGCACTTGGGGACACTTTAAAGTTTTCCCAATTTTTCGGACTGACTGACCTTCATTTCTTAAAGTAATGATGGCCACTCGTTTTTCTTTACTTAGCTGCTTTTTTCTTGCCATAATACAAATACTAAAAGTCTATTCAGTAGGACTATCAGCTGTGTATCCACCAGACTTCTGCACAACACAACTGATAATCTGACAGGGCACACCTGTGAAGTGAAAACCATTCCCGGTGACTACCTCTTGAAGCTCATTAAGAGAATGCCAAGAGTGTGCAAAGCAGTCATCAAAGCAAAAGGTAGCTACTTTGAAGAACCTGGAATATAAGACATATTTTCAGTTGTTTCAGACTTTTTTGTTAAGTATATAATTCCACATGTGTTAATTCATAGTTTTGATGCCTTCAGTGTGAATGTACAATTTTCATGGTCATGAAAATACTGAAAAATCTTTAAATGAGAAGGTGTGTCCAAACATTTGGTCTGTACTGTACATAACATACTATATTTAGTTAATACTATTTTGATTAAAAAAAATGTAAAAGATATCCCACTGTGACAACATGCACCCAATCGGGACAGCCCTATCCTGTCTCTAATATTAGAATCTCACCTTGTCAGACAACATCAGATAACCTCAGTATAGACAAGGGAGGAGCAGGACAGTGGCCTAGCTGTTCAGACACCTGCCCACGGGAAGCTATATCGATAAAATCCTGATTTCAAAAAAGGGAACCACACCCGTGTTGGCACAAAGTACAAGAAACTACAGCAAAACCAAAGAAATGAGTTGGTATGCATGCATCTGTCCCTGCAAGATGGTGTATGTTGGGCAGACCACCCAAGAGTTAAGGAAGCGGGCCCAGAAGCACATTTCTACAGTGCATCTAGCGGCTTCGGATTCGAGGAAGGGTAAAATCCTTACTCCGGTGGCCGAACACTTTTTGGCCAAACATGGGGGCTCTTCGGCTCACTTGAAAGTGGTTGGTCTTCAAAAACTTACCCCCAATGAGAGAGGGGGTGATAAACGCAAACTCCTTTTACAACTGGAATCCCGTTGGATTTTTCTATTACAATCAGTGACTCCTTCTGGTTTGAATGAGGAGTTACTATTTACGGGATTTCTAGGTTAGTGTAGGTTTGTGGGGAATGGCTATTTCCCGTTTTGCTCTGTTTTATATTGTTATTCCATCCGCAATAGTTCACATCTTTAATTCTCTTCTTATATATGCGTATATGTATATTTATATATATATTTTTTCTTTTCCATCTTCAGCTGTCTGCTGTTGTGTGACCTCCTCGTTTTTGGATAGTGGTTGGCTCTTCAATAGGATGGATGGCTTCTGCTGTACATGACTTCTGGATATTAAGAATCTGAATTTGCCTTCTACTAACATATTTATACAAACAAGGGGACTAATAAGACATTGTATTATGTCTGTTCAAAGTCGGCTGGTATTCCTGGAGGTCTGAATCTTATTGCATCAGATGGACGCTCTATCCTGTACATGACCTGTGGATACGAGGGACCTATATTTGTCATTTACTCCTTCCACTGGAATGAGCAGACCAACGAGTCATCCTCCCTTGTGTGAACATCATTGACTGGCATCCTGGGATTTTATTGGATGGGATCAACATATGACGGACATTATTCAGTGTGACATTATGTTGGACATTGAAGATCTTATTCTGATCCGCACTATCGGTGGTCTCTTGGATCCTTGGTTTGTTGGTCACCAACAGGGAAGGAAACACTAGAAGAACCATTTGGTTCATTTGGAGTGGGACTCGTATATCCATCCTTCTTTAGGAAATCCATGTATGCGGACCTCTGTGGTCCATTCACTCCGCAGTACATTAAAGAGTAGCGTCCGGTTGGCCATTTATGCTCTGTCGTGTTATTCTATTTTATAGATTCTCTTCCGGTTTCTATTTCTTGCCCTAGGGTTATCATTGGGCATATGTGAGACCTTTTACATATATTTCTACACTGTTGGTGATATATGCATTAATTATATATTTATTTCCTATACAGGTTTTTCTGGCTTTGCTTATTTGCGCTTGGCCGCATTTTGTCCTATTATGTGCGCCGCTAATCTCAGGCGCTTATTGCTGTTCCCTTTCCCTTCTACATCTATGGGCCCGGCCTTTGTCCGGCGCTTGCGCAGTGCGGCTCATTATTGGAGCCGCGTCTGCGCATGCGCCTTTCTCCATGGAGATTCTTTCATTCCGCTCTGTCTCCCTCCTTCAGCGGCCGGCGGTTCATTTCCAGTCTATTCCTCCTGCGCCCCAGCGACACACCGGTGTCCATTCCGATTGATTGTGGACCCTATATACACATAAGTTATCCATCATACAACCCACTTCCCCTGACGAAGCCGCTGCGGCGGCGATACGCGTGGGGTCCTGTTCTCACACCCCCTCCTTCTTTGACACTTGCCAGCTACGTGAGATATGCGAGCTATTTATAGCTTAGCAGCTTTTTACTCCCAGCTTTATCACCTCAGACGCAGCTGAGTACTTTCGGCGTGATGCCGTTTGTTTTTCTCTTATGGGAGTTTTGTTCCTTTATTTAGGTCTCCTTTCCACACGTACAGTGGATATTCTCTGGACCTGTGGACTATTTATACAGGTCTAGTTGGGGTCATTCATTTACCAGTAGGTAATGCAGGGACCTAACATAATTATATGTATGCATTCTATTGGTCTCTGGAGGTGACCCTCACGAGCATTAGCTCGCTATACTGTATATTATTATATGCCCGGTTATGAGTGTTATTTCATATATATATATATATATATATATATATATATTTTCTATCGACATTCTATTGTTATGTGGGTGTTTTGTACACATTTGTTGTGATTTTAAGTGTTTTTATATTCATGTTGTGGTGTTTAATAAACGTGTTCATAATTATCTTTCTATATTTTGGGGTTGTGCTAGCCTATTTTAGTCCATTCTTTCTGTCTTTTTCTTTGCAATGTTTAAGAGGACATTCACACTGTGGCCATTTCACAAACCAAGAAAAAACAAAATGAACATATACCTTGTAGTAAGTGAATAAGTAAATAGTACCACGTAAATAGCATAGCCTAATTAACTAAAACTTATTTTAAAAAAGGAGGGTTATTCCAGGCACCAAGTCACTTTTTTCTGTGTGTTATTTCAACCCAAATCCTCAGAAATAGCCTCGCTGGATCTCTTCTGGGTGTTACATGCATAAAGAACATGTATTATATTGGAAAAAATAACAAGAAAAACATCACTCATCCAATCCTTCTTTCAAGATGTGGTTTTAATACATAACATTGGTTACATTGACATTTGTGGAAGTGCAGGTGTCAGGGGAGGTTTTTCATGAATAATGACCTGCACATCCAAACATAGACTGAGTGTGAACAGGTGCTGAACCCAGAGTCGCCAACTCGTATATACTTAAATAAATAGGGCAGCACACTGCAGCGCCAAAACATGTAAACTTGAAAAAACGAAATTTGAACTGCATTACTGCACTAGAAATATGAAAAATGAGAGCTTTTAGCGCACAAAAATGGCCAATTTTATGTGTACCTCGTAGCCACGTTAAGGCATCTCTCTTATACGAGGTCCTAAGTTTGACCTACCTCACTGAGAATAAACGTCTCCATCTGAATGGGTACATGCAAAAACCTCTTCTTGGACTCAAATTCTCTCTCTATGTGGAGGGGTATTGGACCTACTATAATTAAAACACCTGAAGCTAGGAGGCGGGGAGTGCACGATCAGAAGGCTAGAGAATACATTTCAAAAACCTGACCTGCACATCCAAACATAGACTGAGTGTGAACAGGTGCTGAACCCAGAGTCGCCAACTCGTATATAGTTAAATAAATAGGGCAGCACACTGCAGCGCCAAAACATGTAAACTTGAAAAAACGAAATTTGAACTGCATTACTGCACTAGAAATATGAAAAATGAGAGCTTTTAGCGCACAAAAATGGCCAATTTTATGTGTACCTCGTAGCCACGTTAAGGCATCTCTCTTATACGAGGTCCTAAGTTTGACCTACCTCACTGAGAATAAACGTCTCCATCTGAATGGGTACATGCAAAAACCTCTTCTTGGACTCAAATTCTCTCTCTATGTGGAGGGGTATTGGACCTACTATAATTAAAACACCTGAAGCTAGGAGGCGGGGAGTGCACGATCAGAAGGCTAGAGAATACATTTCAAAAACCTGACCTGCACATCCAAACATAGACTGAGTGTGAACAGGTGCTGAACCCAGAGTCGCCAACTCGTATATAGTTAAATAAATAGGGCAGCACACTGCAGCGCCAAAACATGTAAACTTGAAAAAACGAAATTTGAACTGCATTACTGCACTAGAAATATGAAAAATGAGAGCTTTTAGCGCACAAAAATGGCCAATTTTATGTGTACCTCATAGCCACGTTAAGGCATCTCTCTTATACGAGGTCCTAAGTTTGACCTACCTCACTGAGAATAAACGTCTCCATCTGAATGGGTACATGCAAAAACCTCTTCTTGGACTCAAATTCTCTCTCTATGTGGAGGGGTATTGGACCTACTATAATTAAAACACCTGAAGCTAGGAGGCGGGGAGTGCACGATCAGAAGGCTAGAGAATACATTTCAAAAACCTGACCTGCACATCCAAACATAGACTGAGTGTGAACAGGTGCTGAACCCAGAGTCGCCAACTCGTATATAGTTAAATAAATAGGGCAGCACACTGCAGCGCCAAAACATGTAAACTTGAAAAAACGAAATTTGAACTGCATTACTGCACTAGAAATATGAAAAATGAGAGCTTTTAGCGCACAAAAATGGCCAATTTTATGTGTACCTCGTAGCCACGTTAAGGCATCTCTCTTATACGAGGTCCTAAGTTTGACCTACCTCACTGAGAATAAACGTCTCCATCTGAATGGGTACATGCAAAAACCTCTTCTTGGACTCAAATTCTCTCTCTATGTGGAGGGGTATTGGACCTACTATAATTAAAACACCTGAAGCTAGGAGGCGGGGAGTGCACGATCAGAAGGCTAGAGAATACATTTCAAAAACCTGACCTGCACATCCAAACATAGACTGAGTGTGAACAGGTGCTGAACCCAGAGTCGCCAACTCGTATATAGTTAAATAAATAGGGCAGCACACTGCAGCGCCAAAACATGTAAACTTGAAAAAACGAAATTTGAACTGCATTACTGCACTAGAAATATGAAAAATGAGAGCTTTTAGCGCACAAAAATGGCCAATTTTATGTGTACCTCGTAGCCACGTTAAGGCATCTCTCTGAATGTACCCATTCAGATGGAGACGTTTATTCTCAGTGAGGTAGGTCAAACTTAGGACCTCGTATAAGAGAGATGCCTTAACGTGGCTACGAGGTACACATAAAATTGGCCATTTTTGTGCGCTAAAAGCTCTCATTTTTCATATTTCTAGTGCAGTAATGCAGTTCAAATTTCGTTTTTTCAAGTTTACATGTTTTGGCGCTGCAGTGTGCTGCCCTATTTATTTAACTATA